>NW_026695306.1:1200000-1800000 GCF_028974205.1 Penicillium antarcticum | reverse complement strand
GTCTTCCGGCTCAAAAACACGCCGGTCAGCCCGTCACAGTCGATATTCCTCTACTGCTAGCAAGGATTCTAGCACCGATAACGGCTTGCCAGGAACAAGCAACGACGCAGAGCAGGTGACTCGACGGATCCAGCAATTGAAAGACCAACAACAAAAGATCAAAACGGAGTTGGAAGTGGACAATGGCCCTGATCAGTCACCCAAATCATCTCCAAAGAAACCGAAGCCAAAGGGCTCGAAAGCATCACGAGTGCTTGGCCACGATGTCAATCAGCTCCCGCTCAAAGACGGTGATAATTTGCTCTTCAACGAAAGTGCTCCGTCACCATCTGTCATGACAGGCAAAAGCCGCAGCTCGAGTAGACCAGGCGCGCCTCTGGGGTCAAAAGCGGCCAACTTACCACACTCTGTCTCTAAATCATCCATGGAAAGGACCGACTCGCAGAAAGCTGGGTACAAACAATCACTTGAGCCAATAGCACCATCGCATCGTCGCACCCCATCCGGTCATCTGTCGAATGGGCGTCCCTCATACAGCACAGAACGTCCATCCAGCATGGACTCGATTGATCTTGCTGTGGATGACTACGTCTTCTCCCCAAAGCTTACCCAGAGAGTTGTGCATCCAACCACTGGCCGCAGCATTGCATTTTCCGAAGTCGGTGACCCCAAGGGCCATGTTGTGCTTTGCTGTGTCGGAATGGGACTTACTCGGTACCTCATGGCATTTTATGACGAGCTGGCCCGAACACTTAATCTTCGACTGGTGACTCTGGATCGCCCTGGCGTCGGTGAGAGTGGGCCACACCAGGTCGACGAACCGAGCACCCCTCTCAGTTGGCCAGACGATGTTGCTATTGTTTGCAATTACCTCCGAGTCACCAAGTTCTCTATTCTTGCACACTCAGCCGGTGCAATCTATGCTCTTGCAACGGCCCTTCGAATCCCGCAGCACATTCGTGGCCGCATCCATCTCTTAGCTCCGTGGATTCCTCCATCCCAGCTATCTACCATCGGTTCTCAGAAAGATCCTGCTCCAACCAATGCTGTTCCCTACGCCCAAAAAATTCTTCGTGCTCTTCCAACTTCCCTTCTCAAAGTGGCCAACTCAAGCTTCATGAGTGCCACAAGTGCCAGCATCACGAGAAGTGTGCCCAAATCACCAAAGCGGTCCAAGCGCAAGGCTGGCAAAGAGACATTCAATGCAAACACTATACCTGCAGTCCCACAAATCCCTTCAGCTGAGACAAACTCACAGTCTCAACAACGATTGGATATACCTCAGAACATCAAACCAGCCGCAGCAGCAACTGCTTCTTACGGTAAGAGTGACACCACTCTCGGGTCTCGCGCCAAGTCTCCAGAAGATGAGCGCGAGCGGCAGCAAGATTACGACACCCGTCTCACATACAAAATTTGGGAGCTGGCCACCACCAATGCCAACCCGGCCGTTGATTTGTTGATCTGCCTGGAGCGTCGCCAGGACATTGGGTTCCGCTACGTGGATATCACCAGATCCGTGGTCATTCACCATGGCAGCAAAGATCCCCGTGTACCAGTCGACAATGTCCAGTGGCTGGGAAAAACAATGCGCCGCTGTGAGGTCCGGATTCTTGAAGGAGAAGGGCACGGCCTCATGGCATCTGCCAGCGTCATGGGCAGTGTCTTGACCGAAATCGCCAAAGAATGGGAAGACTGGACAATCCTTGTGCAAGGCAAGCGCCGAGCAACTGTCAACCATGCTGCACGACCTGGACTCTCGATCCAAACCTAATGTCTTGATAATTCATCGCATCGCATCTTTGACATGACACCATACAAGCCCTGGTGGCCCAACATTCTTTAATCACCATCCTTCGACACCCTAGGCCGCAACAGGATTGCGGCTGTCTATTTGATTGCATCTTTTACACTACATCTTACCCCTATCGTATAACTCTGGTGTGAGGTCGAATAATGCCCTGTCATGATGTTCTGCGACATGGGTTTCGGACAAAAGAACACCACTGATTTAGCATAATACCCAGTCATTATCCATTAATTCATATTGATAATCATATGTATCTATTCTCTCAACTTGTTCGGTGTATCGTATACAGCGTAGACATACAATAGGGACCACAAGTCCTTTTTTTATATCATCTGAATGATTAAACCGAGATGATCGAATGTCAAAAAGAGGCTAAAAAGAGAGGCCAAAGTAGGCCGAAAACAGCCCATAAACCAGTACACTTGTTTCCTGGCTTTCGTGAAGAAAATTCCCAATACTCTAGTACTGTACACATTGATCGCAAGTACATCCCGTGACGTCTATAGCTACTCCGCCAAGCATCGCGCCGCCTCCCGCAATCAGGGATGAACTTGGCCCCTTGAGAACCCCACTTCTCCTGACTTGCTTGAGCTTTGATTTCAGTCACAAAGGAGTATTGCCGCCCTACACAAACACCCTAGCAGCTCGGATGTCCCGCGCCAAACACTAAAACCAACTCAGGCCCGGAGGCGGATCTCTTGGCTTCACTCATCACGTTGTGGTCGCGTGTGGATTGACCAGATTCGATGGTAAATGCTCGGCACGGTCAAACAACAGTGACATAACTTCGACTTATAGCGAAGCAATATATCAACATGCTTTCTCAACGGCGCATGCGCCTCATCATCATTGGGGTTGTCGCATTGCTTTTCTTGACCTTCTACTACTCTGTACGTATTCACCCTTCATCTTTCTTTGCCGCGAGAGACCTCTTCAAGTAGCTGATACAATGCACTATGTAGGGCGAAACAAGCAAAATCCAAAACCAAAAGTTCTACCGCTCGACTCTTGACGCCATGAAAGCGAAAGAGGCGGCCAAGCATGCCAAGACACAAGAGAAGATCCAGAATGCTATGCATCCCCCAGGACAAGATGATCCAGCAGTTAAGGTACCTAACACAGATGCTGAAAAGCCCGCTATACCACCTGCTACAGGGAACGAGGATGTGGAGGAAATCCCCATCGCGGGACGGACAAAGATGACTGTGCCAAAGAAGGCTAATACGGATACGGATACGGATGCACAAGCAGGGATTGATTCGGGATCTAACGTGAAGACCGAGGAAGAGGAGAAAGAAGAGAGAGAGCGGGCGGACAAGGCGAAGAAGGAACAGGAGGCAAAGACAGAGCTGAATGCGATTCTCAAGCGTGCTCCAGGTATGTACTCTTCCACTCATATATTGCAAGTGTTTTCCAGATTAACGACCCTGCAGTCATCATCTTCTCCAAATCCTACTGCCCCTATAGCAAGAGAGCCAAGACCATCCTGCTCGACCACTACTTTATCCAACCACAACCGTTCGTGGTTGAATTGGACCAGCACCCACTCGGTCCGTATCTGCAGGCTCTCCTCGCCCAGAACACCGGGCGTCGCACTGTTCCCAACGTTATCGTGACCGGACAGAGTATTGGAGGCGGAGATGATATCGCTGAACTGGATCAACGCGACGAGCTGGCATCGAAGCTGCGACAACTGGGCGGAAAATGGATCGTGGATGTTACACACAAGGTCGATGAGTCACTGTGAAATTAGTAGTAAGACTTAATGGTTGCCCTGGTGGTATGAATCTGGTTGGCGTTGCAATAACTTGAAATGCACTGTATTGTACATAAGTCATATCGAATCGCCTCGGAGAGAGAAATCGGGTGAATAAGCCCATTGTAGCGGTACCTGGCCTACCGCCACACCGCCCATACTAAAGAAGTACCAGCACATCACCCCTCGATAAGCTGATAAGGAACCCTAATGACGCTAGCCCCGATGTGGCCCTAAGCGACGCACAATCCCGTGACTGTCCAATTTCGCTCCACCACCAAGTCCAATCCGAATTTTGAACCTCCCCGACATCGACAATCTACACCCCCTCGGCCAACACCAACAGTCACCAAGATGCGGTACATTCACTCCGAGGAACGGCTGCCCATTCTGGACAATGGTGAGCGACTCTCTTTTTGCGAATTTGGAGGATTGGAGGGAGAAGCCGGTCGCACACAATTACTGGATCCGCGAGCACACTCGATATTCAACGAAGAAAAAAATACACAACCACCCGAAACCACGACAAACACCAGCATCGACATGAGAAGGAGAATTGTGTGGACCGGCGACTCGCTTCGCCAGAAATTGGTGAATTTCTCTTCGCAAGCAGACGACTAATTTGATGTTTTTTTCTCCCCTACAGTGAAGGTTCACATTCGTTCCCGCATCGTGACCGTCGAGGGTCCCCGCGGCAAGCTCACCAAGGACCTGTCCCACATTGCCGTCACCTTCGGCCGCCCCGAGAAGGACGTCATCTCGATCGAGCTGCACCACGGTGCCCGTAAGGGTGTTGCTACCCTCCGTACCGTCCGCACCATCATCAACAACCTTATGATCGGTGTCACCCGTGGCTTCCGCTACAAGATGCGCTACGTCTACGCCCATTTCCCCATCAACGTCAACATCGAGCCCAACCACGAGACTGGCCGCGCTGAGATTGAGATCCGGTATGGAATCACCTGAGAAATATTTCTGTTCAGGAATACAAGTGATGAATTGTGACTGACCTTTAAATAGTAACTTCTTGGGTGAGAAGTACGTCCGCCGCGTGACTGCCCAGCCCGGTGTCGATATTGCTCCTTCCGCCAACGTCAAGGACGAGCTCGTCCTCGAGGGTAACTCTCTTGAGGGTGTTTCCCAGAGTGCCGCCGACATCCAGCAGATCTGCCGTGTTCGCAACAAGGATATCCGTAAGGTGAGTTATACACTGATACCCCCTCTATCAGTCTACCAGACCTTTACTAACCCCTTCTAGTTCTTGGACGGTCTGTACGTGTCGGAGCGGGGCAACATCATTGAGGAGTAAATGTGACGCTTGGGATGTATCGGGTGTCTGGGAGAGGTTTCTTTAATTTCGCCTACTTGCATATAGGGAAGCAAAGCGAAATGTCAAAAACAAAACGACCCTTTTGAAATTCACTATTCCCTAACGCGTTCATGGCTTGTATGTGGCATGTAGAAATGTGCGCCCGAGGCAATTCGATTATACTTCAATGATGTTCCAGTATTAGACGTAGCTGAAGTTGAAGTTCAGGTTGGAGATCCGGGGAATCTAGACGGGTCTGAGCTCGGTGACTTCAATGGTCAACCTTCCTCCTACACTCGACCGTACTCCATACATGCAGACACAATTAACTGTCCATATCTACGCAGTACTTCATGTTCATCCTTTCATTGTTGAACGCATTGAATGATCTCATAACATCGATGGATACCCTGAAGTCCCACTGAGCGCGTGACGTTAGCATGTGAAAGCGACCGTCGCCATCCCCCGAACACCCCATTCTTCTCAGAAATGGCTTCCTGGTGGTTAGGGCTGTGGAGTATCCTCAGCGCAGTCTTCAGCATGTTACTGGAAGTGACGCAATTCTGGAAAGATGTAAGTGTTCCTCCTGAGGCCTAGCCCGATGATGCTAGAGCTTGTATGTGGGGGTCAACTTGAAGCCTGCCTCAACAGAGAATCTCGGCATATCCTGAGACCTGATGACTCAATTCATTCTTGCTTGAGCCATCGGCTAATCAATTCTCGCTAGAAACTACTATCATGGCTACATTCAAAATCACCCCGAGAACGACTCTTCCATACGCTCGCCAACGCGCAGAGCTATGAAGAATGGGAAGAAGCCGCGTTCGAACTCGACGAGCTCCTAAGTAAAGACCTTTGGTATCGATCCACTCATTTCACTCGAAAATGACCCCTAGCTAAACCAAGCCAGGCGCCAAAACCCAGTCAGTCGGCACTACGACTACAGACTCATCTTAGGCCGCCTTGAATCACTCATGAGCGCGCGCGAGTCCGAAGACATCTTAACCCTAGCAAACCTCCTGCGCTCAGGTCTAGTGCGAAATCTTGGAAATATTGCCTCAACCAAGCTCTTTACACACGCCTATGCAGGCACGAAGCTTCTAATCGACGATTATATCACTCAAGTCGCGTTGTCAATCCAGTATGTGGCATCTGTGCAGCCGGCACCGATTCATCCAGGTGGGTTTACCTCACAGGCGAAGCTGGAATTGTTGCATGATACGCGACAGGCCTTTGGGCGGACGACCCTTCTATTGCAGGGTGGCTCGGCGTTCGGGCTGTGCCATCTGGGTGTTGTGAAGGCGTTGCATTTGCAGGGTCTTTTGCCGCGGATCATTACTGGTACAGCAGCTGGTGCGATGATTGCCGCGCTTGTGGGAATTCACCCGGAAGACGAGTTGCTTCCATTGCTTGATGGTGCGGGTATTGATCTGTCTGCATTTGAGCGGCGGAAGAAGGCGCTTGGGGGTGATGGCTCTGTTGATGGGCAGACTTGGTTCGGGACGTTTTATCGGCGCATGAAGCGGCTTGTTCAGAAGGGGTACTTGTTTGATGTTGGGGTTTTGGAGGAGTGTGTTCGAGCCAACGTTGGTGATCTTACGTTTGAAGAGGCGTATGCGAGATCCAAGCGGATTCTCAACATCACTGTTGCGACGACGGGGAAGAATGGCACGCCCAACTTGTTGAATTATTTGACGGCGCCGAATGTGGTATGTCTCACACTACCCTGCTTCAGCTCTTGTGATATTTGCTGACTTCTACTAGCTCATCTGGTCCGCTGCAGTAGCCTCCAACGCCTCCTCATCAACAGCACTCTACTCACCAGTAACAATCTACTGCAAAGACGAAACAGGCACAATAACACCTTGGCCACACACGCAAGACGCAATTTTCCGACCCTGGCGACACGTCCACTACAACGAAGGCGAATCACCACTATCCCGAATCTCGGAACTTTTCAACGTAAATCACTTCATCGTTTCCCAAGCAAGACCATACCTAGTTCCATTTCTCCGCTCAGAACTCAACCTCCTAGACCGCCGCCAAACAGGCTGGAATAACCTCTCCCGCTCAGCAATGCGCCTGATAATCGTCGAACTCCGCCACCGCCTCCGCCAACTCGACTACCTAGGCGTCCTCCCGGCATCACTGAGCAGACTCCTAATCGACGAAACAATTCCAGGCCCGAATCTGACGCTTGTTCCAGATCTATGTTTCTGGGATCTGAGGAAGTTATTTCATAGTCCTACACGTGAGAGGGTCGCTGAGTGGACTCTGAAGGGTGAGAGGGGTGTTTGGCCTGCTATTAGTGCATTGAAGGTTAGGGAAGCTGTCGAGATTGAATTGGATAGGGGCTATCAGCTTGTTAGGCGGCGGAGGCCGAGTGATGCTGCTTTGTCGGTCTCTGTGCCGAGGCAGACTAATGCCATGAACGAGGGTGTTCCGAGGCGGAGGAGGGGTGGGAGTGAGAATGACGAGGGGATTCTTGCTGATCGGGAGTGAGGGTTGTGGTTTTTCTTTGTGTATTATCTTGGGACTTGCCAGGGTTAAATTGCATACTGAGATTTCATTTTTATCTCTTACGGTCTTTTTTTTAACTTTTTTTTCATAGTTTCATTAAAATCAGTCGGGCCTCTACCCCTAACCAACCTTGTATTTGTATGGCTGGAAGCGTATCTATGGTAACTCATGGGAATATACCGACTTGAGCTCTAGTGATGGCTGGATCGAGAATCAAGACAGTATGATAGAATTCATTCAAGATGCCATCGCCAGGGAAATTTGCTAATGGTAGAACAGTCTATCTGTCTAGACAATTCAAGATCGCAAATGTAATTGAGAAACTCTTACTATGTGACTTTGGTAGTGCCATCCGAGGAGATGACTCGAGGAATCACTTTGCCCAGCCTGATATCTTCAGATTACCAGAGGTAATACTGGTAGTGGAATGGAACTATCATATTGATCATTGGAATTTGGGCGTCTTGGTAAGTTTTCATCGGTATTTTAGGGTCACTGTCAATCAGTGTATTTGGAAATAGGTCTAGCATTTGTGTGAAGGTAAATTGCTGTTCCAGGGCCAAGAACCCAGGGAAAAAGAGGGTGTCTATTGTTCATCTACTGCTATACATCTTGGGGAGATGATACGGTTGTTGGGGCCTGCACCTAAGGAGTTTGCTGAACGTGGAGCTAGAAGTTACAAGCTTATACTCCGGATGGTAAGTACTATTGTTTTGTATCATTGAATGTGACTTGCTAATAGTTCTAGGTGGGTGGAAGAGGCATGATGCCAGAATTAGGAAGACGGGCCTGGAAAAGGAAGAGAACCAGTTTGAAGGCAAGAAAAGGAGATATTCCTATTTCTCGTGAGAGGTATGCTTCAATGGCAACCAGAGGACCGGAGGTCTACCAGAGAGCTAGTTCAGGATCCTTGGCTGTGAACATGAACAGGCAATGATTTAAATAGAGCCTTGTGTATGCTATTCATTGTTCAATATACATCTTAGTCGGCCGATTAATGTCTGCCGGCTGGTGTTCAGTGTCTCATTGGTCACTCTTGGGGCTCTCTAATCGGGATTGTTCCAAACTCAAGGGCCAACTAGCAGCAGAAATGGAATAGAATGCCCCTCTGGAAACTTTGACGCCGGATATTTGCTATTACCACGGAATGCGCTACCAGAAGCCATATGGGGATAACGAGCATTGCATTTACATGGTATGAGATCGACCATACGTCCCTTGCTATATGGGGACGGGGGAGGGGGAATAAACTCTTATCGGCTACATTGGAGCTCTGATATCATGAAAGCCATCTATGGAGAGGGAGGAACTTTCGCGGACATTAACTCTGTTTTTGAATCCGTTGCGACAACGTTGACAAACAATACACGCACGAATATCTGCAATTCGATTGTCAAAGGGACCTCTTGGGTTATCCAATCTTGTATACATGTTAGATGGCAATGGTTGGATTTTCCTGTGGTATTCTTGGTGCTCAGTGTGATTTTCCTTGCTATCACTATTGTGCAGACGAGAAACCAATACATCTGGAAGTCTTCCCCTTTTGCGCTGCTGTTCTCAAGCAGCACAGCTTCTATTCAATCCGAACCAACTTTGAAGAGGATGGATGATTCTGCGGGAAGACTGAAAGAGGGTATAAAGTTTTCGGCGGAGTCACCATAGTCACATGCTCACTTAATATTTTACTCTAATTGAGCATCAACGCGACCGAGATTCTTGTTTGTACTAAGATTAGAGGGGATGTCAACACTTGATCACTGTTAAAGGATCATGAACCGGACTGAGGTTTGTCATGGCTGGAATACTGTAGTTTGAAGTACTGCAGTTTGAAGTACTGTACTGTTTTGATCATGTGATTGGCTGCTATCTATGTTTACATCCATTCTTGGACGCATCACATTCAAGACAGCCCATGGCCAAAACTAAATGATAATGCATCCAATGGCAGGCTTCTTGCAATTATCACGGCGTAATGTCGCGTCGAGGATTCTGCGGATTTGTTCCAACTCCAGGTCGATGGCAATACATCCCTCTCACGGTCACTTGGACCATCCCCTTTACGTATCAAGTGTTGACGCTGAGCCACTTCATCTATACAAGCCAGGAGGCTATCATCCGATCAAGTTGGGAGACTACCTAAAATCAGGACGTTACAAGGTGGTCCACAAACTGGGATGGGGTGGGTACTCGACCGTTTGGGCGGCTAAAGATCAAAGGTTATTTAACTTTCATTATTAAGGGCATGTCAGGCTAATATCCATGTCTAGAGAAGAGATCTATGTTGCTATCAAAATCTGTGTGGCAGAAAGAGACGGCGAGATGCGAGAGCTTCAAATGACGAAGGCTCTGTCATCTTGTCACCCACGCTTACAATATACGGCTCACATTATTGATTCTTTCAATACGAAAGGCCCCAATGGAGATCACAAATGCCTTGTCTATGAACTTCTTGGGCCCAACATCCCCGATGCGATTGGTACACATTTTCCTAGCGGGAGACTCCCTGGGAGGCTCGCTAAAATCATAGCGAGACAGGCTCTGATAGGACTTGATCACTTATACCAACGAGGCGTCGGACATGGAGGTGGTTATCCTTACATCCTGAGAATACGTTGGATGATGTTGATGCATGAGATGATCCAGATCTGCATACACGCAACTTGGCCTTCACAATGCCTCACGTGGATACTTTATCCGAGAGGTGCTTCGTTGATATGCTCGGAGCCCCCGAAGTCGGCAAGGTCCGAAGACGTGACGGGAAACCGGTAGGACCTAGTTTACCTGAATATATTGTTCGGGCTGCTTCCTATCAGGGTTGGACACCAACCCAGGCGGTCAAGATCATCGATTTAGGGGAATCGTTCTTGAATACTAAGGCACCAAAAACACTACACACACCTTTACCCCTTCGAGCGCCTGAGGTTATATTCCAATATCGGGTCGATTACCGAGTCGACCTGTGGAGTTTGGGCTGTATGGTAAGTGGAGTTATCAGAAACTCAAAGATCCACACTAACAATAAAAGCTCTTCGAACTTTTTACCGGCCAGCCACCTTTTGATACATTCATGACAACGCCCACTGTCCTTGTGAGACAAATGCAAGACACAGCAAGCGACTTTTTACCTGTAAAATGGCAAAATAGTTGGGCCGCAATGAAAGAAAAAGACAACAACCCCCGAGAAACCCCTGGGCCTGACTTACAGGAGTGGTTGGAAGACGTATACTCTGGTGCACAAAAACAGGATTTGACCCGCGAGGATATAACTAGGCTGGGGATGTTGATTGGGAAGCTTTTACACTTTGAGCCGTGTGCACGAGCATCCGCGCGAGAAATTTTAGATGACCCTTGGTTTCATGAGTAACTAGTGTACAGAAATGACGATGACCGTTAAGTTGACCGCTTTCTTGGTTGTTGGAATTCGATCATCGGTCAAGGCGAGTGTAAGCAATGCAGATCTGTAGATCGTGAAAGAGGGGGACCGAGGTATTGTAGAGGTCAAAGCAACGGAGTATTTTTGTGTCACAGAAGGAGAAGATGTCTTTCAAATTTCAAACGCCATGCAGATGCACAGAGCTGATCAGATGATCGGTGACCAAAAGAGAGGCTCGATCGATCAAGCTAGTTGCACCGCCACTTTGCTGACCCAATCAAGCCCGTGACAAACTCGTCTTAGGTGGCGCTACGTGGCTCAAATGGGGCTCGTTGCATTAACGGCGTTTCCATTGGTTGGCTGCTGGCGCGGAAAGCCTTGGCAGCGTCATGAGCTGTTCGCAAAGTACCCAAGACCGCCAAGCAAGCCCCCGAAGGTACCGGGCCTGATCTGCAGCTTCCAATCTCGCTTGCTTTCCTCCTTTCTCTGTCAGCCCTGCAGCCCTACCCAGGTAATTGTTGGGAAGTTTCGAGTCTGCCTAATCTACTCCCTGCTTCCCCCCTGGCATTTCGGAGTCCCCGCGCAATTGTGTTATAACCCCCGTGAGACTCAGTCCACGGCTCTTCTCCTTAACACGATTTCTTTCTGAATCGCTTCAATTGATCCGATCATGGCCGAGGCTGTTGCGCAGCCCGCTAACGGTATGCGACTATCCCATATCTATAATTGAGAGCTGCGCAAACTGACCACGAATGCATTACAGGGACCATGCAAAATGGTGAGACCGCGCAGGTGACGCGAGGCGCCAATGACCGCTTCGCGCTCATCTCCGGCCCCCTCCTCAACTTAAAGAACATGCACTACGAGTCCGCGACTGTCTGGCATGGCAGTGTTTTGATTGTCACAAAACCAGGCCAGGAGCAGCCACAGTTGCGCCTACGCCAAGTGGGGCCTGTGGGCGACGGAGTCCAGAGCGAAGGCGATATCGAACAAAAGAGCCAGACAGTTGAAGGTCTCAAGCTTTACGAAGATCCTGAGAAGGCCTTCTGGCGATTCACGCTGGCTGTGCCAGTCGAGATCTTCGAGGCGCGCTGGGCGTATGACATTCCTGGTCTGTACAACGAGTCCGGCGACGAAGTCAAAGAATTCTGGACCTTTGTTGTTCCAGCGGAAGAGCAATCCATGCGTATCATGTTCCACTCGTGCAATGGTTTCTCTGTCGGTACCGATATGAACGCCTGGGTAGGTCCTAACTTGTGGAACGATGTCATGCGCGTGCACGGCGAGAAGCCTTTCCACGTTATGGTTGGCGGTGGTGATCAGATCTACAACGATGGTATCCGGGTCGACGGTCCTCTCAAGCCCTGGACTGCCATTGGTAACCCGCACAAGAGACGCAACCACGACTTCGACAACAAGATGCGCGCTGACTGCGATGATTACTACTATGCCAACTATGTCCGCTGGTACAACATCGAGCCCTTCCGCTCTGCCAATGGGCAAATTCCGCAGGTCAACATTTGGGATGACCATGACATTATCGATGGCTTCGGTTCGTACACCGATCATTTCATGAAGTGTGCCGTTTTCCGTGGTATTGGTGGTGTCGCATTCAAGTACTACTGCTTGTTCCAGCACCACATGGCTCCTCCCAAGTCCACTTTTACAACCGATGCCCCGCAGACTATGCATGCTGTCAATGGAACCTCCGGTGTTGACCCGCGGCAGGTGGTGAACACCTACGTGCTGGAGAACCAGACTGAGGACGACAGCTGGATCATCGGCAAGCGCCCAGGTCCATATGTCGAGGAGCGCAGTAGAAGTTTGTACATGCGTTTCGGTAAGCGAATTGCCTTTATGGGTCTGGATGCCCGCACAGAACGTACCCGCCACCAGGTCAACTACGAAGATACCTATGACCTAATCTTCGAACGTCTGCAACGAGAGATTGGGGCAGCCGATGGCGATATCAAGCACCTGGTCGTGTTGTTGGGCGTTCCGATCGCCTACCCCCGTCTTGCGTGGTTGGAGAACATCCTCACATCTCCGATCATCGCTCCAATCCGTCTGCTGAACAAGCGATTCGGGGTGGCCGGCGGCCTCTTCAACGAGTTTGACGGTCAAGTCGATTTGCTTGATGATCTGGATGACCACTACACAGCCCGCCAGCACAAGCGTGAGCGTAAGATGCTGATCCACCGTCTTCAGGAGCTGGCCCGCGCCAACTCTATGCGTGTCACTATTCTCGGTGGAGATGTTCACCTTGCTGCCATCGGTCGCTTTTACTCCAACCCGAAGCTCAATCTGGCTGGCGAGAACGACCATCGCTTCATTGTCAACGTTGTCAGCAGTGCCATCACCAACAAGCCCCCTCCCAAGGCCGTCGCCAACCTCCTCGCCCGCCGCAACAAGATCCACCGTCTGGACCACGATTGCGACGAAACCCTCATGCCATTTTTCGACAAGCAACCCGGCGGTCAGGAGAAGAGCGCCCTTTGGAACAAGGTTACCATGCCATCGCGTAACTACGCCACACTCACCGAGGTGGTTGCCCCGACCTCCAATGGCGAGACCCCCTTGGAATCGGCCAAGCTAGACCGCCTTCCTAAGGATGGTCATGCGCCCCTGCACAAGGGTGAGGTCGATGCTGGTACCAGTCATCGCGCGGCCGATGGATTTAGCAGTGACAGCGGCATGTACGGAGGCCTCGACGTTTCCATTCAGGTGGAAATCGACCCTCATGACCGTAGCGCTGCCACTGAAGGCTATGGATTCAGCAGTGAGTCCCCTTCTCCAAAACCTCCTCTCACTTTATCGCTCCATGCTAACATCATTCAGTCCCTCCCCTTCTGGCAACCGAGGGGCCCCCTCAAGGCCACTCCCGTCTCAGCTTGCACTCGCGCAGGTCGCACCAGGGCCGCCCATCTACGGCTCAGTAATATTCACTACCATCTAATGTTTGTTCGAGTTGAGGATAATTAGCATCCCGTCTTTAATACCTCTTTATGTTTAAGATATGCAGATTACCCCATGCCTTATATTCTTCAGTTCACATAATCCAATGAAATTTCTTGTTATATCAAATCCAAGCTTGTGCCAAATAGACCAAATGCGGAGTACCCCCTCGCAGGGATTGAGTTGCTGTTTGGGGTTAGACGTGGCGTCCCTTATCTCTGAGCTTGGCTTTCCTTTTTTTTTAAGTGTATAATCATTCAACTATTGAGACTGCACTGACTACGTGGGTCAATATTACTATCTGGCCCACATCTGCCGTGCAGGTACATGTAGCTATAGAAGATATGAACATGCAGCCAATCCACTACTTAGCTGCATCTCTAAACCTGATAAGACGCCTTTCATTAAACTGTAGCTCGAGCCACTTCATTCCCAATCGGTGAACATGATCCTTGTCCCTTGAACCCTTTCCCCCGTCTATCCCTACCTATCGCAATATGCAAGAACCCCTCAACTGTCTCGTATCTTCTTTGGTGGCGTCGCCTGTACAGCGCGTCTACATTCATTCGCACTTTCTCCGCAGATGGGGGAAGGTTGCATTGCTGGTATAACATAGTCCGTCTGCCCACTATGTTTTACCATCTCTCTCCTAGTTATAGCTGACACTGCCAGCCTAGTGGATACCGCCTAGCTCACTATCCTCTCCACCATGCTTGAAAAAGCACCCTCAATCACTGCCCATCCAGATCAAGAAAATGGCACTATCACTTCCCTCTCGGAGAACCTCGAACTCGATCGCTTGGGTTACAAACCTGAGCTACAGCGCAACCGCTCAGTGCTAACCCTCCTCTTCCAAACCCTCGCCATAGCTGCAATCCCGTATGGCGAAGGCTCACCCCTCCTGTCCGCCATCTATGGAGGTGGACCACTATCCATCTTTGTAGGATGGATAGTCGTCTGTCTCTTAGACCAATGCATCGCCCTCTCCCTAGCAGAGCTAGCATCACGCTACCCAACCTCCGCAGGGCCCTACTACTGGACGTTCCAGATATCCCGCGGCAACAAGACCACAATCTCCTTCATAAACGCCTGGATCTGGCTAATCGGCAACTGGACCATAACACTCTCGGTCAACTTTGGCTTCGCATCCCTAGTCTCAGCAACAATATCAATGTACCACCCAACATGGTCAGCAAACAGCTGGCAACTCCTCCTCATATTCTATGCGGTCTGCCTCGGCTCCCTGATTATCTGCGTCTTCGCAAACAAATACCTCCCGCAGGTCGACATAGCCTGCGCAACCTGGACCGCCCTCACAATCCTAATCATCCTAATCGCCGTCTCAGTCAAAGCCTCAGCAGGCCGACACACCGCATCCTATACACTATCGCACTACGACAAATCCTTCGCAGGCTGGGGCGACTTCACCTTCTTCATCGGTCTCCTGCCCGCAGCCTACACCTTCTCGGCAATAGGAATGATCTCCTCAATGGCCGAGGAATGCAACAAGCCAGCAATCAAAGTGCCCCGAGCAATCGCCCTCTCCGTGCCCGTCGGCGGAACAGCCGGCCTATTCTTCATCCTACCCCTCTGCGCAACCCTCCCTCCGCTAGAAGACATAATCGCCGCGCCAGGCGGGCAAGCCCTACCCTACATCCTCCACACAGTAATGGGCAGTCCAGGCGGGGGTCTCGCACTAGTCTTCCTAGTGCTGGTAATAACCCTCTTCTGCTCAATTAGCATCACAGTAGCGGCATCCCGCTCAACCTGGGCGGTAGCGCGCGACGACGCAGTCCCGCTCTCAAAGATCTGGGCAACAGTCCATCCCAAACTAAACGTGCCCGTCTGGTCACTAGTCCTCTTAACAGCTATCCAGATGTTACTGGGATTAATTAACCTAGGGAGTACGAGTGCATTCACGGCATTTGTGTCTGTGGGTGTGATTGCGCTCGCGGCTGCGTATGCCATTCCTATCTTTTTGAGTCTGTGGCATGGCAGGGAGGAGGTGCGGAAGGCGCCTTGGAAGGTGCCTGGGGGAAATTATGTTGGTATTTTTGTTAATATGCTTGCGCTTGCTTGGATTGCGTTTGAGTTGGTACTTTTTAGTATGCCTACTGCTTTGCCGGTTACGGCTGTTTCGATGAATTATGCTTCTGTTGTGTTTGTGGGCTTTATGGCTATTTCTGGGGTCTGGTTTCTGGTTTATGCGAGGAAGTGTGAGTTTTTCGTTTTCCTCTCTTCTCTTTTGGCATGGCGTGGTTTTTGCTAACTTTGTTTTGTAGCTTATAAGGGACCGCCCGAGTCGGATGCTTTGAATTAAGGAAATTGGTTTGTCTTGTCTGGGGTTTTGTTGTATATCACTACTGGTGTAGCGCACTAGGTGTGAGATATGATAACCCTTTCATGGGTAGGGACTATGTGGCCGCTTTAAGAAGTGAACATAGCTCGATGGATCGGGATAGGCGTATAGTGCCACCTAACTATTTATTCTTTATCTGGGCCTTCATTTGGGTACAAAGCAGTCACACAAAACAGGGAAGTAGAAACACATCCCGCTATTCTGATTCACATGGTGTCAATGCGGATACCCCAGCCGTGGGACCTACGTCTCAGGAAATAGAATAAGTCAAATCGCTCAATGTCCCGGATTTTCTTCATCTGTGTACCTTTTGCTCAAAATACCTCTCAGCGCTACACGCAGAAATAGAGGAATCATCTCCGTCTCCACTCCATGTGGCTGTCCTCGTACGTATTGGTCCATATTTTATCTCATCTGATCTTAGCGCTAATCTCTGTCAAGCTGTGGATCACTACGTAGATGCCTTCAACATAACCCAGCTTCCCTATATTATTTCCCAAGATTTAAGGTTGCAGTTCCTGTCTCACCGTCACTAGTCCCAAGCCTTCAGAGCAAACTGCACAATCTACATCGCGGGCCAAATCCCCGCAGACAACAATGGCAATTTGTGCAATGGGACAATCGAAGAGAAAACAGCCCTCGTCTTCAAGAATACTCAAGCAATCTTGGAAGCTGCCAGTTCTGATATGAGTCAAGTGGTGAGATCAACGGTATGTTCATTTCACTTCCTTTTGTTTATTCATGCGAGCGGGACTACAGTTCTCATATATGAATGATTGATACTATGTATAGATATATCGTAAGGATCTCTCGGTATATCCGAGGTTTCAACTCTTTCATGGCCCGCTCATGCCTCATGGACCGCCGCGGACTACTTACCTTTAGGGGTTGGTTTGGAGGTTGATATTATTGCTATTTAGGAGGGTGTCTTTGGTCATTGTAGATATTGAATGGTACTGGGGAAGTTGATTTGAAATCTAGTTTGAGAGATTGGGGGTTAGCGTAGGCGTTCCCCTTTGAAGAAGTCAGGTCTTCTAGACACGCCACAACACGAGTGAAAAATAGTGCATTTCTACTCGCCTCTTGCAATCTACAGTACCGTACAACTTTACCCGAGCGTTTCTTCTGCCAGAGGGACCTGCTACTTCTTTGGCTGGTAGGGATCTTCAATTTTCGACTGTCGATTAGTTACCAGATTCATCGCAAGTGTCCGAACACGATTTGTTCTTTCCTTTTCCGATTGGTTACGGAAAAAATTAGCAACGAATAGATAGATGGTGTAGTAGATCATAGTATAGAATTTTCAAAAGTGGAACTTCGAAAAGGGATGCAATAGGAGATCAAGCATGATCAAGAGCACGGTGTGGTTTTAATGGTAAAATATACTCCATAAGACTGCACGGCCTGGTATATGGTGGCATGGAGAGAAGAGAGGGAGATAGAGTGACTCTAAAGTGTACACATTTGAGGAATGTGAATAGCTAAGCTCGAGTCACTGAGGATTGAAGTTAGAATTAGGGCTAATTGTCAGGGTAATTGACGGAGAGGCCTCTTCGACTATTTTTCAGTAACGATACGGGTGATTTCTAAACTCGCTATGACATAGTTAATTGTTTCTAGATGCGGTAAGCAAAAACTATGAACATGTCGAGTATAGAGTCGAATATGTTGCCTAGGTTTTTAGTCCACAACCTCGAATACAGCGGGGGAAAAAAATCTATGTTTAACGTACGTTTACCACCCTCGGGGCGTATATCAGACAAATAGGTATAAAAATGCAAAAAGAAATTGAGGGTAACCCGTCTCGATCAGATAACCTTGTGAACTGGAGTCACACGCGCTGCCAATTGCGCCATACCCCCAATTGGTTGATAAGCGAGGCCATTTTTGATACTATCAAGAATGACACAATAGGGAGGATTTAGCAAAAAAAACTAATTTCATTTATTTGGTTTACCTACTCATTATTAAATTGAGGATTTTATACTTAGATTCTGTAACTACACAAAAAAGATTTGCCTATAGTATACGTGAGAACGAAATAGTGTCACGTGAGTATGTGGGAGAAAAAAAAGCAAAAAAAAGAATTTGAGGGTAACCCGTCTCGATCAGATAACCTTGTGAACTGGAGTCACACGCGCTGCCAATTGCGCCATACCCCCGAATTGATGTGAAGAGGAGTAATCTATGAAGACATAAGCCAGAATTTGCGATAGTGGGTGCTGCTTCTAATCTCTCAAGTTCAGTGCTCTACTTGATGTCAACTTTTTCTTGCAACTGAAATCTATCGGTATTATTCCTTCAAGTAATATAGTATTCTTAGCATATACAGTGATCCTGAATATATAGTTCCTTCATTGAGGTGCGCTACATTCACCAGCTCTTTGTCTCGGTGTACATATATATAATGATCGTTGTGGTGTATAAAGAAACCACCAAGGTTCATGTTTCAACATGAACACATGTTTTTAAGCAGATAGTCTTCGCAACCTGGAGGTTAGATTGACTTTCAACGTCAACTGATTCATAATATCAATATGCAGGGAAAACTACAGTTCGTGATCCATAACGGTAATTTGAATATTCGAAACGACGAAAGCAAAATTCAAAAACGACCAACCTAATCATTTATACTGTAGCATCTTTGAGTCCCTCAAGATCTCCTCCAGCTCCCGTACCTCAGTCTGCAAGGCATTGCGCTTCTGTCTTTGTTCCGTGTCCTCCCCAGCAATATCATCCATTTCTTTTTCTGACAGGCCTCGGATCCAATGCACACTGAAACAGAAAACAAGACCGGGAGCCCCCAAGAGATGGCGCTCAACGACTTGAATTATCACATTATCAAGGAAACGCCAAAGAGCTATTTTCTGGAAGGAACACAAGTCTTGATAGGTCGAAATGATTAGTCTTAGCTTGTTGTCGCCAATGTAATGGAACGAAGTGTTAAGAGCTTTCTGGCGATCATGCAACTCAGCCATGAAATCCCGGTTGTAGGTTCTCATATGCCCCAATTCATTCAAAATAGTAGCAAGCTCATCCTCCGCGCGACGAATGGCGATTGAGTTCTGTTCTTGAAGATACCGGCGGATTTTGCTACGAATGGTAGGCTCGGGGCATGTTTCCTCCAACAAAATATCAGAGAAACCTTGAATCATGCGAGAGGCCTCGGAGAAATAGTCGCGAGCAAAACTACCCCATGATTTGATCTGGACCTTCCAAAGCATTCCCTCAAAATCAACCGGTGCTTTATACCACAACCCATCTCCATGATTGTCATTCCACATGCGTAGAATCCAGGAAAAGATGTCATCTGTCGCCAGAATTTTTGCTTCCCAATCATTCGGGAATTCCATATAGTGGAGCTCTTGGAGCCTCCTATTGGCGTCCTCAGGGGCCAAGTATCTGTACTCCATGCCATTTCTCTCAAGTTGTGTCCGGAACTTTGCATCCAGGGCATGCAGACGGACTCTGAGCTTTGAGGAGTCGTCTGAAGAGCAATCTTCACGATACGTCCCCATCAGCCACTTTCTTGCTAAGCCGTCATATTGTGTCTGTATATCATCCAGGTAGTATTTCTGCAACCTCCATGTATCTCTTGGGGGGCCTAGAGCATCTAGATCTCGCTTGGAAGACTCGAGCCTTTCAGATATATCGTTCTGTATACCCGGAAAACTCTTCTGAACAAGCCGGTAGAGCGTACCGGACAAGCATTTCTTCAAGTTCGACACACCCACACAACTGGTATTCAGTGATGACCAGGGCTTTCTGCTGAATAGTTGACTTTCTCGGTCGTCGCGATCACGGTAGGAAAGCCCGTTTTGTATCTCGTCTGTAGTCCTATTGCGAACAGCAAACCATCCAAGTTTGAGTCTATACTCAGGTGTCCGGTTCTTGAGAAGCTCGAGAGTCTGATCTGTCAGATAAAAAAACACTCCAAATCGAAGAACTGATAGACTGACCTTAGGCTCATCGTGCGTTTGTAACATGTCACATTTTGTGATCACTCCAATTGTTCTGTGCATAGCGCCTTCTTCCCTTACAAGACGAAGTACAGCCTGATTATGGATATCATCGACCGCCGGCATTACCGCTCTGCAAAGATTAGCATATGGCCGCTTCCAAATGGTAGAAAGGTCCCATACAATACAATAGCGCGCTCCTTGCATATGTAGTTCCGAGCAAGCCTTTCAGAGATCTTTTGGTCTGCCCCGGAACCGCCTATAACAGTGAGTCAACATCTTGCGAGAAAGGAATCAGGGTGTAGTTATTATCCATACCGCTGACCAGCCCCGGTATATCGATCACGCTAAAATGGGCTTGGTCATGTTTGTAAACATTGACCTTCAATACCTCTTCTCGCAAATGATTAAGTCGGTTTCTACCACCGGCATCCGCGTTGGTGATTGGGGCGTGTAGCTCAGCAAAGACCTCCTCTAAGTCTTTTCTGAGACGAAGAGAAACGTCTGACCATTTCTCACCGGAATATTCCCGCGGCTTGAATCGATGTAGAGAAGATCCATTTTTCTCAACTGTAATTGAATAGTGTGGCTGCACAAACGGATCGCATCGATGAATCATGGTTTCTGTAGGGAAAAGAGTACATATGCCGTTCTCCACTGGGAACGGTAAATTGGTAAGGGCCTGTAAAAGCGAGGATTTTCCACAGCTGGTGCCTCCCACGACGACGAGCTATATCGGTCAGCAAGAGAAAATGTCACTTATGATGTTTGTTTCCAATTACCTGAGGAAGATCAAGGCTACCGGTATCCAGCTCGTATGCATTCCTGATGTGGTCCAAGAAGGCGAGCAATTTTTCACCTTCCACGCTGCCGAGGCTTTTCAGGACATCGTCATTTGTATCCACCTGGGTGGTTTCTGACAATGATTCCTCATCGTTATCTTGAGCAGAGCCTGTGATATCCAGACGTGTTTTTTCCTCAAAAACATCCGCGGGTGCATCGGAAGACTGAACGCTTGTAACTGACGCCATATTGAATGGTTGCAATCTTGATTGACACAGACGGCGGTTATAGGGCTTTAAATAACGGTCAAATTCCCCATAACCCTAGTCCCCTGCGCAATTTTCAGACTCAGCCTCAGCTGATAATATCGGGGGACCAAAACTAAACGCGAAGAACCCATTCGGGATATGCCTTCGCTTTCCCCTCACAAGGCACCAAAGCTTAGATCCCTGTCTGTTTCACATAAGTACCGCAGGTCTATTAAATATGGATCCCAGTATACGTGCTAGACAGATAGTCGACCAAATCTAACCGCGCCAGGCTCTTCGACCGGCGCTAATGTACTTTACATCACATTCTCTAGAGAGCTAGCTTGTAGCGAGCCCCCCCAAAATGTGTTTAGATTCTAAATGGCGCTTAAAAGACAAGCTCCACTATTATCGTAGCTATAGGAAATAACCAGTAGACACGATCCAGTGGCCATTGCCTACGTTCTAGACCTGTTAGCATTGCCAATAATCCAGACATCCTCAAATGACACAATCAAGTAGCAAGGGATTATCTGATCAGGTGACCGGGACTTTTGTCGGTAAAGGGGCGGCGCGGGCCGCTGTCTATAATTAGTATTGGATACAAACCGTTGCGTCTGCCAGCTACGAACGCATCGGATGTCTGGGAACTATACGCAGTTTGAATTGAGCACAAACCACAGGCTTCCAGGGTTTGATATATCTACCGTATATAGTACAACATTATAAAACAGGGGCCAAAAATCCTGTTAGTCCCCTACATGATTGACACACTATTTACAAATGAATACAAGCCGAAGCACTTGAAAATGAGCAAATGAGAGAAGAAAAAAGACGGATCAGAGTAGATTTGGCCATACACGATATACTCGTTCCAGGGTGTTTGTGTGGAACATATTCAGGACTTGATCAGTGGCAATGTACACAAGCTTGTGACCCCTGACGTACAACCCACACTCTTCAAATATAGCGGACTACGAATACAGTAAATACATAATGAAACGCTTAGATTCTTGAAAACATCGAATTGATAAAAGTCAAATAAAGAACACAAGAAATAAGAATTCTCTAAGACAAGTAATTGGTTTAAGCAAGCCAGGCTCCTAGCTTGATAAGCTTAGCATGAGCATCCACTTTAGAAACCTCAGCCGGAACAGCCTTCTGTTCAGCAGAAGCAGCTTGTCCCAAAATGTCAACAGTCTGGCCATAGAACAAGTTAGAAACAACAACCTTCCTTCTCTCCTTCTGGCGATACTGCTCAACAGTCATACCGTCGTTAGCAGCAAACCACGAGCCATGCGAGCTAGCAGCAATCATTTCGCGCATATTATACTGAGAAGAAGTGTATGTCTCACGGAACCACTCGCTATCCTCGAAAAGAAGATCGGCATGGTCACTCAGGAACTGCAGGAATTGAATAGCAATGACCATATCAAACCCAGCATGGAACTCACGCTTAGTCTCGCCATAGTGACGGAGCATACCAACATCAAGGATCTCAATGTCATTCCGCATAGTGTGGTCTACCATACCCAAGAACTTGTGAGCGTGCATATTAATAATTAGACGACCCTTGTTCCATGCCTTATGGAGGTCCTTGTATCCATCCAGGGGGGTCTCAGATTCGACAAGATAACCCTGTAGATTGAAGGCTGTAAGATCAAAGCCTAAAACCAGCCTGGTGTTGTCGAATTTGTTTGCTACCTTAGGGACGGGGATACTCACAAATATTACTGTTGGGGTTGTGCCTGTGGGGATCTTCTCGGAAGTAAGCTCTTCAGTGAGGCTCACCTGGGTAAATCCGTCACTCTCGAGGAGATGGCACTCTTTTGAGCGGTTGATCCGATCTCGACCACTCTCAATGTGTGCGAGGTAGATGTGGTAGTCGACCAGACCCCAAGGGTGATTCATATAGAGATTGAGGCGTTCTGCATAGGTCAATCTTACTTCCGTAGGCTTAGCACTGGAAGGCTCAGGGTTAGCGGACTTCAAGAAAGTAACGTGTCCGGGTGGGACCTCAGTGACAGTATGGGAAGACTTGCGGCTCATCATGTTCGCAGAATTTGACGAGGTGGATACTTGATTTTGGCAAAATTTGGCGATGGTGCTTTTGAAAAGTTGATAAAAGTCGTGTGGTAATCCGTTGAGGAAAGAGATACTATGTGGTCTGAAGACGGGGATCAGAGAAGACGGTGTTTCGATCTCCTGGACAAGAGAAGAGAAAAAGGCTATGTAGAAGGTAGTATAGCCTAAATATCTCCTCGTTTCGTACGATGAGAAATAGGATTGCGACTGGAAGATATCGAGCAAAGATCATAAAATAGTAGAGTAGAGTAGTAGATGGATAATTCACCGTGTGAATGAAGTGTGTGGAATGGTAATGTGATTGTATCCCCAAAAGTATAGGATTGTAGGCCATTTTATAACCCAGACGAACAGACCCATAACTAGGAGCCATGGCTTCTTCATGGTAATGAAACAATGGATACAAAGGTATTCTGGATCCAATATTTCCAAGTTCGAAAACTCGCAGGAAACTACCTTTGAAGTTCGAATCGAGGAAGACAAAGGGCACATACCACAAATTCTTTATAGGAAGGTTCCTTAATGATCCGATGCTCAGGTCACAATAGGGTTGTGATCCTGAGGACGAGGATTGAAAGGACAAAAGCAGTTGTACTGATTGTTATCTTCGTGCGTACCAACAAGGGGAACCAAGTAAATTGATATGCAGATTCTTTCAGAATACAAATGAACGAGTAAGAAAGCGCTAAATTCTCGAATAGATCTGTAGAGCCAAGGGTTCAAACAAAGAAAGTGTCTATATTGGTCAAGGTCGCTTTTCATCCCTAATGCATTGTTCGAGTACAGGGCTTTCAAGGTCACGGGATAGTCAAAAGACATGGAAAAAGCCATTGTTACCAGAGAACGCCCATTGTTTCCGGAGAAAGCCCTTTGAAATAAGCCAGAAACAGAGACAAGACTACTCAGATGAACAGTGCAGTGGTTTCGGATCGGAATATAAAAGCATGGTCTTTGCCAGTTCTTTGACCACCGTATCATAATACCATCACAATCTCTCACAATATCTACCCATCATTCGCCTCCAGGCAGTCCACAATAAACATTAAAGTATCGTATCTAATCCAAACATCATCAGAACCAGTCAACATGGCAAGAAAGAGCATGTTCATCCAGGTAAACAACGGCCAGGATGGCGAATACTACCTTGAGCCCATTGACAACATGTGGTGGGTAGCAGTTTCTACCCCTGGACGCATGGACAACCCCAGAATCAGGCTTAGGAGCGACAGAGAGCTCCTCGAGTATGTGATGGAGTGTATCGCAGATGGCGATTGCTTCATCGCCGATGAGCCACTGCATCATACCACCGGTGGATGGCTCTGTATGCCAGTCCCTATCCGAGAAGGACAAGAGCGAAAGCAAATCTACCAAGACGCAGAGGATCTTGCAGAATACTTCGCTAATGAAATAGGATCTCGCAAGATGCGCGTTGACCGAAAGGCCCTTTGGCATAGCCATCCCGAATTTGATATGGAAGACTCGCTGATTGTTCCTACACAGGTCATTCTCCCCGGCGAGGACGCATCCAGGGTGCGGAAATACCCAGTCTGCTTTGGTGATGTTCCTCCCCCGCCCCGTTCTGTTGACATTACTAGCCTTTCTAGTCGTCTGCAAACCATGGAGGTAAGTGAAAGAGATGCCGAGGTAGCTAACCTTGTTTATTCTACTAGGTCCATAGTTTCTAATGCTCAGCCCCACAACGCGAATAGCAAAAACATCGCAGATGCCTCAATTCGGTTTGAAGACATTCTTGGAAGACTCGAGGAGCCTCACCTGAATGACCAGGAAACAGAGGAATACCTTGCGGAGATTGGGTTGCAATTCTCAAAGCTGTCTAACCTTCTTCTTGAAGATGGCTACGTGACTTCTCGGGAAATGCAAGATACCTTTCCAATGACTGATGAAGCATTGGAGAACATTACTGACAGCTTTAACAACCTGCAGGTATTTGCCGGACCCGCCAAAATCCATGCTCCTATCGCACGTCGCTTTGACCATGCTGAGCGCATGCCGCAGTGCAGTGAGCGGTGGGAGGCAATGACTCAGGCCGTGTACGATGGAGACTTAGATGATAACGACGTCAATATGCTCCTGAAGGAGCGCGAAATTGAATATGCCGAATTGGATCCTCTCATTGAGAGTGATCGCCAAGATAGGGCCGCTAAAATGAAGGACGAAGAGATGGAGTTCTAGAAGATTGAATGGGATGCAAAAGCCCAAAGACCAGATTCAAATTTTCTGATTGATACATTTCAAGTTGATAGTTTATAGACAGTTCGACGCATTAATCTGTTGAATGGCAGATTGATATAAAAACACGCAGCACAAGTAACTGAGTAGCATAAAGGCTACACCAAGCAACAGTAACACCAGTATAATACAAAAAGGAAAGAATAACCATATCCATGAATGATGACCGGAAAATATAGGGTACCAGATCAACATTCACAAACTAGAACCACTTGGTCTCTCTAGCCTTCCTTTCACGCTCCTTCTTTTTCATTAGAGAATACCCACAACCCGCACCAGCAACGTACCCACCCAGATGAGCGGCGTGATCCATCTTGGTCAGTCGAGAGAGGGGGAACACACGGAAGAAGCGCGCGGGAGCTAGCAAGCTGAAGACCTCAGTCCCAACCAAACAGGCGAGGAAAACCCAGCCGTGAGTCCAGATTTTCTCTCGTAGCTCATGAGGAAGAATCCACATTGTGATTTTGTCACTAGACATGGTTAATGACGTCCTTGCAAATGAATCTGAAAGGAAGGAGGACATACTCAAAGTGGGACATGCACCATGCGGCGACGATACCGCTAGTTGCGGCACTAGCACCGAGGGAGGTCATACCCAGACGGCCGAGTAAAACGCTGCGTGTCAATGAGAAGATGGATCCAATGGCACCGGAAGCGAAGTAAATAGCCAAGAAGTTTCCGCGGCCAATTTCATCATGAACTATGAAGAAATGATTCTTAGCATTCTGATTTGCATGTTGAGGGCTGCTACTTTGCTTACCGCGAGTACCCATAAGTGCCAGAACCATCATGTTCGTTCCGAGATGTCTCCAGGTCTGATGACTGAAAACACTTCCAATAATGCCAAGTGAACTAGGATAAAACGGAACAATCACGAAGTAACGGTTAAGCAATCTCCACGAGGGAGGGACGTATTTCCAAAGAAGAGTCACAGCCAGGTTAGCTCCAATAATGGCTCCAACAGTCGCCACAGCGGGAGGGACATCCGGCATGAAACGGTCCTTTCGTGCCGGGAACTCATAGTATTGAGTAAAGGCATAGCAAAGTCCAAGAGTCACGATAGTGAATAAAATAGGAGCAAAGAGACGTTGAGCCTGCCAGCGTGGTTAGCAATGAGATTATCAAAGCACATACTTAGTCCTTACGGTAGTAATGTTCACTTCTTCGGGTGTCTCATGGGTACCAGCAATGTGATGCTTCTGAACCCAAGCGAGATACGGCCTTTGAGCAGGATCGGCACGAGGGCGAGCTATAAACCGTCAATACCAATTACAAGCAACCAAAGACGAAGCTACATACCCTCTGTGAGAGCAGCCTCCTGATACTGCTGCAGGGAAGTATTCTCGCCAAATTGACGCTTCAATCGTTCCTGCTCTTCCTTTTCACCATCAAGCCATTCCTGACGCTTACGTTCTTGTTCAGCCAGCAAACGCTTCTCATTCTGCTCACGGCCTTCCTTGAGGACACTCCTTCCGTAAGGAGAGCCTTCATCGCCGAGCTCAGCATCATAAGAACCACTCTGTGGCTTGTACAGGCCTAGCTTTTCAGCACGGCGAATGAGCTTCTCTTCCTCCTCACGCTCCTCGCGCTCAATGCGGACCATGATAGCGGCATCCTCATCAACCGGGTATTCACGTCGAAGCCAGTCCAGTGCGGTATCAATTTGGTGCTGGGCGCAGGCGCGGTTGATGTCAACTGGCAATTCTGCGTCGAGTGTACCGGCTAGACGGTGGTGGTGCAAAACGGCAAGAACGCGGTTAGCCAGTTTCGGGGGAAAGAGTGTTGCGACCAAAAATGGCCTTGATTTCGGTATCGGTGAAGGGCTTCTTGCGGGGATGGTCCTCCGACAGATCCGATTGAGGAATCGTGGCGGCAGTCCTCTTAGATCGACGGGGAACAGACGGGGCGAATTGCGGAGAGAACGGGGGAGGATTCGGTCGAGAGGCTGGTGTGTTTAGTCGGAATAGAGGGTTCAGTACCCCGAATGGGCGCTGTGAGGTGCTGTACATGCGCCATGGGGTAATGCGGAGATCGCGACAGGCAGGGCGAAATGTCACCAGGGGCAGCACAGAGGCGCGAAGTCCCTGGCATGGAACCCGCCATGCGACCCAGACCGCATTGCTCATATCCCGAGACTTGCGAGAGATATCTCGGAATGAGCCAGGTATATGGTGGTGGTTGCGGGATATTTTTTGATGGGCCCACGGCTGAGGAGTTGTTCCGAGATCTGATAGTATGTAAGTGTAAGCTGTTTAGCTACAAAAGTGATGTAGAAGAAATATAGTGGATATAACAATACAGTATTTAGTTTGATCTCTATCTCAATTATCTCAAGCTGCATTTAGACCGTTCATTCAATGATATTTGTACGCATAAGTCAATACCTTCTCTGTATACTCCGCGGCTATAAAGCCCACACGTGATGATAACCAAATCAACCTCATCTTCTCCCTTCCACATATCAAACATATCCAAAATGTCCACCGAATCCCTCCCAATAACCCCGGGAGCCTTTGCAGAAGCAGTCAAAGAGCTTCCGCTGGCAGTGCTCTACGCCAAAGTCTCGGAGCTCACCAATTCTATCACACATCTGCACCGCTCCAACACCGAGCTGCGCGCATTCTTGCTGGAAAGCTGCGACTCAGAGGAAGAAAAGAAGGAGCTGGAGACCTATGTTAAAGAGAATGATGATGTGGCAGTCTCCATGAATGAGCGGATCTCGTTGCTCAAGACTGAGGTTGAGAATCGCGGACAGCCGTGGATTGAGCTCGATCAGTTGAAGGTTGATCCCAATGCTCCGGTGACGAATGGCAATGGCAATGGCAACGGACCTACCGGTGCGACTCAGGATGCACCCGAAGGCGAAGGTGGAGAAGAAGGCGTCTACCTGTGAAGATTCGAGCGGATTATTGCGGTGCTCGTGTCTATGATATTGCTCGCATTGTTCACAACCCAAGATCGTCATTTACGGTATCACTGGTTCTTGGCACTGCCCTCTACAGGCACTTTACGGCATTCACTTGTGGGTTGAAGATCGGCCAGCGTCAGGTGGCTATGTTTCACACCGACCATACCTTCACTACTCAAGCTGAATCCTTGAAGCCTAGATATAACCAAACACCTGGACACCCGCTCTAAGACATGCTCAGCCAAGCTGGCCTGATTGATACGCTCAAATCAAAGACCGAGCTGTCTACATGAATGAGAATACGCTCAAATTATGCCATGGAATATCAATTATCCCGATGAAATTGTATTGCAATGAGTAGTTAAAAACGTGCAACCAAGACCAGCTGATGCTGAAAATAAGATATGCAGGATCAAGGTAAATATTCAAAGCGCATGCTAAATGCTCAATCAAAGCCCTGACTTTCTATTGTGTCATCGCAGACCCACCCAATTTCTGAATGGCAGAAGAAAGCAGAACACGTAGTAAGACAGTGCAGCCCAACGCCAGGTTAGTGGACATGTCGTAGTCGTCAGTAAAAAAAATGCACTCCAGACCCGCGGAGTTTTAAGTAGAGGCCTGCTGAACCTGAGCCCAGTGGCCGCCATTAAGCGCCTCTGGGGGGACCCGCTGCTGCTTGATGAACATATCAATCAGGGGCTGCATGGGCTCCATCTCCTTATCGGAGACAAGCTGGTAGTACTTGGAGACAGTCACAAAGTGAACGAAGCACATGTTGAGAACATCATGCTTGTTGATGTGCCAAAAGGGGTTCAGCCAGTGGGCATGGTACAGATGGGCGTAGCAGCGGAACATCTGCTTCATGATACCCTGGCAGTCCTTGTAGAAAGTTTGGGGGAAGCCACTGGACTTGCCAATCCAGTCGTCGGAGGCTGGGTTGGCGGGATCTGATGGAGTTGTCGGTGTGCCATTGGCCTCTTTGATGGCAGATGTCTCGGGGGTACCAGACACCTTCTCGGTAGGGAACATAACTGGGTCATGGATCTTGCTCACGATCCACTTCTCGACGCGGTTGATGAACTTGGGGGCCGATATTTTGGCAGCGCGGCCGTCAACCAACCAGGTGTAGGTGAGCCTTCGAATTGTTAGCCCAACTCATAATCTACCCCGCCATATACACATACCGCCCAGCAGACATTGTCGGACAAGTGGTCTCATTGCAAATGGAATGACCGTTGACACTGTTAACTTCCTGGATGACCTGGAGCATGCCGTGGAGTAGACGATATTGTTCAACAACTGTATATGCATCAGTGTCCCCACTCTCAATTCGAGTTTCCATGAAGCTTACTCTGATGAGCCAGCCACTCGCCGAGCTCCACATTCTTCGGACAAGCACACAGGGTCAAGAAGTTGCCCCTCACGTTCAGTGGGGCATACTTCTCCTGGAAGAAGTACTTGGGCCCCTCGGGATCGTTGGCGAGGTTATCAATCGACAGGCTGTTTGACAAAGAAGGGGAATTCGACATGTTGCTCTGATGGCCCTGGGAAGGAGGAGGCTGTGCTGGGCTCTTCGGGGGGTTGTTGTTCTTATTGTTACCTCCCCGGCCGAAGCCTTGGCGACTATATTCAAGATAAAGTTAGCGGTTGTGGCGAGGGGCAGCTACAATCGAGACGAGACGAAGTTGGGAAGATCAAAGGGAAAGGGGAGGGTGCAGATGCAGATAACACAAAGCAGGATGCCGTAGCCATTAGACTTCGGGGACCGGGATAATGCTTTGTGTTTGTGGCGCCGGGTCTGCTTCGTGCAGTATGAGGGGGGTAAGGGCGAGAGACGGTCAACGACTGATAAGAACGGCCAACGAAGGCGCGCAATACTTACACGCTCTGGAAGAAGGTCGCCATTATGAAATTGGTCTGCAATGATTGAGTACAAGAAAAACAACGGGGACGAGAGACGAGACGGTGAGATGCCACACGTTGTGATCCCCTTTTGGTCTGGGCCAATAGAAGACTAACCCCGTTTGAGAGCGGAGCTGGAATATCTTTATCCCAGCCACAGCACGCTAGTACCGATTAGGACCGGACCGGGTATACTGTTGATCCGCGTTCGGACTTGACTCTGTAATGAGAGCTACGATGCTTATAACGCTGGGATATCTCCCTCCGTCAATTGCTCATTGACACTTATACCCTGTTAACTGCATTTTGATACGTCTATACCCTCAAAATCCTGAAAGTCTCCACCACAACACGTCATGTCTTCCGACGACGAGGGCGTGCGTCGCCCCGGCCGCACTGGCAGTGGCTCAGAGAGTCCCGCGCACAGCAATGCCAATGACTCTAGTGCTGAGAATCATGATGGTGGCAACCACATGGATGAAGACGATGATGCTGATCTCTTCGGCTCGGACGGCGAAGGTGGACTAGACGATCTCAAGTACGCATATCGAACAAAAACAGAATGCGCTGAATACTGACGACCTTCTAGCAATCACGACCACAACTTAGACGATGAGCAACTTGACTCGGGTGACGATGAGGGTCGCTATGACCGACGCGAAGACCGAATGGACGAGGCCGCGGACGAGGCCGCGGACGAGGAGCAGACCTTCAACGTTCAGGACCTAGACCTTGCGCGCGCTCCAGTGCCAGCAACCAATGATGGAGAGGTACGGAAAGCTTTTAAGCTGTTTAAATTGGATCTAACATCTTACCGCAGGTCTACTCAATGCGCGTGCCTGATTTCCTCTCAGTGGAAGCCGAAGAATTCAACCCTGCTACATATGTTCCACCGCCTTATTCGCAGGCCGCTACATCCCTGTGCTGGCGCAAGGACCCAGAAAACGACGCTCTTCTGCAATCAAATGCCCGCATGATCCGATGGGAAGACGGCTCCGTGACCCTCCAACTTGCCTCCGCCCCTCTCGAGCAATACCGCATTGCATCCAAACCCCTTGCACCTCTCAACAAGGCTGGCCAATATGACACAAAGCTGGACTCCCACGTTTATCTGGCTGCGGGTTTAGAAGCAGCGCAAGTCTTCCGCCTGACCTCGCACGTCACACATGGTCTTACTATCCTCCCTACAACCCTGGAGACCGACGATGCCGTTCAGCGTTTGCAAGAATCATTGGCTGCTGCTGCTCGTGGTAGCAAGCAGACCGCAGATGGCTCTGCGCCTATTGTTGATACCAAGGAGGACCCTGAACTGGCCACGAGACGGGCCGAGATGATGGAGAAGGAAGCTATCAAGGCTGAGCGTCGTCGTCAACAGCTTGCTGACCGTGAGGCTGACCGTGGCCGTCGTGCTGGTGCTCCCCGTTCTCACGGTACCGGCCTCAGCGTTGGTGCTCTTGAAGATGGTGGTCTACTCACCACTCGCCCGCGTGCCAAGCCCCGTCGTCAAAATCGCCGTGGAGAGATCTACAGCGATGACGAAGAGGATTACTCTCGTGGTGCTCGTAATCGTGAAGACGAGTACGACGAAGACGATGGGTTCTTGGTTGGCAGTGATGAAGACGTTGAAGAAGAAGAGCTCGATGATGAAGAGGAGGAGCTTGAGGATGAGGATATGGATGCCGAGGGTGAAGCTGATGATGAGGTCGCCCCCGCAAAGGCTGCCCGAAGCAAGCCTGCACCTGAACCTCAAGGGCGATCTGAAACACCTCCTGCGGCCCGGAAGAAGAACCGTTATGTGGTGGATGACGAGGATGATGAGTGATCCCACCTTGTCCCTTTTACATTTCTTGCTTCATATTCACATCCGGCGTACATGGACTGGCATTGAGTGACAGTGGAGTTTTCACTCTGATTTATGCTTGTAACAAAAATTAATGAAATGGTCAATGATCTCATGCAATCCAAGCCCCATTCCAGCTGAAGATTGTAGTTTGAACCCCTATAGGAGATGGTATATAGCAATGGATATCTTTAATTGCCTCGCCAGTAATAAATGTGGTATGCGCGTAAGTAAATCAGCAGCCAGGCCTAAACATAAATCATAAAATAACATTATCTAGCTTATTCACCCATCTTATCTCTGAAAGTGACTGGCTCAACACCTTCTGGGTAATCGCTAGGATCAAAGTTGAACTTGGATATTACATGCCTGGCGCTCCCAACCACACGAAGACAGAGATGTTCTTTCTCTTGTTGCTCATACTCCGGTGGTATATTATGAATCGCACTGGAAGAACAGGGTGATTGTGAATTGTGGGGTTGATGCCTGAGCCATTGACGGTGCTCGACCTCTTTGATCAAAGACAATAGATCAAGCTGGCCAGAACAACCAACTACAGCACCATGATCCAAAGTGCCGCCAATAATGGCACGACGAACAATCTGGTGGAGCCAGCTCTTCCAGGCTTGTGTTGGATCGGGGCTTTGTTGTACCTGAGCCACGTATTCTGGTGATGCGGATTGCTTTCCGAGCTCGACGGCATCGGCCTTCGAAACTCGCAGCCATGCGTCCGCAACAACGGTTAATAATGTCCCCACGAACATGGTATTTTGCATGCCTGTGGCGAAGACTTTTGGACATTCTTGGCAGCGGATCACGTCTTGAGCTGTTCGTGCGGCGATGTATAGCGAGCATAGGGTGTGGGAGTTGACAGGGAAGGAGGCGAGGGATGATATGTGACTGAGGCATAAATAGAGGTATGATAGACATGTACAACCAGTTATGGTACCGTCAGAGGAAACAGATGTTGGAGGGGAGAGTGGGAGAGAGTCCATACCCTGGAGGTTTGGTACGGGGAACGGCATGGCTGTAGCTTCGGAGACGGTAGAAAAGTCAGGCCAAGGGCTTGAGGATGGAAAGACGGGCAGGTTCGCAGGTTTTAAACGGTCTGGTCGCCATGCGTGGTTGTGCTCTTCTTCGCCTGGTAATAGATCCGAGGTGGGTTGCGATTGTGGCGAATTCCCGCCAGGCGTCCAGAAGAATAAAGGACAAAGGTGATCGGAATCCGGGAAAGCGCCGTTGGTAAAACTCGGTCCGACTGAAGATTGTTGCGAGTCCTCTGGGCTCGGCCATATCTCGCCAGGCGGCGTAGGTTCAAGCCCCTCATCGTCTGTTCGCGCTCTCTTCTTGGGCGGGCGACCCATTTGTTTTTGCGAGGAATAGTTGCAATGGAGTGACTGTTTAAGACAACGAGCGCAGCCTGATAGTTCACCGGAGCATTTTAGCTTGCGTTTCCCTGTCCAAGCAAACAAATCAGTGAAGGCCAGGCAAGGGTATTTTGTATGACAACCTACGGCACTCGTCACACGCCGCATGCCGTTTTTGATCACTGGTAGCCTGGTTGTCAGATCCAGGCGCTCCTCCGTCAGTTTCAGCCATGAGCGACATCATTGGACGCTCTAGATCGAGTCTTGAGAATTAAGTGGAAGATTGACGCTTAAGTCATAGATGCCGATAAGACGGGCGGTCATGTGGGCGGTGAGGGCCCCGAAATTTATCCAAAAAAAAATCCATGGATCGACGGCCACAGACTTACACCTGCTGAACGGCAAAATGAATCCCAAGGCTGCTTCCAAGAAGCGCAAGGCCATCACTCGTGATGTGGAAGAGGAGGCTGGCGTCTTTTCTGGCGATGAGCTGAGCCAGGACAATCTGGACGGAGCTTTGTCGGACAACGCCAACGAACTTTCGGAGAGTGAAGACGAAAGTGACGACTCGGACTTTGAAGTCGTCGACGATTTTAGCGACTCGGAAGATGGAGAAGAAGAATTGGATAGCGATGAGATCCCCTCCGACACTGAGGAGGACAGAAAGCCCGCTCCTGGTGAACCCAACGTCCGCATCGTGAAGGACGCCAATGGAAATGACCGTTATCTCTACGACGAAATCCACCCGGACGACAACTCTGAATACTCCGAAGCCGATGAGAACGCCAACACCATTGGTGACATCCCGCTCAAGTTCTACGACGAGTATCCCCACATTGGTTACGACATCAATGGAAAGAAGATCATGCGTCCCGCCAAGGGCGAGGCCTTGGATGCGCTTTTGGACAGCATTGAGATCCCCAAGGGCTGGACTGGCCTCACCGACCCCGCGACCGGAAAGCCTCTGGAACTCAGCCAAGACGAATTGGAGCTGATCCGCAAGGTGCAGATGAACGAAGTCCCCTCCGATGGCTACGACCCATACGAACCCCTTGTCGAATGGTTCAGTAGCCAGAAGGAGATCATGCCCTTGAGCGCAGCCCCCGAGCCGAAGCGCCGCTTCGTGCCCTCCAAGCACGAGCAGAAGCGTGTGATGAAGCTTGTCAAGGCCATCCGCGAGGGCCGCATTCTGCCTTACAAGGCCCCTGAGGAGAAGGACGAGAAGGAGGAAGAAATCATCAACTACGACCTGTGGGCTGACGAGGCCGAGAGACCTGACCACGTTATGCATATTCCAGCACCCAAGCTGCCACCCCCTGGTTACGAAGAGAGTTATCACCCGCCTGCCGAGTACCTGCCTGATAGCAAGGAGCGCAAGGAATGGGAGCAGATGGATCCTGAGGATCGTGAGAAGGACTTCCTTCCCAACGACTTTGGCTCCCTGCGCCGAGTTCCCGGATATGAGAGCTTTGTTCAGGAGAAGTTCGAGCGTTGCTTGGATCTGTACCTTGCTCCCCGTGTGCGCCGTAGCAAGCTGAACATCGACCCCGAGAGTCTCTTGCCCAAGCTGCCCAGCCCTGAGGAGCTCAAGCCCTTCCCCACTGCCTGCGCAACAGTCTTCCGCGGTCATAAGGGCCGTGTGCGCTCTGTTGCCGTGGACCCTACAGGAATCTGGCTGGCGACTGGTGGTGATGACGGTACTGTCCGTGTCTGGGAACTTCTCACAGGTCGCCAGCTCTGGAGCGCCAAGCTGAGCGACGAGGATGCTATCAACGTCGTCCGCTGGCGGCCAGGCAAGGATGCAGTCATTCTCGCTGCCGCATCAGGAGATGACATCTTCCTCGCCGTACCCCCAATTGTCGACCCTGAGATCGAGAAGGCCAGTCTGGAGATTCTCGACGCAGGATGGGGTTTTGCGGCATCCAAGCCCGCTCCCAGCGCCTCAGAGGAAGGCAAGAAGAATAACCCCCCCACATGGATCCGCCCTTCGTCTACCCTCTTGGACGCCGGTGTTTGCGTGGTTATCCCCCTCAAATACGTCCCCAAATCGATCTCCTGGCACCGCCGCGGAGACTACTTCGTCACAGTATGCTCCGGTGCCTCGACCCCAGCCTCAGTAGCAATCTCCATCCACACCGTCTCCAAGCATCTGACGCAATTCCCCTTCCGCCGCCGCCTGAAGGGAGGTGGTCCCCCCCAGACCGCCCACTTCCACCCCTCGAAACCAATCCTCTTCGTAGCCAACCAGCGCTCAATCCGCGCCTACGACCTGTCCCGCCAGCTGCTAGTCAAGATCCTCCAGCCCGGTGCACGCTGGATCTCATCCTTCGACATCCACCCAACCTCATCGAGCGCCTCAGGCGGCGACAACATCATCGTCGGTTCCTACGACCGTCGTCTCCTCTGGCACGATCTGGATCTGTCTCAGCGACCATACAAGACCCTCCGCTACCACCGCAAGGCTATCCGCGCTGTCAAGTTCCACCCCAGTGGTCGGTACCCGCTCTTCGCCGATGCCTCCGACGATGGATCGCTGCAGATCTTCCACGGCAGTGTTACTGGCGATATGCTCAGCAATGCTACTATTGTTCCCCTCAAGGTTCTCAAGGGTCACAAGATTACTGGAGAATTGGGTGTTCTTGATATCGACTGGCACCCTCGCGAGGCGTGGTGTGTCAGTGCTGGTGCCGATGGAACTTGCCGCTTGTGGATGTAATGTTGGGATGTGGATGCATGATATCTGACATTTTTCTTGGCGTTTCTTTACTTTTGTGCATAATTTCCTTTTGTATAGTCTTATAAAAGTCGTTTGATCTTTCAACCTTGAACTCTATCCATGTTGCTACACTTGTAGCTGAATCTTAATAATTGTAGTCAAGTAGCAAACAGCATGGAACAAATCATCAATTCGATCGATTACCAAATATCCAGGTATCTATGTGCGGCCCAAAGCCGAAACCTCTAGGTCTTAACATGAGCTGTATATACCAAGCAAGAGCACTCTATGCACAATTAAATTCAAACAACACCACCACTCCAATCCCTCCTCAGCTTCTCATACTTCTTCAAATCAGTGACACTAGGCCGAACAAACGACTTGGCCGCAACAAAGTCCTCAAACTTGATAGCATCCCTCCGCTTGATAGCAGAGTAACCAGCGCGGCGCAACAAACTGCCCAGATCGGCACCACTGAAACCCTCACACTCCTCAGCAAGTCTGCGAAGATCCTCACTAAACTCAATAGCCAGGTTGCGCACAAGAGTTTGCAGGATCTCCACACGCTCCAGCGGCGAGGGGAGGTTAACGAACAAGAGAGTCTCCAGACGACCAGGGCGCAGCATGGCCGGATCAATGATATCAGGTCTATTCGTGGCAGCAATAACATAGATACCCTGACGACTAGAGCCAAGGCCATCCAGCTCGGTGAGGAGGGTATTAACGACACGAGCAGAGGCTTCAGAGAGTGTATCATCGCGACGAGGCACGAGGGCATCCAATTCATCAAAGAAGATAACACACGGCACAGACGAGCGCGCACGAACAAAGACCTGGCGTACAGCACGCTCAGATTCACCAACGAACTTATTGAGTAGTTCTGGACCCTTGACGCTGATGAAATTGGCGCGGGACTCATTGGCGACGGCCTTGGCCAGGAGGGTTTTACCACAACCGGGCGGACCCCAGAGGAGGACGCCTGTCGGCGCGGTGATGCCGACGTTGGCATAGATATCTGGGTTCTTGATTGGTTCGACAATGGCTGTGACGAGCTCATCGCGAATACCACCCAACGCGCCGATGTCTGACCACGTTGTGTCTGGGATTGTAGCGAAGCCTTCACGCTTGGAGGAGGGTTGGATTTTAGGGAGGGCAGTAAAGAAGTCTGCGTTCGAGACGAGAACGATTTCTGTTTCTTCGCCCATGGGGGATTCTTTGGCGTGGGAGATTAGTCGGCGCAGTTCGCGGACTTTGGAGCTTAATTCATCCTCGCCTTCGATTTCCATATCCATTTCTTCGCCGCTGTTTGACTTGAGGATTTCCAGGTAGCGTTTTATGGCTGCTGAACCGGCGGTTGAGACTAGGTCATTTAGATCGGCGCCGACGAAGCCGGGAGTTCGTTTGGCCAGGGTCTTGAGGTCGATGTCATCTGCCAGGCGCATTTTGCGCGTGAGAGCGCGGAGGATTTGTTCTCGAACTGGTTCTGAGGGGACAGTCATGTTGATTTCCTTGTCGAAACGACCGCCACGACGGAGAGCTGCGTCGAGACTGTCTGGGCGGTTGGTGGCTGCGAGAACGATGACGGGCTTTCCGTCTGTCTTTTCAAGAGCAATCTCGTCCATACAGGTCAAGAGCTGAGCGACAATTCGCTTCTCCATTTCTCTTTGTGCACTCTCACGCTTGGGGGTGATAGCATCGATCTCATCGATGAAGATAAGACACGGAGCAAGTCGCTTTGCCTCCTCGAAGTACTCGCGCAGAGCCTTCTCGGATTCACCCGACATACCTGACACAACGGAGGGCGCAGAAATCGAGATGAAGGGCACACCCAGCTCAGCCGCAAAGGCATTCGCAATCAGCGTCTTACCACAACCCGGTGGGCCATGTAGCAACACTCCGCGCGGGGGTTGCACATTTGAGGAGAGATACACCTGTGGCCGGGTCATGGGCAGGATGACCAAATCCCCCAATTCCCCTACCACTTCATCCAAACCACCCAGATCCGCCAGACTGACATGTGTAGGCGGCGACCGATCAGCAGGCTCGGCCTTCCGGCGCTTAGAGGCCGATTCGCTTCCGCCTGTTCGTCGCTTGGTGGCAGTAGGAGCCGGGGTATTGGTGGTAGACTCGGGCTTTTTGGGTTTAGCCGTAGCCCATGAGCCGACGATGCTCTGGTTCAATCCATTGGGTTCCTGTTCAATCGCAATTAGCATGTATATTCCGGCTATAAAAATCAAGTGCGCGCCTTGCATACCGCAGCAGGAGGTTCTTCGAGCCCCTCAAAGTCCCCCTCCATGGAGTCCTCATCATCGTCACCCAGATCGGCTTTGACAATTTCCAGCACTCGCTCCAGACTATCCTCAATTTGTCTCTTTGGTTTGCGGTTCAGGCTGGAGTTGGACTTTTTAATTACTTCAAAGATCGCAGGCACCGATAGGCGGATGCGCCCAGTGTCGGGCTGATCGTCGATGATTTTGCGCACGATTTGGTAGACCTGATCTGTAAGAAAGAGAAGTATAGAAATTGGAATAGAGACTCACCTCACGGTCCAATCCTGCACTGAGGGTCCTGCCCTTCCTTGGAGGCATGTTGATGTAGTTGCGATAAGAAAAAAAATCGGGAGACGAAGTTACGGTATTTTACATCTCCGGTACCCTCACGTCATCCGCTATCAGTTATCTCAAGGTCCCAGCTACTTCTCTCCCTCCCTCCCTCTCTCTCTCTCTAACCATGGGGAACTCGAGTAGCTCACAAAAGATCTCTGCCCAGGATCGGTGAGTCTATCTACATCTTCCGCCTCATCCACAACCTCTCCAAACCCAACCATACACTTCAACCAGCTATCTCCATCTCCTCACGAGACCCCCCTCATACCCACTCATAACACAACAACCAACAAAGCCTACACCAAATTCAACCCCCAAACCAAACTAACAACCCATACAACAGGGCAATCCTCGATCTAAAAAACCAACGCGACAAACTGCACCAATACCAACGAAAAATAACAGTCCTCACAGACCGCGAAACAGCAATCGCAAAAGAATGCCTAGCACGCAACGACAAACGCCTAGCCCTCCTCGCCCTCCGCCGCAAGAAATACCAAGAATCTCTCCTAGCAAAAACAGACGGCCAACTTGCGCAGCTGGAACAACTGACAGGCGATGTGGAGTTCGCGCTTGTGCAAAAGGATGTCATGTATGGCTTACAGCAAGGGACTGCTGTTCTGAAGACTATCCATAAGGAGATGGGGGGTATTGAGGGGGTTGAGAGGTTGATGGGAGAGACGGAGGATGCGAGGGCTTATCAGGAGGTATGTTTCTCTTCCATTCCTTCTTTGTAATTGGTGGATGAGGATGAGTGTGTATGTATGGGTATTGATGCTGACGATTGCTTAGGAGGTGAGCCAAATGCTGGCGGGTCATTTGACGAATCAGGACGAGGATGAGGTTGAGGATGAATTGGAGGCTTTGCAACGGGAGCTTGCTGGACCTGTTGTTTTGCCTAGTCCGCCTACTGCTGTTCCTGTTCCTGCCGAGGAAGCTGAGCCCGAGGTTGAGTTTATTCGGGAGAGGAGAGAGGCCAAGGCTGAGACGAGGACGGCGTTGCCAGCTTGATTTGGTGTATATTTTGAGATTCTGTTGCACGCATCTTGCGCATTGCATTATATTGACCCTAGCATTGGTGGCGTTGGTGGCCTTTGGCCTGCTTCAGTGGTCTATGTCTATTGGTAGATTTTACTGGAGTTGGCGGATTTGTTTTGTTTTTTATTCTTGCCGAATACATGCTGTATAGAATGTATTATGCCCAGCAGACGGATAAACGATAGTCAAGACATACGGCTCAGCAGTACAACTGGCACACACTAACATCGAACATAAAAGTGTACAAAGCAAAATGGTATTCTCGTTAATCATAACAACCGACACCCAACCTCAAATACAAACATCAATCCATACCAGAAACACTACTGACCAGGCATAATCCTCCCCCCAACACCACTAACCCCAGGGATAGAAACATGATCCTGAGGATTCGCAGCAGACTCATAGAGAAAACTAATAGGCTCACGCGCGAGCTTCAAAAACTGCCCCTTAAACCCAACATAACCAACCTTAGTAACATCCTCCTCGCCATCACTCCAATTGTCCTCAAAGAAGAGCGTAATAGAGGTAGTCGCGTTCCAGTGAGCGCGATTCAACGGCAATTCAAAGACATCGGCGCCAGGAATGGGCTGTGGGACTTCGATCGTTTGAGTTGGGGTCAGCTCTGAGGCTGTTGAGAAGTCTAGGTCGTCGCGGTTCTTGAAGAGCTTTATGGTTTTTGGGGCGGAGGTTGTTGGGGCTGTGTAGAGGAGAAGGGAGTGCACTTTTACTTGGCCGTTGAATCTGGAGAGGGTTAGTTGTTGATTTTGTTTTGGTCTTTCGCTTTTGGAATTTGGAGTTGCGATAAGGTGAGGGGTATGGCGGGGTTTGTTTGGTGTTTTTGATGGAGCGGGCACCGACGATGAGGAAGAAGATGAAGCTGGTGATGGCTTTGATTGGGTTAGATTAGACTTACGGGATGTTCATGAGCAGCTGCTCGTCTGCATCGCTCTCAAGCTCGGGCTTGTCATTCAGTCGCTCGGCCCAGGTCTTTTGCGCGATAGCTGCGCCGGCCTTGGGGACAGATTCTGTTGCAGGTTGAATGTCAGTGGACATATTCAGCTTATTGCCCCTGGAGGATCGGCACACCGTTGAGAGTAGTGATCCGACCGAAATCAATCTGAGAATAGAGGAGAGATTGGATGGCTGGCGTGATATCGTTGGAGTGATCATGGTCTTCGCCGTGGCAGTGGCCATGGCCATCATGGTCATGGTGGTGCCCCGACATTGTGAAGTGGTGATGCAGGTATCTGTTTCGCGCGTGTTGACGAGGAAATGCGCGCGACCTGAAGCGGAAGGTGTTTTGGAGCTCTCCGCTCCCGTGACGTTGCGGTTTTTGTAAGAGTTGGGGTCAGTCAACCTTGGGAGCTATTTTGGTCATTATGAATACTACGTTTGGTATTGGCAAAGATCACATCTTCTTCTTCATACTATCGCAAATGTAAATGTCAATTGCATCCCTTGAACGCCTGGGTATTTTGTTCAAATGGCTAATCTATTTCTAGACACATAGTGACATTACCTGACTCTGTAATAGTCGGGAGCATATTCCAGTAGGTAGCCTTTCTCAATCTTCGTAATATCGCGAATGTAAGTCTTCTCGCCCGTTTGCATGATTTCATGGAAGATAACCCAGTCTGCATTGCGGTTCTACAAAGAGTCAGTAAAACGGACATGACGGCTGCAACTGTTGAGCTACTTACAAACATTAATGAGCTGGGGTGTGCATGAAGAGTCAGTCCCCCACTGACAGTTTGAAAAGTGCCATCAGGTTGCATCTTCGCCGCATGAGCGAAATAACCGGTGGTGAGACATCTCCGAATCCGTTCAGGCTGGGAACTCAAATCAAGGGCGCCAGTGCGAGCTGACAACGACTCATCAACTTGAATACCGAAGCGTTCGAGGTATCGTTTCAGTTGACCCCGGATGCTCACTGCGCGCAGTAGCGCCCGGTAGTTCAAGAGGTTGTCACGACACCATTTTGAATCCTTCTTTCCCTTGGTGACGAATGCCTGGTATACATTTAGGTATGTCAAATGATCACCCTCCTCGACGGCAAACTTGCGGCGATTGCTCTCGGCAGATCTCTTATCTCCTTCGTGCTGAACCCATACCGTTCCCTGAAGACTGACCATCGCCGCAATTGAGAGGATCTCGCTGAGACAGTTGAAAGACGGAGCCGCAAGGAGGACCTTGGCCATCATTGGATCGACCGCAAGTTCTGCCATTCGTGTTCCAAGTGGTTTCGTGAGCTTTGCATAGTCATCAACTGCACCGAGTGAAGAGAGAAGCTCGAATGCTCGAATGACGAGTTCTGCCGGTGGAGGAGTCAAGAAGTCAAATCGAACGATGTTGTCAATTCCCAGTGCTTTAAGCTGCATGATGGCCGGGGCTAGATTTGATCGCTGGATCTCAGGTACCGTTGCTTCAGGTAATTTTTCATAGGCTTCCTGCGTATATAAGCGGAAACACTTTCCCGGCTTTGTTCTTCCAGCTCGTCCAGCTCGCTGTGTAGCCGATGCTTTTGATATCGGTACTGCTGTCAAAGTCTCAACGCCAGTGCTGGGGTTGTAGGCCCTAAGTTTGGCAAAGCCGCAATCGATCACGTATACGATTCCGTCGATCGTGACCGATGCCTCTGCGATATTGGTCGAGACAATGACTTTTCTGGTGTTTTCTGGTGTCGGCTCGAAGACGTACATTTGTTGTTCTGTCGTGAGTCCCGCGTAGAGAGGCAATGGAAGCAGTGAATGAGCTTTTGGGTGAAGAGTAGCCGCTCTCTCGGATATTAACTGAATGGCAGTATCGATCTCTTCCCGGCCCGTCAAAAAGATAAGTACATCGCCTTCTGCTTCCTGAGAATGAATATCAAACACAGTCTTGACTGCTCGTTCGATATAGTCTTCTGCAGGTGTCTCAAGGTAAAGCATATCGACTGGGTACATCCGTCCTTCCAGACTGATAATTCTTCCAACACTTCCTCCCAGGTCAGCCGGTTCTGTATCGGGCTTGTATTCTTCGCCAGCGAAGAAATGCAAAAAGTCTTCTGCCTGAAGCGTTGCGCTACTCACGACAATGCGGAGTTCAGGACGTTTTTTGCGGATCTTCTTCAGAGTTCCGAGGAGAACATCGGTGCTTAGAGATCTTTCATGTGCTTCATCAACCATGATCACAGAATATCGCGAGAGAAGAGGATCGACCAAAGCTTCTCTGAGCAGCATGCCATCTGTCAAGAATTTGATTCTTGTTGCGGCGGATGTTAGATCTTCAAATCTGATAGAGTAGCCAACCTCCTCACCGACTTTGCAACGCATCTCCTCTGCTACTCGGGTTGCAACAGTCGTGGCAGCCACTCGACGGGGCTAGCACGTGAGTTAGTTGAAGCTTCTCTTACAGCTTGGAAAGACTTACCTGTGTGACAGCAATTGCTTTTCCATCCTCGCACCATCCTGCCTGGTCGAGATATTGCGGAAGCTGGGTTGTTTTGCCGCTACCTGTTTGACCCACGACTATGGTGACAGGGTATTTCTCAACCAAGTACAACAGACTCCTCTTATGCCGTGCAATAGGCAATAGAGCAGCCGGCTTATACAGGGCTGGAATAAAAGATGTCGAAAGCTCTTCAGAAGCCATTGTGGACAGTATTCAGTCTAGGCCGATATTCTGCTTGGCTGGTGTTAAGAGAAGTCAAAATATAAATGAGCCATTGTGAAGTTGTCCAGTGCATTGAAGATAATCTCCTGCAGGACGATCTGTATGGAGCTTGACCGCCTTCACGTGCCCCCCCCCACGTCACTTGGAGCTTCCCCGATATGTTCCTCGACATTCTCCAGGCAACTATTTTCTTTTCTTTTCTACGTCTATTCTCTTGAACTGCTGAAATCGCTTCAAGATGTCGGACGAAGATAAGAATGTACGTTCTGACCACCTGCTATCGACTCTTTGTCGCATGAGGCTCACTCCAGATACAGTCCACTCCCAGTAAGCCCTTGGCTGCGCTCAACTCCCCTGCCAGCCTCAGAGCTGAGTCGCCCACTACCGCTCGCCCGCTCGACTTTGACGATGAACCCCAAGAGAGCGGAGTCATCACTTCCTCTCCTGCCGCTGCGCAGCCAGCTCCTGCCGAGGATGCCCCGCCAAAGCCGCCCCGGCCCCTGAGCCCGAGAGAACAGTCGGAGATCACACTGAAGGAGGCGTTCCCAAGCGTTGAGCCTGGCGTCGTCAAGGCAATTTTGACAGCGAGCAATTGGAATGTCGAGCGAGCATTCAATGCGCTTCTGGGTTCGTGGATCTACTGTTTACAACTGGACAGCAATACTGATCTGGCTCGTAGGCATGACCGACCCTAAGGCCCAAGAGGAAATGGCACCGCCACCAAAGCCGCCCCGTCCGTCCCAGCAGCCTACCTCTACCACGCAGAGACAAATGGATGCCGATGAAATGTACGCCCGTCAGCTCTCTGAGCATTACAATGCGACAGGACGTCGCGCGCCTCCCCCCGGCTGGGAAAGCGATCCTAGATATCAGCGACCCAGAGGAAGTGAAGAGTCGGATGACCGGGAATATAACTTTTTCGATGGTATGGATTATGGTCTTGTGACATGCGCACATGCTAATTGCGGGTCTCTGCAGATGATCTACCCGTGATCCGCGAGAATATCCGCAAGGGTTTCCTGGAGACCCAGTCCAAGGTTAACTCTTGGGTAACAAATTTGAAGAAGAGGATCGATGGAGATGAAGTGGACGAGCAATCTGAGCTTAGCCAAGGAGAGAGTGCTGCGTATGGTCGTCCCCGGCGTAGCGGCGATTTGGGCCGTCGCAGCGGTGACCGTGAACGTTATGACGCAGATCCCCAGGTTCTCGGCGATGACTTCTCTGCCCTTGAGCTGAGAGATGGCGAAGGTAAGCACGGTTTGGTATGATCCCGTTGAATCCGCTAACATTGCACAGCTCCTCCGCGTCAGCCTCCCCGTCCTCGTCCCAGCATCAAGACCTCTCCTTCGCCGGACCGGCGCAGGGTCTCCTTCCAGGAGGGACCTCCTACTGAGATCGATACCCTTTATGATGCTCCCTCCTCCAAGCGTAACAGCGTAACAGGCAACAAGCCTAGCAAATGGCAGCCCTTGTCCACCGTCGAGCCCTCCCCCGTCGCAGAGAACGACCCATTCAGTCTTGGTGACAGCGATGACGAGAAGGATACCAAGACCAAGGAGCAAACCACTGCTTCAGAAAGTGACCAAATCAAGAAGGCCACGGCCGAGGCCATGTCCGATGAAGTGGGTTCCTCGAAGGATAAGGACACGAAGGAAGACCGCAAGCCCGATGAGTCGAAATAAGCGCGAATGATCACCTTTTGTTTGGATATCCGCGATTTGAACCTATGCGAATCGCCTTTGTTTCTTATGCATCTCAGCCTACCCATTCCCATTGCTCCAGTTCCCAATGCCATTTGCATGACCCAATATCCCCAACCCCAGTTTACGATACCTAGGAAGGTAATAAGGTTCTAACACACCATAAACCAAGCCAAATTGAATCTGTATTTCTACCACTGAAACAACAAAAGGGTATCTCCGACCGACCGGTAAACATATGTTACGTCCAACTTAGCCTCAACGCCAAAAACATCAGAATCCACAAATAAGACCAATAGGAATTAAGCGGGAGAAACAAAGTCTCTCACTTCCATAGCCTGATTCCACTTACTCCACAGCCGGAGCATTAGAAACGCGCTTGGAAGCACCAGTCTCCTTCCGCAGATCCTTAATAACAGTCTATAGACAAATTAGTCTTAGTCGCCTCAACCATAACGCCAAAACGCGCGTGTTGATTTCTCGATCTTTGATCATTGTATGAGATAGAGACGGGGAAACGCGTACCGCTAGAGCATCGGGATTCACACCATTTTCGATCAGGGACACGCAAAGTGATAGCTCTGTTCGGTCAAGATTTGTGTTCTGTCAGATCAATATCATACATCAGTATATCCATATCCATATCCGTATTTTTATTCTCATTATTCAATCTGTAGAGCATGCGTGGCCCAGGCTGGTGGACGACAGCAGAGAAAGACGGGGTAGACACGCACCAACAGGTCAGAAATCTCCTGGAGAATATCAATGACTTCACGCGCAGCTTGGCGCTTATCATCACCCTGGTCTGCTTTGGGTGGCATTTTCAATGATACAGGGGAGAAGTGTTGGAGTGAAGTTGGAGTTGGGTTTGGTGGGGAACTTTTCAAGGTTTGATCAACTGTTTACATTGGCTCTACGAGTAAACTCCATGTCCAGGTTATCGGAAATATTTAGTCCCCAGAACATTTCATTTGGATTCAATTTAATGTGCTACTCACAGTCCACGTATTTCTGCCCCCCCCATAGGCCGTAGCCCCCCCTTCCCAATGCCCCGATCGTGTTTCACCGGCTTAAGTCCGAACTATGCCTATCCAATTTCAATATCCAGCGGAGTCTATCCGCTGAATACTAAACATGACAACACGAATCCTTCAGGAAAAGCACGTTTTGCAACGCCAGACACCGGAAAAAATGCAGTCACCAGTAAAAACGCAGTCACCAGTAAGGCCCGGGCGTACAAGGTTCGGAATTATAGCCCCCAAGCTCAAGCCCAGGATGAGCATGTACCTGGACATGCACAAGTTGCATGACAGACAATAACAAAATTTGCAGAAATAGCGGGGCGCATAGACAGAGATGTCTGGTTGAGGAGTATTCTCCGATTCCACTTTGAGTACTGATGAAATGACACTGGTGTCCATGTACGAGACTAGCTATATTGAGCAAGTTGAAGTATTTGTATTTCAGTTATCTTTCGTCACAATATATCTAGAATACTATGAGTTTGGCTTCTTTTACGCTTAACTACCGCCAAGAAGTGATTGTCGCGAAATACAATTACTAGACTGTTCTCTGAGGACTAGTTCTTACCGGGGTGTCATATTAAATATGCTCCACTTATATAGATTGAATGTTCTGAATCCTAATAAGCCCTGATCCCCCTGGGGCTACACTCCATGCCTTTGCTTTTGACATCTGAACGTGGCAAAGTGTCAATTGTCCAGGTCATTGAACACGGTCCGTGATTATGGACATCTCACTTGTCTTCACGACACCTCGGCCGACCGGGATTGATCTAAGTGAGAACAGGACGCCCAAGGAGAATTCTGTCGTCATTGCAATATGTGTTATTGCTGCATTGGCTGTGGGTCTTCGGTTCGTGGTGAGGATATACTACCAGCGATTGAGGCCCGAGGTCGATGACTGGTTGATTGCGGCGTCGCTTGCTCCTTTGACAGGATTACTTGCTGCTGCTGTGCTTTGTATGTTGATGCCGATTGCCATGTCTGTATGGAGCATTCACTGATACTATTGAGTTAGGCGGAGAACATGGCTTGGGCAAGCATATCTGGAGCGCGTCATTTGAGGACTTGGTTCTTTTGCGAAAGGTAAAGAAGATCCCTGAATTCAGAGTTTAATGACTAATTCATACACCAGACACTCTTTGCATACCTATTGATCTATCTCGCCGAACTTCTCCTCATCAAAGTCTCGATATTGATGTTTTACCGCCGAATATTCGGCATGAACTGGTCGATTTGGGCCTGCCTCTTCATCAGCTATGGCTGGGCCCTCGGAAGCATGATAGCGACGATATGTGTCTCAGATCCAGTCTCATACTTCTGGGCCCAAGGAAAAAACACAAGAACCGGCAAATACAGGTTCAACTTTTACAACTATCTCATCGGGAACGCAGCCACCAACGTCGTGACAGACGCATTGATCTTACTCGTTCCCATACCAATCGTATGGAGCCTAAAGATGCGAACAATCCAAAAAGTCGGAGTATGCAGTGTCCTTCTATTAGGCGTTATGTAAGTCCTACCCCAGCGTCCCCCAAAAGACATGACTAACTCTTACCCATCAGCGCCTGCATCGCAAGCATGGTCCGAATCCACTACCTAACCTACCTAAAAACAAGCATCGATCTGACATGGGTCATGAGCGATATATACGTCTGGTCAATTGTGGAACCATGCATCGGAATAGTCTGCGCCTGCCTGCCTGCCCTACAACCATTCATCCGGCTAATAGCGCAGAAGCTATCAAGCATACCGATCCGCCGAGGACGGGGTATAAATAACCTCCGAAAATTTCCATCAAAGCATAGTCACAGTCAGGCTTCCAGTTCCCACAGTTTGTTTTCTACGCGCAGTCCGCTTCCTTTTACTCAATATGATGATGATCGGACTGGGCTTGCTACTTTCACCACGAGGGTTGAGATGGTTAATCAGAAGGAGAGGGATAAGTTGGAGAATGGGTTGAATCCTATGGCTATTCGGGTTCAACAGGTTGTTCATTGGAGTGTTAATTAAAATGTGGGTGCTGTGTTTGTATATAACTTGTTGTTCTAGTTGGATGGGCTGATGTTCTTTCGTTATATGTTGTACGATGCAGGGATTGTTATGTGTTTTTGCTTGGGAAGGTTTACGGAAAATAATTGTTCTACTTGCTGTTTGTATATTCATACCCTGTGCTATTTTTACTATATTCTAAATAGATGTTGTAGTATCTAGTATTTTCCCTAAATCTTTCTACATCTTCCACCTACCGTCTTTCCTCTTGCCTCTTGCTTCATCAACTTATATATAACCTAAAAGATCGAATTATGTTCGCACCAACCCGTCCACTTGACCGATTTCGCCAAAGAAAAATGCTCAAATTTCAGGGTATGGGTAATGCGCGGGGCTTTGGCAATGTCCGTGGACGAACACTTGTTATACAAGATCAAATTGTTGCCTGCGCCGCCAGCCTTCTCGGTCGTCCACTTTTGCAAGCACAGATATGACCGGCAAAATCATGACCTCTCCGTATTCATCGTGAATTGTATATCCATCACGAGTGATTGCATGAGGAGACTTACTCGACCGGTATGCCTGAATATCGACAGACATCAAAGACCAAGCTAAAACTATACCGTGCCTGTTCGATATTGATTGGATATGCTTGGCTAATCAAGCTGGGGGTAGTTCATTGGCACTGGCAAGATATAGGTCTATATGCAGCACCGAGACAGGTGGAATGAAGCGAGGGCTGCCAATCCGGATGCCCTAAAAGTGCTGCTTCTAGCAAAACGATATACCCACCAACTTCCAATGCTGTGTTAGACAGATTTCTTTGTGTTGAGCCACGAGGCGTCCAAGTTCGTGAGAAAGTCCACCACGATCGACCTTGTTCAAGATTGACACCCTTCATCTCCCGCAAAACTCGAATGCGCATACCTTGAGATCGAGTCCAGGCTCACGCAATGGTCCAGTCATTTAGGCGAGGGACATGCTGTATCCCCTGCGGAACATATAACAATAATTTTCAACCAGGGAGACTATCAGTGGGCGATATGGTGCCAGTGTGCTCTGCAATCCGCCCCGTCTAAATATACAGGCTGTCATTCTGCTTTAGAAGTTGAGTTGATACTTTCAATTTCAGCCTGAGTCTTTTGCATATATAGACGACTGAAAGCCATAGATGTAGCAATAGAGCCAAGGGCTGCAGGACAAATTATCGAAGTGATAATTGTTTGGACCATTTTGCTCCAGGTCTCATGATGTTTGCTTGGGCTTAACCTGAGACCGCATTGTGCATGACCTATTTGAGAACCCCCGTCGCCTGCTTTTGCCCGACCTTTTCCACACTCTCTCTTTACTTTCCTCACGCAGACATACATCTCTGACCAGTACGTCTTCTCGAGATCAAAAGGGTTTGCGATGGCATGACCGTGAGCCTGAGCCCATACCGACAATCAAGCACCATAGCAACACAGCAGCTAATCCACGACCCATCAGGAACTACCCTCAACAACCAACGAGACAAAAAACCAATCTTGCATCTCCCTCAAAATGTGTGAATATACCGAGGGCACCCGCGTGTACCGCGCCTGCGCCATGCGTCCAAGACACATCGTCACCGTCCGATTCTACGAGACCTGCTGGCATCAAAGTGCCTACGGAATCCAGCGAATCTGTGCTATCTGTACCTATAGTGGACATAATGGTGGAATCTCGCCTGTCCTTGATCCTTGCCCGACTTGCCAAGACGAGAGCGAAACTACTATCGAGGTACGTTGGTTTCTACTCTAGCTCTACGGTTTATGATCATAGATTAATCCCGAAAATGCATTAGCGCTATGCTGTCATCCCATACGACCAGAGCCGTGCTAAGACTATTGCGTGATATGGACATGGATACTGTGTGAAGGGTAGAAGTGTGCTAAAGGATGGATGCATGACAAAGGCATGGTACAACTAGGAATCTGTCGTGAATCAATCTGGATATTTCTGAATTACCTTGTATCTCGGGTTACAGCTCGGAAGCTGAGTTGGCCTCCTCTGTAATGATTTTCTCCGCTGTAGTCGGCGTGGCAGTCTCCATTTGCATTTGTATCTGGTTGATGTCTCGAAGCATTTCATCGGCACTCTCATATTGCCTCAACCAACACTTGCGAATGATCTCGCTCAGAATAAGCCCACCAGTCTCGGGGTATTGCTCTGCCGTAAACAGACTCTCAATCTCGCTGAAGTCTTTATCATGGTAGGGCTCTTGAAAGGTCTCTATTTCGTATAATGCAGACCCGATGGCAAACAGCTCGGAGTGGATTGAAGGACGGATGGACATGCACTGGGGATGCTCGGCGTGGTGACTAGCACACATGGTGGGCTCTGATCCATCAATACTGGAGCCAGCAAAGTCAGACAACTTGACGTTGTCATACCAGTCAACTAGCATGCTCCAGGTGGCGATATCGACCTGGAATATTCCCCGGGAGTGGATATGCTTGAAAGCTTGTGCGATTTGTGTGGCCCAGAGTAGTACCAGGTCGGCTGGGGGATGCATTCCCGCGATTTGGATATCAAGAAGTCGTTGGCGTAGAGTGCACCGAAGTTTTTCTAAGTAGATTTTGCCTTCTTTGAAGGCAAGGAACTTGGTGATGTTAGGGTGTGATCCCAGTCGTTCGTATACTTCAGCCTCGACCTCGAGTTGACGCCTGATGCCGGGCTCGGTATGGGGTACCTTGACCACCACTGACGATGAGACTAATTTCACCATGGATGAGGTGCCGTTGCCAACCCACGGTAGTTGGAGGGCTAGCTTTGTGGAAACAATCGGGGGTGGGTCTATGGCAAAGGCACAATGGATGGGAAAGGTTGAAGGATGAATGGTGGAGAAAGGATTCAAAGATCGAAGTGAATGTGGACTTTGATATGTCTGTTTCATTTGTCAGGAAGTGTGTTTACTCTTCTATGGACTTGCTATGGGAAAGGCTTTCCTTCTCCCACTCATTTTGAATGGGAATAACTTAACCAGTCTGCTTGAGTCTCTGGATTGTTTTGATATGTTTTATTTCAACACTAGAGAATAAGTGGTGATCATTTAGTGCAAATGCAAGACAAGCAAAGAAACCGTGCTTCTATAGATGAGCATAAACATAAACAATTGGCTTATGGGCGGATACTCTTAGCTATGCGTGTAGCGCCAGTCATATATTCAATCATTTAGCTGTATTCAAATTAGTAGAGCCATCTCTATGATCAGGTTCCATGAACAAGCCACGTTGACGCCCTATGATTGGGCGTCATGAACAAATTACGTTGACGATGCTGATGCCTAAGAACCAACACATGAGCTGCATTTAAATCTGAAGCCTTGTGACGCCATTATGCAGAGATGCCAGTAGCATAGATCTGAAACGAGATCAACAAGATCAACTGTGATGTCTTCAGCGATTGGCCCTGACAATCTCAGCTTTTGTATAGATCATAGCAGTTCCCATTGGAGGACAAGTCAGGTGGGGCCACATAAAACTCGTCAACCTCAACATTTGTTATACATTTTGTGTACGTTAGCGCATCTAGCATTCATTGGAATACATTTGATTTCAGCCCGGTCATTTCATTCATGTCATACAGCTCGACTAAGACGTGTCAAATTCAATTCTGTCAGCCGTGAACCGGAATGGCGCTTGATGGCGCTGAAGGAATGTCCAACCTCACCATATCGAATATCCATTCCTTAAAGAGGAACGAGGCACTGGAAATTCTTGCCCAGATCTCACGCGTCGAGAAAAAGACCTTCCCCACCAATGAGGCATTCCCCTTTGGCGAAGAACTGTGGAGAAAGAAGCCCAATACGCGAGTTTTATACGCGACTCGAGCCAAGGGATCGCAATCTGATCTGATCGCCTACGCGGTCTATGTCCGACAGAAGGGTGTTGCGCTCTTGCACAAAGTCTGTGTGACAGAGGCTAACCGCCGTCAAGGTGTGGGCCAGGAGGTCATGTCCTACATTCAGCAGCGCCTGCGAAAGGAGGGCTGCCAGTACATTCAACTGTGGGTGGATGAGGCCAGGGAGCCTGCTCGCGCCTTGTATACCCGTGGTGGATTCGAGGAGCGTGAAGTGATCCCTGATTACTACGCCCCTGGACGGACAGGTATTAAGATGGTCCTGGATTTGGGAACGTGAGCCACGCCGATGACTGCAGGACGGACCTTTTCTTTTCACTAAAAATGTGCCTTGCCTTGTCCCTTTCGAATGGGCCCGAGGGGCAAGAAATCATGCCAGTGGTTGGGCGCATCGGTGGCTCCTGTACCCCTTACATGAGCCGGGCATCTTCGAAACGTGAGCCCGGTGATAGCGATCGCGCCCGCGTTCATTCTCCGCTGTCATTCTGCTACATACTTCCGTGACATCCAGCATATCCAGGTATGGCTTTTTTGAAAGGGCACGCCTTGAATGTCTCCCTTCCAGTCCCTTTGGCTCGACCCGGGACTGTGTTTTTGCGATCAGTGACACTCTTTCTTCTTCGTTTCGATTCTCGATTCTCCTCTTTTGACTACTTTCACTATTCTCCTTGACTTTGGATGCGCTATTGGTGATCCGGTGAGCCTGTGTCTTCAACTATACACAGTTGGGTGCTCCCGTTTCCTCGTCCACCATGGCGCTCTTTCTCATCATCCTGGCTTTTCTGTCAGTGGCCAATGCAGCAGCTTTGACAGCTAATTATCCTATTAACGCGCAGCTGCCACCTGTCGCGCGCGTCTCGCAACCTTTCCACTTTGTGTTCGCCCAAAGTACTTTCTCTGACAGTGACAATGACACGGAATACTCGCTATCGGATGCACCATCATGGCTCAAAGTCGACAGCAGCACTCGCACTCTTGCAGGAACACCAGACACGGATGACAGTGGCTCCAAGAAATTCAAGCTCAAGGCATCCAACGGGTCTGAGAGCGACAGCATGGAGGTTACTCTAATTGTCACAGCCGATCAAGGACCAACTGTGAACAAGCCACTCGTGCCTCAACTACAGTCATTGGGACCGGTTTCATACCCCGCGACGCTGTTTATCCACCCCGGTCGCCCATTCTCCATCGAGTTTGACCCGGATACCTTCGACAACACCCACCCTTCTACGATCTACTACGGAACCTCACCAAACAATGCACCGCTACCTTCTTGGATAAACTTCGATCCAGCTGCCCTGAAGTTCGCGGGAAATAGCCCAGCATTTCCAGGCGCTGGACCTCAGACATTCACGTTTCAGCTGATTGCATCAGATGTTGCTGGATTTAGCGCAGCCAACATGACTTTTGAACTGTCAATTGGTCCTCATATTCTGGCATTCAGCGAGACTGTCCAGACATTCAACCTCACCCGAGGTGACAGGTTCACCAGTCCCAAATTTACAAGCCTTCTGTCGATGGATGGCTCGCCAACTACAAAGAAGGACCTGGCCAAGGTCGATGCTGAACTGCCGGACTGGCTGGATTTGGATGAAGAAAACGTATTATTAAGTGGAACACCACCCAATGATGCCGTGAACCAGAACATCACTATTTCTGTGACCGACTCTTTCCAAGATCAGGCAAAGCTGATGGTCCGCCTGGAGTTCCTCAAGTTGTTCCTCGACACTGTCGATGGGTGTGAAGCAGCAATTGGCAAGGACTTCAAGTTTGAGTTCAACCAATCTATTGTTACCGATGACTCCGTACAACTAGATGTTGATTTAGATAGCGATCTTTCCTCGTGGCTCACCTACTTCTCTGAGAACAAGACACTCTTTGGACACGTTCCAAAAGATATGGACCCCAAAAAATTCACTATTCCTCTCACCGCGCACCAAGGATCGACTGAAGACACGAGAGACTTTGTGCTCGATGTCCTCAAAGAAACAGACACACATACAGACCCCACGAGTCCGTTCACTGAACCCAGCAGCCCCGACCACAAGAAGGCTGGCATTATCGCCATCTCTGTTGTCGTACCAGTTGTGGTGATCTTGAGCCTTCTAATTCTCTTTTGCTGCTGGCGTCGCAGAAAGAGCTCACCTACGGTTGAAGAGGGACCTACCAACACCAAGCCGGCGCCTCCACGACCAGTCAGACCCGATGTCCCCAATTGCCAGCCGGCCATGTCTGAAAGACCATCTCGTGACGATAACTCGGAAGACTGGATGAGTCCTATCTCGCCTGCATCTGATCTCCCCAAACTTGAACTTGGACCAGCATGGAATGTGTCCTCTTTTGATAAACATGAGCACTCTATTAGCTTCCCAGTTCCCGAGCCTGTTGTCCCTCCTCGTTCTCCTAAGCGGGGATCTCCTGTTCGTGGTGGTTTCGTTCCACTGCGGGACGAAGTCATCGCAGAGGACAAGCCAGTTCAGATCTCGCCTACCAAGAAACAGAACAACCGTCTTTCATATACCAATACCAGCAGCCCCGTTCGTCGCAGATCCACCAACCGATCCAGACGTCAGCCTTTGAAGACTATCCAACCGCGGGCAATGAAGCGAGAGTCTATTCAATCATCCAAGTCGAAGCGGTACTCCAAACGCTCAAGTGGCATCTCATCTATTGCTTCCGGACTGCCTGTACGATTCAGCGGTGCCGGTCACGGCGCTGGTGGATTTGGACCTCCTGGACACGGCGTCGTTCACATGTCGTGGCAAAACCACAGAGCATCTATGCTCAGTGATGAGGCCAGTCTCAACAACATGGCACCCTTGTTCCCCCGCCCTCCTGCAGCTGCTCGCATGAGACACAGCATGGCACACAGCATCCCCGAGAACTACAAGCGAGTCACCCTACGAGCTGTGGAGCCCGACGAGTCGACCATCTCAGAAGCCGACTCCCTCGAAGCATTTGTCCACAGCCGCGCCAAGCACCGCAACTCCTCCAACCCTCTCTTCTCCGCTCAAATCAGCCGCCGTACCTCGTCCGGTCTCCGAGCTCTTGACAGAGCTCGCAGTATCCGCAGTCGCGCTGACACAGTCTCAGTATCAACATTCAGTGACGAGTACCGCCAATCCATTCAAGAGCGCCCGATGTCCACAGCGATGTCAGTCTCTGAATACGGCGATGAGAACCGCATGTCTCACTACCAAGGCTTGCAGCCACCGGGCCTCTTCCCTCTTGCCGAGAACAGCGCTGGCCAGAGCCAACTGAGTCTCGCGCAGGATTACCGCGGTGTCATCTCCCCCCTGCCTCGCTTCTGGAGTGAGAACAGTCTGAGCAGTGCTCGACAGTTGGAGGGCCAGCACCGGTATCAGAAAGTGAATGATGAGAATGCCATGCCTCAGAGTTCTTCTATGGTCTCTGATTTGGATGAACATCTGCGCAAGGTCAGCCCTAAAAAGACGGATCCGCAATGGCGGATGTCTCCTTTAGAGCCTCCACCTCCAGTGAAGAGCGGCAGCAACCGTGGTCTTCCCATTGCCAGCAGTGGAGAGCTAGCCTTTGTTTGATTTTTCTCTTCTGCTTCCTGTCCTTCTGTCGGCGTTCTCCATTGCGCACATGATATCCATTGGCTTTTCTAGTTGATTGGTCGTTATACTTGTAAACTAGCTCTAATAGCAATCGCAATAAGCATTGAGTGTCTCATATCGCTCATCGAATAGGTGTAAGTAAGGAAGCCATGCATAGGCAGCAACCTCGGTGCAGCATCAAATGACCAGTCAATTGCGAATTCCCCTCCTCACGTGATGGTATAGAGAACCAAAGCGGTAAACACGAAATCTCTGCTCCAGAAAACCCCTCGAAAGAAGAAACAAAATACAGGTTTGAACAAGAAAGCCTGTTGTTCAGGGCTTTGTTCAGAGAGATCCCCCTATCTGCCGTCATCCATTGTTCCCCACTTATCGGATCCGCGAAAGCCCTGCGCCCTCATCTGACTCTTCCCCTTCCTTCAACCACTTCGACTTTCCATTCAATCCCACAACCCCCGAATTAATACTTGTCAATATGGGTCAAACCCTGTCGGAGCCGGTGGTCGAAAAGGTGAGCCCCATCTGAGATTTGTGTCCTATTTGTGGTGCTTTTTATCCCCCTCGGTCACTCCACACAACCCGACCAAACCCAGTCCAAGACCGGGAAGCTCGTCGAGGTATTTTGAATCTACTCCTCGAGTACACCAGCTGTGATATTAGTCGGGGAATTTCCAATTTCCTCGGGTTTGCTACATGCGGGGTCTCAACTGTTGGGCTGGAGGGGCGTTAGTGGGGTGGGCAGCACACGAACTCGCATGGCAACGTGCCAAGTCACTCTTCACATGCTCTATAGTATACAGTGCTTTCGTGTGTTAACAGACACTAACATCGCTGTCTCATTCTAGACCTCCTCCGAGGGCGGGGATGACTGTTGCATCTACGGCGTGTCTGCCATGCAGGGCTGGCGAATCAGCATGGAGGACGCCCACGCCGCAGTGCTGGACCTCCAGGCCAAGTATACAGGCACTAGCGACGACAAACCGACGGATCCGGAACACCGCCTTGCGTTCTTCGGTGTGTACGATGGCCACGGAGGCGACAAGGTGGCATTATTCACGGGCGAGAACCTGCACAAGATCGTTTCTCGGCAGGAGTCGTTCGCCAAGGGCGATATTGAGCAGGCCATGAAGGACGGATTCCTGGCTACTGATAGAGCTATTTTGGAAGGTTTGTGGATTATCGGTTTTTGTGGGGTATCAGATGGCTGACTCGTGCAGATCCCCGATACGAAGAGGAAGTGTCCGGTTGCACTGCTTCGACAAGCATTATCTCAAAGGACAAGATCTGGGTGGTATGTTATGGGTGGAGATTGGATTGATGGATCAAGCTAACTGGTAGTAGGCAAACGCTGGTGACTCGCGTTCAGTGCTAGGAGTCAAGGGCCGCGCAAAGCCGCTCTCGTTTGATCACAAGCCCCAGAATGAGGGTGAGAAGGCCCGTATCAGCGCCGCTGGTGGTTTCGTCGACTTCGGTCGCGTCAACGGCAACCTTGCCTTGTCCCGTGCCATCGGTGACTTCGAATTCAAGAAGAGCCCCGAGCTTTCCCCCGAACAGCAGATCGTCACCGCATACCCCGATGTGACGGTTCACGAGCTGACAAATGATGATGAGTTCCTTGTGATTGCTTGTGACGGTATGTTTTCACTACTTATTACTGAATCTTAACTAACAACCCTAGGTATCTGGGATTGCCAGTCCTCTCAGGCCGTTGTGGAGTTCGTTCGCCGAGGCATTGCCGCCAAGCAGCCTCTTGCCCGGATCTGTGAGAATATGATGGACAACTGCCTGGCCTCCAACAGTGAAACCGGTGGTGTTGGATGCGATAATATGACCATGACCGTCATTGGTCTGCTCCACGGCAAGACCAAGGAGGAATGGTACAACCAGATCGCAGAGCGGGTCGCGAACGGGGACGGTCCTTGTGCTCCGCCCGAGTACGGCAAGTCTCCCGAGGAACCCGAAGGCAATATCACTTCGTGCTGACGGCCAGTTGTGCAGCCGAGTTCCGCGGCCCTGGGATCCGGAACCAGTTCGAGGATACCCCGGATGAATATGACGTGGAGATGGAGCGGTCCCGTGGCTTCAGTGTGCGCTCCGGCCGCATCATCCTCTTGGGTGATGGCACCGAGGTGATCCCAGACCAGAATGAAGAGCTATTTGACCAGACGGAAGAAGATCAGGACCTTACCAATCAGGTGCAGCACGAACCAGGCACACGGAACGACCGCGAGGCGACCCCGGGGCCCCAGGGAAAACAGGAGGGGACTACTCAAATATCCGAGTCCCCGGCCTCCACTGACGCTGAGAAGGACAAGTCTACATCTTCCTGAGTGGTATCGGTTCTGGTTTCTTTTTCTATTCTGTTCTTTTTTTCCCTTCCCGCTTTCCTTTTGGTTTCTGTTTGCCAACGACCCCCTGATTCTACGATCATTTCACGATCTATGCCCCATGTTCTCTTTCTGTTTGTGCTTAGTTATGTCCGGGCTCTGGTTCCGAGCCTGATTCTCTCTCCTCCTCAAATGTTTCAGAATTGTCAAAGTGAGGAGCATGGAGGCCATCATGTGCCATGTGGAATGAATGCGATGTGAGGAAGGGTGAGAGGGGGACCGACCCTATGAACACGTTTGTTTCTTTATGCCATCACCACACGAGATACCGCAGAAAATGCCCGCTATTGACGAGCCTTTTACTTCACCCGTTCCCTTTCATCTAAACTATACCTCGGTGCAGCCTCGGTGCGAGGCTTGGTAGAATGAGCGTTCAAGTTCAAGTCAGTGTGTCAAGACAAGTTGAGAGACAAGACTCCATATCCATGACGTATTTCCCCCTGAAGAGTGCTACCTGTGAAGCTAGATCAGCCACAGAGTAGAATCTACCCCATAGATCAACCGTATAAGCCGTATATAGCCCCAGATAAGTTAGGTCGTATACATAAACGGCATGACCACACGTGGTCACCTTGGCAGAACGCCAAGCCCTCAACAGCGTCACGTAATAAATCAGGGTGACAGCGGAATTGCAGCCCCCACTCTCTTCCCCAAACAGAAAATTACCCCCTAAAACCGGGTCGTCATTCAGGGTCTCATCCCCTGGTCCCCTCTCTCTCTTCCCGCCCATCCATCAATCATATCGAAAATGTCCTCAACTTCACCAGTTGGCAAGCGCAAGCGCAGCGCCAGCCATCTCCCAACCCCCGGCCCCAAGCCAGCAGACCTCCAACCCTCTTCACGCGACGCGTCCGGCGAAGAAGGCGAAGACTCAACCGCCTCCAACGCCAATGCCGCCCCCAATGCCACATCTAAATCTAAGAAAGGCGTGAACGAGTCGGTTCCGCCATCCAAGCGCGCCCGCAAGGCTTCCGGCGATGCATCGCACTCCAGCGCCAACGGCACTCTTGGAAAGGAAGACCCCGGCGAGCCATCTGAGACGACGGTTGCCAGTAGCGATATCGAGGGTGGCGCCCGCTCGACGCGGCCTGGCTTACATATTGATTTGCCTGAGGAGGACAAGGTCGAGGCTCAGATGGCGCCGCCTGTTTTCGGGTTACAGGATCCTGTTGGGTATCACACTAACCCGCCGCCGACGGGTCGGGCGGTGCGGGTTTATGCGGATGGTGTTTTTGATCTGTTCCATCTTGGGTATGTTTCCTGATGAGGACCGACCACAAAGATGGGTTACTCGGATGTGCTGACCACTTTGTAGTCACATGAGACAGCTGGAGCAGGCTAAGAAGGCTTTCCCTGATACTTATCTGATTGTTGGTGTTACTGGCGATGAAGAGACACATCTGCGGAAGGGATTGACGGTTCTCAGTGGTGCCGAGCGCGCTGAGACTATTCGTCACTGTAAGTGGGTGGATGAAGTTATTCCCTGCTGTCCGTGGGTCGTCACTCCGGAGTTCTTGTCCGAGCACCAGATTGACTACGTTGCTCACGATGATCTGCCTTATGGCGCTGCTGAGGGTGATGATATCTATGCTCCTATCAAGGAGCAGGGCAAGTTCCTGGTGACGCAGCGCACAGAGGGTGTCAGTACCACTGGTATTATCACAAGGTAAGTTGATTGATCCCGCAATGACTACAACTTGAGTGCAATGCTAACATAATAACAGAGTTGTCCGCGACTACGATCAGTACATTTCCCGGCAATTCAAGCGCGGAGCCTCGCGTCAAGAATTGAACGTTTCCTGGCTCAAGAAGAACGAGCTCGAAATCAAGCGTCACGTCGTCGAGCTCCGCGACAACATTCGCAACAACTGGACCATGACCGGTCAAGAACTCGGCCGCGAACTGCGCCAGATCTGGCAGAACAGCCGACCCGGCAGCCCCGCTCCCAGCGCCCGCAACAGCATGGACTGGACCGGCAGCCGTGGACCCCTTGCCAGCCCTACCGGCGGCAGCAAGTCACACCTGTCGCGAGTTGGCGAAGTTCCCGCCCGGCCCGACAGCCCCATGGGCTCTCGCCGGAACGAGGACTTCGCTACCGGTTACAGCCTGGGACTGATTGGAGGCGTTCGCGCTTGGATGGCCCGCAGCCGACAATCCCTGCATGAGCCTCCCAGTGGCTTGAACTCTCCCACAGATGAGGAGCCGGAGTCTGAGCATGCCAATGGCTACGAGGAGGAGGTGCGTGGTCGCACCGGCCACGTCTCTGCTCAGTAGACAATACCTTGACTTCTTCCCACCCTTTGCATTAGGTATCTCTTGATATCTTGCCCATTTTGCATTCGGTTCGTGTCTTATACTTTACAAATTGTGCCGTAACTGGCGGTTTTTCCTATGTGTGGCGCATGGCGTCTCTTGCTATCGGGTAACGGCTGTAATAGCCACCGAATGCTCTGTGCAACATTCAAATCCAATTCTCAAATCATGTTGTGTTTGATTTACCTGTGTTTACTTGATCTGATCTGCCACAATTCCTCTGGCACTTTCGGCAACTTGCTCCCTAATACTCTTTCAATGAAATGTTTCGTTTCTTTTTGTTTTCGCTTGATCTTGCGTGGCTTGGTTGGTGGTTTGTGTCAATCTGCCATGATGTTTTATGTTCTATGTTCTATGTTTATAAAGATAAAAGCTGGAGGTATTCGTCTATTGCAGGAATGGTTGGACATAGATTAAGATTAAGTCCGAGTTTGTTGCTCGTTACTTGAGTTCCATTGAATCAACATATGCTCAATGCTCTAGCTCATAGATGCAATCTATAACTATCAATTGTAACTGTATAAACAGGGGGTATTTCAATCTAAGCAGCAGTAATAGCCAGCCTCACCCTCCTACCCATCATCCCCTTCTTACAATCCCACTCCCCGACCCTCTCCATCAGCTTCTCCCTCGGTAAACACAAAACCCTCTTTAACTCGCCTTTGAGAACACCAACGTCCCTAACCAACTTCCCCTCAACAACACCCCTCGAAGAAGCATCACACCTAGCCGAAACAGCCAAATCAAACTCCTTCAATCCACGCACCCTAAGCAAAGGTCTAACCCAAGCCTCATCAATCCCAAAGGGAATCCTTTGCCCACCAACCCCAACCCCAATATTCCCGCTCCCATTCCCATTCCCATTGATACCAACATCCCTAGCACTCAGCACCCCCAGATCCAACCCCAACCCTAAAAATCTCAACCCCCCCAGCTCACTAACAACCCCCCAAAACCGCCTCCAAAGCTCATCACTGTGGGTGTGGGCATAGATGCTCCCCTTATGATCCAAGCCCGCCATGGGCGTCCAGATGGGCATCCACTGGACATTCAGGTTTGAAATTGAATGGCGGGCTGTTGGCGAAAGGGAATTTGCGAATGCGATAAAGGTGTAGAGATCGTCCACGTCGAAGAGGGTTGTTTTGTAGAGAATGGACTCGGCTTCTAGGTAGACTTTGCGGCAGGTTCGCAATAAGGAGGGTGTTAGGGTTGTTAGGGACTCAGGGAGGTGGGGGTGCGTGTGTGGGTAGAGGAGGCGGGTTTTGGGGGGGGTCATTGTTGTTGACTGGGTTGATGATTGGATTGTTGGGGAGGGGGGAGGGGAGGAGGGAGGGCGTGTGACGCCAGTGGGCTGGGGTTGTTGGGCAACAGGAGCGTGTTTGGCGGGGTTTATTCTTTGGTGGCAATGGTGATGTAGATGCAGATGTAGATGCATTTCTAGATGTATGCGTCGACGTAGCGTTGGATAAAGAGCACCTCACATGTCGAATCTTTCCCTTGATTTGAACAAGATGGACAGTCTGTGGGTTTGTCTCTGGTGTGTCTGTGTCTGTGAGGACATACGACCAGATCATGAGTCTGATTTCAGCTGGGAGACGGAGCAGTGGCGATGATTCCTGATTGGCTTGTCTTGCCCCGGGGTCGATTGGAGCCGGACCACCTTGTATGTTTAGATCTTCTGGACTGCAGATTGCTCGTGTGTGGATGAGGTCGCGGACTGTGTCGCGCCATCTATGGCCGGTGGGGTAGTAGTGCCATATTGAGTAGGGGTCGCGGAGGACCCAGGTGTCGAAGTGGCGCATCTATTGGATTGGATGTGAATGTTGAAGGAGTGGACTGAAGGGAGTGGATTGTAGATGTGTCGAGGTGAAGTCTGGAGAAAGTATGGAATTGAAGTCTGGAGTAAGTATGGAATTGAAGATATGGGGAAAATATGGGGAATGGGCTGATCCACTTATGTATGTAATCATCTACTATGTAATCAAGCTCGAGGACTGTTCTTTCACGGGAGTTCCCGGGTTTCTATGTAACCCTATGACGAAGGTGCTGCATCCGTCTTTGGAGCAGAGTGCTCCGTCTACTGTGTTGGGTCTATATGTGCCATCTGCAAGCCTCAAAACTCAATGCGTCTGCGCCTCCGTCTCCGTGGCGTCTTTGTACCCCTCAACGTCCCGATATTCACTTTCACTTCCACTTCCACTTTCAGCACTCCTCGGCGCCTGTACTTGTGTCGGACTCTTCCCACCCTCAACAGCAACGTAAACTGCACAAACCAAAATCAACCCCGACCCAATCCAACTAACCCCAGACATCGTAACCCCCCACACCACCTTATCATAAAACAGCGCAAAAAGCATCTGCATATAAACCATCGAAGTAGCCTTGGACCCCTGCCCAACAACCTTGCCCCCAGAAACCGAAGCTGGGGGCACATACGACAACCCCGCCGTCAACAAAAACTGCAGTAAGAACCCGCAAACCCCCAACCCAGTCAACAACGACCACTCAACAACAGAATTGGGCAATCGGAACGGCACAGCAGGCACAAAAGCCATAGCTAAGAACGAAATGACAGTAGTGACCGACGAAAAGTACGTCACCGAAACAAGCGGATGGGCCCGTTTCCCAATCATTCGAATAGAAGTATAAGCACCGGCAGCCCCAATAACACCAACAAACGCAACAATCGTCGCAAGAACATGGTGATAGGCATCAGCATCATCAGGCGTCCCCTCTCCACCATGGGCAGAAAGACTCATAGCCCAAACAGACACAGCAGTCGGAACCGAATTAACCTTCTCCCTCTTCCCAAACGGCCTCGCAATAAGAACAACCCCAGCAAGCGAAACAAGCGCCGCAAATTGCTGTCTGCGCGAGAACGTCTCACCAGGAATAAGCAACGAACAAGCATAACAGGTCATGATAGGCGCAAGGAAAGTGATAACGGTCGCTTCTGACAGCGGCAGGTATTGAACTGAATAGTACAATCCGTAGACACCCATGAACCCGCTACTTGCGCGTAGGAGGAGCAGTGGTCGGACGGGCTTTGTGCCCAGTGGGTGTGGGACTGAGGCATAATACATGTAGATGTAGCTTGATAGGGCTGTGATTGACATTCTGGCGAAGAGGACCTGTGGGGTGTGTTAGCATGATGTTGTACTATATGGAAGATGCTGGGTGGGACAGTACCTGAAACGGATGCATAGCACTATGAATCTCAAGAATCTGCGTCATGACATTCATCGAAGCGCCAAACATCTGCGCTAGTAATACGAGGGCCATGCCTTTATTCTTGAGCCAGAGGATTTGCCATGCATGGCGGGGTCGGTCTGCTGCTGCTGCGTCTTCGTTGTATTCATCATCGTCAATAGGACGGGGTTCGGATTGTGCGAGGGCTTGGTTTTGGTCTTCCGGATCGGTCTGGCTCGTACTGCTGCTTTGGCAGTTGTATTCATCTTGATCATTTCGGTCACAGTCATTTTCATATTCATGTTCATTTTCGTTCTCTGGGTTGTCTGAATATCTTCCATTTGTCGTCTTTGAACTTTCTGGCAGTGGTGCATCGGGATGATCTTCGCCCTTGTATGTTTCGTTGACAAAATCTCCCGTTCTCATCCTGGCTTCGGTATTGGAGCCTGTTGGCTCCTGGCCCTGGAGCTGTGGGGTCGGGGTTGGGGACATGCTTTGGTCCTGAACCTGAACCTCTGGGTTCCCTTGTATTTGTTCTGTACTTGATGCTTGAGGAATACCTCTGTCCTGTACTCTGGAAAGGAATATACAGTTAACCAGAGAGACTGGAGTGAGGTTGTATTGGAGAAAAGTGACTACAGAGATTTTCGCGCATGACAGTCGGGGTGGAGCCCGTTCTTGCTTAGACCGCTCAAGTTATAGATTTAGTGTAGCAACATATCAGTTAAAGAGATTTTGTTTTGATTATATCTAGTTTGTATACTGCTAGCTCTTCTATCTCTGCTATTCTACTTATATCTAACATGGAAAGTTACCAACGGGTCTATGGTACTCGGGGTAGTTCGCAGGCAGAACGATCTGCGTACCCTACCGACATCCAAGTAGGGATATGAAATGCTGTATTAACATTGCTAGATTACACAAAAGTAAAAGTATCACCGCCCTTCTCACGCAACATATTCCCAACACGCAAAGTACCAACAACCCTCTCAACCTTGAGCGCATCCCACTTGGAAAACAGGGCACGCACACCCCCCTCAGCAGCCTCAACCAACTCAGCCGGATCTAGACCCAAGAACCCAACAATCTCGCTATAGAAGAGCGCATTATCCGGTAATCCGTACATAACAACCCTCTTCACGCCGCGAATCTGGTACCGCCGGAAGTGGTGCGCACGCTCGGTGTACAGCAGCACCGAGTGTCTACCCGACAAGAAATGACTGCGAGCGCGGTTCGCCTCCTTGGACTCTGTGTACTCGGACACAGCACCGAAGGAAATATTGGTGGTCTGGGCTGAGGTGGCGAAGTGGTTGCGCACACGCACAAAATCCAGATACGACGGGATGAAGATGAGGGTTCCGGCACCGCCTTTGCCGCGGCCGTGGGTGATGTTCTTGACGAGGCTGGACAGGATGGTTGTTGTGAAGTGCTTGAAGCGGGCATCTGGGTCTTTCTGCGGGGAGATGCTGTCGATGCGGGTGAAGGTTTGTTTGACGGAGACGGGGAGGGGGAGCTCGGTGATGGCGCCGGCGTAGGTTTTTGTTGCTTTGATGCGGCCTGTTGCGTTTTGCATATGTGTTGAGAAGAGCGAGTTGATTTCGGGTGTGATGAAGCCTGACAGGACGATTGTCTGGCGGATGTGTTTGGCTTGATTGTCTAGGTACCAGTTGCGGACGCGGCCGAAGTCGCAGCCGTGCGCTTCTTTTGGTTGCAGGTTTAGGTGCTGGAAGATATAGTCCATGTGGTCCCAGTTTTGCATGAGGAGGGCGTCGGCCTGGTCGACAATTACGACTTCGATTGAGGAGAGGAAGTCGTAGTCGCGCTTTTTGGCGTCGGCTTGGTCCATAATTGTTCGCAGTCCGAGAGGACTGGCGAGAATAATGTCTGAGCTGTAGAATTGCGCAAAGTACTTGACAGTCTTGCGGGTGAACTTGAGACCCAAACGGAACATGTCGTCGTCGTTTCCACCGAAAAGTTCGCGGAAATCCTCGGTCTTGTGCTCCCAGGCGGCATCCTCGGGTCCGGAGAAGCTGTCCGTGAAGCGCTTCTTGTTTTCTTGCTGCTCGGGCTGGTAGAATCGAGTGATGGCGTCAAGGACCTTCACACAGGCCTGTCGGGTTGGCAAAATGTAGAGCACTTTGGGACGGGTGAAACCCTGGTCACGACACTCAATATCGGTATCCGGATCCTTGGAAAGACGGGCGTTGTTCTTCAAGACGGTGTCGCGAGTCTTGAGCAGGTGGTTGACAGCGTGCAAGGCGAGAATATCGCGCATCTCACCTGAGTTCGAGGGAGTTCGGGCTCCGTAGAGGATATCCTGGTAGTCGAAGATATAGGGCGCAAGGGTCTGGGCTTGACCGTTGATTTTGGGCAAGAGTTCGGCCGCACGAGGCTTCAATTTGTTTTTGAGCTAGACACGTTAGTTGTCGTCAACATATAGAAGCGCATGACATACCTTCATGTTGACCGTACTCTTCATTGCCGGCAGCAATGCCGCACCTGCTCCTGTGTCTGGGGTGGTCTGGACCAGTCGCAAACCATCCACCTCTTTCCTGGCCGATACCCATTTGTTGGAGGTGATGTTCTCGACTCTCTTGTTCAAATCGGCACTATCGACAAGACTGAAATGCTTCTCAAACGCACCAGTAGGGTCGTCGTCCTCATCAGCTTCCTCTTCTTCGTCGTCGGATGGGGCCTGAGCTTGGAGGTCGTCGTCACCCTGCTCTGTTTCCGGCTCTGCCATTTGAATCTCCTCGCTGGCATCAGTAGCAGTCTTGCGCTTCTTCCGGGCTGGTCCTTGAGAGTCGTTCTCGGTGTGGAGCAGCTGGAGTAGCTCGTTGTATGGGCGATCGGTGCTTTCCTCTTCTTCCTCACTGCTCGATGAACCCTCATCCTGATCCATATCCTGTACCTCCTCTTGCGATTGTTCACTAACATCATCTTCTCCGGAAGAGTCGTCTGATCTGCAGTCTGTCAGTAGCTAAACGCTATACCCCATCGACTTGCGACTCACTCAGACTCATTCAGTCGAGATGTAGCGAAAGAACGACCACCGCGACCGCGACCACGGCCACCACGACCGCGGCCACGGCCTCGACCTGTGCCTCGACCTCTAAAAGAACCGCGTGCAGGCATTGTTGTAGCTGAAGTTCAAACGTTGATGTTCTCGAAGTAGAGAATTTCTTATCTCTTATCTTAGCGCGAAAATTCCCACACACAAAGAATCGGAACATCCACGACTCCACTCAAGGAAAAATTGAACCTCCGGAAGGCTTGCTGAGTTTGGCGTTTGGAAACCTCCAGGGCTCATCATTCATATCAATCATGGACTCTTTCTTGCACCTTGCTCGCCCTCTGGGTCCCGTCAGCGTGGGGACTGCTCCCACTACTGCCCCTCTCAACGTGGTCATTCAGCCCCAGGTAAGTGGGATCTAATCGCCGAGGGGTACAAAGCTCACTCTTTCAGGCCATCTTCTCCGTCCTCGACCACTCGCTGCGCCGTAATGCCGATCAGGAACGCGTCATCGGTACACTGCTGGGAACACGCTCTGAGGATGGAAGTGAAGTCGAGGTCCGATCCGCCTTCGCTGTGGGCCACTCCGAGGCCGAGGACCAGGTTGAGGTCGATATGGAATACCACAAGCAGATGCTCGCCCTGCACTTGAAGGCCAACCCGCGCGAAGTCCTTGTTGGCTGGTACGCCACTGCTTCCGAGCTCAACACTTTCTCCGCCTTGATCCAGAACTTCTACAGTGGCCAGGGTGACGGTACCTGGCCTCACCCCGCTGTCCACCTGACTGTCTCGACCCAGCCCGGCAAGGACCTCGAGACCCGCGCTTACATTTCCGCCCCCGTCGGTGTCACCGCCGAGCGCGCTGCCGACAGTGCTGCTTTCATTCCCGTTCCCTACGAGCTCCGTTACGGCGAGGCTGACAAGAGTGGTCTCGAGTCGATTGCCAACGCCAAGGATGCCGAGGAGCGTTCCGCCACCATCACTTCCGATATTGAGTCTCTCGAGCGCGCCGTCGAGGAGGTTCTCTCCATGATTGACCGTGTCTCGCGGTACGTCGAGTCCGTCATTGACGAGGAGACCCCCGCTTCGACAGCGATGGGTCAGTTCCTGCTCAACGCTCTCGCTCTCGCCCCCAAGGTCGAGCCCGCCGACATCGAGCGTGACTTGTATGTACTTCCCCTCCACTTTAATGATCCATTGCTAATACCCCCACAGCAACAACCACATCCAGGACGTCTTGGTGGTCTCCTACCTCGCCAACACCGTTCGCACACAGATGGAGCTGTCCACCCGTCTAGCAACTGCCCAGCTGACCCTCGGCGGTGGTGAGGGAGCTGCCACTGGTGAGAAGGGCAACCAGCGCGGCAAGGGCAACCAAAACCGCCGCCAGGACCGCGAGGAAGCCCGCGCATAAGGAATTAAGCGCAATTGATGCATAATGTGACCTGCGGGAGGAAACCGTACCATTCAATCCAAGTGAACGTTCTTCATACTACGTTCTCTATCTCTTCCACCCTCCTCCCTTTTCTACCTCTTTTTGGGTCTTGTTTCTCTGTTACTATCCCACTTCTCTTCCTCTTGTTTCCTTTTTTTCCGCTCCGCTTTTCTTTTTCCCTCCTCGCGAGCTTCGGGGTACAGGACTACGACCCAGTCATGTTTCCCCTGCATGGCTTCCAGATTGGAGTTGTTGGTCTAGATGATCGGGCATACTTCGTCTTAAACACCAGTGGTGGGATTGATCCTCGCTTTGGGATGAGGTCTATCTACTTGCAACACCAATGTATTGGTATATGTGTTGGTGGTTGGTGTGCGCGTTTGGAGAGTGCTGATCTCCTCGGGTTGACCCGGTTTTTATGAAGTCGCATCTATCTGGGCGCGGCGTTTTCAGTTATGATGAAATGGACATAAAAGTTCTAGGGATTGCTTTTGGGTCTCTGTTGTAAACTGATGTGTAGAAGCGTTGGTGTAGAGACGTGGAATTTCCTCGCAGAGGACGAGCTGGGTGTTGTTTTGACACATACATGCCTATTTCAACAGTACATATCTCTGGGTTGGGTACTGCGTACTACAATATATTTACAATCGTGCACGGGTTGCATTGCAACATAGTTAAAAGGCATTGGGAGTGTGGTTTTCCAAAATACCTACATAGAAAATCTATGGTTTGACAACCCAGCCTTGTCACCGATATATATCTACAAAGAACACAACATAACAACCTCTCGAATAATCCAGAACGAACATGATCAGCTTGTTTGCCCTGTACCCCTTGTCACAACTGCGGGTTTCAATATGAATAACTACTTCTACTTCCACTCCATCGTCCTCTCCTCTCCTACTTCCACCTACCTCCGCATCATCGTTCATAGTCTACTATACAAACTTCTATTTACACATTCCATATTCTCTCTACGCAAAGATGGCCACCAAGCCTGGCTATGCCCTCTGGCTACCTATGTATCTACTTTTGTCCTTCTTTTAGCTGCTGTCTCTTCGGCTTTCACGCTTGTTCATGGACTTAGCTATGTGCTGCACCATTTTGTGCAAGCTTTCTTCATTGGCTTTCTCCTGTTGAGCTGTAAGTGCTTCTTCCGCAACTCTACATGCATTGACCATCTTACAAAGAAAGCTAGCCTCACTTCTTGATGGTAGCATGGCTATCGCAACAACACAGATAGTTCCGAATTCCGAGCACCTGCTGCCGGCCTGTTTCTTTATACTTGTAGTGTTGGAAGTCGAATGGCAGTTTGCATAAGCTGTTGATGGAGAATCTGGACAATACTTGACGGTCTCTATGTCAATGGACTCGAAATGATCAGAAGCAAGAAAGTCTGTGTCCCCAACAAGGTGGACTTATTTGAAGAATATGAGCGCAAAGTCTGCAGATGGATCAAACTTGACCAGCCGTCATGAACTCGCAAAAGCTTTTCAGCAATTGGATGGAGTGATATTGGATTTGAACTGAGTCAATGGAGACGAGGTGGTCAACAGGCTATTTCTGGCTGAACATTAGTACCAAATCAGCCATGCAAGAGGACCAGGCACTCCAAATCGGCCTCGTTGATTTCCAGTGGGACAAAACACTTGACTGTCCCACTGAGTACACTGAGAAGGTTACCACGCCTCCGTATCGCTTTTCACACTAGGAACCTGGTGACATGAACTGTGAACAGAGGTTCACAAGCTTTTCAACGCTGTATGGAGGTCTTAATGCAAAGCAAAGGAGGTCATCAGAAATTCGAGAGAGATCAATATTTGTATAAAATCATTCCCTGTCTATGGCAACGTAGGGCTTTGATTTGCATTGACTACGAGGTCATGACATTGTCATTTGGATTGTCGGCTGCATTTCCCTCATCAGGCTCTGACTGTGTCTCGGAAAAGAATAAACATTGGAAACTTCGAGCAATTATTCGCGCCACTTTTATTCCTAGTCTTCAACCTGGGAACGGTTCAGCTCTTCTGGTGGGTTGGAAGTTTGAAGGACTTCATGGTGGCATGCCATGCCGGCGCTGCATAGCTTGCAAGAGCCCTTATGCTTTGTATGTCTTTTTTATTTGTTATTATGCATTTCCATATTGCTCGGAGAAGCGGTATAAAACTTTGGTAGCTAGCCCTCGCAGAGTGAAGGACAAACTGAGCGATATAAAGTAGTATGATTAGTGATTAAAACCCTAAGAATCATAAGCGAGAACAAAGTGACTACGTGGACTAAGTATATATTACTTGCGTAGGTGTAAAGGAATTAACAGTAAGCGTTAGCATATGTATCCTGTCGAATGTATCGGACCGATGCCTTCCTATGTCTTGAATATCATGTAAACCTCCGGTTTGCTCGTTCTGCAGCCCTCCTTGGAGCTTCCAGCTGGGCAGCCTTGGTTTCATTTACTTGTTGTATTGCTGTTATATACTTACAGTTTCCCAGTGCCAATGAATCATCATACCCTCTCTTTTCCTGGTCTTTGTAGACTTTCCAATTTCACACATAACGTTCTCTTTGTTTTTCGTTGCTTTATTTCGTCTTTTCATTTCTAGTACAAAAGTCCTCCGCCGATGACTCCAAAGCTAGAGGGCTTAAATCATCATTGAGACTGCTTTCTCCTCGGATCTCGGCCCATGAACTTGGTCGTATGCTTGCCATTTCAAGAATACTCGTTGACGAATACGAGATCCCAGCACAGATAAATGCAATATCCAACCGTCCAAACTTAGACACGGTCTCCGTAGCTGCATTCAACACATCCTCTTCGACAGTCACATCAGCTCGAACTGTAAAATGGCATCATCCGCGTTGAACTGATCATTATATGACGGCGATACTTTCAAGCTATCAATAAGCTTCTGCTTAGATTCAGCGAGTTTTCAGTACTGATATCAACAGGCACAACTTTGGCGCCTGCATGTAAAAGCCTGTTCGAAGTGTTTCCGGCTGCGCCGGTTATTAGAGCGACGAGGGTTTGGAGGCGGTCTGGGATTGGACTTTAAGTGTTGTGGTTAGGCATGATGTCGTTGTATTTTTGAGCTTAGGTGTAGAGAGGATATGATATGGAGGGTAACTACTGTAGAGTTGTTTTATGAGATCTTAATCGTGACTTCCGCCGAGAACCCCTCGCTCGTCATGATTCTATGAATCGTATTGGCTTGCTATAACGTTATCTGTTTAGCCGGACTGTGTATTCATGGGCTTATGGGACCATGGTAGCTAGGTAATGATTTATTTTACCGCTGGCGTAGACAGGATCCCAAGCGTGTGTGGAGGGATCCAGAGAACCTAGGGCTAGTGTTGCCAATCATAACAAGATGCTTCCTCGAATTGATGTTAGAATATGTCTTTCCTCTTTTGTCTTTCTTGTGATATTATCATAGTACCTGAATATACACTGGAGGCAATACTTTGAAACTTGGATTTTAAATAGGCTAACGGAGTGAGTACAGTACGCTGATGATTTCGTGTCAAGTATGGAATTCCGTAGTCTTTATGGAATTCAGCTCTCGCTCTTCATGTCAAAGATAGTGACATCATTCAGCAACTGGTTTCCTGGTCTAGCGGTTATGATTTTCCGTTAACAATTGCTTCAAGCAAGTGTTCCGGAAAGGTTCTGGGTTCGATTCCCAGGGAAACCATTTTTTTGTGGTCCTCCCACATGATGTGGGACAGTGGGGGTGGACATATACAAACCATTGGCTGCATCCTTTTTGTAGACGGAAAATGTACTATACCTTCAATGTTGCATATATGGGCAGTATTACAGCTACAATTCAATCGCTACAATAAAAGTAAGAATGCAAGGCTCTCGGCCAACTTGTAATTGCGAATTGGTATCTTGAATTCTCCGCATTAAGTAAATCCCATGTTCCTATTCATCCATATGTCCAGACCATAGTCCCATGCAAAGCAGCAAAGTAGAAAAAAGAACCCGCCGACGCCAAAAATCATGATATTCACGTCCGAACCCGAACCAGAGAAAGAAGATCAAACGCCATCCATAACCCAATGCCGAAGTAAAGAGGAAACAAGACAAGAAAACCATCAGAAGCAAACTAGTTCAGAGTCTTGCGCTTCTTGGGAACAGACTCCTCAGTAGCATCCGAACCACGACGAGGACCAGCGCCACGCTTGCCTTTGCCCTTACCCTTCTTCAGAGCACCGGCAGTAGCAGCAGCCTCGGCGGCCTCGGGGTCTTCACCAGCAGCAGCAGCCGCAGCTGCAGCGGCGGCACCCTTCTTGCCAGCCTCTTTGGCAACCTGGTCATCATTCTGATCGAAAGCCTTACGCGCTTCCTTCAGTTCACGCTCCATGCGCAGCAATTCCTGGACACGACCGAGCTTGTTGGGGTCACGACGGAGAGCGAAGCGGAAGTCCTCGACCTTGATCTTCTGGCGACGGGCATGGTGAGCGACTTGAGCGGCGCCGTGGCAGACTTCGAGAACGAAGTCGGTGACTATTTCGTCGAGGACGCGGACTGTTTCGGGGAGGGGCTCGCTGGAGAAGGACGGGTGGGGGCTTGGATCTCCGTAGGCGAGAAGAAGGAGACGAACTGGATTTGAAGTTAGCGCTTAGTTTCAGTCTGCGGAGGTTGCTTTGTTGCAGAGAACGTACGCTCTGCGGGAAAAGTTCATCTGGCCCTTGTGGCGGGCCACACGTGCACGGGGTTCAGCCATTGCGGATTTGGCGGGCTTCGTTGAGTCCTTGGATGATGGAAATGACGTAGAAGAGGGGGGTCCAGCAATTTCGGCAACAGTGTCGTCGGGGGCTTGAGTGGTAGCTTTGGCAGGAACTTTAGCGGGAGGTTCTTCGGTAGTGGGACTCTTGGGAGTCCACTTAGGTTCGTAACCTGCGCGATTTAGAGCTGTGTCTCGCTCGTTGAATGGGCTGCGAATCCAGAAGGGTAAGGTGTTTGCTGGCACATTACCCGACGCAGGTTTGCCCGGCGAATTGCGAGTCGAAGGAGACGCAGTTGGAGAAATTGGAGCTTGTTTAGCAGAGGCATTTGGCAGCGAAAAGGATACCCGCTTCTTGCGGCCCGTGCGGCGTTTGGCGGGCATGGCTGGCAGAATCGGCCGCGACTTGGCCTCGAGCTACCTCACTTCTCGCTCTCCAAGGCCCACGTTGCGGGCGAGGTTTCGAAAGCTATTCAATATGGTGAGTTCTCGCTGTTTTTGTGACTGTTAACAAAGCAGGTGAATGATATCATGGGACTCATTTATCTGCTGCTGCATACTGGTCACGGTAATCATCACAGTGCTAACATGACAATGAACGAACCTAGACGGCCCTTTTCAACTTTCAATCGCTGCTGCTGGTAATTTTGCTCATAATCTGCACGAGCAGCTATGCGCACTCGATCATGCCCGGAATTATGGACCGGAATCAGAATGGGTAGGTGGTCACTTCGAGGCAGCGACAGGCAACGACAAGCTCGCGACGACGGACGCTAACGAATCGACAGAATCTTCGGGATATTCTGGAAATGTGCTCGTGTCGGAGAAAGACTAAGTCCCTACGTTAGCATTTGTTGCGTTCTGATGGCAGTAAGTGGACGACTCGAGATCTACGAGCTTCTGAATTGGTACTAATTGACATTGTACTGAATAGGTTTCAATCTTCTTCGGTGGTTAAGGTACCACTTTTGCTTTCTGATAGCGGACAACCTGAATACATGAATCCTCGAGAATTCGTCCTGTGAGTCAGCCACGAAGTGAGAACTAAAGGAGACTCACTCTGGGGACACCTTGGGACAGTATTCGGGCAAATCAATTCATGATGATGCAATGTATAGTACAAGATATCCAAATTTACAAAAAGTTTAAAACAGTTCTTCAAACACCATCCGAAATGCTCCCATGGCTAGACCACCAAGGCCAACAAGTAAAAAGAACAAAAGGGTATCCGATATCACAGCTTAGGCTTCAGCTTCTCCAAGCCACGATCAATCAGCAGATCACGCTCCTCCGTGTCAACGTAAATTTCAGAAGTAGGACCCGAGGATGTAAGCGCTGTAGGCGCCAGACCCTTCTGAATGTGTTGATCATCTAACTCCTCCATGGAAACCCAGAGACGCTCAGGGTCACGCAGATAGCGTAGACTCTTCATAGTGTAAGGGTCAATGGCGAAACCCTGCTGCTCCATCATCTTGATAGCAGCAGCGGTCTCAGGGATATTCTGCGCATTCGCATACCCGTTGATGATGGTGTTCCAGGTAACATCATTATATTCAACGTTATGCTTTGCCATCATTTGTTTGACTTTTTCGGCTGCGTCGGGTCGGTTGTGGTAGTTGAAAGCGCTGAGGAGGATCGTCCAGGTTCGGGGGGTTGGCTGGACGGGGTGGAGAGGTCTACCATCTGTGGTCTCCTTCGGCATAGATGATGAGTCAAGCATGTCCTCTACGAGACGGACACAACCCCGCAGTCCACGGTCTGCTCTGCGGAAAGCAATGAGGAACTCGTTGTAGACGTGGTCGGTCTCGACTAAAGGGGCGATGGATGGGTGGCCCTGTTGTGCGAGGGTGCGAAACTGTTCGTACATGCGATGCGCATGGTTCTGTCGGTTCTTGCAGCGAAAGAAGGTCGAGATCATTAGAAACAGGGATACTGGGGAGGGTGGGCCTCTGATTGCTTGGGTTGGTGGTTGGGTGTATTGAGGAGGGATCATGTGGAGTTCTTTGAGGGGGGTAATGTCGTGGAGTCTGTTGTACATTTCAAGCATAGAGTAGAAGACCTCCGAGGGGTCTGTATTAGGGTCGATATGCTTGGCGGTAAAAGTGTAGTGGGCATGGAAGATTTTGCTGAAGATGTATGGGTTCTTTCGCAGTTCTTCTTGCATCTCAACTTCCTGGACAAGCTCGTCGACGCGACCCCGGTCACCTCGAGAAACTGCATCGGTGAGAAGAGTCAAGTAGGTATACGAGTCGAAATCGTGGCCATGATTCTTCATGAACTGAAGCATATCAGATCCTAGCTGAGGATCACCAGTCTTATAAGCATTGGCGAGCACGACGTTCATCATGTCCCGCTCAGGGTTGACGCCCATCTTGAGCAATTGGGGAAGAATTCGGAAATTACGTCCCCCGTCCCTATCCTCGACAGTGTCAAGAGTCAAGAGTTTACAGCAGTGTCGTGAAACACCCTCAGAGTTCATACCAAATCCAGGATCTTGGATCTTGGTAAGGAATTGCAGGGATTGCAAGGCCCGTTGCGTGTCCTTCAGCTCCGTGAAACGATTCATAAAGCAAAGCGCTGTTTCGGCCGTCATGAAGATGCCTCTCTCCTTCACCACTCGAAAAGCCTCATTGACACTGTCGGCGCTGGCTCGGCGAATAAACAGCCGGAATCCCTTATGCGGCGGTTGCACGATAGGCCATTCCCTTGGATTCAGGCAAGTCTCAATAACCGACTGGTATGTGTGGTCACCGCTCTGCCAATCCTCGAGCCAGTCCTCGTAATAGAATCTATCCAGGTACATCAAACAATCAGCGACCAGAGTAAAGTCCGGCTTTTCTTGAGTCGCGGTCGTGACAAGCAGAAACTCCAAGGCCAGTTTGGGGTCATTCTGCAACAGCCAAATGGCAAGGCGCTGCCAGGCAAATGCCTTTTGAGGTCTTGTCATAGCTTCCCACTTTTCTCGGAATTTGCCATGGCAGTCACTGCGTACCATTTCTAGCAGTGCTTCTCCATCCCCTCGTAGCGTCGGGAGGACAGCCTTGTTGATGACATCGCGTTCATAAACCTTAGCTTTGTAGATAGCTTCGTATGCGGGCTTCCATTGGCGAAGTCCCAGCTCGCGCGTATATATGGAGTTGAGCCGCATGACAGTTGTGAGATATAGTGATCGCTTTGTCAACGGTCTACCCTGTTTTTGAATCGCGATGTTGATTCTCCTAGATATAGGATTCACGAGACTGGGAGCAAGACCTTGCGCATGGATAATCTTCCGTATTTCCGTCTTCGACATGAGTGGGAGTGGTGCCGCATTTCTTCGTACTTGACGAGTTCTCGAAGTTGAGTTCTCCCCGGCATTGGCATATTCATCTGTTGCGGAACTCGACTCTTCGGGGTGTGGGCTTTCGGAATCTTGGGTCGGAAATTGCGAGATGTCGGAACCGCGAAGGTCATCGTGTGAAGTTCCCGGTTCCAAGATCGCTGAGGAACGGGATATCGAGAAATGCTGCACTCCATGGCCAACATTTGGCGCCCCGGGGAACCGATACCATCGGCCTGCGCTGCGGCATTGCGGCGAAAGCATTCCGTTCAGGCGGGACCGGACGAGGTGCGGACACAATGACATTCAGGAGTGTGTCACCGCATACATTGAGAAATTCAGAAGAACATAAACCAGGAAGTCGTGCAGCGCGAGGAAGTCGGAGTATGGTTAAGTGTTGAAAGTTGATTTCCGCCCGATTTTGCCGTGGCTGAGGTGTGGCGCACCACATCTTTTATCATTCCGCTCTTCGACTTTCGCAGAGCTTGGGATTACTTTCGTTCACCCCAGTCACTTTCTCTCCAGGAGTCCAACTCTGTAATTTCTCACGGCAAATTTCACACAACGTCCAAAAATGTCGTCGAACCACGCCAATCTCGATGCGGCGTCCATCGACCGCAAAGCCCGCCTTGCCAAACTCGCAGCCCTGAAGCGCAAGCAACCAGAACCCGAGACAGAAGATGCCGGTGCATCAGAGGAGCTTCCAGATGCCGATACCGAGCCAGAGGTGACAAGAACCTACCTGTCTGGCCGTAACTACGACGCCGAAGCCCGCGGCCCCAAGCTGGGATTCGAGCAGGGCCCACAAGAGGGCCAGGTGACGCTGGAGACACAAGCAGCGGAGATCGCAAAGGCCACAGCAGAACAAGCCAAGAAAGACGCAGAGGCCGACCAACCAATTGATCTATTCAAACTGCAACCAAAGAAACCGAACTGGGACCTGAAGCGTGATCTGGACGAGAAGCTTAAAATTCTTGACGTACGGACGGAAAATGCCATTGCTCGACTTGTACGACAACGGATAGAGGCTGCGCAACGCCTTGCGAAGGAACGCGGCGGGGCATCGAATGGAGAGGGCGAGGAAGTGGGTATGGAGGGCGAGACACTAGTTGAGGGCATCCATATGCGCGAGCGAGAGGAGGAAAAGGACGACGATGAAACGATTTGAATGTGATACCCTTGGCAGGACTGGCGCTGTCTAGCTTTCCTGCCTTTACCTGTACTTTCTATATTCTGTCCATTTGATCATTTTTCATATTTCTATCTTGAGGCGGCCGATTAGGGCAAAGGCATACTACCATTCAGATAGAAACGAGGCGTTAGGACAGGTCGACAGTTTCAATGAGCAATTCTGTTTTGTCTTTTTAATATCATTATTGACATCCTTTTGTTTCGCTATCGAGGCTGATAGGTCGGGTTCCCTGCCTGAAAATGCTAATAATACACTTGTTTACATATGCCAGTGAACATGAATTGGCGCTCCGTCAACACAATGCGCCGTAAGAATCCTAATGTACCAGAACACCTTTTGAAATCAATTTACCTTCCATGGTTCATGGCTTGAGTCAAAGCCAAGCGTTTACTGAAAGGACTCAAGCTCCGTTCACGAGGAGGTTGATCATTCCGCATTCTGGTGTCTTGTCTAGACTGTGCAGGTTGAGACTGGCGTGGCGGGCTTGCCCGATCCCGGTAGTGACGGTCACGGGCACCATCTGGAGTTGGAGAACGCTTTTCCTTTGGAACACGGGCCTTGTCCACACTCCTGCTACGACGGTCCCTGCGCAAGCTGTGTCTTCCCGCAGCACGGTGCCGCCCTCTTTCCTCGGGGCTTGACTCACGACGTCTGCGACGAGTATTGCGGTCATCTGTGCGTTCCCTGGAGATCGAGCGAGGTCTTTGTTCTGAAGAGTGTACCGAGCCAGCACGGCCCTCGGAAGAATCACTGTAGCGTCTTTTCCGAGACTTGGTTGGAGGCGGTGATGTAGAACCCCGACGACTCTCGTGCTCGTCACGTTTGCTCCGACGAGGAGATGTGGAATAGGATCGGTTGGTTGATATAGTTGAAATTGAACTCATTGAGTGTGACGAGATAGATCTGGCCCGCTTCGGAGACTGAGAGTGGGGGTCTGTGGTATCTTCAAGATCTCTCTTTCGGCCACGCTCCTGCTCTCGTTTGGCAAGCAGATCATCAGCCACGCCAGTTCTGCGTCTTGGTTAGTCACAATATAGGCATGGGCAGTCCCAAAATAATAGACACTCACGACTCCAAAAGCTGATTGGGATTCTCGTTCGAGAGCTTGGGCATCAACTTGGGGTTCAGAAGTTGCTGAGTCCGCGAAGGACGAGCCATATATGGCCGCTCTTGTGCTGTTGCCTTGCATTCATAACTATAGTGCCGTGCAATGGAGTTAATTCAAGCTCCTCAGCGATGGGTGGGGGGGGGAGCACATATCTCGCTTGAGGCATTTTTGACACTGTGTATTTGCGGAGGCCTTGCTGGGGCCTCGGAGCGTCGGAGCGTTTCTATATCGGTTCATTGGAGAGTGTAGTGTGGCGGACGGTGTTGAATTTTGTAGAAAAAGATCCTTCAGGCCTCGGTGAATGGTATGAGCAAGATTGCACCCAGGTGGACAGGCAAAATCAGGCGTAAAGTGGTTCGGCGCAAGTCGTTTGATAGGCGGCTGTTCTTTGAAGCCTAAGGAAATTGTAGGCGCGCGGCAGGGGCGGTGGGGCGCGGCAAAATGCGCCCACGAATCTTCAGGCGTTCGAGAATAATCAGATTTCCGGTTCCCAACGCTCCTGATCGATATCGATTCTCTCCTGAGGTCTATCAATTCTCAGGTCATTCACTTCCGCCGGTTCGGATAAGTTAGTAAAGTTGCTCGCCTTTTTCCAGGGCTGCCCGAGCTACAGTTTCTCCGTCTCAGGACGAGGTCTTTATCTCCCTGAACATGAGCCAGCTTTGATATCATGTAAGGGCCGTTGCCTGGGATTGAGTGTGGGGGCTTGTCCTACTGAGTCCAATTTGCTCCCCACTTCTCCTCTGGCTCTACTCCCTGCCACTCTACATTGCTAATGCTCAATGTCCACAGCTTTCTCCATGGCGATCGCCCTCTTCCAGAGATATGTCCTTCGTTTTGGGCTTGTGTGAAACGGATTTCCCCAACAACCTACTTTCCAACCAGTCGTGTTTCTGCTTCTTTCATATTTGAGGATCTGAGACGTGTTCAGTGCAGCTGCGTCTTAGCTTGATCTCGGGGGTTTTTTTGTGGTATCTAAACAATTTCGTCAAGCATCCCGCAGTGCGTTGAGATGGCATCCCAAAGTCCATCCGGAGGAGATGGCCCACTCTCTTTTGCAAAGGTATGTCTCATGAGTAGCGTTGATCAAAGCGCACTAATTAGTGGATCATTACTAACCCAAATCACCAGATTGCCGCAATGGCCGCGATCTCCAACCCTCAAACTTCCTCGGCAACTGATGATAACAACACCGGCCAATCAGCAGACCCATCCCCTGGCGCGGAAGCGCATGATTCGGGTGCCAATTTGCCCAGTCAACACACCCTGGACAAAACGCCAGAGGCCAGCTCTATTGACCTAGCTGTCGACGACCTAGCAAGAGGCGTGCAAGATATTGGGATTACCCTAAACAAGCACCGCGCAGGCTCAGGCTCTTTCCTCGGGGGCCAGGGAAATGGTTTGCTCAAGCGAGAGAACTCCTTTGACGATGATCATACTCATCTTTCTACATCATCTACGAAAATGACCAGTTTCGACTCAAAGAGTCTTGCTTCAGTGACCACTTTTGCAATGGATGAAAAGGACTCTGTGCGTCCTGATGACAGTGCTAGTGTTCAGGCTATTGACGAAGAGGATGCACTTTCGGGACCTGCCTCTGGTGCTCCCAATTCGGTAGCAGGCTCTGAAGCTGACAGCCGTGCGTATCGTGACCATTTCCGCGATGGCGTCCCTCTACGACCACGTGGGGTTCTACCCGTTCCTGGTCCTTTGTTCAATGGCACTCAGCCTGGCAATGGCACAATCCCTCCCGATTCAGTGGCAAACAACTTTGTGATTCCCGCCAACCCTGACAGCTTTCAGGACGGTCAAAATCTACATGGATTCCCTCTTGATCCAGACGAGAAGCTTTTGGAGGCAATGAAATCACCAAAAGATCGTCTGTTGATCCTCCAACTGGAGGAGAAGATTCGTCATTTCATCAAAAACTCTAGGTGAGCGATATCCGTGTTCTTCACGCAAAGGTCTCCTGTGGAATGAACTAACATATTTATCTTAGTGAGCAATCCTTAGAGCTGCCTCCATCAAACGCATTCGGACGACTTCTTGCACATAAGCTTGGGGACTATTATCATTTGACACATTTTGTCGACAACAATGTCACATCGGTCAGACTGCACCGGACACCGTTCTGCCGACTGTTTGTTATTCTGCTCCTTTTTGCCCAATTGAATTCTTTACTGACCCGATTAGACCCACGCCTTTGGCCACTGTGCATGCTTCCACCCACACCACGCCTCCTCCAACTGTTCCCGCAATGAAGATTATGCGCCGAAATGACGGCGAGCGACCCGAAGGAAGCACCGGAGGCTCGTCAGCTCCGTCGAAGGCGACTTCGGAGGCTGGTGATAGTGGTCAAGATGGAGAACGAAACGGATCTTCATCTGGCGCTACCCCTGCCAAAGATCGCATGAACATGACACGAGAAGAGCGGGAAGCAAAATACCACGAAGCACGCGAGCGCATTTTCCGTGACTTCCCAGACAGCGCCAAATCAGACACAGCTAGTGGCGAGTCAAATCCCAACATGTCACGCTCAAGCTCCGTGAATGGTCGCAAAAAGAACCAGAAACAGAGAACTCCTCGTGACGACAGTTTCGAGGTTCGCTCCCAGTTCAACGCCTACTATCCAGGCATGCAATATGGAAATGGGTCCGCTCCCTACAATGTTGCCGTGAATGACAATTCATACCCGAACCAAGTACCCTACTTGATTGGTCCCGGTGTGCCCCCGCCCTCAGGTGGTTATATGCCATCCAGTCAAAGCGGCGCAATGTATCCAGGACAGATGCAGGGACAGATACCAGGACAGATGCAAGGTCAAATGCAAAATCAAATGCAGAGCCAGATTCCAAGCCAGATTCCAAGCCAGATTCCAAGCCAGATTCCAAGCCAGATGCAGGGCCAGATGCAGGGCCAGGTGCAGGGCCAGATGCAAGGTCAAATACAAAACCAAATGCAGGGCCAAATGAACATGAATGGCATGCAGTATTCGATGACCATGTCACCTCAAATGACCTCCAATGGCTCATGGCAAGGAGGCAATATGCCACAGCAATCTCCGTATTCTGGGTACGCTTCGATGAACCAGCCGGGAATGATGAGCCAGCAATCTTCAAACAAATCTTCGCCCGCGATGAACAACTACGCCGTGCCAAATACCGCTCCATACCAGCAAAATTCCAACTGGAACCAACCGTCTTATCCTACGAGTTATCAACAACACCAGCCTCAAAGAAGTGGTCCGCCTATCCACTGGCCCGGTTATCCCCAGCATCCGCAGTCTATGCCGCCAAACATGAGCGGATATCCTTATTCTCAATATCCCGGACAGCAAATGAATCCTGCAATGCAGAATGCAGGATACGCCAATGCCAGATCACACTTCAACCCTCAGACTCGGTCATTCATCCCAGGTGGCGCACCTCTTGGCCGCCATCCGAATAAAGTCCCTCAGCACCCAATGCAGCCATACGGCAATATGCAACCCGGCGCCCAGGTGCAGTGGACCGGATATCATGAAGTCCATCAAAACCGGAACATGGACCCTACCGCAAACATGGGTTCAAACCGTATGCCTTCCTCTGGTCCCCGCGACTCAATTGCCAAATGGGGAACACCCTCTCACCTTCCCCCCAAGCCCCCACCATCCGAAGTCCCCTCCGAGTTCGACATGAACACCCGAACTGGTCCCCCCTCGGTCCCTGCGCCATCCTACGCGAATGGAATCTCTAGCGTTAACAACGGACCGTTGGTAGTTTCGGGAGGCACAAACATCACCAAACCAAACTAAGCTCTCTGAGCTATTAGCTCTTTTACCACTCCATGTTGCATCACATTTGCGTGGAGGGATACTGGATCAATAACATTGATGACGGAAACAGGAAACGTTGCTCTGTGAGATGTATCCATGCTATCCATGTGTCTGTCGTGTTATTTGTACAGTTAGGACAGTACATGGCTATCTAGTGGTTGAGCTGCGTCACTCATCCTTTCTTAGGTTATTCAGATCCATTTTCAACCATTACTTTTCAATTTGTAGACTCTTATAGCCACGTATACTGGCTTTGAGTAGTATCCGGGAGGGAGACAGTAGAACTCTTACCCTCGTTGTTTCACTGTTCGTTTTACGTGCATAGTTCACGTCAAACGTGTATTAGGATACTCTTGATGCCCTACTTTAGTCTTGAGGCTTGACATGTTCCAAATTAGCAGCGAAATAGAAAACAAAAAAACAAAACAGAAAAGAGCAAAGCTAGAATCATATGAAATAGACTGCATGTGTTTGAGCTTGCTACAATGGGCTGTTTAGAAGCTTCACTCCATATCATGTATCAATTCAACGATACTGAAAAGTGTATATACAGTGCACGCGTGGGATAATGGATAGCCTTCGCATTGAACCTACACCTTTGCTATCTATACCTTATAGCTTCCGAAGTTCAAACCTATAAATCCCCAAACATACATGCAAACCAACAATAATTAAACAATTTCATCAATTGACATTCATTCCTTCCAACACCCAGCTCAACATTCGTCATATATCCAAACCAATCATGTCAAGTATAATAAAATCCCAAAACTCAAGCAAACCCAATTCCAACTTGATTAGCCTGAGCTTGAGCCCTATTCCTCGCCTGAGTCTCACGGGTACCATAAATAGCAGAAGGAACAATAATAACAGTAAGAAGAACAAGAACTCCCAAAACAGCACCGGCAATAATCCACTGCCGCCGATGAGATTTGCGGTGACGCTTAACAGTGCCCGTCTCTGTCAAGGACTCCGAGTACGGTCTCGAATTGCCGTTGCCATTTGCAGTTCCTGCACGCTGTCTTCCAGATTCGTTCTGCTCGGCCAGGTCCACGGCTTCTTTCTCGATGTCTGTCTCTACCTGCTTTTCATTTGGCATGCCGTTCAGCTCGAGGTTAAGAGAGCGGTCGCTTAGCTCTAGCGTGCAGTCTTCATGGTTCACTTGTAGAGTACAGTCACTCGTGCTAGATTCGATTGTTGGCGGTGGCGGTGGGTGCGATCTTAGTGGCGAGGTGACGGAGACTTCTTTGTATGTGTCTGCGTCGATAGGGTGGGGTGGACCAGTGTTGCGGTAGCGCTTGGGGTTATCAAGAGACATTTTGTCTGCTTTTTAGGTTGCTTGGGCCTTTACTGTACATGGTGGTGGTTAGTAAATCTTGTGCTCTGGGGTGTGTCGTTTGGGGACATCAGTTGCATACTTGAGATAAGAGGGGCATAGAACGGTGAGTATGTGGAACAGAATCTGAGACAATGGAGATTGAGGACTATCAATTCATTGAGTGAATCTGAGACAGGCGATGTTGGGAATATGAGTCCTGGAGCTTCTCCCCAGACGGGGGCAGTTGTCCCGGGGATCTTGCTTTTGTTCGAACAGGCTTGACCGTAAGTTCGAGTGCTAAGATCATACGCTAGAGAAATCTACTATCGATAGCTTTGCATAAACTCCTGGTGCCCCTTGATTGAGAATATTGAGCGAATAGAAGTTGACACTGCAGTTGATATATCAGATTTCTCGAAGAGAAACATGGAATCTTCATAATCAAGTATTGGCTACAAGAGAATTAGCCTCCAAGAGTAATGAGCAGCTCCATCAATTCAATTACTTGCTTACTGCTTCAAATTAAAAATAGACTCGAACATCGCAAAAATTGGTTTTGAATTGACATATGCCTTGTCGATCGTCCGTTGGCAGCAGCCACCAATGTAATATTGTCAATTCACCTATACTTGCTGACCATAATCCGCGAAATAACATTATTGATAGCTAGTTTTGTCCTATGATCTACCTTGCAGTATATAGCTTTCCTAAAGAAGCCCGTCAAACTCAATGTGTCAGGCCTGAAGTCCTAGGCAGGGAAAACACCTTGCAGCGCGCGGACTTGGCCAAAATCCGTCTCTTGAACAGAAAAGGTAACGCCGAAGTATAGCTGGCCCTACCGCTAAAAACGCGGGCTTACACAGAGCCTTGGAAAATACAAAGGGATGACAGTAAAGAGGTATCAGAATCTTTTATACAGAGGCTATGTCACATGCGCAAGTGCAAACGAAGACGAGATGCCATAATAAACAGGAAGAAGACAAAACTCCTGATAATAAAACAGGCAAGACGAACAAAAAAGGAACAGGAAATGATTCCGTCTAAAAGGAACCACCAAGGCCAGACGAGAACATAATCTCGAAATCAAAGAGAACAAAGCCAAAGAAGAGTCATTTACTCAACCTGCTCCTCCTTCTCAGCCTTCTTCTCCTTCCGAGCAAGGCTCAACTTCGAAATAGCCCGCTCAAGAACCTCAACACCATCCTTCCGGAACTGCGTAACCTTCTGCACATTCAACCTCGTCAAACCGTGCGGCACATCCCGGCCCTTGGAGCGCTCGCGCTCCAATGTGCGCGCCGTCATGGCGAAGCGCATATCTTTGGGACCATCGACCAACTCGAGGATCGCCATGGGGTGCTGGGGTTGGGGTTTACGCTCGGCGGGAGCGGCCTTGCTGCCCTTCTTGATGGAGAAGTATTGGATTTTTTGGCTGGGTTCGACGCGCAGGACTCGTGTGTAGCCACCTGGGCGCTCTGCGTAGCGTTCGCGGAGGGGTCCGAAGAGTTTGGGGAGCATCGCGTGTGGTGTCTGGGGTTTGTTAGTGGTGTTGTTTGATAAGAGATTTTGAAGATTCATTGGGGGATTATGAATTGAGGATTGCAAAATTTGACCACGAGAATGAACACTTGAGTTGTCCGTTCCCGTGGCCAGATTAAATTCTCAAGCCGATATCGATATGGGCTTGTTCTGGGTGTCACGTACGTAGAAAATCTCCAATGCCCGTCTCCGGCTCGCCTCGGTATTCTTCTTTCCCAGTGTGATCAGCTTGTCGGCCAGACGTTGGGCCTCCTTGGCCTTGGCCCATGTCGTTGTGATTGTCTCATGCTCGAAGAGGGAGGTGACCAGGTTGCGAAGCAGGGCCTGACGATGCGCGGAGTTCCGGCTCAAATGTCGGTATTTGCCTCCTCCGCCGGCCATGGTGAGGAATTGGAAGTTGAGATAGGGAGAAAAGGAGGGAGAGGAGGGTAAACTGGAGGTATAGTTGAAAATCCGCGGTCAAAGGGCTCCAGGTGTTGCAGGAGACGATGTTCGAAGAATTGTCCCGGGCCCACGGCCAATCGGAGCCCTTCCGCCCACTGCCCGACTTCAGTTTTCCGCGCTGGACTTTGACATTGTTTCGTCGTGTTGTTTTCTTGCTTTTATTCGCAGGCGAATAGCTATATTCCTAGCAAACAAGTCTTTGTGTCTGTGTTCGCTCTCAAACTCTTCACGAACCAGACCAGAATCCGGCGAGCTTACCACCTGCAACAAATATGGGCTTCTTCACCGGCTTTGTACGTTTACCTCGTCTTTACATTAGAAGAGCATTGACTCACTTCATGTTCTCTTGAACAGGCCAGCGGCTTTGCCCTCACAACCTCAATCCTTCTCATCACCGTCCAAGTTCACCGCTCAAATCGCATCCAACAGCGCAAAGCTATCAGCGCTCAGGTCGAACAAATCAACTGGCTGACCTCTTCCATTGGCGCCTATGACCGCCGTAATCTACCAGCAGATGTCCCACGGCGGCGCCGTGAAGAGATAGAGGCTCAAAACCCCTCAGTACCAACCATGAAGGAGATCTTGAAGCAAAAGTGGAACTCGGAACTCGAGGTCTTGACGCGCAAGGCTTACGAAACAAGGTGGGAGGATATGAGAGATGCTGCTATTGAGGGTTGGAAAGCTGCTGCGCGTGTTGTTAAACGGGATTAAAGATCGATTCTGGTCAGGACATGAACCGATTTGGTCTTGTTGAGCCAGAATATATTGGGATGCATGATCATGTTTGTTTCTTTTTTTTTTGGGTTTGAGCATTGGAGTTTGGATACCCTCATTTGATTCTTGTTATAATTTACATGCATTAGTATGATTATGTCCACGGATGTCGTTGCAATGCGTCCAGCGCGTTCTGTGACAGGATGATGCGATGATGTAGGACTTGGCGATGCCCCAAGCATCTTGAGTATTCAGCAGCCATTTGGACGCGAAGACTGAAGAGTATATTTTGATGCTGGACAACAGCGAATGGCCGAGAGATAGCGGCTCACCCGGTATGAGACGAAGGCGCCGTGGTCGCAATACTCTCCGAATCACTCCAGATATCCTTGCTTTCTCGCTCCACAGTGCGCATAGCCTGAGCAACTTCCTCAACTTTGGCAACGACATCCAAAACACCCTGGTTTACCCGGTCAAAGTACCGGTCATTAGCCTCACGACGCTTGCGCGCATGTATAATATCTTTCTCGGTCTCCTCGTCCAGCGTGTGATGCGAGACTGAGCCACGTCCCGCGCTATGTTCAGTCGCTGCATCGTCTTTGATGGCTGTTTCTGCAGTGCCTCGTTGCCGGGCCGTGCTACCCTTAGCACTTGCCGTATCATGGCTAGGATCAGCTACTTCGTCGTCCGCCTCGCTGCGCGCCCAGGCTTGGGCAAGTTTCAGTTGCTTCTGACGTAGATCTTCTAGTGCTTCCGAGTGCTTTTCTCCGAAGACATTCTCGCTCGTCACGGCGCTGAGTTCGACTTCCGATAGAGCGCTCTGCATCTCCTGCCAGATTGCGTCGGATCCGTCCACATCGTTCTTGGATTGACGGCGCGATACAAATGGCGATAAGAGACTGGCTTTTTCTGGGTTCTTACCCTCGTTCCCGAGAGGAGATTTGTTCCGATGGAGTGGTGGAGGTTGATTTCCAGAGGGTGTTGGTAGGGCTGAGGTTGCGGGTGGTACGGATAGGGAGATATTGGAGGCATTGTGTGATGGCGGACCCTGAAACAGAGCCGGTGGAGGTAACCGCTGAGAATTTGTCGTTTTCCTCGTGAGCTCCATCTTGAATCTGTATGCGTAAGTGTAAGTTGAGTGCAAGTGTACGTGTAGACAAGAGGTTATCGATAGCCGATAAGCTATCGTTATCAGCTGACATAACAGGTGGGGGTTACGCCAGTCCCGTGACTCGCTTAGGGCTTACCGCACAAAGTCACCTGAGGCGCATCCAAAGCGAGTGTGGTTCAAGGGAATTCCGGAACTCTTCGACTTTTCGACAATCGACCTCCAGCCTTTGGCGACAACACCCCTTCCCAGTCGGTACGTATTATCGATACCCTGTTATTCCTACCGTCCTATTCTTTGTGTTTCTCGAAATTATTTGAGAATTCCTCGCGAGATCCTCCTGATACCATCGCATCACGCACAAAAAATCGGCTTCCCACAACCGTCGACAGCCATCGCAATCCACACAACCACCGTTGCAAGCGACTCGAGGCTAACATTCTTCTCTTCGCTCAGTTGTACCGTCGAACACATAAACCGCCAACATGGGTAAAGGAAAGCCACGTGGTTTGAACGCCGCCCGCAAGCTCCAGGCTCACCGCAAGGATCAGCGCTGGGCTGACGACCACTTCAAGAAGCGTCTCCTCGGAACCGCCTTCAAGTCTTCTCCCTTCGGTGGTGCTTCCCACGCCAAGGGTATCGTCCTCGAGAAGGTCGGTGTTGAGGCCAAGCAGCCCAACTCCGCCATTCGCAAGTGTGTCAAGGTTCAGCTCATCAAGAACGGCAAGAAGGTCGCTGCTTTCGGTGGGTAACCCTATATATTCCCTCATTGTTCGACGATTGAAAACTACAAATCAAGCCCAAACGACAACCCAGTACCATCGAACAACAAACCATTCTTCGAAACGAATGCTAACCAGGATCTTCTATTAGTCCCCAATGACGGTTGTCTGAACTTCATCGACGAGAACGACGAGGTCCTCCTTGCCGGTTTCGGTCGTAAGGGTAAGGCCAAGGGTGATATTCCCGGTGTCCGTTTCAAGGTCGTCAAGGTCTCCGGTGTTGGTCTCGCCGCTCTCTGGAAGGAGAAGAAGGAGAAGCCCCGCTCTTAAGCAAGTCAACAAGTTTTCTTCTTTGTTGTCCGATATCAAAAATGCAGCGACCGGGAGCCTCGGTGTATGGGAAAGGTGCCGGACGGAAAGCCCGCCTCATCAGCGCCTTGATTTCATGAGATCTTTTCTTTTTGGGGAGTCCCCCGGCGGGTTTTTTCGTCTGGAACGTGATGGATACGCTAAGCGAATTAAACACGATTGATACAAATTCCAAAAGATTATGGCGCCATGACTTTTTATTCACTAACTTGACTCGATTGGAGTTGAGTATAGTCTATTTTAACGTAGCGTAGACCCGTCTTTTGATTTGACGACTACTATACAGTGTCGTACTAATGCCTAAGTACTGCCCATGTGGTTAGACATCCTGAGCATATTCGCGCTATATATAATTTAGGTTATTAGTGTCTTAGTGTGGAGTTGCCCTGCAGATATATTTGACTATGATTGCATTTGGTACTGAATGTCAAGTCTATGTCCCCTAAGGTATCCCAGGGATTCTAATACTCCTCTCACATATCAATCGTCAAGCATCATTCCTCGGGTATCGTTCGTGCATGTCCCTCATTTTCAGTTATTTTCATCAATGATCTACTACAGCTGTCTGTCACGCCGCCAGCTTAGAAGCTGATATCTTCTTTGCGGTAGTGGTCAGACACAATACGGTAGAGGTATGATGGGGCATGACCACCGCTGGAAAAAAAGCTGAATGTCAGTATATAGGCTCCTACAGAGGTAAAAATGATGTTTCAAACTTACAGATTTGTGATATAGAGATCGACTAGTTCCGCGGGAACGTAATCGTAGATGGGATTTTGAACATCGATTTGATCGACGAGATCACCATCCTCATAGGAGAGGACCTTGCTTGCATCACCATACTCGATAAGGGAGTCAAAGTCGAAGGGATAGACTGGGCTGAGCTTGTACACTCCGCTCACTACCACGATGGGGGTCTGGTGGACCTTGGCGGCACGGGCAATGACACGAGTACCGGCTGCGGCGACAAGGCCACCATTAGCAAGGACGGAGTGTGTTCCCAAGATGACCTTGTTGACTCGGGACATGAGGGCGAAGACGGCAGAGTCTGGGATGAGGATTACGGTGATGCCGTGCTCGATCAGTGGCTTCTGGAAAGTTTCGAAGCCGAGGTTGTCATCATCGTGCATGCTACCACCACTGACGGTAGCGTGTGTAGCCTCATGGTTATTCGGGTATGATTCGGCGTGGATGACAGTGAACTTGCGCTTAGCGGCGGCCTTGAGCAGGAATTTTTGAACCGTTGTGGACGATGTGTGTGTGAGGATGATCTCGTTCGAGTGAATGTGATCCAAAGCATAGGCAGCAATCTGATCGTCGACCTGGCCCAACTCGTCAATGATCTCGCCAATACCATCCAACACCTCGGCCCGAACGTCCTTGCTAGGCCCGTGGCCGGGAAGCCGTCCACCTGGAGATAGAGATCCCGGGGTGCTCGGGAGAGAGTGCTCGGGTTCTGGGTGGGAGAGAAGGCTGAACATAGAAGTCAGAGGGGGGCGAGCGGATCTATCCTCGGGTCTAAAGGAGGGCGAATCGCTGTTCAGAGGCAATGATGGGTCTAACAGTAGGTGTGAGTCACCGGTATAGATATGGGACAAAGACCTTGAACTAACCGTCAAATGCGCGGGGTGTTTGGGGCTGACTCTCTGAGCCCACATCACTGAGGGCGAATTCTGCTTCGCGATCATCCTCCGCTTCGTCGCGAATAAGACCGAGGACTCGGCGCACAATATTGCCCACAACCATCTCGCGCGGTTGCGCAGCCATCAGCCGCCTTCCCACACCTTGCACCCGCTCAATGAGCTTTGCGGGGTCTGCTGTGCGGCATGCTGAGATGACACTGCGCAGCAAGTAAGCAGTTGCCGTGGCACATGAACGCGAATGGCGGATTTGGCGGCGCTTGAGCAATCTAGATAGAGTTACTATATTAGCAACCTGACTTCGGCGGGGTAATTTGGATGAAATGGACTCTTGAGACGTACGAAATGAGATTTTCAATTGAGGTATCGATCGGATTAGTCTTAAGAGATTTCAGAAAAGACGCCAGGCCCGGCGTGAGGGCCAAAGACGTAGCCGGCATAACGAAGTGGGATTTCACGTCGTAAGATGTCTGCGCAGGTTAGCGGTTGGAGCAATCAACTGTACAATCGAATATTTCACATACACTGATTTCAAATTCAAGCAGCTACAGCCAGATCAGTAATAAGAAATGTCCGTCGAGAGGGAATTTTAAGTGAAGCCGAACAAAGTGGGAGACAATGAACGATTTTCTGCCGTTTGATCTTGTCCGCTTCCCCACACTCTCTGATCCTCGCTTTCTTGTTTCCCAACGCCTTTCGCTTTTAGAATTTCGCTTTCAGTGTTCCTTCTTTGATTCTTTGTGCTTTTTTTGGGGGACTTCCCTACATTTTCCGCTTCGAACTCGCGGTAGAAATCAGACTGGGGTCGCGGAAACAGTTCCGAGGCACGGGTGACTGGCGCATTGAGGTCGGTACCTAGATAGAACTTCACAACACGATCAGCTTACGCCTCCTTGCCCTCCCCCTCTCTCCAACCATATTCCCACCAAATCTCATGGGCCGCTTCAAGTGGTTTTGATGATTCGCTCACGGTCCGTCCAATAGATCGTTGTGCCCCTGTCTCCCGTGGGCCTTGAGGGAAGATGAACTCGCTGAACATCCTGTCCTCGCGAGTCATTGGTCAATCTTCCATCTCTCCACGTCCACGATCGCAATCCCAAAGTGATAGCAAACGCACAAGTCTGCCAAGCGACTTGTCGAAACTCCGATCTTACAGCGAGAACAACTTTCGAGCTCTTGACACCGAGAAGAGCTACAACGATGGACCACCGCGGGTGGATGAAGATGCAGAGGAGGATACGACGTATGGCTTAGATGAAAAGACACCATTACTGCATGAGCCTCAAAAGGACAGCACGATCACGACCCGAAGCACCTGGCGGCTAATCACCCACCGGATCTTCGATGCGATTACGGAAACCATCAGATTCATTCTATCTACGCTCGCCGCCCCCGGTGTCTATGTCGCTCAATGCTTCCAAGCTGATGATGGTCGCTACTCTCTGTTCGCACCTGTCCGGAAGTTGTGGCGCTCCTCTGCCGAACTAACGACCCGGCCGGATAAAGGGGAGAATCGACGGCGGAGTGGCTCCACCCGCAAGCTTCGACCCCAAGCATCACATGAATCCATAATATCAACAACCTCGGAGTCAGATACAGATCGACGGCTTTCCAAGAATCACAGTGGGAAGAACCGGCCGACGAAGACGAAAGGCCACGACCCAGATCCAATCCCGGAAGAGAATACACCTCGACGTTCCATACGAATCAAACTCCATCATGAAGAATCTCACAAACAACAGCGTCACCGACGGTCACAGAGTGCAGAAATGGGACCGCCAATGCCCGAGGGTGTCTCTCGGGTCCAGGGCGCCGTCCATCTGGACAGCTTGAAGTCCCCAACCTCTGGATCCGTCCACCGTATCACCAAGTACCCTCACTCTCCAACCCCTCCACGCCCACTTCTCCCACAACGGGTGCCTTCGTATACTGCAGCTCCACGCAATGCCAGACTCCCGCAGAAGACTTTGGTATTGGACCTTGACGAGACCCTGATCCACTCCCTCGCCAAGGGTGGCCGCATGTCTAGTGGCCACATGGTAGAGGTCAAGCTCTCCATGCCTACGACTACTGCATTGTCACCCGGTGGGCCGCAAACGACGTTGGGTCCTCAGCATCCAATCTTGTACTATGTCCACAAACGACCACACTGCGACGAATTCCTGCGCAAGGTCAGCAAGTGGTATAAGTTGGTCATCTTCACGGCAAGTGTCCAAGAGTATGCCGATCCCGTGATCGACTGGCTCGAGCAAGAACGTAAATACTTCCAAGGCCGCTATTACCGCCAGCATTGCACATTCCGCAACGGCGCGTATATCAAGGATCTCAGTTCCGTAGAACCGGATCTGAGCAAGGTCATGATTCTGGACAATAGCCCAATGAGCTACATCTTCCACGAAGGTAACGCTCACGTTTTCCACGCGCTGTATAACCGACTAACACCCACTTCCAGATAATGCAATCCCCATCGAAGGCTGGATCAACGACCCCACGGATAACGGCCTACTCCATCTGGTCCCCATGTTCGAAGCTTTGCAGTACGTTACAGACATCCGGGCTCTACTGGCACTTCGCCGTGGAGAGACCGAGACATAATCGCGGGTTTTGGCATTTGCATCCACGGATGCGCATGTAGGTGTATAAGGGATTTGTGTTTTTTAGAGCGAGGTTCACTTCAATCATAAAAGAACAAAAAAAAAGAAGAAGAAACGGACAATGGAGCGAATTGAGGACCGACCGACGCGATCATGCTAGCGCAGTTATTCATAATAGCATTGTGTCTTTGTTATATTTCTAGGAATGGAATGGAAACCCGTACATACGATTTGATTTGATTCAGTATTAACACCCAACAGAGGCTATCAGTCTTTTAACACCTGTGTCCTTGTATGTTCTCGATGATTCAGCCGAGGCAGCCGATAATGAGGAAACAAGAAGTACACTTGCTTCGAACATGTAGAAACTTTGTCATACTCTGTAGCACCGTGCACACTTGTAAGTCTTGTTGCGGTGAATGGTAGTTTGAGACCAGCAGACATTTACCAACGCAGCAATCGAGATCATTAGATACTTCAGGTTTATATAGGCTTTCCTGCCTTGCCCTAGTCTCCTAATATTTAGTCGGTAGTCCATCCACAGTGGCATGCAGCTTACGCCTGATGCACCCATGGACAACGCATGCAGCTTTGCCAATCAATGAGCCTGGCAACTTCAGGATTCTATCACATTTGTCAATAATGAATCTCAAGGCAGAAGATCTGCAGTGGCTGCAGACGCCAAGTGCCCGACTCGAGGCTGAGTTGTGCAGTTCGCCATTCTCCGCCCCTTGAACTCAAATACTTCACGCGCGGAAGTATTTAAGTCAAAACATGACCTGGATGTGCTTATTATCACAACAGTCAAGGCCATCTCCAAGATGTTCAAAATCCCAACACTCATACTCCTCCTTGCCTGCCACACGCTAAGTGCCGATCTCCGGGAGATCTACCGATTCCCCAATGGAACATGGATCGAAAACATCGCAGCTCGAACAAACGGCAACCTCCTTGTCACGCTAATTAACAAGCCAGAGCTGTGGCAGATTAACCCCTGGACTCGATCTGGCCATGCCTCTGCGCACCTAGTCCACCACTTCGACGAGGCAAAACAAATGAACGGAATCGCCGAGTTGGAGCAGGATACATATGCCATTATAGCCTCTGATTCTGTCTGGACGATTAGCCTCGGCCAAAATGGAGGTGCCTCTATCCCAGAGCATATCGCGACATTCCCGTCAGGTCTCCTGAATGGGATGGCTACTTTGGATGGAGGGAGAGCGGTTGTTCTCTCGGATTCGGAGCGCGGTCTTATTTACAGACTTGATATGCAGACCGGTGAATATACTGTTATACACCAGGATAAGACGATGGCTCCGGCCGATTATCTAGGCTTGCAGCTTGGGATTAATGGTCTGAGGGTTGCGCGCGATTATCTGTACTACAGCAACACTGCCAAGCGGCTTTTCTGTCGTGTTCGTATTGACCTTCGTACAGGCCAGGCGAAGGGTCCGTATGAGGTTATCAGTGGAGGTGTTTTGTCTGATGATTTTGCTGTTGGACCTGGTGATGTTGGGTTCTTGGCGGGTGCTATGGATAATGTCGTTACCAAAGTTTGGCCTGATGGATATCATGAGATTGCTGCTGGGTCGAAGAATTCAACCCTGTTAATGACTGCTACATCTGCAGCTTTTGGCAGAGGGAAGAGTGATCGTGGAGTTCTTTATGTTACCACTGGCGGGGAGACGGAACTTCCTGTTAATAGCACTGTTACTAGAGGGGGGAAGGTGATGGCTCTTGCTGTCGACTCCTATGTATAACTCTACATGTTGCCTATGTATCGAAGGGGTTTGGCGATGGGTAACCTTGATGTGTCCAGAAGAGCGAGTCTGGATTATGATCTTAGACAGGAAAACAGGACAGGCTCGAAGCCAAACGGGGCTTGATCATTTATATGTATAGGCACGTTAGCGCTTTGGCTGTTTGTTGTATTTCAGTGATAGCGTTCGAAGTCCGATGAATTTACCCGAGATCTTTCGCAGATGTATGCACGGCTAGTATTGCACCCAGATTGTCTTTTGGGTGTAGACCTTCGTATATACGCAATGAATACAGATAGCATAGTTTTGATCACATGAGTATTAAGAATCTGTAAATTTGCCTCTCTCGCCCCTCAAAGAGTATATGGTCTACGGGAAAGTTACAGTATAACCGGGTCTTTTGCCTTATATTAGTAGCGACGTAACATGTTGAAAAGTGATGATGCTGCCAATGCACTTGCCCATATATGAGCCAAGCAAGTCGAAGCCATCATAATTTAATCAGCCATTCATAAATTTTGTTTTATACATTGACTTTGTTTGATACGAGCGTGATCCGTTGTCTGCATAAAGTCAATCGAAAAGGAGGCTTACCCAATCTCGAAAATCCGATTGGTCGGCGATGTATTTCTCATATCCACGCTAGTCTTGAACTATATATGAGATGTAATTTAGCAATATAAACAACAGCAGCTGTGAAAAGGAGAACCAAGGTCGGACTTAGCATGTCCAGGGCCGAAGATATATGCCCTGCTGACAGGTGGGGCTATATCCGAGGTCATGATTGGTTTTCTGCACTACCATCACCAATGTCTAAAATCTAAATGAGACCCACTTTGCTCCCAACGCCCATCTTGGCCATGACGTATCATAAGCAGATTGCATGACTCTACACATAAAGTTGACCAGATCTAACAAAATTCAAGGCTCTTGGCACTCAAGACATCCCTAATAGACTTGGAGTCTCTAGCAGGAGAAGAAAACGTAAAGTTGGGCATGGATCTCAATACATGTACTCCCGCAACCGGATGACCCAAACTTCGGGCTTCTATAGGAATACATGCAATACTACATACACCATAGAACTTAGTATGAGCTGCATCTTCGGTATCCCAACCATGGATCATGCGGGATGCCGAGCTTTCTCTCTTATTACCGGCTTGGCACCGCCGTTTCTGTAAGGTTACATTAAATAGTCTTTTTCAAGGCATATATAATGCTATAGCTCGAAGTGCTTGGCTGTGGAGAGGCCCTTGGCACTGCTCTATTATAGAATAAGGAGTTCCCCGGGTCTTGTTCTGCTGGTTTTGCATCAGCTGCTTACATAGCATAATGCAAACTCGCAAGGCAGTAATACCGCAACGGCGAGATGTCGATCGGATACTGCGCTTTACAGAGCGTGGAACTTTTCAAATCTCGGTCTTCAGTGATTTGCATTTTGCAGAAGGTATACGCAAGGTCTCAACCACTTATCCAGATTCCGTATTCACAACATTACAGATGAAGGAAAGGACAACAAAACAAGAAAAGTGATTGAGACAATTCTCTCGTCGGAAGAAGCACAACTTGTTGTGTTGAACGGAGACCTAATATCTGGGGAAGCGCTCAAAAATGCCAATTCTTCCAGCAAATACGTTGATCGGATTTTTGCTCCAGTAGTTGACAAAGACCTACCATGGGCAACGACATACGGGAACCACGATAGTGAACTCAATCTCGACCCTGAAGATATCTTTCGCCGAGAACAGACATACCAAAATTCCTTAACGCAGCAGCAAGTATCGGGCTCTACTGCTGGAGTTACGAACTATTATCTACCTATCTTTGCACACGATGCTTCAACTGATGCAACGCCAGTGTTCATCTTGTGGTTCTTTGATAGTCAGGGTGGTCACTATCATATCGACGAAAATTATAACGGGACATCCGTTCCGAGGCAAAATTGGGTCGATGATTCGGTAAGATATCATACTATCCAGGATCAAAGATCATATCTGGCTTGGCAATCCAATCCCCTCCAATTTAGATGATACAGACTAACAGCGTCCAGGTTCTACAATGGTTCAAAAACGCTAAAGCCAATCTTAAATACACATACGGCGACCCAATTCCCTCTATAGCTTTCGTTCATATCCCTGTTTTCCCAATGCGCGCGTTTCAACAGACTGGTGTCAGTCCAAGTAAGGAACCAGGAATCAATGGCGAGCGAGTTCAGCAACAAGGCTATGGTAACGACAACATCAAATATGACTCCCAAGATCATTCTTTTATTCAAGCATTGTTGAACACCACCGGACTCGTGGCGACATTTAGTGGTCATGATCATGACAACGACTGGTAAGTCAAATCATTCCGATTAATTTATATTGAGCACACCCCTGTTGCTATACTAAATTAGGAACATATACTAATCTCTTGTTGATTCAGGTGCTTCAAATGGAACGGTACACTATCTGGCCTCGACATTTCAGGGAATGGCATCAACATGTGCTATGGCCGACATACGGGGTATGGAGGGTACGGAGATTGGGCTCGTGGGGGCAGACAGATCTTGCTAGATCAACAACAGCTTGGAGATGATGTGCGGAGTTGGGTTCGATTGGAGGATGGGTCTGTTTCTGGAAATGTTCATTTGAATAACACTTATGGGCAAGATCGATATCGGTTGGTGGAGAAGAGAATGACCGGACAAGGTGATATTCTTTCTTCACAACTTTATTCTGTTGTATATGTGTGGGTATTTTTCTTTTCGTTATTTCTGGCTCAGATATTGAGAATCTGAGATTCATTCCTTACTTTGGCTTTTGATAAACAGTAGTCTACATGCTAATTGTTGACTTATATATGGGGTTATCAGGCAGTGCCACGCTATTGTAAGCAATTATGAAGAGATATTATGTAGTGATTCTGTATGGCAATCAACATGAAGTTGATGCCTTGCAAGGAGGCTCCAATATCCAGGTCACGTGCAACCGTCTGTGCTTCAACCAAGCATTTTAGCTTTAGTCCAGCCGCTTTTTCAGCCGCACAGAATATCATGTCTTCAATCAATATAAACCTCTAACAAGTCAACTTAACAGGCACACCAAATAATGAACATCCAATACATGGACCCTGAGGCCAAACCCCTGTGGGTCAGCACTGCGTGATCGACAGAACAGGCTCTCCCGCTTCTGACGTCAGAGGCCCCTGGATTAGCCCCACTGGGGTCCAGAGCGAGTCAGCCTGAACACGGAGCAAGGGATTGAAAGCAAAAAGAACATGTATATGTCTAATAGAAGGATTTGGGAGAAGGGACACAACATATAGTCCACAAAAATTGGACACACGACTGGGGAAACTTGGAGAGTGTCAAACATGAAACAAGAGTGCCCCAGAACCACAGATTGCTTGTCTCGCGCTTACACGCGTTGTGGGCTTGGCATACGTTGAATCTGACCAACGGTGGGTATTCTCCAACCCTACCCAAAGATCCGCAAACAAAAAAACCTCATACTATTCGTCTGCACACAGTTGACCCTGGACTGGAGGACATGGTAATTTCCACTGAACGCAAGACTAGGGGCTGGAAACCAAGCAACCCTTATATACAGCTCATCCTCGGCCATACTGGTGGCGAGATGATAGATCTACACTGGACTGATCGGCACACACTTGCTAATCAGAGGCCAAAAGCTTGCAATTCCCTTGTGGAAAAGTGGAGGCCCTGAAACTATTTTTAATTTGTTTGCTCATACATCATTGTCGCATCCCCGACTTTCTGTTATGCGAGATTCCATTCTTTCCCCCGACCACCCCTTCTCCCCTCATTCCGATCCTATTCATGATTGATCTGATACGAGATGCAATTATCTGGCACATGGCCCATGCTTAGCGGCTTTATCACATTCTTGATCTTTTCATGTTTAGTGCGGGCCATTGATTTAGACATCAATGATCAAGGTATGGTGCAGTGGACACCATGTTGTCGAAGATCAGAGACTAACTTCGCGCTCGAACAGACTCTCTCCAAGATGCTGCCAGTACGACGGTCTACGCGGCCATGAAATACTATTACGGAAATGAGACTGGACAAATTCCCGGTGCTTTCCCCGACAAATGGTGGGAAGGCTCAGCATTGTTCATGGTGCTGCTCCAGTACTGGCATTGGACCGGCGACACAACCTATAACGAGGAGCTGAGCATCGGAATGGAGCACCAGGGTGGTGATGACGGAAACTACATGCCCAGCAACTACAGTAGCTACCTGGTGAGGACCACCCCTTTCGCGCCCTCCCACCGCATTTATATACTCATATTAACCTTCAAACAGGGCAATGACGACCAGTCATTCTGGGGCCTTGCAGCGATGATGGCAGCCGAGTTGCAGTTCCCCGATGTCTCCGATGGGTTCTCCTGGCTTTCTTTGGCTCAGGGCACCTTCAATTCGCAGGTGAAGCGGTGGGACACCACGGCATGTGGTGGTGGACTTCGGTGGCAGATTTTCCCTTACCAGTCTGGATACGCGATGAAAAACACGGTATCCAACGGTGGTCTGTTCCAATTGTCTGCTCGTCTTGCTCGCTACACCAATGATAAACAATATACCGATTGGGCGGAGAAGATCTGGGATTGGACCGAGGATTCGGTCTTGCTCAACAACCAGACATGGTTTGTTGCTGATTCGACTGATATGTCCAATGATTGCAAGACCAGTGGCAACTATCAGTGGACATATAACTATGGTACTTTTATGATGGGCGCAGCCTACATGTACAACTTGGTAAGTTGCTAGCAAAGCGCGAATTTACCACCAATCGCTAATAATTTATTGACAGACCAATGGCGACGACATCTGGTTGACACGAGTAAACGGTCTCCTCACCAAAATGTCCAAGACATTTTTCATCAACAATAACGTCCTGGAGGATGTAACCTGCGAGCCAACAGAGCAATGTAACAACAACGAAATTCTCTTCAAGGGACTCGTATCATCATGGCTAGCATTCACGGCACTCCTCGTCCCATCAACCTACGACACAATCGTACCAAAACTCCAAAGCTCCGCCCAAGCCGCCGCAAAGTCCTGTACCGGAAAAGGCAACAACACATGCGGTGTACGCTGGTATAAATCAGCATGGGATGGCTGGCAGGGAATGGAGGAGGAAATCAGTGCCTCGAACATCTTCCTTGCCAACATGATCGGCTTCGACAATGGCAAGAAAGGGCCCGTGACTGCTGATACTGGTGGTAATAGCACCAGTAACCCGAATGCGGGTGAGGGCAGTGGTGACTCGTCTAGTCATAACTTTGCTCCTATTAGTACCGGTGACAAGGCCGGTGCTAGTATCTTGACCCTTATCTTGGTCTTTGGGTGGGTTGGTGCTATGGGCTTTATGCTTCTTGGAGGCTGATTTATCCGGTATATACTTTGTTTTGTTATGCATTGTTGTGATTATGGGAGGGAATTGGTTTCCAGTAATGTACATATAAAGGCTTTTTCTTATATTCAAACATTTCTATTCAAAATCATTCGTAAAATGAGTAATGCGTAACTTACATTGACCTGCGCCAGATGCAAAACCAAACTTCCAAACTCTTTGCTCGGAAGATGATCACTTTCAATCTCAAAAATTGGTAAGGAATTGTATTTCAAAAGTGGCAGTTGACTGATTTTCCGGATATAGTGTTTGGTTGTTGTGTTGCATTCCTGACACCGCACGCGGCACTGTAAATGTGAAGAAGAGCCGCATATAGCAAGAATGTTAGAGACCACTTCATATCGCATTCAATGGTTTATTAACATTCAAATGAATCAAATTTCACAATTTTGATGCAGGTAGCCCATCATTTACTTGGGCACACATCTTTGCGCTATCTCACCATGGCTTCCCAATTGCCCAATAAGACTTACAAGATATTTTCGACCATCATCGCGCTTTTCATTTCCTACGTACTTCTGTCAATCTTTTTCGGAAACACTCCAGAGACTCTGTGGCCACAGAAACTGTCTCGGTTTTCGCAAAGTGCTATTCGCGATGGAGCGCTCGACCACATTTCTAACAGCACGCTCGGGGTTAGTACTCAGCTTCGATCGATGGTGCTATTGACAGCATCGATATTGACTAACTCTTACGATAATAGTTTGAGCACGTATATGCTATCGGTTTGAAAGAGCGTACAGACAAACGCGATTTCCTTACGGTATCAGCCTCAGTATCTGGCTTCCAAGTTGAGTGGCTTGACGGTGTTCGCCCGCAAGAATTACAACAGAAGGCGCTACCTAAGGTCTGTTCTTATATGAAAGTTTCACAATTTTTCAACTGATTTTGAATGCAGGGATACAACCTTTCAGTTAATACTCCCAGTGAGATTGGATGTTGGCGAGCTCACATGAATGCATTGACCAAGTACGTTGACGCTCATCTTCTTTGTATAAAAGGATTTATCTAATCTTCAGTTGTGGGAAACTAGTGTTCTTACCAATTCATATTCAACCGCCTTGATACTTGAAGATGATGCCGACTGGGACGTGAACATCAAGAGTCAACTCCAAGAATTCGCTCATGGCCTACACTCTCTGAAAGGAAGCAAACCAACCGAGCAAGCTCCTTACGGAACTGACTGGGATCTTCTCTGGATTGGAGGGTGTTCATCAGGACCTGATACCAACGAAACTCGATACTACGCCATACCCGAGGACCCAACAGTCCCAAGTGTCAAAAATCGCGGCACATGGTCAGGCCCCCTTGATAGCTGGAAGGAAATATTCCCCGAAGACTCAACACGTTTTGTTTACCGCGCTAGAGAAGGCTGCTGCACTTATGGATATGCTGTCTCGAACAGAGGGGCAAGGAAAATCCTCACTGCTCTCGCTATTGATCACATAGAAGGACCGGTCGACAATTCTATGTCTGAACTGTGCGGTGGTCTTGGTGATCGCCAGCGAATTGAATGTTTCGCACCTTTCCCCAATCTCATCGGCACATATAGACCAGCGGGTCCGGCATACAAAGATTCCGATATTCAAAACGGCGACCAGACAATGCACGGGGAACTTTCTCATAACATGGTGTATAGCACACGGCGCAACATTCATGAACTGATATCTGACCAGGAAACAGTGCTGTCGCAATGGGGAACAGAATCTTGGTCACCAGCAGAAATCCGTCCCAAGGAGTTTGTCTACCCACGAGGCTACCTTGTTAACTAGTTTGGTTGCTACTTTTTGTGTTCTTTTCTTTCCCTCACATCCTCAATATTTTGTTTTTTTTTTTTTTTTTTTCTCTTGTGTTTTTATTGTTCGATATCTGTATCAAGAGCAATCATTTTGTTAAGGAGCATACATTTCGGAGACAGATTTATCAGAGATTAGCTAAGAAATATCACTGTAAATATGAAAAATGACCAATAGAAAAAGGAAACAGAAACAGATACGAAAAGAGAGTTACTTCCAATCCTACTTACGACGTTTGCGGAAAGGGGTGGTATTTCCCCTGTCTGTCCGCAAACGTTAGTTGATAGCAGAATTTTGCCTGATATAGGATATATGTCTATCTACTGCTACGATGTGTTCATTTGTTTTCTACTGACGATATTCAAAGATGTTGACCTCATTTCGTGAGCTGAGGTCGAAACTTAACGGGGCAGAAGGGTGGTCTCGCCTGCCATCCTTCAGCGGCTACTCGTCACCAGACGCAGAAGAGACGAAATCTCTTGGAGAAAATGATGACTCGGAGCTTCAACCTCTCAAGCAGCCAGAAGATGGCCAGCGCAAAGCCCCTGGAAAGCTCCGCCTTGTGCTGTCCATCACAATCAATGTTGTTTCGACGGTTTCTATAGTAAGTCTCACTTGAGCCGCAAAGTTGCTCGTTCGCTAACATGTTCAAGGTTTTCACCAACAAGTACATTTTCTCGAACGAAAAACTTCGGAACTGTCAAATGGCATTCGCATCTTATCACTTTTTCATCACCGGTCTCACCTTGTGGGTGATATCACAACCCTGCTGCGGTGGCTTTGTCGCCAAGTCAATTCCTCTTTATCGGAATATGCATTTGATCGTTCTTATGGCCGCGCAAGTCATACTTCAAAACCTCTCTCTGGCAAATTCGTCGGTCATATTTCACCAACTCGTCCGATTACTACTCACGCCGGCAACCGCCTTAGTGGGCTTTGCGCTCTATCGCACAGTCATTCCGAGGGCATCCATTCTTCCAATGCTGATTTTGATAATGGGTGTGGGGACCATCTTCTGGTTTGATACGCGCTCCACGAATAATACGGCCGTCGCAACGTCGTCGAAGGGTGTTATTTGTGCTTTTTCCGGTGTGCTTGCTAGTGCCCTTTACACGGCACTCGTTGGAGGCTATCAGAAAAAGCTCCAAGTGAGTAGTATGCAGCTTCTACTCAACCAAGCACCAGTGAGCGCTACCTTGCTCCTGTGTATGGTCCCCTTTCTAGATGCACCTGCTGCAACTACTGAGCTTTCACCATCATTATACCTCGCTATTTTTGCGGTGAGTGGTGTTCCTTTTATGGACAACTTTCCAAATATTCGAATCTGTCACTGACTTGTTATCCTCCTTTTTAGAGTGGATTCTTCGCCTGTCTGGTAAATGTATCCCAATTTGCCGTCATCGACGCTGTGGGTCCTGTTAGCAGCACAGTCATTGGACATCTGAAAACCTGCACGATTGTCGGCCTGGGATGGTATTTGAGTGGTCAGCCTATCGCAAACCAAAGCATCGCCGGGCTTGCCCTCACTCTGCTAGGCATGGGACTGTAAGTCTGGACTTCTATTTTGAACATACCCAGTTCTAACTAACTCGTTGAACAGGTATATGACCGCTGTTCTTAAAAACCGCCGATAAAGCTCTGCTATTTTTATGATTTTATGATTTCGAATCTGTAGGGTTGGGTCTTGTGGCATAGTTATATCATCTCATACATTGTTTTCGCTATATCTTGGCCTATCTTTCTTTGCTTCTTATACGTCAACTTTTGAGTGCGTCGGATTAGTTACCTAGATCAGATATAGGAAGAGGCGTGAAAGGGGTACCTTGTCATATTATATTTGGTGGCCTAATTTCGGGCTATCCATCTAAACCTGTTTCTAAATCTCTTTCTAGTACCTAAGCTTAATCATCTAGATCCTATATAAGTAGATGTGTAAATGAATTTATGATCTCTGTCTTATACAAGTCGTAAATGAATGTGTAATATCTCTATTTCTGGTATTTCAATCACTCTAAAAATCGCCGAACCAAAATGTTAAACCGAGTATTCCGCGTCATGATAATCTCGGGCGTTAAGCTGTTCAGCTGCGGTGCAACCTGGTGCCAAGCATGATAAGCAAGCTGGTTCGGGTACATGCTGCCTTGGTTGCTGGCAAGAGTCTGTTCAAAGTTGCTTGTCTGTGCATCGGTCAGAAGCTCGTGCATATATTCAACAGCATCCCAACTTGGCCAGAAGAACACGGATGGCGCCAACTTGCAGACTTCTTCGGGAAATAACAGAGACCACTCATTTGGGAGTATGACCGAGTGCTTATTCCACTCGCCCAACTCAAAGGTGCTGTAACTGTCTTTCCAACGGTCCATGAATGCGGACTCCTTCCGTCCCAGAATGATGCCGTTGCAGAGCCCGAAGCGGTTACGACCCTCTTGGCCGAGGACCATGTCCTTTGGGCTATGCAGCAAGTTGTCAAATGGCTGCAGAGCAATGATGTCCGTGTCGAAGTAGATGCCGCCGTTGCGCTGGAGTATGTCTAGCCGCATGACGTCTGAGACGTGCGCTAGGTGCCAATTTTCCTCTATCTGTCTTGGGTACTCTTGCTTCATATCATGGTGAACGAGGGTGATGTAGTCGCGTAGCTTGACTAGCCACTCATTGTTTTCGTTGAGATCGGTGTAGTGTAGATTCAACTGGTCTGGTTGGAGAGACACCAATGCGGACCGTATGGCTAGGTAGCTCATGAAAGATAGCTCGGTTCGATTGAGCCATATGAAGTTCACTATCTTGGGGATCGGGTTGGAGGACTGTAGCCCGCTTGTGAAGCAGTGTCGCTCTTCCGGGGTCTCTTCGGGGATATCGTCATATTCGTCTTTTGGCCTTTCTGACTCTGGAGAGGCATTCGAGTCCTGAACTAGTTTCGCAACGACCTTGTGGTTTGCAGAGGTTTCGCTTGAGTCATTTTCAATGGCGGCTGGATCCTTTTGTTGAACAACTCTCAGGGAGGAATAGTGGGTTGCTAGATCATGATATCCAGCAGCAACGCGACTGAGCTTCCAACCTGAGGGCGACGAAGGATAGGCGATGTATAACACGGTCACCAATGCGATTACCAGAATGGAGAGCTTGGAGCCAAGACTGAATCGAGGCATCTCGGGTCAAAGATCGCGACACCCTACACCCGTGAGGAGAAAGAAGTTAATCAAAAGGTCCCCATGATAATATTTGCTACAGCCTGTTGACATAGCGAACAAAAGCGTTGTTGTACCATCACCACGTTCAATGGTACTGTAGCATAGGCCGGAACGGGCATCGCAGCCGTTTAGGGTTTTCAGCTGAATCCACCAAACAATCCAGCGCCATCAATGATCGAATGCGGCCTGAACTTGCCATATCATTTTCAACTTAAGCAGCTTGTGCCATTTGTATTCTTGTCAACCCGAGGCCTTGGCAGGGGCAAGTCTTTCAAGGGGATGTGCCTCGTTTTGCGGGCATCTAGGTGCCGAAAGCAGGTGAAAATCTTTTGACTAAACGTCAGCCACACTATTTGCTCTTTTTGTCAAGCGTTATGTTTTTCCCGTTCCCAGGATACACTGGTAGTGCAGAAGCATCTTTCACGTGTGCTAAGGAGAAAAGAGAATAAAATCTGATGTTGGCAGACAACTTGTTGCCTTATATTCCAGGCCTCATTTGCCAGCCCTAAGTTAACTAACTTATGGCCATAAACTATAAAGCTCAGCTCCTCGGTAAAAAAAACCATTCGCTCTCTTCAACTTCCCCTCCTTGATTGGTCGTGCCAGGTACTAATCTGTTAGCATTTTTTGGGTTGTTACATCCTGAATTGAACTTTACGAACATGACGATCTCCGACATTCCTGTCCCCAATAGAGAAAAGAAAAAACAAGAAAAGAGGCTGATTTATGCATGAGCTGAGCCCTTCTTCTCGGACCTCACCAGAGCTATTCATTTTCTACAGAAGTAGCTGCAGTCACTAATGTAACACGGTGCATATGCAGGAAGACTCCACTGCATACAGTATTCAAGCTGAGGGACAAAGAACTTCTCATGGCGTATGTGGCTCACTTCAAAGTCGATCTCTGACCGACATTTTTTCAATGCAGATCATCGATCTCATAGATCTTGGCGCAATTCACCAAACGCGAGGCTTAATTGAGCTGATCAAATTTCTTCGGTTGAGTATATGCCAAATAGGCTAACACTTGTATTCACAAACATCGGTACCTGACAAAGGCTTCGCGAGAAGTTTATTAGTAGTTCAGTCGCTTTTGGCAAGTGGCACGGGATTAACCCCTGCATAATGCGGCCTAGTTCGTGATCAAGTTATAAGAGTTGGGGTGCATATATCACAATGCAGGTATCAATAGTCCATGCATGTCTCAGCTCGCCATCAAGAGCTCATCGTGACTTCCAGGTGCTCTGGATAGACTGGAGGATATAAATACCTAGTAATGATCGCGGAGCCCGGCATTCTCCATTCACAACACTCACTCTTAAAACAACTCACTATCTACCTCATTTTCTATCCAACTACCATATCAGCAAAATGAAGGCCACTTTCGGACTTGGACTTGGTGCTCTTGCAGCCCTCTGCCAGTCGGTATACGGTCTGGAGGATGGAGCCTACACGATCGACTCAGTCATCAGTGGTGGCACCGAGGCCCTGACCGACTATCGACAACCCGGTGTCCCCCTCGAATTTGCTCAGAATCAACGCAATGAATACCAAACTTGGAACTTCCAAGAAACCGAAAAGGGATCATCCAACGACAAATACTTCTTGATCCAAAGTACTGCTGGCACGTTCTTGAACTGTGGTACCGAGAAAGGCTCTGCTTGTGTTACCAGCGATTCTCCTCAGGCTTTCCTCCCCGAGTTCGCAGGCAATGGTAAATATCAGCTTGTTGTAGAGGGCTCTGGGTATTTCCTGAATGCCAATTACAAGGGACAATTGATGTTGGCTGCATATGACACGACTGACAATGAGCTGTTCTTCTTGTCCCCGGCTGAACGTAAGTGATTTGCATCCTTGTTTGGAATTTGAATATACGCTAATGATTCCCTAGAGTAATTGGTGGCATGTTAATTTCATGAAATAAGAAAAGCACTTAACTTGGTGGATTGATAGGCGGTGTTGTATTCGATTATGTTAAATAGAATCCTTTGTTCAACCTGTGGAACTTCCCAATTGCTATCACCAATACCACGTCATGCCTACAGGCTCTCATACTTTACGTTGGTGCTAGGGGACTTTCACCTAAATCTGGCTTATTCTTCTGTATCGAATGTAATATCACGGGGCAGTGGCCTACTGATATTCGTAACAACTGCAAATCCAATATCCCTGGTTGCGAGGTAAAAAGGAAAGACAGAAGGAAGGAGAAATGGTAAGAAAAAAAAAAGACAAAAGCTATCCTCTTCTTCCTCTATTTTTCAGTCTACTGGGCATACGATTTGGACTAGGACGAGCATAGTGTAAATAAAGTGGTTGGCCTTTGCATTCGCATGACAATATGGGGAAAACCCTAGAGTTCTGGGCGAAAACCCAAATTAAGGCTCCCATGTGTAAAATAAAACCGGAATCCTATCTTGCTCACAGAGCTTTTGACAAATAGCGCAACCTTTTTTCTCTAAATCTTCGAACATGTCTTTGGTCAGATAATACAGGTTAGTAATGTAACGGCAGTTGAGAGTTTGCCCTCATACCGTGTTCCAGTCTTCAAAGATCAAGCAAATTCGATAGCTATTGACTAAATCAGTATCATGGGGTTGAATATCTTTGGTATCGAGGAGGGGTGCTGACCAATTTTCTAATCCCAGTCTTGTCCTTCTTGTTCTTGTCGTTCTTGTCGTTCTTGTCGTTCTTGTCGTTCTTGTCGTTACTATCGTTCTTGTCGTCCTTGTTGTTCTTGTCGTTATTTTCGATCTTGTCGTCCTTGGGGTCCGCTTTCGTATCTGATTCTTCTGCGTCGTTGATAGTACCTACCAACTGCAGGTGGTCATCGTATCAGCTTGACGGTTCAAACTTTGAAGCGGGCATATGAAGGCGGCGCTTGCTCACATTCTAAAGATAAACCCCGTCAGTTGTGCGTCTTATGCATATTATTGAAATCGAATGTTCTCACCGCCTGTGCATCAAGTCGTTGTAAGTCTCACGATCAAGTAGTATGCAAGATTTTGTTTTTCGGATAACTCACGGCCTAAGAACGTTAGCTCTGAGTATAGGAATTCATCGGATTTCGTACGTTCTATAATTTTAAATCGTTCATCAGCTCTGCCTACCAGCAGTACACCTGACATTCAAGGGGATAACTCACTTCCTAGAAGAGGAGACTTCGTAAGTAATAATCCAATCTTCTCATTATCCAGATGAAACTCACACTCTGGATATTTCATGTGCGTTAAAATGTTGCCCAATTGAATTGAGATTTTCAGTTGACACTCACCAACTGGTGAATTCGAAGTTAGTCAATTTTGCACAGAGAAAGCCAAGAACTGTGCAAACTTACTCTCTGTTTCAGTAGCCGGTTAGACTAAGTCGCGATTATATCATTATGCTTGCTCGGCGATTTAACTCACATCCTATAACGGAGCCGAACTTTTAGCCGACTCTCCCAAGAAACTGAGCGACGAACTCAAGGTCATTACTCACCAACTGTATACACCATCTTTGTTAAACTCTCGTTCGATCAGGAGCTCTTTAGATAAAGTACAAGGCCACTCACAAACTAGATTCAAAATGCTATCAGTCATTCTCCAAGCAGAATTTAGTGGTTTGAGTAACTCACACTCTTTTGATAAATAGCGCCGTAAGCTTCTGATCGAGCATCATTCTCTTTCTGGATCTTTGAGTCCACTCACATTCTTCATTGAATGTGATGTTAGTGCCATTTTCGAGTCAAATCGCCTTGCGCCGAGCGAATAGGAAGTGAGAGAACTTACTAACTGTAGGCGTCAAACATGTCAGTTAATCCTCAATCTCAATTTCCTTTGCTAGAATGGTAACTCACAGACTATGACACATGAAGCGATGTAAGCGTCCGTCCTCTTAGTTCATATCTTTTGCTGGAGACTTACAGGCTATTTCCCAAATTTATGAGTCTCATGTCTGATGGTTGAGAAGAGCTGGATTCAGGTGTGTACTCACAACCTAGATTGACCACTTCTATTAGGATCGTGTCGACGATGGGAGCATTTCGGTAAGAGAATGTACTCACAAGCTTTCAGTTCGTTAGCCTTGGTCTCATGTCGTCATGGTATTAACGCAAATCTTACCGGGCGTTCAAAAACCTCTTTTTCAAGTGCGCTACTCTTGAAAATCGGGCCTGCAAGGGTCAAACCAAAAAGCAGCATAAGCAAGAAAAGGATGGGCTGCATAGCTGTGACTTCGGGTATACCTAAGAATTGTTAGAGAGAAAGATATGTCAAATGTTGAGTCAATAAGTTGTGGGGAAAAAAAATATCGATTGATGATAAATAAGGCAGACTGGAAATGGTTCTACTCTTAAATAAGTCAACTCGGTCGTGGTGAACACACAAACGGTCAAATAATAACCCCTGGTGGTGGCTCATTTTTAACTTTTGAGCCGCCAATAGAATCATTTGGTTTAAGCCTATATGACATTCACTACGCGGGCTTTGGCTTGCACATATTTGAGCTTCGCCTATAAGTTCCAGCCGTTAGAAACTAGAGTCGCCATTTAAGAGTCCGGGGACTAGGAATTTACCAAAAACAATTCTTGGGCCCTTGTTTCGTGTTTAAGGTTAAGCAAGCATTCCATCAGTCAGAAAGTCCCGGCAACGGTGTACATTCTTCGGTTTATCAATCATAATTTGGCTATGCATTTAGGAAATAAAAAGCGATTTGGTTTATCGCAGTAGCACGTCCTTTGTGCTTTTAGACAATGTTCTCAGCGTCACATTTCTGTAGGGTTTCGACTGCCGTACTACTTAGGACATCCTGTGATACACGTGGGATAGTACAAGCACTGCTCCCTAAGCAATGTGACAGGGCAGGTAATGAAATTTCATGTGATTGGCACTATATTGTTCTCGGTAAGTTGAAACTTGAGAATTTCTGATTTGATCAAGAAATGTACCACCATATCCCAGCCTGATATATACAGGAACACTGCCAGCCAGTCTGCCATTGCGGTTGAACATATCGTTTTACTTGAATTTTTAGGAATTAAATTCGAAAATAATTGCTCCTTTCTCAGAACTTAACACTGTTGACCCTGGCAGCAATGATGATAAATCTGTTGTTTGTGGGTTAGCAACTGTACCTGCAGGTACAATAACGCAACTAGGAAGGAACAAATATCAGCAGCCAATCAGCAATTCCAGCTATTTGGTGTTCCAGCATCATTGGTCTAGTGGTAGAATTCGTCGTTGCCATCGACGAGGCCCGTGTTCGATTCACGGATGATGCACATTTATTTTTGTCCCTTTTTTGTTCCCTACACACCGAACTTCTTTTTCTTGACCTCTATGACCATTTGGCCATTGGATAGGCGCGAGCCTATTCATGCATAGCGGCAAGGGCTGATCTACAATACTCATTGAGACGAATTTCCGAGATCCTAGGCCCTACTATACATTTTGAGAAGAACCCACCAAGCTGAACACCGCCCCAGCTGAATTCAAGAGTGGAACACCCAAAATTAGGGCTCCATAAACTAATGGCGATGGCGAACCTGTTCAAATTTGACCAAGATGGACCCCTTTGATCATCATCGTGTTGATCACCGCCGATCAATACCAACCGACTCTTTAACCCCGTCAATGCAGGGGCAACTATTTCCGCCAAATTCAATGACAGGGGCTATCATTGCCCTTTACCCTCGGACAGTATCCAAGAATCTGTAAAACACCAATTGAATCGGAAACATTCCAGTGTCACCAAGTGTGAACTACATGTACACACAATGTCTGAAATGTCCGATGTGTCCGATCACAAAGTGATACTAGTCGATTTCGACGGTGACCACCCTCAAGACTGGCCAGCAAAGCGAAAATGGATTATCATGGCTATCATTTCGATCCCTCTCTTTTTGATGCCATTGTCGTCCACTATCACCACTCCCACTGTCGGTTCTATTGAGGATGAATTCAACGTCTCTTCTTCTATTACTGGTCCATTGGCATTGTCATTGTTCCTGCTCATGTACTCCATGGGCCCAATCCTGCTTGGGCCATTGAGTGAGTTATGTGGACGATGGCCTGTATTGCAGGCTGGCAGTCTAGTCTACCTAGCTTTCAATATCGGATGTGGCTTTTGCACGAGTATCACCCAGCTATTGGTATTCCGGCTTTTAAGTGGTGTCGGTGCCAGTGCATCGCTAGCTGTAAGTGAACTTTAATCTCTACATTCGCTACGTGATCAATTCTAATGCTGTCCCAGGTTGGCGCGAGCATGGTCGGGGATGTATTTCGCAAAGAGGAACGAGGTCTGCCCGTTGCTCTGGTCAGCCTAGGTCCTGTCCTAGGATCATGTCTTGGTCCCCTCGTGGGCGGTTTCATTGCAGATTATACCACCTGGCGGTGGGCATTCTGGTCAACATCCATTTCTGCGGGGATATTCCTTCTTCTCGGTCTTATTACCGCGCGAGAGACATACGCTCCTGTTCTTCTTCGACAAAAGAAGAAAATCATCATGCAAGAGGCACAGCAACAAGGTAAAGAGCACAATTTAATATGGAAGACACCATATGAAAAAGACGAAACCGTCGGTCAACTCTACCGACGCACCATTTCCCGCTCCCTCTACTTCCTCGGCACGCAGCCAATCATCCAAGCCCTGGCGTGTTACTACGGCTATCTCTACGGGATTGTCTACCTCCTCCTCTCCAGTTTCTCAGATCTATGGACAAAACAATACAACATGGCAATCAGCACTGGATCCCTCAACTACATCGCACCCTGCTGTGGATACTTCATCGGAGCTCAGATATGTGCTTTCGGGACCGATCGTGTCTACAAGTATCAGGTAGCCAAGAACAATGGCGTTGGAAAACCAGAATTCCGTTTGCCGATTATGGTTCCAGCTTCACTGCTAGTTCCTATTGGCTTGCTCTGGTATGGCTGGAGCGCAGAGTACAAGACTCACTGGATCGTGCCTGACATTGGCATTGCGCTTCCTCTGATGGGCGCCACAATCATTTTTCAGTGTGTCAGTGCGTACCTATTGGATACTTTTCCTGTCTATGCAGCGAGCGCCAACGGCGCTGTCTACATCGTGAGGGGACTGACTGGATTTGGATTCCCGCTGTTCAGTCCGGAGATGTATGCAACGCTTGGATATGGATGGGGTAATACCCTTCTAGCACTCCTGGCATTGGTGATCGGATGCCCTATTCCGTTCATTTTGTGGCGATATGGAGAGCAGCTGAGAGCCGCGAGTAGTTTCGCCGATCAGTCTAAGTAGATTAATGTCTATAATAAACTTCAACCTGCATGCTACCCATGCATCTAATCTCACTTTCACTCTGGCTCCTCATTCATCCGCACAATCTCCTTCATCATATCATAGCACACCTTCTCACCAACATAACTATCCTGCCGATAATCCTCATGTCGATGCACAAACTCCCTCATCCAAGACGCGGGCGTGAGCAATTTACCACTAGCACGCTTTCTAATAACATCCAAATATGGCGCGACCCTCTCCTGCTCCAATAGCGGCATCTTACTATAATCAAGGTAATACCGCACAAGCGGGATCAATCCCGGGAAACCCCTATGATCAACCTCGCCATTGAAAATCTCATCAGCAGTCAAAAGAGCATAATCCACGCCGTCAACACGAGTCTGAAGCGTATCCTTACACATCGAACGAGCAGGCCTCGCCAAATGAGCCGTATCGGTCAACCACCCAGAGCGACGGAACCACATGCGCTCGTCGAGGACTGCATTTCGCTTACTTGCGAACTCTATTGACTCGCCCACTTTATCAATTGGGATATAGAAGTCCAGATGGAGAGCCACAATTGCCCTGGAAAGGAGGTATGTGAATATGGCAAAGGCTGCATTGTCCTTGTCTGTGAGTTGGGCTTCCATTGTTCGGAATTCGATACACCAGCCTGGTCCACTGTCTGAAACGGGTGGTTTGAAGCGCACTGCGTGCCATGTGCATCCGTGGAGGAGTTCGAAGAGTTTTGTGTTTGATGTGTTGAAGTTGGACATGTCTTCTTGGGTTAGGACGAGGGGATCGCGGGAGAGGATTGATGCGAAATGTGTTGCTAGTTGGTCGTCCATATCTCCGTCAAGGAGGCGCTGTTTGATTGTTTCGTTCATTGGTTTCAGGTGATTTTTGCTTTCCATTTCTGGAGGTGTATCCGGTGACAGATATGTGCGATTATAGGTCCAGCGAGGGGGCTGTAGGAATAAGTTAGCTGTGGTCATTGCATCTTGTGTCAAGTTGGTTGGTTGGCATACTGTGTGTTCCATCTCGTCTGGTCGGCGGTCGTCTACTAAATCTGCAAATCGCTGCCAGCGAACATCTGTATCAACTAGGTATCCCTTCCATATTGGGACTGCAGCTGTCATGGCGAGAAAGACAGGTGCAAGAGGTATAAGCTGGTCATGTAGCCAACGGCATTCGACTTCATTCGATGTCTGGAAGGTCGTCTGAAGGCTGCTGCAACCTATGCCGACCTCAACTTGATCTAAGCAAATGAATCCTGGACCTTTGTCTTGTGGGGCCGAGTTGGGCGTTTGCAAATCTCGATAAATGGGATAGTGTGTTTGTTTCAAGTGGTTTTGTCTCCGACCACGGATATTTTCGAAGAGACTCTTGTACCGCGGAAGCATGCAAAGGGAATGGTTCGTTCGGCTCGGTCCATGAGGAGTTGTCCATTGTTCATCGATTCCAGTGCGAGGGAAGGAGCCGATTGAGATGGTGTGCTGGTTGGATGCGAGCGAGCGGTTGATCGTTTCTCGTCTTAGTCCTGTTAGTTATCGCTCCTCAAAAAGGTGGAAATATCATACCTCTTTCTCATATTTGCCTGAACACTCAGGAGATCCTCGGTACTTCCTGTGTATGGCTTGGCTGGGGTTGTTTCAACGACGTATTTCGCTCCTTCCCACTGCAGCGTAACACTATTCGAAACTTGACATTGGTGACTGACGCATTGAGGCCGCGTTTGTGCTATACATACGGCGATTCTTCGCTGGTAGGATCTCGTTCCCATTCTCGAATAACCCTCTCCTGATCTAACAGCATCGTCGCGCGCGATGCGTCATGATTCAAGTCAACCAGGTTGTATTCAATCTAGCTTTTTATTAACGTCTCTTTTCTGTATAGGCCATATCAATTGTTGCATACCTCATCACCCCACGTCGCAATATTGTCTCTACGATGGCGCTGTTTGTGCCAAAGACAAAGCAATTGCTGTAAACATTAGCAAGATCCAAAGGTAACAGGGAAACAAAACATACCTCGGTCGCCCATTTCCGAACACTGGGTCCAGCCTGTTCAGTCGTGGCCCAGCCAATAGACGGTCCCTCTACACTATCAAGAGTTAAGGAATGACTTTCTCTTCCCCAGGGATGGCACAATGAACATACGGTAAACCCATGATAGCACGAAATGAAATGAAGCGCGAAAGAATGGATGTAAAGCAGTAAATCTCCGTCTCCCTTGTTTCCTTATAGATCCCAACGCCCCCTAAGCATCGTGTTGATCAAGGGATTTTCCAGCTCGATCAGGCCCCACCCCATTTATTGCGGCTTTGCAAATCCGACGATCGTGGATCAGGGTTCGCAATGAATCTCCATTAGCGTGCCACACATGCTCCACGATGGATCTTGCTTGGCATGTTCCATTTTCCAGCTCTGGCCGCGATAGGGGGAAATGACGCATTGTAGAGTAAGAATTGATCCAGATCATTTCCTGTGATGGATATACTCCGATCGAGCTGCAGGTTTCTATTTTCGGTAGATTGGGTGCCGGGGTTCAGATTGACAGGTCTCTTTGCCTAAAACCGCGTGATATGCGGAACACAGAGGGTAGGAGTAAGTTTTCTGTACAATTACGAACTATTGTTGAATTTAGTCGATGTACAATATGATATGTTCGTAGTTCGGGCTGAAGGAACTCTATTTGTCTTGGTACGATCCAGCATATGGACCCTAATTGACTTTACTCGGATCTATGGATCAGAAATATCTCCTCGGTTTCATTTTCAAGTTTAACAAAAAAAAATAGATCCAAGACTGGCCGATCTCCACGTAAGGGAGATGAGATGTGAAAAACAACAAAAAAAAAACAAGAACTGCTCACGCACCGACTTGAACGATGGACCTCGGCATTACTAGTGCCGCGCTCTACCAACTGAGCTACGCGAGCTGATTGACGGAAAGGAGAGACCATTTAGCAATATGACTCTTAATGATAAATACATTCAAATGAAGTAGGGTTTACTAGGTGACATCACGACTTATCACAACATCGTTATACTCAAAGACCTCAACACTCCATTAGCGCGTTTTGAGAAAACAGTTTCTTACCGGTAGATTACATTAATCAAGGGAAATGGTCGAGATGATCATACAATCAACATATGAAACCAAAATTCAGTATATATATTCTGCCACAAGAGCTGCCACATAGACTGTAGGAATGGTACCAATACGAGTTCTCTAATGACACGCAATTCTTAGATCATACCCTGAAATCGATTCAAATGATCAAGACTGGCCACACCATGATACAGTAACAGTAACACACAGACGGATGAAAACAGCCTATATACATGACACAGCGGAAGGAAAATGAACAATTGGAATAGCAACGGCGTAGCATATCAGTACCCAGAGACTGTGAAAGGACAGGAGGGTGATTAAGCGAGTGAACGAACAGAAACAAGTAGGATAGGAGGGTAGGGGAGGGATGAAATTCTCCTACGGTGGCATATAAGGATCAACGAGTGTGCAAGTGCAAGCTAAAGGAATGGGTATGTAGCTCGGTGACCAAGGGGAAGGGGAACACGGACAAGGTAGATAGGACATAAGGGGAAAACAGACCGTAAACAAAAACGACAGAGTGGGATAGGAGAGGAAAGACCAGGGAACTAGGGTATGGTATGATAGAATCAAAGTACAACCATCACTAACCCATAGCCTCCAATCCCACATCCCAAGTTCAATAGCAGCTCGGCCTATTCCAGCCAGACCTTCTAGCCAGACCTATCCTAGACCTAACCGGAAGAATAGAGAGACAATTGAAGGTTGAAAGTTGGAAATTTCAATAGAAAGTAGGCTTGAAACAACCTTGAAACAACGAGAGCTTCGTGAGTAGTGGGTTACATTTAACAAAGAACAATAATCTGACGGGGAGAAAGGGAATATCCAGGCACGATGCAAAGCGCAATTGCAAAAGCTATTGCCATAGCAAGTTTGCAAGTCTGCAAGAGGGCAAGAGATGCAACATTCTCTCTCTATTCCTGTCCAAACCCAAGTGTTTCTTCCACGGCAATAGACATTTTGTGTTCTAAGGCTTCATGAGTCTTGTAAGGAGGAAGATCAAGACGGTTGAAGCTGTAAACATGTTAGCAATTCACTTCCAACGTGAATATGAGACCAGGTGAACATACCAAGTATGCGACTTAGGGAGCGCAACAGGATCACCCGACTTCTCAATGGTAAAGCGTCTGGGACCGTCGGAACCCTGCAAATCCTTGAAACCGTTGACGGGAATACGGGAAGTTCCGGTGGTGAATTGAAGAAGACGGGACTTCTGTTCAGCGTCCCAGGTGCGGACGATCTTCCAGAAGTTCTGGATGACTTCGTCTTGCTCCTGATAGCCACGGTAATCGGTGTGCTTCTTCCAGTCATCAACGTCGATATCGGCAATACCACCGATGAGCAACTCCAGCTCGCGCTCGTCGAAGACATTGACAAGATCGGGGGGAATAAGCTCGTTGAAACCGGACATAAAGGCGTTGAACTGCTCCTCGACTCGCTTGACAATCTTCCACTCGGTAACCAACCTGCACAATATTAGTACGCATCTTTCTGATCGGTTGACATGCCACTTACTCAATGTACTGTGCCTTGTTCTCGTTGGTGACGGGCATGTCCCGGCCACCGGGTATCAAATCAATAGTGCGACGCTCGCCAAACTTCTCATCATCAACCGAAAATGTGAGCTCCACAATTCCTTCAATATCGTTGTCCCTGTAATGCAATTAGTATATGTTAACGACGCGCAGAAAGAATCACTTACAAGGTCCACGCCAGATTACGATGTAGATCCTCATCGACACCCTCCATATCCTGAAGAGTGACCTTCTTCCGTAGCATCATCTTGTAGAAGGCTCCAATGAAGAAGGAATCCAGGAAACGACGATGGAAGATAGCCAGACCGACCACTCGGCCGATGAACTTAAAGTAGTTGAGATGTTCGGGGTTCACGCCCGAGTGGGGATTAATCTGCAAGGTATAATTATCGTGGGCGGAGTATTCGAAGAGGCAGTAGAAAGGATTGAACATTTCGTGAGAGAGGAGGAAGAAGAATTCACTGTGAAAGTCAGCATTTGTTGAAAGACTCGGAAAACATTGGAGGCATACCGTGAGAGACCACCGTAGTCAAGGCCGTCTTCGCCATCAAACTTGATCATTAGACGCTTCTTGAGATCGGACGCGCTCTGCCGCATAATCTCGGCGTACGAATCCTCGAAGATGTTATTACGACGGACCTTGACGTGGCATTGACCGGACATGATCCGCAGGGCGGGTTGAGATCGGAAGTAGATCAGCTTGCGGCGGAAGTCACGCTTATACTGCGGCACACCCTGATCCAAAGACGAGGGCAACCGAGGGTCGTCCCAGGTGGTTGTCTTTGTGTTGTGATCCACAAAGTATACTCGCGCGGTGTTGGTCAAACGCATTTCCCAACCGCTGGGCAAAGGACCCAATTGGGAAACAGGCTGCTGTTGAATGGTAGTGTTGTTGGCACCGCCGGTATTCTGACCTTGTCCGTACATGCGGATGTACTGCTGTCGGCGAGGATCAACCCATGTCGTCGTCCGCGTGTTGTGGTCTACAAAGTAGGGCCGGCCCTCGGGTGTCACTCGTCGTTCCCAGCCTGGTGGAAGCTCCCCTGTGCCAGCAGTGGTGGCTCCCGTTGCCATCATGGATACCGCATTCGCGTTAGACCCGGCTGGCGCTCCACTTGCGACAGAAGTGCCAGCGTTAGGACCGGGTGGTGGTGTAGGTATCTGCTGCGCATCCGGCAGGTTCGGCGAGCTTGCGCCAGTTCTATCTTCCGGCAGCATTCGGCTTTGGTGGGCGCGGCGTTCGAGCTGCATGTTGGCTTCGCGCTGCGAACGCTGGGCATGCTCGTTGTAGTTGGCCGCTGGTCGTGACCAGGTGGTGGTGCGTGTATTGTGATCCACATAGTACGTCCGTCCCAGATTGTCCTCACGCCGTTCCCAGCCAGCGGGTAATCGGCCCTGGCTGTCCTCAAAAGAACTGAGGTTAGCACGAGACGGGGCACCTGGTCCTGGGGGGTTGGTGGGGGCGCCATTCAGGGGGGAGGGGGACCGGTCGGCAAAGCAGTCGACGGGGTGCGCTGGTTGAGAGATGAACTTGAGGCGGCAGCAGGGGACGCATCGGGGTTACTAGGGCCTGACTGCGCTTGAGGGGAGGGTGCAGCGATCTGGGGCACAAGGCCGCTGGAGGTTGAAGTCTGGGCCTGTTGACGCTGGAGGCCATTCTGGTTCGGATGCGGGGCGCTGAGGTTTGACGACAAGTTGATAATCAATTTTCCATGGACAACGAGGTTATCATTGGACTTTTTCAAATCGCGAGTGAGCATTTCTGTTGCGGGGTTGGCACAAGGCCGTCAGGTCAGTCCACGTATGACTCGCGATCGGCGTTCGTCGGACGTACCATCACCACCCATCGAGAGGTCGATAACATCGCCGATTCGGACATTGATGACTCCGAGGAAACCCTGGTCCTTCTTCTTGAATTTCTTCTGGTCAAAGATCTGGATCGCAAGAATGCTGTCCTCATTGACTCTCCTGCAAGCGCCAAAATCCACGGTTAACAAATTCGCTCTATTTCACAGAAGGGGGTCGGATTCACGTACAAGTCGAATGGTTCGTTCCAGTAGGGGTTCAGAGTTTTCTTGATCACGGAGGTGGTATGTGTTTGCTCTCCTCCGACGGTGGCCACGGCGAACGGATCAGGGAATCCTGCAGGAAATGGTCAGCCTCAACCCCGCCAAACCCAAAATAACTGATCCCAAGATAGAGGTGACATACTGAAGACATCGCGCTTGTACAGACCGTCTGCCGCAATAACTGTAGTCAAGAATGTTAGTCTCGTGCCGGAACCAAAACCCCGCAGTGTCTCAAAGTCCAGGATGAAGTGACGAAGGCGATCTTACTCGTGACCCGAAGATTTGGCTGGCTGCAATGAGATCAGCAAACATTTCCAAGATAGACATATAGGGAGAGGGGAGAACTCACGCTGGCAGATTTGACGCCATGGTGCTCTTCACAGCCTGGGAGGTGGCTAAGGCCGATCAATCCCAAAGAGCGGCGCGCACATCCACGAACAAAAAAGCCAAACCGAGTCAGTGGTCTAAGCCTAAAAGACGTGAGTGGAAGAGATGATGGTGGTGATGGGGAAAGGTTGAGAGAGGAGAAAGAGGGAAGGGAAGGGTTAGGCTCAGGTAATTCCGGGTTGTATGGCGCAAGTACTCTGACTACGTATTCACTATGTACGGGGTACCCGGTCGGTACTTCCTGGGGGGGCTGAGCACCAGAAATCTCATAGATGGTCAGGATTTCATAATTCAATTCTAAGCCACTTTTTTGTCTAAGTTACTTGTAAGTTCTTTCCAAGCTTCCGGGTTTGGGCGGGTGGAAGAGAGTGGCGAGTATAGAGCCGCTCGACTAGGCAGCCAAATTGTATATCTGGATGTCAACATAATCTGATCTTGATATGTTGATATACTCTTGGGAGATTCAATGTTATATGGTATCTCAACCTGGAATCTACTTATTGTACTCCGTACTTTGTAAAATCTTACACTGATTATGCCGGTATCCGATGATTCAATGACCCCGAGGTCGACCGACTATATACATAGAGCAGTACTCCAGACGTAGCCAGTCCTATTTGTATTTTTGCTAGATCTCTGTTGATTGCCCGGTAATTATTGTACATTCCATATCCCAACTCCAAAGCCACAGAGAAAATGAAAGGTTCAGATTGAATTCGGACCCAGGTCTTCAACAGGCACCCTGACCGTTTCCTGCGTATGGGACATCTCTACTTCACCAGTCACACGCTTAGTAGGGTGAGAATCCACGTCCCCGACCCCGGTAGCCACCCCGGTAGCCACCACCACGGGGGAATCCACGACCACGACCACCGCGGAATCCACCCCGGCCACGGCCACGGTGCATGCCAGGCAGGTTAGTGCGCTTGGGGACAACCTACTAGGGTTAGTATTTCAATGTAGACAGTGTGACGAATCTGAACGGACCTTCAGATTGCGACCGCGGAACACGCTCTCATTCAGAACCAAAGCCTGGGCAACGAGACTGGGCTCTGCAAACTCAACATAGGCGTAGCTGAGTAGAAGTTAGCAGTGGCCAATCCATCTCCTCAATTCCGTGCTCACCCTTTCGGCTGGCCAGAGAACTTGTCCAGCAAGATCGTCACCCGGTTGATTGAGCCACAGCTCTGGAAATGTGCCTGGATTTCCTCCGGCGAAGCACCGTAGTCCACGTTTCCGACAAAAATGCTTCGTGCATCAATATCTTCCTTGTTTTCTTGGAGGTTTTCTGACTGTTGGTCGAGCGTAGCTTGCATCTCGCGCAACTTGGCAGCCTCGGACTCCATCTCGGCGACTCGACGCTTCATGGCTGCGATCTCCTCCTGTAGATTTCAAACATGTTAGCGGGCGTTTTACCAACACCGCAGAAACAAAGAAACACTAGTATGAAAGACGCGACCCCAGACCTAAAAAAGGGCGGAATTTGTCAGTCAAACCTACCTCATCATCCCCGCCTTCCTCCTGGGCCGGAATCTGCTCCTCCTTGATTTCCTCCGGGATCTCCTGGCCTTCTGCAGCCATTTCGTCGGCGATTGTTGTGGTGTTGGGGGATAGTTGAAGGGTCGAAAGCGCCGAGAATCCGATGAGGGGAGCAATCAGAGCTCTCCGACTTCCGGTCTAAGTTCGCGTGGGTCCTTGACGGACAGAGATATCAACCACAATAGGTAGGAAACACTTGTGTCGGGTGTGGGATTGAGAGATAGCGGGTTGATCCTGTTGCAGAGGATCTATAAAGGGAGCAGAACAGAGGTTGACCTTGGGATTGGACAATGCGAGGCTTCCTGGTTTCCAGTTTAGGTTTAGCGCCTTTTCCGGCGATCGGTGGGCGGTGGGGGTATACTGCCAGTCTAGAGAGCTGAGATGAGATGGGATGTGATGGAGAGGATGTGGGCATCTTTCAAATTTAAGGGATTTCGGAAGAGACATTTTGTAGAATGGCAAGCGCAGGAGCAGCCTAGAGCAAGAAGCAACTTGAAATCGCAGATTAAATACATCAAAACCAGTGTATCATCTAGTGAAATCAATTCTATGTCTTATCTCCCCAGTTGAAGATCGAATGTCTGAATCACAGGCAAAGTTGGGAATGAGTTGATTCAGGTATCATGTATCAAATTGAAATGAAACGCAGCAAAGCAAGAACAAGATCGCTCGGAAACCAGGAGACTATATACACAGGGAGAGAAGGAAGGGCGATTACTCGGCAGGAGGGTGGTTCTTGCGGAAGGAGACCTTCTCAACAGCCACATTTTCCACACCGTTGGCATCGGTCTTTAGCTGATAGACATATAGCACAAGGACATCACCCTGGATCTTTTTGGGGTTAGCATATACTAATACACCTCAAACGGCCGTAACATACATCCATTAGACAGAAGCTAGGTGTAGGGTCCTCGCCCTCTGGCCAGAAACCGGAGCTCATAGCACCTGTCGCGCTACCCGGGTTGATAAAGAAGCGGCCTTCCATCTCAAATGCCTCAAATCGGTGGGTACCACCCCAGAGTAGAACGTCAACATCCATCTGGCGAGCTGCGATTAAGAGTGCGTCGGCGTCGGCGGGCGGGACGATGGTGTGACCGTGGGTGAATCCGATACGTAGGCTGCCATGGTTGACGATCTTGGATAGGGGGAGGTTGGGAGAGTCAACATCGAAATCGCCCTTGACCATCTGCAGGTCGGGGGCTACCTCGCGGAGGAAGTCATAGGTCTCGCGGTCGGTCAGGTTACCGAGACAAAGGGTTTGGCCGATTTTGCCGGGGGTGAGAAGCTTGCGGAACTATGCGATGTCAGAGGGAGGTCAATGTGAGGCTCTAGGAATAGTACCTTTGCTGGGAGGTCCTAGATGATGTTAGCAGGACAGACAGGAGCTGTGTCGGAGACAACCTACAGGAGCTCGGTCAGGGATGAACAAGTCACCAATGACCAGGACCAAACGGGCGGTCATGATGTGGGGTAAAGGCCAATGGACCGGGAATAGTCAGAGAACAGCTGCTTAGCTGCTTAGCTGTTGGCTGAAGCCTGCGAGCTTCGCGGGGAAGCCAACTACGCAATGCCCTAAGCCCTATGTTGTGACCTAATGGGGTTAGTGCTATATGCTTTCTTTCATGGAATTCGATGTTGCGCCTTGCATTGGCTGGCCAGACCGAGCATCTTGTCCGAATATCCTTCGGGTCGAGTAGCCCAATCCATTTTTCTTTCGAAGGTTTCCTAATTGTTCGCGGAGGTCGCCGTGTTGGAGTAGGACGGGAGATACTGCGCAAGATACAGATTGAGATCTGAGGGTAGAAGTTGAGTAGGTACAGTAGATCTGAAGAGGTCGACCTGGAGATGTGTATACATGTACTCTATTTACGCTGTTCAGACGTCGTCGATATCTACTATGTCACTTTGTATCTATTCGGACATATTTCATATAGAGAGCCAAATATAGGGATATTAAGAACCAGCAGTCCACAATGGATATCAAAATGCATCAATTGACTCGAATATAGTATATTCCATACTTCTATCACTTCACAGACTTAAATAGACCAATGTGTACTGCGTAAGTCGTGGACTGGTCAATCGGTAGGGTCCGCCCGGCCTTCATTTCTCCGATGTCAAAACGGCCAAGGGGGAAAAAAGAGACGGAGATACTTGACGAACATCTTCTCATAAATAGCCAGATATCTCCCCCCCATCTCGGTGTTCTCATCCGAACAAACTAATCAGTGACCTCAAAATCGGCACTTTACCCGGTCAATCCCTCAACTCGGCGGCGATCCCCGATCCTAAGTTTCCCTCGGGAATTCATCATCCAATCTCATTGCGTTACCCCGCGGTCCGTAATCGGCATGACCAAATCGACGCAACGTTTAAGCTTGATCTCCAGACACCTGGATCGCTTGCCCCTACCCGACCTCAACACGCCCTTCTCGACCGAGAGAGACTCCCTTGTCCCCGACGACATCGAATATAAACCTATCGACCGCTCCATTCCTCCTGCCCCTCTCCCCAAACCTACTCCAACGATGTCTGCTCAAGCCCCTCACAACACCCTCCTGATCCCGGGTCCCATCGAGTTCGACGATGCCGTCCTCTCGTCCATGTCCCACTATGCGTGAGTACCCCCAACACAATCACATGAACACTCACTAACAACCCCCACACAGTGAGAGCCATGTCGCTCCCGGCTTCGTCAAGGTCTTTGGCGAGACCCTAACCCTCACCCGCAAGCTCTTCCAATCCACCAACCCCTCCGCACAACCCTTCATCATCGCCGGCAGTGGCACCCTGGGCTGGGACCTGGTCTCAGCCAACCTGATCGAACGCGGCGAGAACGCCCTGGTCCTCAACACCGGCTACTTCGGCGACTCCTTCGGCCAGTGTCTCGAGTGCTACGGCGCACAGGTCACCCACCTCAAGGCCCCCATCGGTGACCGCCCTTCCCTGGAGGAGATCGAGAAGACCCTCAAGCAGAAGCCCTACAAGCTGATCACCCTCACCCACGTCGACACCTCGACCGGTGTCCTCAGCGATGTCAAGGGCGTCGCCCAGCTCGTCCGCCGCGTCAGCCCAGAGACCCTCGTCATCGTCGACGGTGTCTGCAGTGTCGGCTCCGAGGAGATCGCCTTTGACGAGTGGGACCTCGACGCCGTCGTCACAGCCTCCCAAAAGGCTATCGGCTGCCCACCCGGTCTGAGCATCGTCATGACCTCCGGCCGCGCCATCCAGCGCGCCCAGTCCCGCAAGACCCCACCAGGCTCGTACTACGCCGCCATCTCCAACTGGCTCCCCATCATGCAGAACTACGAGAACAACAAGCCCTCCTACTTCGCCACACCCCCCACCCAGCTCGTCCACGCCCTGCACACAACCCTCAGCCAGATCACAGCCGATGTCCCCGGTCGGTTCGCCATTCACACCCAGGTCTCGGACAAGGTCAAGGCCGCCGCTGCCGCGCTGGGTCTTAAGCAGCTCGCTCCCCGTCCCGAGTGCCAGGCTCACGGTATGACTGCCATGTACCTGCCCGAAGGTCTGGCTCCCCCTGATGTCCTACCCGGTCTGCTGAAGCGTGGTGTCATCTTTGCAGCTGGTCTGCACAAGGAGATTGCTACCAAGTACATTCGTTTCGGCCACATGGGTGTCAGTGTTACTGACCCCAACCGCAAGGATGTGGATAATGCCCTGGCGGCGCTGAAGGAGGCGCTTACTGAGGCTAAGCAGGCTAAGGGGCTTTAAGTGATGAGTTTCGTTGTACATATGCTTAGTTGATTACCAGAGTATGCCTGGTGTAGATTTGATACACTGGATAGATACTGTAATGAATTATTGACCATAGACCACGAGATTGGATTAGTTGATATAAAGAAGCAAGGGATGCCTCCTGGCCTAGTTCATATTCCATCCACTTACAAACATTCCAGGTCAAACAGCAGCACCGATAACCCGGTTATCTGCGCATTGCACTTGCATCTCCATAAATGTAGATTTACTGTATACACCAACCTGCAGGTACCCGTCCCTACAACACAAACCTCATCAATCGGAACCCTCCCTATTGGCGGACCAAATTCTAAACCTAAAGCACGGTCCCAAGAATGTCCAAAGGAATGCCAACCCCAAGCAACAACGCAAAAATGCAATACTCTGCATACTCTGGAATTGTTTGGCGTCTATCGCTATCCCCCAGATCTTCATTCTGGAAATATTGAAGGTGATCTGATGACCCCGGATCTGACATGCAAATCGATTGAAAGCCAAGGAATTATGGGGGATTGTAGTTTCCAGTCAGACCTGAATCCTGATACAGAATTGGTCTGATATACAGTATGTACATGTAGACACTAGATATGGGGAATCATAGTAAAAGAATGTTTTGTCTCTGCTTGATATGTAGAATCATTTGGTACATTATACCCAATCTCCCATTGTTGGCATAATCAACCGCGATTTTCAGCTCTATTTTATCCAACCTGCGCCGTCACAGTTCTGTATGATCTCCCTTTGTTGATATTTCGCCACGCACGCCAAATACAACTGAATCGTATTCAATATGCGCTTTATAATACCAACCCTTCCCCTCCTTCTAGCATTAAGCACCACATTCACAATCGCCGAAACAATCCCAGCTGGTAATGCTGTAAGCACACCTTGTGCTGAGAGGAGGTAAGTCGAGACAGAGATTGCATACATTCATGAATATGGAGGAAGAAAACTAACAGATTGGTGGAAAAAGCGCGGATTGTCTCAGTTCTATGACAACATCGACGGCAATGCCAGCTACGATTTCGACTTCAACTACTCGTCCATCTGGGAATGCCAATGAGATCGATACAGGTGGTGATTCGAATCCCGATTCAGGGATCAAGGAAGGGCATCCAACCACGTCATATAGTGGATTGGAAGCTCATATGCAAATGACTGGAGGGAGTGTGGTTGGGTATAGGAATAGCGAATGGGGATTGGGTTGGGGGTGTTTGGTTGCAGTGGGGTTGGGGGTATTTTTGTGATGATAATCGAATATAATGTAATGATAAACACGGGAATACTGACTTGAAATGTAAGATGTAAATGAGAGTCCTGTGTATCAAGAAGGGAGACGAGACATGACGAAGAGCATTGGTGCACACGTTGAGTGAAGCCTGACCCCCAAGGCAAACACCAAAACAAGCCGTGAATGCCCTCACAACACACCAAAAAAGGAAGATGAAAGAAACAAAAAAGGTGGTCCTAGCCCTCAGGGTGTTATTGGTGCTCGTCACCAATAGACGAGATCGTGCCAATTACCTGCCGAAGAAGCTAAGCCTACTGCTGTTGGGGAGATGTTGTCGCACCGGACACAGGATGCTAGACATAGACCTCATTACCGAAATAAATTATTGGTCTCCTCCCAGGCTCGAACAGCAGTAGGTTCTCTTCTTCAGCCGCATGACGGTTCCCATCCTGCAACGTCTTGTAGGGAGGTCATGTCTTTTACCGTTTGGCCAAACGGGGCGAGAGTTAGTATCTCTTTCTTTTTTGCCATCATATAGGGTGTTTTTCTTGTGCTGGTGCCTTGAGGGTTGGCTGGTCTTTGTTGTATGTCTTCATTCTCTTTCTTGTCTCCGTTCCCATCCCATCCTGGTCCTTCGCTCCCATCCTGCTTTCTCGCCCCAATCCTCAGTTCCTTCACTTCAACTTGCGCCTTTTGGTCTGCCTATCAGATCCCTTTGTAGAGTCTGTAACAGCAGCCTCGCTGACATCTTGATGGTGACCAAAGTCATAACCAGAGACAACAATATGCCGAAGCACGTAAGCAACCTTCTCGACATCAACCGTCGAAACAGACCCCAACCCATCCCCATCCTCCTTCAGCCTCGCCCTCAAGTCCTGCACCTCATCCCACAATCCTCGAAACTCCTTCAAATTATACTTAACATCCAACTCCCCATTGGCCTTCACACCCTTTACTTTCGCCTCTCCCTCCCCCTCCCCAGGATTTGCAGCAGGATAAGCCCCCAAAACAAGCCACAAATAAGCATCATCACTATAGAACGGAACCTGGCGCACAGGCTCACCAACAACAGTGGCAATCGACAAAATGAGCGACGCAGTCGCAGGTCCAACACCACGCAATGAAGTCGTCAATGCGTCCAGACTAGCTTTTGGGAATGCCTCTTCAGATTCCGTAATTGGGTCCAAGACAGGCAAAGAAGTGAAAGCCTCGGATGTCGCTTTCGTTATTGTGCTTTGCTGATTGGCTTTTATCATTCCCATTAACATTGGGCGGGGGCGGCCGTGGGAGCTATACTTTGTTAGAAATGTTGAAAAGGGGCTGAGAGTATGGTGCGATGGGATGGATAGTGGCGACTGGGTATTCGACTATGTGCAGCGGTTTGGTAACTCACGTTTTCCACGCCATGATCTCAATCAATTCATCCTTGGTCAGATGGGCCGGGTCACCCTTTCGCTTGGCGAGTTCCTTAGGCAGAGTTTCATATCTCCAGCGATCAAGTGTCAGGAATTTATCCAGGTCATCTTGGATCTGCTCCTCCTCGGCGGGAGGGAGGTCTGTTTTCTGTAGTGTTGTGTCCTGCGCGTCTGCTGAATTCTTGGCCGACTTGCGCTTAGGCTTTGCTTTTGATTGAAGCTTCCGAATCAATTTTTTCCGATGGACTTGCTCCACGGTTTTCGGGTAGCAGACTAGTAGACGGTTGAAGGTTGAGAGGGTAATGTGGCTGGGGTGGAAGGCCAGCGCGCCTTCGGAGCCATCTTCGCCTTCTGGCGATGCAGAGGCTTCGTAGTCTGGCTTGGGACTAATCATACCTATTTCTCTGGGACTGTGGTAGAATAAAATGTGTTCTTTATGCTAAGGGTCGGGATGCTAGAGAGTAGATGGAGGAGGTGACAAAATAAAGCTGGCTTATCGATAGCGCCTGTGGGTCATCCCCACAGCGGACGGCTTTTGTGCTTCGAGTACAGCCAAGCCCATGGTTAGATAAAATGGATATTTGTCGCGATGAATTTGGATGCTTACCAGTATATTCAGCTAGTAATCTACAGATGTGATAGCATGTGATATCGTATATGCATTTAGTACCTTTGCATAGAAGGAGGCTGGTCTATAGACTGATCAGCATAGCACGAGGTAAGGTCTGATTTCCCAAAAGTAATGGTAATGCTTCCATTGCTCAGTTACCCATGCTGGTCGCTGGAACCCTTGCGCGTTTTGACGTTGTATAGTAATACTCAAAAATCAGCTGACCGGTTAAATTCCATTAGTCCATTCTTGGTATGTTGGGAAAATTTCAGAGGAATGTAGGGAATACATGTGGACAACGGTAAGTTGTTAGCCTCAAGATTTGAAAGTCAAATTAATCTCCCATTGGTGGCAGATTTGAGCACTTGCACTTATATCTGAAAGTTTTCCTTAAGCTCTTATTTGGAAATATTGAAACATTGGTGACTTATATCACTTTGATAAGGAATCCGGGCCCCTCAAATTACTTGATCGCCCCTTAACTTGCCCTTGCCCATAGATATTTGTACTAATGTCAAATGGTTTGTATGTTCCCGGTGTACCCTGCGTTTCGAGTCTCGAATTATCATGTAATGTGATACAGCTGCTGAATCAATGGCATAGGAGATACCAGAAGAAAGTTGATATTTTGCATTTCTGGTTATCCTTCAGATCCAGAGCTACCCTATTCTGCTCTAATGATGGGTTGCTTTCCAAAAATGGGTGGCATATTACCCACACTCTGCCTGGCCCTGTGGTTAGCGACAGCAACTCAAGGACAACTCGTTCGTCATGACAACTCCTTCCAACCCGACCATATTCTCCGAGTGACAGCTCAAAATTACAGCCAAGCATGCATGGAAAGATACTCAGTCTTGGTGAACGAGTCCTCTCCCGGTCCGGAGTTGCGTCTCCAGGAAGACAAAGTGAGCTGGATCCGTGTTTACAACGACATGGAGGATTCCAATGTCACAATGGTACTCTACATGCTGCCCTCCCTATTCTATCCAATAAAGCTCACAAGATAAAAGCATTGGCACGGTCTTTCTGCTGTTACCGCGCCCTTCTCAGATGGTACTCCAATGGCCAGCCAATGGCCTATTCCTCCTGGCCACTTCTTTGACTATGAGGTCCGCCCTGAGGTCGACCATGCTGGCACGTACTTCTACCATTCACACGTTGGGTTCCAGGCCGTCTCTGCCATAGGCGCACTTATTGTGGAATCGGCCCAACCCCCGCCATACAAGTACGACGAAGAGCGCATTATTGCTCTGTCAGATTTCTTCGCGAAAACAGACCAGGAGATCGAGGATGGCCTTCTCTCAGCTAACTTTTCATGGAGTGGAGAGACGGATGCCGTCTTGGTGAACGGCCAAGGCCGACTGTCCACTAATGCCACGGGGTCCTGCAAACTGGCTACTATCAGCGTCAAGCCTGGGAAGACATATCGTCTACGGTTTATTGGGGGAACGGCTTTGTCATTTATCTCTTTGGCCATTGAGGGCCACGATCTATTCGAGATCATCGAAGCGGATGGTCATTACACCAAGCCGGTGAATACGAGTTACTTGCAGATTGCCAGCGGCCAACGGTACAGTGTGCTGTTAAAGGCCAAGACCGAAGCCGAGTTGGAAAAGGCGAGGTCCAGACAATTCTACTTCCAGCTCACCACCCTCGGCCGGCCAACTGTCCTGACAGCCTTTGCAGTTTTGGAATACCCATCTCCAAACACGACTGATTTGACCACCGTCCCTGCCCCTCCTCCCCTCCCCGTGGCGAAGATCACGTATGGCTGGATGGACTACGCCCTGGAACCGTACAAGCCAGATCCCAACTTCCCAACATCCACAGAAGTAACCCGACGCATCATAATCGACGTTCACCAAAATGTCAGTGCTCATCTCGTCTGGCTCCAAAGCGGATACGACTGGATGGAAACATTCCCCAAGTCACCCTACCTAGTCGATATATACACCGGCAAACTAGACCTAGACGCCTCATACCAGCGAGCAATGACCAGTGGCAACGGCTTCGACAACCAAACCCGCCTCTACCCCGCAAAGATGAACGAAGTCCTCGAAATAATCTGGCAAAACCAAGGAGCAGTAAACACCGGCGGCGTCGAGAACCACCCCTTCCACGGCCACGGTCGACATTTCTACGACATCGGCGGCGGTGACGGGCTATACAACGCGACAGAAAACGAGAAGCGCTTGAAAGGGACACACCCACTAGTTCGGGACACGACCGTGCTGTACGCGTATCGAAGTCAAACGACCGCTCTAACGCCGTCGGGTTGGAGGGCGTGGCGGGTTCGGGTTACGGATGCTGGGGTGTGGATGATGCATTGTCATATTCTTCAGCATATGGTCATGGGCATGCAGACCGTTTTTGCATTTGGAAACCGGTCGGATATCACGGTGCAGTCGGATCCTGTTGATGAGGGTTATTTGACGTTCGGGGGCTCGGCGTATGGGAATGTTTCCTATGACCCGCTTGTCCGGCACTTTTTTCATGTGTAAATAGTTTGCTCGGATTGATATTTAGCGGGCTGGAGGCGAGAGCTTTGGCTGATATGGTATGAATGGCGGCATGGTGGAAAGACAGCATGAGAGTCGATATCAAAAGGCAATGACCAAAAAAACCAAAAGTGTTCCTACGACAAGTATCTTCCACGCAAAACTCATAGTATAAACTGAACTCACGAGAAGATCGATGAAACCCAAACAAGAGACCTCAATCTTGGAAACATTCGTATACTAGGCCCCCAAGCTGCCAAGCTGCCAAGCTGCCAAGCGGCCCGATCGAGTCCAGTACGTTGATCTGGCACGCCTAACAAAGAAAGTCTAAATGCCCGATTGGGCACGACTAGCTCGGTCCGGATAGATACACCCTGATCCCCGATTGGAAGATACGGATTGAAATTGAGGCCGGGGAGGCGTTGGGCGTTGGCTAGTGTTGGCTAGTGGCGTTGGGCGTTAGCCGTTAGTTGGAGCTCCATGCTCCATCTGGTCTGGTCTGGTCTGGCCTGGGCAGGTAAGCTGCACACACCACCACCACCTCCTACGAGGACAGGGTATTTTACCCGGGTTTACTCTATGATAGTGTATCACATGTTACATATGCTTCACATGCTAATGCTGGAGATGACTCTTACTCTACCAAAGAACGGGTTCTATGCCAAACCAGTAACATTTCAATCTCACGCTATGTACAAAAACGGCCGTAAAGTCTTCATTAAAAGGCAAATATCAGGATAAGAAGTAAAACAGGGAGGACGCATGCATCACAAGAAGAGTAGAGTTGAGAAGAGTAGCGTGATAGTGTAAGTTGATAGCGTTTTAAAAAGTGCTTGATAAGGTGAAAGCCCTCAAGGACTTAATAGGGTTTGGTAGGGTAAGGGGAGAGATAGGAGAGTCATCAATATCGTCCCAGATCAACTTCAAACTCCATGCATCGGGGTTGATCATCGTCAAGATGGACCGCATTTTCAGATGATTTTGTTTTGTTTTTTTGTTGCTTGGTTTCGGGGAAATATTTGGGGCGTGGTAACAAAAGGGATGCGTTATTGTGTTTTTTGTTTTGTTTTGTTAACTTGATGTTAACGAGATCGGGCCGGTTCAAACCAAGAAGATCAGGCAGGTTGGGACTTGCTGAGACTGTACTGGACTGGGTAGATCGTAGGTTGTGGCTGTAGGAGTTGAAGTGATGAATCAATTCTTCCTCTCACACTTGGGCTGGGTGGGATTCTCGGTAGAGTGGACAAAGCCAACACGAGTATGGTTTTGACGAGCGTCATCGCTCTCGCCAAAAGGAACCATACCCATCTTCTTCGAGCGGCTGCGCTTCAGTGGCTGCGACAAAGGTGTGGCAGACTGGGGCGCAGGGCTAGCGAGTGAAGGGCCAGGTTTGGCTTCCGCAGCGGCAGGAGCAGCAGCAGCACGCTCGTCGTCTTCGACGTGAATGTGTCTGAACTCCTCTTCCTGTTCGTCTGCTTCAGACGATGAGAGACCATCTTCATCCGAGGCAGCCTCGTAGTCATCTTCGTCATCGCTAACCAGGCTAGGGGCTTGGTTTGACTCGATGGTGTGGGGACTGAGGTTGGCATGGTCGTTGTCATGGGATGCCAGAGAAGACTGAGTAGGCCCGGAGATATCCAAGAAGGGTTTGGGGCGCGATGGGGTCGACTCTTCTATTAACGGCCCATGGTTACGATCCAAGGCCTTTCGGCTCTCGGGCTGGGTTGCTTGAGCAATCGGAATGCGCATTGGCTGGCGGCCGACGCGGCCATTGAGTTGGGATGTGTCGTCGGAGTTGGATGGGCGGGAGTCTTCGTCAGTTTCATCGTCGGAGAGACTGCCCAGATCCACTGGAGTGCGGGCCTCGCTGACAAGCTTCTGCATGTCCAAGCCGGCGCCGCGGGACTTCATCAGAGCAGAGAGGTGAGGTGTGGCAGGCGAGGCCAGGAACTGCGGGTTCAGGGGCAAACGCACAGGTTCAGACTGGCGGCGGTTGGATGGGACAGTGGCGGGAGGAGTGGCGACCGCGGAAGCGTTAGCCGCAGCAGGTTTGACAGGTGTCGCAAACTCTTTTTCGGTGGGCGTAGCCTTGGGAGGAGTGGGAATGGGAGCAGAGCGGATGAGAGGGTGCACGTAGCCAGGAGCCTGAACACTGCCAGTGCTAGTCGGTTCGCTGCGACCAACAACAGCCCCAGCATCGTCCACGTCGACCGCTTCACCAGAGGCAACGGCAGCAGCATCGTGACTCGCAAAGTTGCGGTTGTGCGCGATACGGCAGTGGTTGATAAATCCTTGCGTAGAAGAGAAATTGTCGCGGCGACAGTCTAGACAGACCAGCTTGACCAGAACACCATCCGACTTGCGCCGGATCAGCATGGGACCAGGCTTCTCCTTGACCAGGGGATATCCACTGGATAGGGAGGTATGCTTGGTACCAGTCGAACCACGCTGAGGACGAGACTTGCCCGCCAGCGAGCCTAGGTCACCCGGGTTCCCGCGCGTAGAGCGACCCTCGACCAGCGGAGGAATCGTTAGCCCATCTTCGCCACCGTCAAATCGCGGATCAGGCAGCAACCAGCGGGCGTAGTGGCGCGAGTAGGGACCCTCGGTGACTCCCCATGGCGCAGGCGACATCGGCGGCGGACCATTTCCAGGTGCTAGCGATGCGCCCGTGCCGGAGCTCACATCGGCGGATACACCGGCGACACGTGAGCCCGGGTAAGGGATTTCAGCGCAGCGACGCAGCTGCTCGAGGGCGACCTGGCACTTGGCGATTTCCTGGTCAATGAGACGGAGTTCGTTGTGCTTGAGGAGGACCTCGAGGCTCAGTTGTGCGGTGATAGTATCTCTCAAGTGGTTGGTGCTGGGGGCCGGTTGGGCGACCTGCGCCGGCGGACGCGGCGCCGCGACCGGTGGATTTAACGAGGAGACAGATGGGGTAGTCGGAGTGCTAGGGGTGAGCGACTCTGGGATCACTACAGTCGTAGCGGCAGGGCGTGTGGAGAGCGACTCTGTGCAGAGCTTCGTCGGGGCGGGAGCATCGGTCGCGTCGTCGGAACGTTTGCGCTTGAGTTGAGGTAGAGACAGCGAGTTGAGTGTGCAGTTGGTTGGAGCCAGCATCTTGACTTCCTCCATCACCTTATTCCCTCCTATTGTCGAGGGCCAGGGTAGCAAGCGAAACATGCCATGCGATAGTATGGGAATTAGGACGATCCAGATGGTCCATGCGCTAAGGAGCGGTAGCGTAAGGCAGAGGTAGTAAGGTAGAGAATGGAACCGAAAGGAATTACGAAAAATCTATTAATAAGGCCCAAGGGAAGGGAAGGTAGAAAGGGAAGGGAAAGTCGAGAGGAAAGAGTAAACAAAAGGTGAAGTAAAGTAAAGCAAAGGGGAAGAAGGGAGAAAGGGGTTCCAAACAGAAGGGAATGGGAAGGGTAGGGGAGAGGGTGGAGACGGGGATACTTGTTCAGCTCATACTATTAATATGGTTCAGCTAGGTACCATTGGATGAGTCTCAAACGCACCCGCGACACGTCATTCACTTCTGCCTCGATTTTGGATGTATACCCTCTAGTCAATCACTTGAATATCACTGTAGGAAAGTCAATCTTACAAAATCCAGATCAACAAAATCAATAGAATGGAATAATAAACAACATAGACAACCCATCAATAAACAATCCACAATTCACAGTCGAGTATCACACCGGATGTGTGCGGCCTCTATCACGCCAAGAGTCTGGCCCAACCTGTTGGAGTATGCGATCGAAATCAAGATCTGGGGCATACTGCCGTAGCGCCCCATAAGCATTTAATTGTTATAATCAACTTCACTAGTTCAGTCGTCACCGTATATTATAACGGAGTGAATAACATCAATGAATCATGACAAAAACAAGGTTGAGGCATGGAAGATCATGGAACTCAATCGAAACAGAAAGTGTCGCGGCATTGCCCGAGTGTCCACAGACCCTTCGGCAGTTCACGTGTATACTCCGTGGTATACACCAACACTATAACTTATACAACGAACACCGAAACTCGACAACTGATATAGTTATATAAACTGATTCGGACAATCCGACCGGAAACAATCCCTCCGAATAGCGACACCTCGGATCACCAAAACCCACAACAAAGTAAAATGGAATCTCCGAACAAATCAGCCACTACCCCCCTCCCAGCTGATCCCAACCCTAATCCCAAAACAGCCACTGCTAACATCCACATCTGGGGTACTTCACCCGCATAACCACCCACTCATATTGCCCGATATAGAGTATACCTCATTCTCCGCACTAGATCCGTTAATCCCTGACTATCATGGGGTAGAGCGTTCTTGGCATTCACCCGTTCGACGTAACGGTCCCGGCCTTAATATCTGATCTAGGGTCAGTTTTGCCGCGAGGGTTCCCGTGAGCTCGTTCGGCTTTTCCTGCTCTCTCCACATTGCGGAGAATCCTAGCACATTGACGGGGGAATAGCACCGAGGTTGTGCCTGTTTTCGATGGTGTGTCGTGTGGCTCAGGTGGGTGACTCGGCTCGTGCATGTCATGGCGATGGAGATGAGTGTCGAAGTGGGTGCTCGGTGAACTATATAAGAGATGTATATACCCACATGAAGAATTGAATTGATTCAGATCAAGACCGTGATACTCTGAAGTATTCTGTCCCTCCCTCAGAGAGCTTCCTTCTCACAATGCGTGCCCACCTCACATTGACAGCGGCAGCTCTCTTCCTGAGCCTGACGAGAGCCATCCCAACCAACCAACACACCAACCACCAATCCAGCCAACAATCCCACCATGTCGTTGCCAAACCCAACATAAACACCCCCAAATACATAAACTGGCGCAACCACACCGGCTACGGCGTAAACCTAGGCGGCTGGCTAATCCAAGAATCAACAATCGACACAACATGGTGGAAGACCAACGCCGGCAACGCCAGCGACGAATGGACAATGTGCGAAAACCTCGGATCAAAATGCGGCCCCATCCTCGAGCAGCGCTACAAAACCTGGATAAAAACCACAGACATCGACACCCTCGCCTCGGCAGGCGTAACAATCCTCCGCATCCCCACAACATACGCAGCTTGGATCCATCTCCCCGGTTCAGCACATTACCACGGCCATCAACAAGCCCATCTACGCCGGATAGCCGAGTACGCCATCAAACAGCATGGCATGCATGTCGTTATTGATATCCACTCTCTACCCGGCGGGACGAATGGTCTTGATATCGGCGAGGCTGTTGGTCATTGGGGGTGGTATAACAATGCCACCGCACTGGAGTGGTCGTTGCGGGCTGTCGATGCAGTTGTGGAGTTTATTGTGGACTCTGATGTCCCGTGGGGATATACGCTTGAACCCATTAATGAGCCGGTGGATAATCGGGATTTTTCGACGTTTGGGACGCCTGCTGCTTTGAGTGATGCTGGTGCGAAGTGGTTGGTCAAGTATATTCGCGCTGTTATTGCTAGAGTTGAGGCTGTTGATCGGAGGATTCCCGTTATGGTCCAGGGAAGTTTCAAGCCGGAACGGTATTGGAGTCCTTTCTTTGAGGGTGGGGCTAATGTTGTTTTTGATGCGCATCATTATTATTTCCAGTATGAGAATGCTACGAGTGCGAATATTGGGCGGTTTGTTTGTGATGATGCGCGGGATTCGTTGTCTGATGGGAAATTTCCGGTTTTTGTTGGGGAGTGGGCTATTGAGGCTGGGGGTTCGAATTCATTGGAGTTGAGGGGGGAGGCGCTTAGAGCTGGCTTGTCGGCTTGGGCCCAATTTACCCAGGGGAGTACGTTCTGGACGGCCAAGTTCCACAGTGATGTTGAGGTGGCTGGCGGTGCTGGGAAGGGGATTAAACAAGATTATTGGAATTTCGAGGAGATGATTGCGGCTGGGTATTTGGATGGAGAGGTTCTGCAGAAGGACTATTGTTGAAATAGGAACTGAAGTGAAGGGATAGAAGGAGATGTCAATATGTAAATATGACTTGATATGTGAAATATACTTCATTCTTTTGGGACCTTGCACCAATAGCCAAACGCCAATTGCAATGAGACGCTGCATTCAAGAGAAGCAGCAAAAGACCATGTACGCCAGAAAATCATAAGACGGCTAGAATAGACAATATCAGATGCCGGGCATCAAGCAGAGTAGGGTCTGCGACAACAGTAACAAAACAGCTCCATACAGTAATCCAATCCAAGTACATTGTAGTTGAGTCAATCTAGTTCATCTGTCCATCGCGAATGCGCAGAATGAAGTTGACAACCACAGCGGCAAGCAAAGCAATAGCAAGAATAGTCGGACCGAAACGGTCGTCGATACCCGTCGACCCACGACGGCGGATACTCTGCGCCCGCCAGTGGAATGTAACAAGGGCATAGATCATCGCACCCATTGCAATGACAGTGAACAGCGCGGCGGAGATCCGACCGATGCGATCACCAAAGTTCAGTAGGCCGACTGCGAGACCGCCCAGGATGACGGTGAAGTTGAGCCAGGAGAGGAAGGTACGCTCGTTGGCGAAGAAGACTTTGGGCTCGACGCGGGTTGGGAGCGCGATGCGCTTGCCTGGTGTGTATTAGTACATTGACTGAATTGCATTGGATTGGGTTGGAAAGATCGGGGAGTTCCAGGGCGGAGGTCTGGAATGGGGGCTGGATAGGACATACCCGGGGCAGTTTGGAGGAGGGGTTGGCTGGACATGGTGGAATGTGAGATTGAAATGATCGAGTGACTCGTTCAATTGCAGAATTCAATGTTGAGAGAGGAAAAGCTGAAGTCAAGATTGAAAATAAAAGAGGCGAGACACTGAGCTCCCCGCGCAGACGTCGTTAGTCCGTGTTAGGTTTAGCGTGTGCAGCTCTGCCGCACGTGCGCCTGCGATTTGCTGAGAGCGTCAGGTGATTCTCTCATTTCCACGAGTTTTTCTTCTATGCTTCTCTGCATGTTCCAAGGATGCAGGATGCAGGTTGCATGTTTGTATGCTGATCACTTGATTCACGCCATTCTGTATCCCCGTGTGCATGTGCATGCATTCTAATTTTGGGGTGTCGAGGTCTGGACTTGGAGCCCATAGATAAGACCCAACTAGCCTGAATAGTCATCGGGGTTGTCCGTACACAAGTCAAACATCAACTCATATACTATTTCGAATTGTGAATATATTCAATTGACCATCGTAACAATAAACATTCGACAAAACAAACTCAATCAAGCCACAGCCTTCGGAACGGGCTTAAAATCCCAATCCTCACGAATCAAATCCGCCGCTTTCTCAGCAACAGCATAAACACTAGAAACGATATTTCCACTAACGTTGTTAGGGAACACTGAAGCATCAGCAACCCGAAGTCCCTCAACACCCTTGACCCTCAACCTAGAATCAAGCGCATCACCCAACGCAACCGAGCCACAGATATGGTACTCGCCCGCAACAAGATCCTGAACTACCTTTCTAGCAGCCTCAAAGTCTTGCAAGTTGATTTCCGGCTCGGGGACTGCCCGACCAAGGATTGATGGCTTGAGGTGCGAGGATTCAGTAACCTTGTCACTCCAGCGAATTGCAGCAGCGAGGAGAGAGATATCTGCCTCGTGGCCGGCGTAGTTGGGGTTGATGACAGGTTGTTTAGTCGGATCTACGTGTCAATTAGTATGCAATTTTGCACAAGAAAAAAGGAGAAAAGGAGAAGGAGAAAAGGGCAAGAACATACCAGAGGAGTTGATATGAATCGATCCTCTTGCAACAGGATACTGCAAACACATCGCAAAAGTAAGGCCCGCAGGTTGATCCGCAGACCTAGGCGGAAGGAGCTTGCTCTGGTGTTCAATACCCTCAGGATCCATAGAAGCAGGGACAAGAACGAGTTGCAAATTAGCCGAATGATCACTCTCAAGATGAGAAATAACCTGCTTCAGCTGCTTCTCATGGAAAGCACTCGTCGGCTCAACATCCCGAATACTCTTCAAAACACCCTCAAACTCTTCCTCCGAAAGGATCTTCTTTGCTGGGAAGAACCCCTGCATACTGGCAACACAACTCAACGGACCGCCACCAGTCTCAGCATACTGCTTCCCGGCAGCTTGCATAGCCTCCGGGACTTGTGCGAGGGTATCAAGCGTGATGACGCCAGGTTGAACGTTGAACATCGTCAAAGAAATACAATGATCCTGCACATTCGCACCAACGGCAGGATTGGCAACCTTGCACTCGACACCCGCAGCAGCGAGCACATTGGGGTCACCAATTCCCGACAATTCCAAAATCTGAGGCGACTTGATCGTTCCACCACAAACAACCACCTCTCGCCTTGCAGAGACTTGATACTCAACGCGCCCATGACTAAGACTCACACCAGAAGCCTTATTACCATCAAGAATGACCTTGTTAACAAGTGCCTCACAAAGCACTTTCAGGTTAGGCCTTGTCTCACGGTTCGCCTCGTAGTAGCCGCGCGCAGCATAACTACGCTTACCCTTATTAGGTCCAGTGCGCACAACCGAACCCAGAGTATGATAGAAACCAATATGGTCACCACTCCAGGGATCGAGCGGTTTATTAGAGATATTAGTAGTCTCCTCGCAAGCTTTGATGACGTCGTTTTCCACTGGCATTACAGCGTCATTGAAGCTTGTTCGGACTGGGCCGCTTGTGCCATGGAATTGGCCTACTAGGGGCATTGTCGACGTATCTGTGATTGAGGGATCGATTGGTTCGAGAGTCTTTTTTCTTAGCCTTGTGCTTTTTGTATTTTGGCTGGGTATGCTAGGTGGAGGGTTGGAAGTACCTGATGCTTTCGCATATATCGTTGCATGATCTCTGCAGACCATCCTTCATCTTCTGCGAGTTCCGCCCAATCATCATAATCTTGCAATGAGCCTCGGACGTACATCATGTAGTTGATGGCGCTGGAACCGCCGAGAGCTTTGCCTCGGGGGATATGGTGGACTTTCCCATTGTTTCCTTCCTAATGGTGGAAAGTAGATTAAGACTTGTATCGGATGAGAGAAAGTAAAGAGGGGATGGGATGATACCTGCGGCGATGTATACATGCACCAGTCGTATTCGGGATTTTCAAACATCTGAGAGAAAGCTGCCGGGGTATCGATCAACGGATCTCCGATGCGATACTTTCCCGCTTCGATGACGCCGACTGTCACATTGTGGTTTTCGCTCAGACGTGCTGCGATTGCCAGCCCGGCAGTTCCTCCGCCACAGATGACATAGTCGAATGTCGTGCTGGTGAACTCTTCTACGGAGCAGGTGGGAGTAGCCATGTTGAGGGAAATTGATATTTGAGAAAGAGGGGAATGGGTTGCCCTTTGGGGATACGAGGCTTTTTATGCTACCATTAGCTGACTTACTGTAGCGCTTACGTTGTCACGCCAGTTCTGGAGCGGGGTGAATCTTGGGAGGTCAAACCGTTTCTCAATTCTACTCGCTTGGCTTGCACTCTAGCAACTAGCTCGATACACCCCGAGATGACAGCGGGCCTAACAGTTTGGGGCTTAGACTTACCCCGCGGACCTCGGACTGAAAGTTGATTTGCGGAGAGAGGTTATAGATCAATGTAGCCGCAATTTTGGGAATGTACATGATTGCACCCCTAGTCTTCGATCAATGACAACAATTTCTCCAATAATCCCAAATCGCCCGATTGTGCATGCTGCAGCCAAACGCCACCCAGCACGGCGAATAACTCTTTCTTCTGTAGAATAAGCGTCAAGCCTGAAACGCCACTAAATCCATCTTGTGCAAGCGCACTCCTGTAGGTCAGCGCTCCGTTGCTTAGATTGATCCGCCACCATCTCTGCTCGTCGATAACATGGACATCAATAGCGAAGCACTCAGTCCCAGCCTTGGGCCCATTCAATCGAATGGCCAATAGATCAAACCACTGATCCACTGATTGGCCCATTTTCATTCCAGAACCCAGAGTCTTGGTCTGCAAACCGGGGATTCTTCCCAGATCCTGAGCCGCAGATAGATAATAGTTTCGCCAGGTGGCATTCTCAGCCCCAAATCCGAGACTCGTATACACCCCTGCTAGGAATTCTTTGGCTTCAGCATGCATGGGATCGGCAGAGACGGCATGGCCGAGTAACGTAGCAGCAAAGCGAAGATCACCCTCGTGAACAAAGTGTTCAGCCTTGTCAATCACCTTGTCAATACCACCCATAGCGAACACATATCTCTTCGCATTCTCAGCAGGCGGATGTTCCCACAGCCGTGCAGCATCACCATCAAACCACCCCATATACCGCTGATAAATGCCCTTCACATTTTGGCTGACAGAGCCATAGAAGCCCTGCGCATGCCAGGTATCCTGCAAACCGACCGGCAAATCCAAAACTTCAGCAATCTCAACCCCATTCATACCGCGATTCATCAACCTGACAGTCTGATCATGCAAATAAGCATATAAATCCCTCTGGCTCGCAACAACCAACTCAATCTCCTCTGTCCCCCAAACAGGCCAAGTATGCCCGAGACAAAGAACCTCAGCCTCCTCCCCAAACAGCACCAAAGCCTCATCCAAAACTCTCGACCAACCCTTAACATCAACAGCCGTCCCACCCCTCAACGAAGAAACAGCATGCAACCCCTGAACCAAACACTCAGAAAAATAAAGCGCCCGCTGCACCGAGAAATAACAATTCATCTCAGAAGCCACCCCATCCCCCTTCACAAGCTGAAACACAATCCTAACACCATCAACAACCCTCTCTTCCTCGTTATGCTTCACTAAAATGTTCGGCGGAATCAACGAAGAACACCCCGTAGAAACAGAACTCCCAATCCCACACCCAACAGTACCCCCAGCATCCCGAGCAAGCGAACTCCCATAAACAAACATAGTCCGCCTGGCCATAGCATTCCCAACAAAGTTATTCTCATTCGTCACAGCCTCCATAAACCCTTCAGGCGCAATAATCGGAATGTTATATTTGACTCCTTCCTCCGGAGGCAAAACCCCCTGCACACCGCCGAAATGGTCGATGGATGAATGTGTATACAGAAGCGCTGAAACGGGTCTTTCGCCGCGGACACTGCGGTACAGGGATAACGCCTCCGCAGCGGTTTCCGTTGAGGTCAATGGGTCGACCACTAATATTCCTGTGTCGCCTTCGATTATTGTCATGTTTGCTACGTCGAAGCCGCGGATTTGGTAGACGCCTGCTGTGACTTCGAAGAGGCCATTTATTGATGTTAGGTGGCTTTGCTGCCAGAGGGTTGGGTTTGCGGTTTGGGGGCAGTCCTCTTCGAGGAAGGTGTAGGATTCGGCGTTCCATGCTTTTTGGTTTGGATGTGTGCTGTTGATTGAGGGGATTGTGCACGGTTTTAGGGTGCCGACTAGGCCGTGGGTTGCGTTTGATATTGGTGGTTTGGGTGGGTCGGAGGGCATTTTGAAATTGGTAGAGGTTGGATGCTTGGTTGAAAAATTAGTACTATGCCGACTTGGATCTTTGATTTGGATAGATTGAAATAATGTATATGGGTGTAGCAACTACTTAAGCTCTGCCCGATGTATGACGTAAATATTTGTTAGTCCGGGGCCCCCGACAACTCGCCAAGAATACAAGAGACCCTCACACCTTTGATCTAGATAATCAATCCACTGCGCTTAAAAATGGGCCAAAAGAGACTAAAAAAATAGATAGATGAAAAGAGATGCCAAGACACAAATAATGTATCAAAGGGTACACTCACTTCGAGGGATGACCGTGTTGTATGGAAAATCATTCTGATTCGCTTTTATGCTATTGTACATGTGTGCCCAGACGCCGAATGCTGACTCCCTAATACATTTACCCGGGACAGCGAAGGACCCTAAACTTCTGACCAGTTTCTCAGAGCGCCATTTTGCGCTGTACCCATGCTAGGGCATTGTCCCATCTAGGATCTCCGGATCTCAAGGCAAGATATAATTCTGAGACGAGGGCGTTGCCTGAGTTCTTTGCCCACCAGCGCTTTCCGTCGAGCTCTTTCAGGAGGACACCCCAGTACATGAGGATGAGGAGGGAGAATGGTTGTCTACATCTGAGACTGTCGACAAAGTCTTTCTCGACGGCTGCGAGCCAGGCGAGGACTGGGGCTGGATCTGGGGAGCGTGCGAATTTCCCGTAGCAATGGCGGAGATGGGCGATGACTTGTTTGTTGATGCGATGTTGATCCGAGTAAATCCCAATCATTACTTCATCGTTCAATGCAGATAGTAGCGTGAGCGCAGCCTCAGTATCCGGATCAAGTTCTGCAGGCTCACTCTTCCAGAAAGCACCCTGCGAGAACAGCTCGAGTTTAATCCATGACTGGCTGACCTGCAGGATCTTCTTCACGCCCTGCAGTAACTCGAACAAGATCACGATATTCTCGGTAATACTCGAGCACTCATCCTTTGTAGCGGTAAGTCTGGGCGCAGTGATACTGATAGCAATCATCACAATCGAATGTGCAAAAACAGCATCACAGTTCCTCGGCGAGATAGTATCGATCGCATTTCGAAATGGCGTCAGACTCCGATTGTAATACTGCAGCCCAGTATCATGATAAAGTAACGCATCGGCCGGCTCAGCTGACGTGGCAATGTGCATAGACGCCAACGCCAGAATGCCGTTCATCAAGTAATCATGCTTAAGAGCAAGCCTCGGCACGGTATTCCGCCAAACCGTGATTTCAGAATCACTAACACAAAGACTCTGATAAGTCTCCGTAGAATACTTATGCATCAATTCCAGATTATCAATGCCAAACGTGTTCGGCTGGATAGCAGTTGACCCGGAAGCCGAAACCGAAGCCGAAACCGAAACCGAGTTTGCAACAGCTGGCAGCGCGCCGGGGGAGACCGCCGGCGAACCACCTGACAGCGATCGCGCCGGGTCGGAACTCGGGCGTCGTGTGGAGTTGGTCGCGCGGCCGCGTGCAGCGGCGACTTTCAAGTACGTGCACTCTAACTCGCGTGTCGAGCAGTTTGAACACGGTGGACCCCGCTCATCACATTTGACCCGCCGACTCCTGCACTGATCGCACCCGTTGCGAGATTTGGTGTGCGCGCGGAGAGGGGGCATGGTGGAAGTCAAACATGCCGAGGCCAATCATGCACACTGATGGGTGTTTTGATGCAAGGGAGTTTGTGTTTGAGTGGTGATTTTACGATGTGGTCATGTGACGTGCTATACTTAGGCGCCATCTATTCCCAAGGTTGTCTGTATTTATGTTATTTAGGAATGTGATAGAGGAGATATTTGAAATGGGGATAATTATAGGTCATGTTTGAGACAATGATAATGTTTGGATATGAATTAAACTAGAACAGTAGTGATAATCCCGAGATACACTACTAAGAACATAAAACTGAGCCACCCAATGATGTACAGTCTGGAAATTACTTCCCGGCCACTCACATAAGAGCAGCAGCAAAAACACCAGCTCCAACAACACCAATAATGCTACCCGACATCTTCTTCGCACCGTTGAAGACAGGAGAAGAAGAGGCCGCAGCGGTCGCAGAAGTGCTGCTCCAGGGCATGGAAGAAGTAGAAGCACGGGTAGGCATAGCCGAAGGCGAAGACATAGTCATGTTCTTCTTGCCCATGCCATTACCCATACCCATGCCCATCATGTTACCCTTAGCACCCTTCTTTCCAACCTAATAAACAAAATCAGCTCTGCACATGAATGTGGTAAGACAGAGAAGCCTACCGACTTCGACTCTAGTTTACCTCAACGATAGCGGGACCAGCAACAATGTTGTCATCAGTGGCCATCTTGTTGCCCTTGGTGAGGACGACGTAGCTCTGTCCAGCAACGCCCTCAGGGACGGTGACGGTGAACTTGCCATCACCCATCGACTCAAGGGGTGCCCAGACGGGTCCGGTGACGGTGATGAAGGCGGCCATGATGTCGCTCGCGCTCATGTCGAAGCCGGAGCCAGCCATGAGGCTGACCTTGGAGCCGGTCATCACGGCGCTCATGTCGCTCATGGTCAGAGCGGGGAAAGCCTTCACGGGGAGGGCGCCGTTGCTGCTGGGGCAGGAAACGATGAAGGGGGAAGCCACGGTGTAGACCTCGTTGAAGTCAAGGGGATTGTCGAAGGCCTGGGCGTAGGGCTTCTCGCCGAGGGAGGCGCGCAGGTAGGCGCTGTGGCGGGCTTCCACGGTCAGGATGCTGCCGGCGGCTGTGAGGTAGGAATCGTTCATGATGGAGGCAGCGGCTCCGAGGTAGGCGCTGACACCGACGCCTGAGAGGGTTAGTTTGAGTTGTAATCGAGAAGAAACTGAGATGCTTACCCTCAAGGACGCTGGCGAGAGCCAGGAAGCTGTTCACATCGGTGGATGGGAAGTTGTAGGTGCAGGCCGCGACGGGAGAGGCACCGGCAGCTAGATACTTGTTAGTATAAAATGGTCATCCTCGAATATTGTAGACATACCCTTCAAGGCAGAAGTGAGGAAATCCACGTGAGACTTCTCATCGGAAGCAACCTCCTGAATGTTGGCGTAGAAGGGATCGTGCATGCCAGCCTTGACAAAGTCTTCCTGGGTATAGTTCTTGAGACCCTCAGCGTAGAACGTGGCCTCGAGGTGCTCAAGGGTCAGAGCATAGTTGAGGATGTCAGCTAAGTAGAAGAGAAGAGTCAGTATTTGATCAATGGAGTCTTTGGAAATGACTTACCATCACTGATGTCACGCTTCACAACAGGAGTAGCGCTGGCAAGGCCGAGAGTAGCGCCGGCGAGGGCAATGTTGGTGACCTTCATTATGAAAGAATGTTTGGATATTATGAAGTAGAATGGAAGACTGGCTCTGGATAAAGATAAAATACTCTACCAGAAGAGGAAGAGCTCATTTATATCTGCACAGAGAGGCGCAGGGCCCCTATGCATGAGCTCACATTCTGAACTTAGAATACGATAGTCCACAATACGATAGAGTCTAGCCAAGGGCGAACTAGTTATTTGTTCCTTGTTTTGGTGTTGTGATGCCGGATAATGGGCGAATTCTAATGTCAACAGATAGAGATCGACGACTCAGGTTCCAGATCGGGAAAGAGAAAGACGACGGAAAGCTCGGATAGAAATTGAAGACAACTCCGAGGAACGAACAGGAACAAATTTCCACGAGCTATAATCTGCAGGGACCATATTGTGGTGGAGCAAGCCGGGGTAGCCAAAGACCTGTCCAAGGGTCGATCTCGCCTAATGGAGAATATAGACAGGCCATAGCTTGGGGTGGAGTAGACTAGTCATGTCTCGGGCTTTTTAGCTGCAGGAACTCCTCACGGATGTATTGAAATCCGGGGTCTGAGATATGGGACAGTGGGAGAGCGAAAGCGAGAGCGAAATTAACTAGTAAGAACGAGGCTGTGAAGAGATATACCGAAGACGGGACCGAGACCGAGAGCGAGTGGGAACGAGACCGACCCACTCGCCAGGAACAAGCTCATACTCTGTGCTTCATCCTCCCCCATTGATTTGGAATACTTTTAGATGTGTATTGAATTTTGATACAATTGAGCATTCCATTGTTGACTTAACAGTATTTATTGATGATATTGGCGGCTTGAACCGACAGCGCGTTTCTTTTCTTTGGACCGTGCACCATGCAATCTTGAGGACAGAGTACACGCATATTTGCCTTGGATATGTAATCTATTGCAAAATGAATTGAGTTTATCAATTCTTTTGGTAAATACTTGTCTCATGGTCATACGAAGTAGTGAACGACCATATTCAGGAGTGCACAATAGAGGACATAAGTTTTTTCACGCCCCGTACTTTCATATGATCTGATTAAGTCACCCGAAGTACTCTGAAGAGGGCATAAAGGAGAGGCTGGCCAAGTTAGGGAACAAATAATGCATGGAATGGTACACTTCTTTCGATGGTTTTGTAAATAAACTCATAGCACTGTGAACTGATTTACGGTCTTTACTGTATCAAACGAAGTATAGAGCGAGCATCAGCAGGTTGAGAATACGAAACTCGCGATATCTCAGAATGAGCAAGTAAAAATTGCTGTTAAACATTTACGATGTATGAGGTGGGATTTGCTCTCGAAGATATATACTGTGTAGTTGAGAACTCAGACACAACCCTTATAGAAGCAATGCCGGGTATCCTGACTGTGGTGCTGTTCTGATTATATATTTCTACGGAATCTGGGTCTTAATTCAGGGGGCCTATACGAGACGCAACAAGCCTCAATAACCATCCTCGTATTTCGTAATTACTCAAACAATTAGGAGCTGACTCGCTATATATTATAGATTGGAAAGGGAGATTGTTCCAAGGTGTCCAAAGCCAATGAAGACTTTGAGCTATTGTGCAATATTACTTTTGGCAATATGTAAAACATATGGTCAGAACAGAAGCAGACAAGTGAGCTATGTGCAGAATCACAAATACCCTCTAGAAAGACTGAAACCAGCGCCGAGAAGACAATGGATGGACCTAGACTCGCTGATCAACTTTGAATTCACACATTGTAGCCCCGTTAGCGTGAGGCTCTGCGGGACAACCCTTCTCCCATTCCCACTCTACACTTCCGCTGCAAACTTAAAGCTTGGCACAATTAGCGAATGACCTTCCATGTAATAGGTGGAGTCTATATCGAAATAGACATACTGGCGTTTTGGTTGATATAAATACCAGTTCGTATTCAGCCCACACCGCCTCTTTCAGTTAAGACCCCACTTCCACCCGTGGTTAGCAGTTGTTTATAAGCATCCTTCACATATGCGCGGCATAATATTTTTGTGTTATCTTTGAGACTCTCCAAAAGATAGCCTATCTTTGATGCTCATAGGTTGCTCAACATGGGTCTCAAATTCCCCGAACCACGCAGCGACTAGAAGTTCGACCTCGTTGGTCTTCTCGCTATCATTGGAAAGTCTATTGTCTCAAGAGGTCGTTCAGCCACTAACCTCTTCACGGGCGATCTTTCTTCCAAGGCTGTTACCAGCGCCCCATGCGATGATTCGAGCCTCCCGCCGAGCAGCATTTTCTTCAAGCCCTGTTCGAGTTTGAGGCGTCCTGGATGTCTGAGGCGCCCACGTAGGACTGCAACTAGAAAGCCTTCCCTATTTTACCAGCATGCTTCATTCTTTACAACGGTCGCGGCCTTTCAGTCTTCCGGAGTTTTGATCTCCATTCCTGATACCTCTGAAGAGGATAACGGACTATTGGCGACAGTGTGGCCTCGGGCACCGCTAAAGGTGATTCCAATCTGCAGCTCTGCCTCGACTGCTGGAATATTAGCCCGGGCGACTATGCTTGGTGATGGCCCCGCATTCATTGCTTGAAAGCAATTTTCACGGCGCTGCCTCGTATTGACAATCTCTGGTAATATTCCATGGAACGCGAATGGGCGTACCCACGACACCAACATTTATATCTCTTAGTGATATTGTAATCCGAACGCGAGAATCGACATTCACCGTGGCGCAATGTAATGCAGAGGCCCAAAGGCGACTGTATTCTGAAGAAACGAGATGGCTGGATGAGACAAAGGAGAACTTCTGCAATGAAGATTGGGATTGCGTAAGTGCCAGAGATATGCTGATGAACCAGCGTTCAAGCACTTATCCTGAAGATTCAAACTATGGGGCTGGTCAAGCCATGCTCTAGGGGACTAGGTGTGTCGGGTACATCGACGCCGGAAATTCATATGCCTAAAAGGAGAACTACTTTACTCTAGAGCAGCCACCACGGTAGCCTATGTTCTATATTGAGAGTATTGAGAGCTTACATTTTTATAAAACATTTAAAGGGAATGTCTAGCTCAGGCAAAACTTAGGCTACCCCAAGAGACGTAAAGTCCTGAATAGCATGTATAAGTCTGCGAAGAACAGAAAAGAATAGTGCTCAAGCAGTTTGGACTTTTTGCTACCAGTATCATGATGTCTTCATGATCATAAAATATTAAAGACCTTTCCAATCATCTCCTAGTTAGTTAGTGCGGTGAAAAACCTATCATGCATACTAGTGTGAAGTTAGTTGGCGCTGGGCCACTTTTGGCCGCGACTCTTGAAACTCAAGCTTCCGCATGACTGATGCACGACCAGCAGCAGCTCTATCATTGACAAGTTTCTCCATCTATATCTCAACAACGGACTGATCCCAGTAGCTAATGCATCTTCAGTGTACAAGGGTCTATCAAAACAGGAAGCTACCACGGTCAGTGTCGTTAGTCATATGCAGTGGAACGTACGTGTGGCATCGGGATCCCAGCATTGGCAAGTTTAGAATATCCACCGCCAACGTGTTATCAACATAATTATGACTGAGCGCAAAGTATGGTTCATTACCCAAAAAGATATTTTGCTTCCAAAGAGAGCCAGAGCCGAGGACAGAGGCGACGCTATTTTACAAAATCGGACCGAGAACAACACTATTCCAGCAGGGCTAGAGAAGCTCATGAAGAGCGAAATATTTCAACACAGGTGGCTCTGGGCTCGTGTGTCTGACTTCCCCGACTGTTCTGTGAAGGAAACACATAATTTATTGCGACATGATCCAGCTTGGTACATGCAAAAAGAGTTGATTGAAGACTGCGCCGAGCAGGATGGCTGGTGCAGTCGCAACTATGATTGCTGTACGAAGCATCATCTCACAGCTGACAGTCAAATTGGTGCTGGCTACTGCACTACTGCCTGCGACTGCTGTGCTATGGCGAGAGGATTTGAGGATACAGAGACTACAGAACAGCAGATGGATGATTTTCTTGATGAGTCATTGCAGAGCAAAACTCCTGCTTATCTCCTAAAGAAAGCAGATGCCTACTTCTCCCTGCCAAGTGAAAAGGACAAACAGTAAGTGGTACGCTCAAAAGAAGCAGCGGTCGCTGGAAGCAATCCGATTGAAACGCCACAGGAAAAACATGGACCATGGTGGAAACGATTCTCCAAATTTCCTTGAGCATTGGGATGTTTGATTTTGCTTAAAAGACGAGTTTGTTTGTTTTTCTAAAGATATTTCCTGAGGCTTGGTTGAGGGCCTGCTAGAAGTGACAATGGAGATCAACATGAAATATGTCCATCTAATTGTGTTCTGCTGGGGCTATGAGAAAATCCATTCATTAAGATCATGTTCTACCCTTACAAATTAGAAAAAGTGTTATCAAATACCTCCAACAAAAGGGTTGCATTCTACGAATATCTACCACGACGACGCGATATTCAGTGCGTGGAGCGAAAACAATAGATCCTCATAACATTCCCACAAGACAGAGAATGATGTGTTCGTATTCATGTATAGGACATATTTGATGGACATTGAATCATTCCTTGTACCCTCAGTTCGGATTTTCAGATAATCTGGCACTTAAACAATATTAACCCTTAAATGTATAAAAAGTGAATGGGTAACTCATTTTGACTCGATTTAGTCAATGACCATTTGGCTAAATCAAACCACCGACACTCTGATGTGAAAAACATAACTGGGAACAAGGAATGTCAATCTAACGGTAGAGTCCTGTTACTCGGTTCGGGAAGATATCGGCAAAAAGACACCAAAGCCCACCAGGAGTAAGCCCAAAATTGAGTCTAGATGACCTGGAGATTCTTTCCGTCCGGGATTTCCTTGTTATTTATCTGCCACTGTTGGAGTTGTATCTAAAACTGGTCTTCATATGAGAAATGAAATCATGGAAGAAGGTTGAAAACAAGGGATCACATGAGACAAGGTCAATGTACAAGATGTAATTTCCTTTTAGTCGGAGTGAGCATAGAACCCACAAGCGAACATATCAGATTCAACATTGTGCAAAAGCATTAGTTGATGGGGTAACCGCTAGCTATGCATGCTGCTTCTCATGCACGGGAGTAAAAATGAGACATTGTGTCAATTTAATACCCCAAGGCGGTATATCCAGCATGTCAAGACTATGCGGAAGGAAATGGAAGCACTTAGATCAGGGCTTTGACCCTGAACGTTTCTCCATACAAGCAGCAAGCTAGACCAAATCGAATGGGGCACCGACCAAGCTGCAGCTTTAGTCTCATGTGCCTGCGCAAGAATTTGAGATAGCCAAATAGTACATTAAATAGAACCAAAAAAGAAGATTCTAGCCAAATGTAATCTGACAGCTGACTAGTCAGAACAAAAGCAAATACTGGTAGCTGATAGGCCGTTTAATATAACAAAAAAGGCATCTAGAATCGATATCGGCTGTTCTTCCCGTCTCATGAACGTCGGATAAGTTTCTGTTAAGCCAATGAACAGTCCGGAGTGGAGAGCTCTATATGCACAACCTGGGTTAGTGTCTTCACGTGCCCCGCCCATGGGGGGTTGTCAACGGCTGTTTTTTATTCAAGTGTTTGATCTCCGGATGATCTTCTAAATCATGGCAGGCAATCAAGCCTTTCATTTTGATCCAGTAGAGGAGGAGGAGCGTGAGCGGATCCGCGATTTATCAAGGCATGTGGCGTTCCGCCCGTATCCCGCTCTTTACTGATGATCAGTGCCACAGGTATTACTGCACAGTGACTCGATCACTGCCGACACCAGATGCAGGAGAGGAGGATGGCCTGGCTGCGCCGCAAGGAGACGAGCAGCCGGCGAGCTGCGAGCTGGCCAAGGATATCACCCTGACCGCCCTGGCGCAACTCGGCGTCCATCGCTTCAACTGCAATCGATCCTTTGTTTCGATTATCGACGGCGAACTTCAGCATATCATCGCCGAAGCGACGGCATCGGTTTCTCTGCGCGACAAGAACCGACATCTCCCAAACGATGGCATCTACCTCGGAGCACGGTCTCTCGATCTGGTGTGGGGCGTGTGTCCCCATACGATCCGATTGTTCACGGGGCGCGAACCCAACGATATCGAATCGGGAAATGTGACGGCAAACCGTACTCGCTATATTATTAGGGATTTCAGGGCGGAGGATTGCTTTAAGGACCGACCATATGTTCGAGAATGGCCGTTCATGCGCTTCTATGCCGAGGTCCCTCTGTACAGTGCCACGGGGTATGTGCTGGGCTCTTACTGTGTAGTGGATGATCAACCACGCAAAGTGTTTGGCGATGAGGAGATTGGAGACCTCCAGGAAGTCGCCGATGCTATTGGTCAGCACTTGGAGAATGTTCGAATTGCCCAGGCCCATACTCGCGCCGAGAAGTTGGTCAAGGGACTAACCAGCTTTGTGAAAGAACATGCAGATTTTGATCCAACAGAAGTCTCGAATAATGGCCTTCTTCAATCAAGTGTCAGTGCAGCTAATGTTTCACCAAAAGCTGAATCAGAGAGCGGCGCGGAGCCACTTCATTTTACGCCGCCGGGCGACATAGACACGCCCCAGGTTGATGTTCACAGCCCCGAACAATCATCAACATCAACTATCATACAGAACTCTGGACAATCTTCTTCGTCGACAGTTACAGCAGAGGAATCTATGTTTTTCTTGCCGGACCAATCATCGGAGACCGATCCATCTTCTCTGCACTCAGGTCTTTCCGATCGGCCGGTAATTGTGAGTCCTGGAGAAGAAAAGACGCTGGGGGATGCCTTGAAAACAGAGGAGGAAGCAACTCCCGTTCAAAATATCGAAAAAGACTTTTCAGATTTATCATTCAACGAAATCAGTCCTGTGTCGGAACGCCTTGCAACAATTTATTCTCGTGCGAGTCTTTTGCTTCGGGAGTCCATGGATCTAGATGGAGTCGTGTGTCTAGACGCTTGCCCGACAAACTTTGCATTGTCAGTGCCGATACCCCTGCTATTTATTTACTTTTCTAACCTATTTTTCTAGCACACCAGAAACAACCGAAAAATGGGATCCCTCAAGACCAACACCGGATACAGGCTTCCCAATAGCGCCGCTTTCTAATCCCCTTGGACTGCCGTGTGTTGTCTCTCAGGAATTTGACCAGCCGAGCGACATGTTAAGTTGCGCCCTTAAAACACCATTCAAAGGAGACGCGGGATTGCATCATCAACCTATCATACCAAAGGGATTGCTGCATCGACTCCTCAGAGCTTACCCTCAAGGCCAAATCCTGAGTCTGGAAGATGCGACTCTGGATTCCGAAGAAGACTACCAGTCGTGTTCCTTCACTGAAATTTTGGAATCGGGACCAGAATCGTCTAAAACACAGTCTATCACAAATCAGCTCGCAAAACGTCTTCCTGGTGCCAAATGTGCTATTTTCCTTCCTTTGTGGGACTGGAACAAGTTCCGTTGGCTTTCCGGAATCCTAGTATGGACCACAAGTAGCTACCGGGCACTCGGGCCAGAGGAACTGCACTATTTCAAAGTCTTCGGAGATGCCATCATCTCGGAGATTTGTCGAATCAATTGGGGTAGCACCGAAAAATCAAAATTCGACTTTATCTCCTCGGTCAGCCACGAGCTTCGTTCTCCGCTGCATGGCATTTTGGCAAGTGCTGAACTACTTCATGGAACTTCTCTCGGCTCCGCACAGGAGGAGATGGTGGGCATGATCGAAAGATCTGGTTTGACTTTACTTGACACGACGAATCATATGTGAGTACAGATTTAGCCCATGATTTCTACATTTCCACTAATCGGTTCATAGGCTGGATTTCTGCAAGATCAACAATCTTAGACAGACAAATCTACTGAATGTGGCCGCTGCCGAAGGTGAAACAGTGAACCTTATTTCTGATTTCGATATCAGTCAATTGGTCGAAGAAGTTGCAAACATTCAGTACACCGGACAAAAGGCCTCCGAGCATGTCGGAGCCGTTAGAGAGCGGAGGTCCTCGAGCGTGGATTCAGGAAGTTTAATCGACCTTCATTTCGGCCACCAAGACCAGATGTCAGTTGTTATTCGAATCGACCATTCCGATACCTGGAGAATTCGGTCTCTGGCGGGTGCATGGAGAAGAATTGTGATGAACCTCCTTGGGAATGCAATGAAATGGACATCTGCTGGATTTATTGAGGTGGCGCTATCGAAAGTGAAGGGTCGTTCTGAAAGGTCACCACTGATGCATCTCTCTATTACCGATACTGGCCGTGGCATTGCGGCAGACTTTATCAAACACAAACTGTTCGTCCCCTTCTCCCAAGAGGACCCACTATCAGAAGGTGTTGGGCTAGGACTTAGCATCGTCCACCAATTGGTCACATCTCTCGGGGGCCACATCAATGTGCGGAGTGAGGTTGGAATCGGTACACAAGCCGAGGTTTATATTCCGGTGCAGTATCTTGAATCTCGCCCGAACTTCAATATCAGGCCATTATCATCAACAACAACAACAAGAACAGAACAAGTCCCGATCGATCCAATTCATGCCTGTTTAATTGGTTTCAATGGATATCCTGACTTGAAAGAAGCCCCAACTGGAATTCTCACCGTTGAAGGCAAACGCAAGCTTTCCATCCAAAGCACCGTCGCCAGCATCCTCATGAACGATCTCCATTGGAAGATTTCCCTAGCTGATACTTTTGAAAAAGCACGCGGCGAAGTAATCGTTATTGAGGAAGGCTTACTTCACCGCGCGATGCAAGAGAACGAAAAATTGGCCCTGGAACTGTCCACAAAGAGCAGATTGCACTTTTTCATCATACTTAGTGGCAATGCGCCTCTCATCACCGATGACAAAATGGTGAACCTCGTTCGCATTTCCCAGCCGTAAGCTTTTTTCTTGCGTTGGCTTTGCCGGTACGAAAAGTTCATGCTAACTCGCTTCACAGTTTCGGCCCACTGAAAATTCACAGTGCCGTTGAAAAAGTTATGAAGTGGCGAGAAAAGCAAGAGCCCTCTAGTTCTCCTATACTTGCACCTGGCGCTACCCCCGTGGTCCTTTCCCCTGAACAAGAACGCGAGGGCTACTTCAATACTAGATCAAGTTCGGACGAAAAGAATATAGTTCATCAAACGGCACCAGCGACGAGCCCATCTGGATCAACTTCTTCAACACCGAAGCCGTCTAGCAAGAAGAATCTTGTACACGTGCTCATTGTGGATGACAATGAGATCAACGTCAAGGTATGACTGATCTCTTACACCCATCACATGTAAAATATGCATGAAATTTTCCTCTGACACGCTGACACTACACAGATTTTGGCCACATTTATGCGAAAAATAAATTGCAGCTTCGATACTGCCTCAAATGGACTAATAGCACTGGAAAAATACAAAAGCTCACTTTACCACTACGACTTTATCTTAATGGGTAAACGCCGTTCTGCTGCCTTCCAATACATTTAACTAACCCCCAAATAGACATTTCAATGCCAGTCATGGACGGCCTCGTCTCAACCAGCAGAATCCGCGAATACGAAAAAGAAAACAACCTTTCACCATCATGCATCATGGCAATCACCGGCGTTGCTTCAACCGGCTTCCAGCAACAAGCAAGCACAGTCGGCATCAACAAATACCTCATCAAACCTACATCCCTCCGCGAGCTCAAACTTCTTATGAATATTGCATGATACCATTTCATTCGTTCGGCTTGTATGTTTCGCACTGCGCGGTGTTGGGGGCTTGGGACTATATGTACACGAATAATAGCATAGTTTCTAATTAATGAACCAACAATAGTGAACATCAGTTTGTTCACAGTGTCATAAAGTATTGGATGCATTGATTGTGCTCTGGATTAGCCTCTCTTCTTTCGCCTCTTTTTTTGCTAGTTTTCAAGTGCCTTGGGTGAGCCATTGAGATGATACAAACGTGACAGTGGGAAAGGACTTTGGCTACTGTCGTGGCATGCACCGTCGATCTAAGCCGTTGATCCCCAATCCCCATCGCCAAGCTCATGCTTATTTTCTGGCCCCCACTCGATCTCTCCACACATCACTCGACCCTTCATCTCATTCCACATGCTTGGCAGAAAATGGTTGGCGTCGGAGGCCGAAGCAAAGGCTGTCGAACCTGTCGACGGCGCAAAGTAAAATGCGGTACGCCATCCCACCTATCAGCCTGCGTAGTGATCCCTAACGATGAAACAAGACGAAGGACAACCCCTATGTCAGCGATGCAAAACAGCAGGTATTCAATGCGACGGATACGTCCAATTCTCGGAATTCATAGACGAGAGAAACCGCCTGGTCAAAAGAGGCACAATCAAGTTGCCATCTCCTTCAAGCTCAACCACGATATCAAATCACAACTCTCCATTCTCGGAAAAGGCGTCAGAACATATCCAGCCGTTGAATTTCACGACCAACCTACCCTGGAACGAAGATGACCTCCTAAACACACACCTAATAAACCGAATTTTCACCTGGCATGAAGACCCCGCCTCGCCATACGCAGCATCATGGATCTCAGCCCTATTCAAACAAAACAAAAAGAGGAACTTATCAAATGCCTCAATGCGCGCATTGGCGACGGTCTACTTCGCTAAAGTAAATAAACAATCGCAGCTTATGCGTCGGGGTGCGTCGGTTTATTCTCAGGCTTTGAGTATGCTGCGTTCGCAGCTCCAAAACAGTGATCTGGCGGTTAGTGATGATGTCGTTATTGCTGTGATTTATTTGGGGATCTATGAGTCTGTTACGTTTACGCAGCCCGGGGCTTGGTTAGCACATTATAAGGGACTGGCTAGATTGGTGAGCTATAATGATCTCTTCTTGTTTTTTTTTTTTTTTGAGAAATAAATGCTCATGCGGGGATAGACGGCTTTGAGAGGTCCGTATAGACATCGAGATGGTGTTGGATTTGCTTTACTCCCTACTCTTAGGTCATGTATTGTGAGATATCTTCCGCAGGATATACTTGAGACAGAACTAATTATTCTATCAGGCGATCGGTTACATCGTCGAGCGAAAGAGATGTTTTCTGGAGGATCCAACGTGGAAAAAAGTTCCATGGGCGTTGAAAGGCGAAGACGCAAAAACACCGACCGATCGACTCCACGATATCCTGGTTGATATACCCGGAATCCTTGAAGACACAAGCCAGAGCAAAACCTGGGATCCAGCCTTTCCGGGAAAAGACGAATTCGATACCCGATTGATACCACGAGTCCTGTCAACACTTGAAACAACGATCTCCGACACAATAAGCGACCCACTCCTCCCAAGACAGGGAACCAGGAATGACGTCGCAGTCGAGATCTGCCGTATGGTCGATTATCATCTTCACTACTTGCGGCGAAGTTCCGGTGCTTTCATGCTTATCTTCCCGCTTAATGTCGCACATAATCATCTAGATGTGGGCTCTGTTGAGGCGAGGAGGTGGTTGGAGGGGGTTATGGCTGTGATTGCTGATTCGCATGGGTTTGAGCTTGGGAGGTCGGAGAATATGCCGAGGAGGGTGAGTAATGATTGAATGGGAATGTGGGATGGAATTGAGCTCTTGATTTATAGAAAATGCTACAACTTACAATCTACTAGAGAGAGATGTTCAATAGAAAGAATTCATTGGGCGACGTAACCCACTTGGTATGGTTGCGATTCATCGTAAGAAACATCATAACTCAGGGAACAAATTCGCGGTATTTGAAATCTCAGTTTCATCCATGGGCATGTCATCCTTCACAGGAAGTCCATGCTCATCTCGGTGTCAATCTCAATTGGCTGGTACAGAATAGCAGAAAGCTCGAGGTAACGGTGCCGCCAGAGAAGCGCCTGGTCCTCAGAAGCCCGGCAGTGAGTAATAAGGGCGTTGTACTGCAAAAGGAGGTCGTGGTACTTCTCTTGATTGTTGTCCACAGGAGTCTGGTGGTTTGCATCGCCCTGAGCCAGTGCCAGCTTTCCAAACTGGAGGACTGCGTTCTCGGACTTCAGGTTCTCAACGTAGGCCTTGCCAGTGTTGGGGTTGATGACAGTGAACTTGTCCAGCTTCTGTTGAATCGCTTTTTTGTCAGCAACCAACTGAGCAATCAGGCCTCGAGCATTCTCCAGCTGGGTAACAGGAGGGCTGTAGTTGGTGTGAGGCTCACGGGCCTGGCGCTTGGCAGGACGAGGGTTGTTCGTCGAGTCGGGTCTGTGGACAGTCTTATGCGAGGTGACCGAGGTGACGGGCGACATGTACTGGCGCTTGACTTGCATGAGGCCCTCAGACAGGCCTTGCGGAACACTGACGGGGATAGGCTGGTGGATGAGCTGAGATTCAGTCTGCATAGTAGACGGAGGAATAATCTCGTGCACGCCCTGGACAAAAGAGTGCTGAAAACCTTGGAAAGGAACCTGCTCGATAACTTGAGGGTAGACCTGAATCTCGGGCTTGGGGATACCCCGGCGGACGAACTGGGCAGAGTGGGCAGAGTTCTGGATGGGCTGAGTAGTAGACTGGCGGACACCTTGGAAAGGAGCATGCTGAATGGCCTGCGGGACGACCTGCAAGTCGGTCGGAGCGACAGAGTGATGGAAAATCTGAGATCGGTGACCTGCCGGAGGATGAGCACGAGAAGAAACCTGGAACTGGGAAGCAGAGCCCTAAAGATAATTAGCATTGAAAAGCAGCATTGATCAAGGGTCTTTGAAATTGTGCCTTGGCAGAGTTGGACGTCTTTGGGGTGGGACCAGCCTGGTTCAACGCAGCGAGCTTCTTCTTTGAGGGGGGTAGAGGCACAGTGAGTACAATAGCGGAGTTCAATTCCTGACGAGGGGCACCGTCGTCATTATCAGAGGTAGAACCCGAAGGAGCAGTCACAACATCAGGCACATTCTCGTTGATTTCGTTCATAGATAATCCTGTCCATGGGCCAACCCAAGGCTGCCCTGTGGTGATGGAATCAATTAGGTTTCCATCTTCGTGGACTCGGTCATCGACAGATCCGCTGCGGGAAGAGTTGGGGGTCACCCAGGGTCCGAGGTTAGAGTCAGCAGTGACTGGGTCGTGATGAGGGTCGAGATCCAAAGCATTCTCCTCAGCACGGGGGGTGTGCTGCTGAACCAGCCCAAGTTCTCCATTGAAGTCAATGTACTCGGAGTCGTTCACGTCCTCGGGCAGAGCGGCATCATTGGGGCTATGAGTAGGATCCTGATGGGTGCCATTGGAGGCGGCATAGTACCCATCATAGGGACATCCAGTACATTCCGAGGGAGGGAAGAGAGGGGACTCAGCCATAACGATTACAATAATTGAGACTCCCGAAGACCGGAACAGCAGAGGTTTGTCGAGAGAAGAGAAAGAGAAGAAACGGGCATGACTTAACTGGAAGCGCCTGTTGTGCTGGAGAGAACAATGGTAAGCATAAACAACACATTGCAATTGCTTAAGTCTGAATTGGGGATGAATAGAGCAGGCCGGCCAATCAGCAGCAGGCGCTTGTTGTCTATCACTGTGTACTGCCTTGTGACTCTAGTATTTATTTATTCTGCCGCCTAATAGATTATTCTGCCTGCAGAACAATACGTCATGCTGGCTACCGCGGTGACACCACCCACTTGACCGTCCTTGTGACCGCCCTGGTCCCCACCATTATACCGTTTTTTGTGCACTATAACATCACTTCTGCATATAAGGGTCAAAGGATGAAAGAAAAACGCTTTGACAAGATAGTGATCTATGCTTAAGACAAGAAGTGTTTTATCCTTTAAAGAAGACATTTCCCCGGGCGATAGTTGAGGTTATTCAATCGTGTCAACCTATGTATACAGTAAGTAGCAAAGACTGACCGCCTAGACGGGTGTCTTTGATTGGTCAGCCTCTCAGGGCGCCCGCGATTTATCCGTCCCAATGAGGCCTAGCAGACCCACTTCAAACCCACAACAGCGACGCTTCTCCGTCGCATTTTCACCGCTTTTCGTCCCCCTACGCTCATTCGTCAAATCTCCCGTTACCGCCTCATCGCCATTCCCATCACGTGAATCCTGAATCACGTGCGGAGATGGCTTTCCGCGGGATGGAGTCTCTTGATGAGACCTCTTTCTTTGACTTTGCTCCTACCTCTCCCACATTCTCGGACGCTATTAGCATTGTCGAGGTTGATTCTATCAATAGCATTGGAACTGCTCCTCTTGAGTCTGACGGAGAGCATCCACTCTTTGAAATGAGTGTCATCCTTTGCACTGGTAAGTGAACGCGAAATCGTGACCCTCCCCGCATTCTTTGTTCGTTGTGCTAACGAGGATTGGCATGTTACAGCGGGGTATGATCATACCATCCGGTAAGTCACAGCTAAGCGGCAGCCCAAATGCGTGCTTGACCTGAAACTTGCAATCTGCGGCAGGACTTCCTTCCGCTAACATTGTCTTTCATAGCTTCTGGGAAGCGCTGTCCGGTATCTGCTCGCGCACCATCCAACACCCGGACTCCCAGGTCAATCGCCTGTGCATCACTCCGGACAAGCGATTCCTCGCGGCCGCAGGCCACAATAATGTCAAGCTGTTTGACATCAAGTCGACCAATCCCAACCCTGTGATTACCTTCGAGGGTCACACCAACAACATCACCGGTGTCGCCTTCCACTGTGAGGGAAAATGGATGGTCACTAGCTCCGAGGATGGAACTGTCAAGGTTTGGGACACCCGTACCGGTAGTCTCCAGCGCAACTATGTCCACCGCGCCGCCGTCAACGACGTCGTCATCCACCCCAACCAGGGCGAGCTTATCAGCGGTGACCATGCCGGAATGGTCCGTGTCTGGGACTTGGGCGAGAGTGTTTGCACCCATCAGCTGATCCCCGAGGATGACACTGCTGTCCTGAGTGTTAGCGTTGCTAGCGATGGATCTCTGCTGTGCGCTGGAAACAAGAAGGTAAGCTGCCTTAGGGCAACGGTCAATGATCTCTACTGACATATTGCAGGGAAATGTCTACCTCTGGCGCATGGTCCAGACTGACGAGACCACTCGTATCATCCCTGTTTGCACCTTCCAGGCCCACAAGGATTACCTCACCCGCGTTCTGCTCTCTCCTGACGTGAAGCATCTGGCCACCTGCTCTGCCGACCACACTGCCAAGGTCTGGAACCTTGATGCAGATTACCTTCCTGCCAAGGCCGTCCTCAAGCAGTGGAAGGAAAAGGAGGCCCAGAACCCCCCTGCGGAACCCCAGGCCGAAGCCCCAACTCCCGCCACTGAGACTCCTACCCAGTCCCGCGATTTGTTGCGCATCTTCGACACTCCCGCTCAGGACCGTGACCTTCTCCGCATCACCGATAACCCTCCCCGCCAGGAGACCCCTCAGCAAACTTTCACCTCGTCCCCCGATGGCCCTCCCATGGACCCAGTCAACCACACCCTGTTTCTGGAGACCACCCTCGCCAACCACCAGCGTTGGGTCTGGGACTGTGCTTTCTCTGCCGACTCGGCTTACCTAGTGACCGTCTCCAGTGACCACTACGCTCGTCTGTGGGAGCTGAGCACCGGAAACATTATCCGCCAGTACAGTGGCCACCACCGTGGTGCCGTGTGTGTTGCCCTGAATGATTACTCTGAGCCTCGCTAAGGGTGGAGCGTGATTAAGTTATGATCTTCTGTTTAACGGCGTCGGTTGCTTTTGACCTGATGGTTTCGGGTGGCGTTCTCTGTTTCGGTTTCATCTACACATGGCATGGCGCAAGCAAGGATAGGTGTTTTCTGGATATCTACATAGTGCCGCTGAGGCCCATGGATATCACTTTTTTTTCGATCTGAATTCTTCTGATGTTTTCTGATACCAATGACCGTTTCACGATGTGAAAAAAAAACATGCTCAAATAATGTTGTCAATAACACCGTGATCATGTTAGTTTTGTCCCCACAATTGTAGTAAGATCTAGTATTTCGTCAGCCCTGATAGCCACACGGACTATTCGTAGCCTAATGTCTTTACCAGGACAAGCTACCAAAGTTTCCATTGAACAGATGCCATTTTTAGCAGGGAGTCTCAATAAGCAGCGAGAGGGAGAAATGCAACAGAGGCGATAGGTCCTTTCTCACCCCACGTTCATATAATCTGAATGGCTCACCTGGGCCACTTGGAAATTAGCACAAAAGAGGTGAAAAAAGAGGCTAGTTCAGAGCACAAATAATTGGATGAAATGGAACATCCACTTTGAGAAACAATTTCTGCATGGGCATTGATATCATGCCCTGATCCCCGATGACTGTAATATCGAGTTCAATATTCCCGTGGACGACAAGGTTTCTGCTTCGGTCGCTATCGGTAATCCCGGCCACGTCTAACTCAGCACATATGAGGATATTCTGATGAGATGGGTGCGTCTTTGCTTTTTCCATACTTCACTCTGTGAGCAAACTTATGTCCACTGTTGTAGCAAAACAATTCCAATAACATTGGGGAGAATGGACGAGAAAAGAAATAGACAAAGTGGAAATGGGTCTCTAAATGCCAGCTCTCGTACTATGTAATCCTCAGTACCAGATATCAGCCACAAGTCGACACCGGTCAGAGTACATGGGGTAGTCTGGTTCCCACGCATTCTCAACATCAAGAGTAGCAAGTATTTACAACAGGACTGTCGGGAGAGTTCGTCGACTCGAGGTCCTCGGCGCAAGCCACCTGGCTAATCAATCGCCCACCTCCAAAGCCACTACGACGCCTCAGGTTCAAGGAAACAATGACTTAAACAGGGATGAAATTGGACTCTACAATGATGAAATGAAGATTGGGGATGGATGATGCATTCCCTCGTGATGCATGAGGTAGGAACTGAGAATACATTGTTGCGCATAGGCCCCGACGTTATTCTTTCCCCCTCAAGGACATAGGGCAACCTTTTTTCCCTTCACATTGAACACCATGAGAGCCAGGCATCCTAAATCGATCTATCCACTAACGGAGAGTGATTAGAGCCATAATGATCTTGCGGAATTTGGCGCTCTGGGGAGAATCGGAATCAGTGAGTTGGCGCCTGTACTCATCCAGCTCCTCTTCCCATTCCTTGATTGTGCGCGCGGGCTGCTTGTTATTCTCGCGTTCTTCGGCCTTTTTGCGTTCAAGATACTGCCAGTGTCGATACAACTGATCCAGATAGAGGGCATGAGCCCACTCCATGCTGGTCACTCCACGGACGTATTCGATGGCACCAGTGAATGGCTCGTCATGGGATTCCTCAAGCTCATTCTCATTCATGAAGTAGTCGCACATGAAGTTGATGGCGGCGGTCTTGTCGTCTTGCATGAGGTCAGCGGGCTGTATGTAACCGGGCCGCGGAACAAAGCCAGTCTTCACGGTCTCTCCAGGGGTGCTCGCGTCTTCAATTGCAGATGCATCAATGGCAGATGCCTCAATAGCAGATGCTTCAATCGCACTAGCTTTAGCTTTGGTGACTGCGTCGATGAGCTCAAGGTGATATTCACGGGCAAAACGTGAGGTCATGCTAACGGCTGCGTACATTCCATCTGTGCCGTTTCGAGCAGCGCTAATTGCAGCGGCCCTGCGAGCTAATTCTATGTTCATGGAGACAGCATCGGAATCGTCATCGGCAATTTGTTGGATGGAAGGACCGCTGGGATCGATGCCACCTTCATCATGCATGGAGGAACACTCGGTAGACATATTGAAGGTGGATGGGGTAATCTGTATCCCAAAAAGAGGTACTGTTAGCACACGCCATAGATAAATACAGGCCAAAGGAAATGTACCGGGTGTCAGAACAGAAAATTGAGGTGCTGCAATGACGAAGTATGAGAAGCAAGATATTATGGAGTGGACGAGCGCATGGAGTCAGCGCGCATGCGAAGTAAACGTAAACATGCGCAGAAAGGAAGAGAGAAGGCGAAAGAAAATCGGAATAAATAGATCAAAAGTTCGCCGGCGACATAAGCGGTGACATAGCGAGGGAACGATAATCACAACTGGAGTCATGAGTCTCTTTTCAATACTATTAATTATTAGACAAGTTCTATGCAAAGTTCTCAAAGTGATTACGCCATTTCTTATATGATTGGTGTCATTAGTTAGTTTTCTTCTTTCGCCTGGTTTTATGCTTGTTTTTCAAAGTGCCTCAGGTGAGCCATACAGATCATATAAACGTGGGAGGGGGGAAAGGACCTTTGACCACCGTTGTATTAGAAAACCTAGTCCACAGGATGCCCCCCATGCCGTCTGATATCTACGCTACTACCTAGCTTGTATAAGAACATATCAAAGGCTCCTTTGAACAGCTAGATGTGAACTATCAGAATACAAATAGGAAAAAACGTTGAACAGGAAATATCAATGCCAGATTTGCTGGTGATAGTTGATTATGGTATTCAAAGATACAACAAGAAGGTAAGTAACCAAGAGCAGCACGGTGCCATCTAGACAACAACGTCAATGCCCTTATACCACCGAGAACCAGGTAACGCAGACGACGACATCTAAGCCGCGGTCCTCAGCGCCCTCGTACTTGAAGGTCCACATGCCATCCTTGTTGACATCCCAGAAAGCACCGGAGGCAGAATGCATACCGCGCTTGCCGGCGTTGCTGAGTGCGCCCTCGGCGGCAGCGGTCTCGTCGATCACACCCTGCTGGACAATAGTGCTGTTCACAGTGAAGCGGTATGGAGGGGGCTTGGAGGCCTCGGGGGCGGTGGCAGAGATCAAAGCCTTGAGAACAGTGTTCTAAATGAACGTTGTTAGAGCCTGCGTCGCAAATCGCGCAGGGCGTGTTGATAGGTGCTTGCTTACAATGATCTCGGAGTTCCAGGTGCCGACAGCATCGTGCTCATAGCCCTTGCTGTTCTTGAGGGCCTCGGCGCAAGCCTGGTTGAATTGTTAGGTCCGGTAGCTTGCTGTTCTTTTGGGACACTCGTACCTCGGTGGTAATCTTGGTCAGATCGGGGATAGGGATAGGCTGTAGGCGCATTAGCCAAGGTCAAGACAATAGGACGAAGATGATATTAATGCTGAAATCATCTCCGTACCAGTGTTTGGCGCATGCGCCATATCGCGCGGTTGACGTACAGCAGCGGCCTCGACAGTCATTGTGAATAAAGGGATGCGCTAAGTGGAGGAATCGAAAAATACTGTGTATCAGATCGAATTAGTGCCTGGCCTTGCATAATTGGAAGTTTAACGCGTCCAGCCTCCATTGGAGCTGACATCATGTCTGAGATGCCACGGGTGATGCGCGAGCAATGCGGGGAGACAGGATGCCATTGATGGGGCATGGCGGGGCGAACGGGTCTGTAGACGAAGGAACAAACAGTGGCATCATACCTTGAATATTCTCAAACAGGTGAGAGGAGTATGATAGAGAGATGTAGAATTGCTTAAATCTTCAATGTTTGGATGTTTTGGTGGCATCATCATATCGGCGCCTGCCTCAAAGCGGTTTAGCGTGGCCTCGATCTGCCGGGCGGTGTGGATGTATAAACAACAGTCAACAGTCCGATTTCATCAGTCTAGGTATTGGCCCCTCTTCAATTTAACATGCAACGATAATAACATAGCATAGCGAATCAGTGGAACGTCTATATAGCCATAATACACTGACTAATAGCTCACACTCTCTACATAACACCATCTTAACAAATCTAGCCTATCTCACAAGGGCGAACTGGCAGTCTCTCACTTCTGCTGATAATCTGCAGCCCCAGTAGCATTCTTTCCGTCGTCTCCTCCAAAGATTTCAAATAACCGCGTCGTGGCATCCTTGGAAAAGAGCTTCTCGCCATTCTCGGAACTCTCTCGAATAAGGTTCTGTCCACGAACAAACATGTCCTTCTCATAAGCAGCCAAGGCCGTTTCCAACGATGACCTCTCAACATGAGCGAGGCTTACACTCTTTCCACAATACTCGACGATACTATCCAATAACATGACAGCATCAAGCATACTACAATTGACACCTTCACCGGCAAAAGGCGTGGATACATGCGCAGCATCACCAAGCAATGTTACACCGCCACCAGCATTTCGCTCCCAACCGACTTGCTCCGGCTCCATGTAGTAGAGGGGCCAAGGACGGAAGGGCCCTTCCGAATTTTCAATGAAGCCTTTGAGGTGAGGTGCGTAGTTTGCGAACAGCTCGTTGGAAGAAAGCAGGCGAGACCGCATAGACTCAGTCCTCGCATTAGCGTCGGAGTCGGCGCAGTAAGACCTTGGATAGAAGTCTTCTGGCACAACAAGTCCGAAATAAACTCGATAGCTAGCATCGCCAAGCTGCTGTACCGCGATCATCTTTTCCTCGCCTAGTGCCAGCGTGTTTCCTTTGCCAACGAGTTCGGTTGCCAGAGGGTAGCTAGGGTTGTCGTGGGAGAGTGCAGAATCAATATACATCTTTCCGGAGTATACTGGCTTTGCGGAAGTGAGCTATGAACGAATGGTCAGTAAAGCGTAGAAAAAGACTATCACTGACGGGTATACTCACTAAAGGACGAACTTTGCTCCAAGTACCATCAGCGCCAACAATAAGCCGGAACCCAGTGGACGAAGTCCCATTCCTAAAGTGAATGATACAAATTTCGGCATTACCGGCGGTGTCCCCGTTTGCCTTTCTCTCGATGGAGCTCACACCATGCCCCCATCGAATTTTCTCGGCGGGAATGGAGTCAAGCAACAACTGACGCAGCTGCAAACGATCGATCTCAGGACGGTCCCCAATCTCAGTGAAGTTGACAACTGTATCTCCAGTTGAGTTGAGTATACGGAAGCAGGCTGCATCCCAACGTGCAAGATCTTTGCTGAACTTGTCGAACAAGCCTGCCCGTTTGAGGGCTAGTTGGCCTGAGGTGGAATGTAGATCGAGTGTGCCACCTTGTTGACCTGGAACTGGTGTCGAGGACTCGTCACGTTCGAAGACGACATAGTCAGTTATGCCGTTTATTTCGAGGAGTCGTGCGAAGACTAGACCGCTTGGTCCGGCGCCAATAATTGCAATTGAGGGAGAAGGGTCCATTCTTGACGTTGGAGTGTAAATGATAGAAGGGTTATCTCGGTATGAGAAAACAGGTAAGTTATTGAGAGTCTAACAGGAATGATCATGAATACAAAACACCGAACAACGCAGATACTTGGTCCTTTTTATACTTCTAAGAAATTGCAGCATCCAGTCCGCCCATGGCCTAGGAAGATGCTTCGGGGAGAGGTTTCCGGTCAATTCGACTATCATTGGATTACATCGGACATCTTCGGTAATTTCACGCCGGATTTGAGACTGGTAGAGCCGTGACTATGGGATTATTCAGAAGGAATACTTTTCATTGGTTGGAGTCGGGGGCTCCGGTGCCACCCAATCAGCGGTCAGTATTTCGGACATCACCCGGATCGCCCTCTTGTCTCTTCTTTGTCTTGAACATTTTCGCAACTGGAAGATTTCCCAGAAAGCAAACCGAACCTCACAAAATGGAATCCCGATTCGCTAGATTCGCAGTAAGTAACTACACTGGTCGGGGGCTTGATCTTGGCTGACTAGTATAGTGTGACTTTTGCCGACACAAGAAACTGAAGTAATTTCATCCTGCCATTATTGAGAATGAAAATGTGCCTGACTACTCTGAAGATGCTCTCGAGAATTACCCAAGTGCAGCAACTGCAAACCTTGGCCCAGTAGCTGCAACTACCTCCGTGACAAGTCCTCATCCACCCCGCCGGCCTCTAATCCCATGTGAGAATGCACGCGGTTTCAACCCATGAACCTTCATGAAATACTAACAGACCAAGTCAGCAAGCATCGGAGCCAGAAAGTACCTTTGGTTTACGACTTCAACGCCTGGAAAATACAGTACAACAATTAGCGAACTCAGTCGATCAAGCCTTGCAGGCTATTCGGCCTATTTCTTCTGACAAAGGCAGCCGAAAGCGACCCTCATCTACGCAAGACCCCATATCTCAGAATAATATATCAGACTCGAAGCTATATATTGGTCCCTCGCATTCTTTTTCCTTCCTGAAGGAAGCGTCGGCTAACATCGATGCAATCGCCCAACCTGCCGGTGATGATACACGCCAGAGCGCCCACTCAGAGCTTCAATATCTTTCCAATAGTCTCACTACGGCGCGAGTTGAGCAACAAAAGAAGGAAGACTCAAATTCCTTTTTCATACCCTCCAGGGCCATTGGATATCGCTTGATTAGCCGTAAGGTCTTACGCCGCTTCGAGTCTAGAGTTACCACTAACGTCCTCCAGAAATTTTTGGCTATGCTGAGCTGGGTGAGCCATTTTTTACTCTTCCATCCGAAGACGTCTTGAGGCAGGTTGTGTTTGAACCACAAAATGTCCGAATGAAAGCATGGGTCGTCTACTTTAACTATATGATATTATCAGTCATGTCAAACGAGACTGGTGAAAGTGACGAGACATCCCGATTCCGGCGCAATATGCAGCTAGCACTCAACGACAGCAGTGTATTTCTCGAACCGCGTCATGTAAACGTGCAAGCTCTGGTTTTCCTAGCAATGCATGGCGAAGACTACGCTGCACCCAATCTCTCTTGGATGTTACTCGGACATGCATGCCGACAAGCGGAGGCACTCGGCATACATTTGCCATACCATCAACCTCCTGAGCATCGGCAGCAACGACTCTGTCTATTTTGGATGCTTTTCCTGATCGATAAGTCATGTTCTCTTGCATTCGGCCGTCCGGCATTTCTTCCCACGGCCTTGTATCAGAATGTCCCTTTGCCTGACCCGACCTTTATATTGAAATTTAATCCGCATGAGCGAGTAGCATTTGGAGGCCAGCAAGGGGTCTCAAAGGGATCTCAATTTGGTGCCGAAGTCTTGATGCGATCTATCCAGTGGGCTAAATTGGCAGGAGTGCTGTCGGATCTTCTGTCAACTGGCGACTCATCCAATGCAAGGGTTGAGATACGATCAAAGTTGGAGAGGTGGTATCTGGAAACAGATCGAGTTAGTAATTATAATCCTGGCCTCATGTTATACGGCATTAGAGTATATTTTTATTCCTTGCTAACAATATGACTAGGCATTGACAGAGATTCTCAGAGCTGAAAGCACGTCGGCAGATGTCAGCCAGATCAGGGAGATGTCGCTCGGTATCAGCAGCATCAAATTCCAGTATCTGCATTCTCTCATCCTTTTGCTGAAAGGCGACGAGTCCTCTTCGGCCCTTCGCCTATTCTCTGCCCGTGAAGCCATCTCGATATTGAGCTCCATGGTATCAAATTGGAGTTCTGTGTATAACGGTGTGGTCTGGTAAGTAGTAAGCCAGTATCCGTGACCCTTGATGACTCTAACTCAAGGTCCAAAGGCAACTACTATATTGCCCATTCACCCCATTTTTTGTGGTATTCGACAACATCATCCATCCACAAGACTATCACACTGCGACGATAGACCAAGATCTAGAGCTTCTGTCCGTAACCGTCAACTATTTCAAGGCTATGCAATCTCAGATGCGACTTCTAGCCACAGTATGTTCAAGACTCGAGCACACTGCAGCCATCTTTCTCAAACTGGCACAAAATCATGTTTCCCATCGAGCTTCGGCCAAGACCACTGCGCCAGCAGCACCCCACAAGCAATCAGCAAGCCACCAAAACTATAATCAGGCTCTTGCAGATCTGATGGATCTTGACGTGAGCGACATGTCCAACCATATCGAATGGCTTCCCGTGGATATGGATACGACATGGCCGTTGCCCGAAGCTGAAAAACACGACCCAGTTCATTCTCGTCCTGCTGACCGAGGGCAGATGTCAAGTAACATGTTTGATTGGTTTTCATGGGACTCGTATTATGCGGGGACTGAGGCATGAAAAATAATCATCGCCACTATGGCATTCTACTCGGAGTCCGAGGACGCCGATTCAAGCTGGATTTTCCTGCGCCACAGGCGATATGAGCATAACGATTATTCTGAATAAGTATATCCACATGGAAACTCTTTTCTGAGATTCTGCATTTGTAGACCAATGCGAACCACCAAATCAAAGCAGATTCGCCAACAACCAGTGGCTATGCCGAAGGTTGTAGATCTCCGCGCTAAGCCCGATCGGGTTGAATCCGCGAGGTAACCCATGGAAATGTGGGTCAGGCTGTGCTTGTGTCGCACTGCTAACCCTAACGGGAAATTGGTTTGAATTCGAGCTTTGGGAGAAGTTTGAGAGCTGAGATAAAAGGAGGCAGCTACCTTTTCAAACTCTGTCAGTTCTATACTGGTCGCCTGTATTCACTTTGTCAATCGTGATATCTTCTTCAGATATGGAAAGGCAAACTTTTACTATGGATCAGAATCCTCCACCCTATACCCCGTCGCAGACGAATCCTCGACATGCATCTTCTTCGTATCAGCAGAACTTCGGTTTCATGGGCTGTGATCCAAACCTGACCATGCCTTGTTACGACCATCGACCCCAGTCACAAACTCAGCAGCGGCATCCTTCTCAGTGCCAAAATACCAATAGCACATACCAACAGCCATGGGAGCCTTCATATCAAACTGGACCATCAGCTCGTCTATCATACTCTCCCCCTAGTCAATCACAGCACCAATACCAATCATACAGTCCGATACGCTCCCAAAGACCATGCGTCATCCCCCGTAAGAACAACCCATCTTCAAAGAAATCAGATTCTCTAACAGATAGTAATAGAAATAACGAAAGTCTTCGGTGGCCCGCACATGAGCCCCTTCGCCCGACCCCGCGTTCAAGAACTGGAAACCGAAACCGGACTCAGCGAAAGAGAGTTATTGAACTTTATCGACGGTTTAAACGAAGCATTCATGGCAAACCCCGCGCTCCAAGCAACGAGCCAAGTCGGTATGGTCGTTGGATTTGTACCGCTAGCTACAACGCAGATTATAGGTAGCTGCCTGGAAGCTGCTGCTGGGTTGGGGAGTGCCGGAGTCTCTATTGTTCGGACGAAGCAGTATCTGAAGAAGGTTAATCATATTACTTTCGGCCCAAGGGGGCTTTGTGCTAGAGTTGTGAAGACGGAGAAGATGCTTTCGCTTATCGGGGTCGGAGGAGCATTCTCCTCGGATCAGTATAGTGCTCTTGTTGGGAGGCAATCTTCCGATGGGGCTGATGTGAGCGCAATGTCTGATCCAAGGACTGATAATCCTGATCAGATGTTGACACAGATGCAAAGTCCTCTCGAGAAACGAATGGCGTTACTGGGTGATCGCGTCATGAGACTCTCATTCGATAACGTGGCTTCGCCGGCTGAAGGGGACAACTGGATGAAGAAATGGGGTGCTTACTCTGTGCAGAAAGCAGAGCAAAAGCAACTCAAACAGCTCAAAGAGAAAGAGACAAAGCAGAGTCGCAAATCCGAGAAGGTTTCAAGAAAGGCTGGACGGAAAGGGCGGAAGACTGATAATGAGATTGCCGATATCACGGACGAGATCGATGATCTTCAATATCAGATGCAGACCTTGGATTTGAGTCAGCGGAAAGATATAAAGACTGGGCGCGAGTTACGGAGAGATTTGAGGAGGCTGGAAAGAAAGCTCGCGGAGCTGGAGGAGGATAGAGAATATGATCTTTCTCGCAAGAGTAGCAAGGGTCATAAAAAGGAGACTAGGAGGAACGAAAAGGAAACAAAGAAGATTAACAAGCTCTACTGGATTGTTATCTTGACTGCGGATCAGAATCCTCCTGGTGAGGAACATGACTTGGAGTCGGAGGAAGAGGAGCAGGCTGTTATACATAAAACCTCGAGATCGTAGCACAATTTATACTTGCCACTTCAATTTTCTTAGTTTCAACTACAATGTGGAGGATGATCCCGAAGCCATAGTGTTTGATATAAAAAGGGCAAGGTGGTTCTAGGGTTCCACGAAAGTGTTAAAGGCCTATTAAAGTAAATCCGAAATGGCCCGGGGCAATTATTGTCGATAGAGAGTACATTTTGGATTGCGAGACTTCCTGTCTTTAGAATGGATACAAAACGAATTGTAGGCGGGTCCAAAAAGCGTACGACACAGGCTTAAATGATGACCGACCGGGTCACGTCCCTGATGGCTCGGATTGCTGTAGAAAGCTATCCAAATCAAAGCTCATGACGTGGGCAAGCTCCAATGACACAGGTGTCAGTCAAGGAAAGCAATAAGTTCCTCTGGGAGATGGATCGGCTCTGATGGCTCTAGGAGACCCTGGTGAGATCGTGGTCCATTTCTAGTCCTTTCTGCAAGTCAGACACTCATAGGCTGGTGGGATTCCCCGTCTCACTCCACAATCCGATCCGTGCAGTGGTGGAGTGTCCTTGGGACAGATTCACATTGGAAGGTAAGAACATTATCTTCTTTTGAAAATCAAAACGAAGTATTCCATTGCCGATTGTCCTATCCCATATTGTGGATCGAGACGCATCATCAATGCTCCAGATTGTACGGCTCCCTTTTGCTGTAATCTTCATGCTTTCGTCGTGTGAGCTTGTCATAGTTTGTCGTCTATCCATACAGATTCTATTGGATAGTTCGACTGCTTTTTCTAATCCTCGCTAGACATGGCCAATTTCACTTCGTAGCTTGTCTGTCTCGGGAAGCAATTGAGTCAGTAGGAATATTGATGGAGATGCATGTAGTATGGATCTAGAGCAGCTTGATAAAAAGTGGAGAAACAAATGATTGGAATAGGACACAAGCATACGGACAAAAATCTGATTATGTGGGGAAAAGGTTAAGTCTAGGGGAAGACCAATGATGCTACTTGAGGGGAATTGTCCCTACCGTTCTTACTGCCTTACATGGTGCTTGATCAATCCTTGGAAAGATGAAAGAAGAAAAAACGTGAAATATCGATCAAGGAAGAAACCACCAGTTGCAGAATCAAAAGAGGCTCGATCAAGAAGATGAGATATGTAGAACCCTATACAAGACTATCTAGCTATTGAAGAGTCGGTTGCTGTTGTAAAAATATCGAGTAACCTTTTCAAACAAAACGAACATATGGAGTTAAGCAGTCATCACATACTGAAGTCCAAACTCAAAACGATAGAGGATCAAAGTAAAAGTTAGACTATCCGGAATAGGGCGCTAATTTGTGCTAATTTAGTTCACCGGCATCTACGTCATATTTCTCCACCGAGTCTCAGTCAGGCAGCTAAACAGTTCGGATGACAATAAATGCCGCTTAGCTATGAGATATCAAGGAATTAGAAACATTTCGTGTCTTGAATGCCCTTGCCGGCTATTTTACATAGCGTAGAATGATGATCCCTTGTTTCGTGCCTAATAGCCGGGCCGACTGCTACATACAGCAGAGGACATGTACAGTCAACTAATGCAATATAAACTTTGAGAAAAATCAAATTCTGCTCAAAAGTTTGCGAAACTGTCAACCCCATCTATTTCCTGTGTCAAATTGTCCGTCTATAGCTATAGAGATTACCAGTACCGAAACACACTCCGCCTCATTTAGTGAGCAGCTAACCAAACATTTCATTCAATGTAAGCCGACCTCCGAATCTGCATATGACGCCATCAATCTAGCCATAATTACATGTAAAATGCTCAGAGTGGAACATGCGCATCCCTGGCGCGGTGGAACCTCGGCAGTGAAATCAAGGCAGGGAGCACTGAATGTAGTTCGCGGTCTGGGCAAAGTGGAAGGAACCGGTCAGCCAGAACGCCCAATATTGTGCAGGCAATGATGAAATCTTCTTGAAATAAGCTCCACCAGCAAGGAAGAGTGGAGTGTCGGTGGAATATCAGAACAGTCCGCCACTCCCGACCGGGTTCCCGAAAGGGGAGACCCAACCGCTTGTTGGCTCTCGGCATGCCGAGCGGAGACATCGGGATTGAATGAGGTTCCAACAATTTTTGGAGAAAATTGCATTTGGTAAAATTTGAGAATGATGCCCCGGCCAATCCCGGTCGGACCTGTTACTGCATATTATTTAATTTCTGTTTTTCTTTTTCTTCTTTGCTTTTTAATGTGACAGGTCTGACATTTGCAGTCTTTCAACATTTCCGTCATGGCTGGTCAAGATGAGATCCGTGGCAACTCAGTCTATGAGACTGAGCAGACTGTTGAATCTAAGCCTGCTGATGAAACGCCAATTTCTAAGCAGGTTCCCAAGCCTACGGGCTTCATGGGCAAGTCAGTAACCCCAATTTTGAGACTTACCTTTCCCCGTGGGAAATCATGAACTAACGATACCCCAGACTCAAGGGACTGATAAACCAAGATGTTCGTGCTGAGATGCCTGCTTATAAGGATATCATCATTCACACCTGGGATGGTCCTGATGATCCTGAGAACCCTTTCAACTGGGGTATCAAGTACAAATGGCTGCTGACCATCACTGTCTGCTTCATGTATGACAACCCCCATTCCAACCCGACTTTACTCAAACAAAGTACCAATAACTAACACACTCACAGCTCCATCTTAACCGGTCTCCCAGCCGGAACCTATGGCTCCGGAAACGACTGGATGGAAAAAGAGTTCAATGTCCAGAACTCTCCCTTCCCAAACCTGTACTGGGCCACCACGTCCTGGAACATGGGCGCGGCCTTCTGGCCCTTGATCTTTGTGCCTCTCACCGAGTCTTCTGGTCGTATGCCCGGATACTTCGTGGCGTATATCATCCTAGTCATCTCGCTGTTCCCGTCTGCATTCGCTAAGAACTTCGCGACCCTAGTCGTGACCCGGTTTTTCGGTGGCGGTGCTTCCTCCGTCTCGATTAACATCGTTGGTGGAAGTATCAGTGATGTCTGGCTAGGTGAGCATGCACGCAGTCTGCCGATGTCCATCTTCGGTTTTACTAGTGTTGTCGGTATTGCATTGGGTCCTTTCATTGGATCTGCTATTGTGCAGATTCCCAAGCCTGAGCCATGGCGTTGGTGAGTACCCCCCTCCCCACCTCCTCTGCCTTTCTATATCAAACCAAAAGATATATAATTCAGAAAGAAGAAACATCCATTTAACATTCTACCACAGGATCTTCTACATCCAAATCATCTACAACGCAGCCCTAATCCCAGTATTCTGGGTAATCCTCCGCGAAACCCGTCCAGACGTAATCCTCAAAAAGCGCGCACGTAAGATCCGCAAGGAAACCGGAAAACCAGTCTACGCTGCCGCCGAAATCGACGCACCAAGCAAATTCCGCCTCCTTCAAATCTCCTTCCAACGCCCAACACGCATGCTAACCACCGAACCGGTGGTAATCTTCTTCACGCTATGGATCAGTTTCGCCTGGGGAATCCTGTACCTATTCTTCAGCAGTGTAGTGCAAACCTACAGCACGAACTACAATTGGAGCACACTGGCAACAGGATTGGTGCAGCTAGCCATCTCAGTCGGAGCAATCATCGGAACGATCATCAATCCCCTGCAGGATTGGTTCTATTTCCGCTCTTCGCGACGCAATACCGAGAAACCCGGTCGTCCTATTCCTGAGGCGAGATTGTACACTTCCATACCAGGTAGTCTACTCTTCGCTGCGGGATTATTCTGGTATGGATGGGCCAGTCAGCCCGATATCCACTGGATTGTCCCGACGATCGGTATCGCCGCTGCCGGTATTGGCATTTACTCGATCTACATGGCGGTCGTGAACTACCTGACTGATGCGTACGAGCGCTACGCGGCGAGTGCATTGTCTGCAGCTTCGCTGGGCCGGAATTCGTTTGGTGCTTTCTTGCCGTTGGCTTCGCCGCAGCTTTTTAGTAACCTTGGTTTTGGCTGGGCTGGTACTTTGCTGGGCTTTATTGGGGTTGCGTTGTCGGTTGTTCCTGTTGTGCTAGTTATGAAGGGTCCGCAGATTCGGGCGCGCAGTACGTTTATGCGCGAGGCTATGTGGGAGCCTGAGGAAAAGGTTGAGGTTGATGATTCTGGTAAGGGAGATGGTCCTACTGCGGAGAATAAGGAGGGCGTAATTGTCTAGATAGGGGTTGGGTTGGGTTGGTTTGATGGTGTATGCTTTATGTGTACTGCATTCTAGTTTGTTGTTTAAGCAGTTTATAATTATATCTGCAATCTCTTGTTGATTTTCTGTCGCATTATAACTAGACCTTTTTCCTATTATCTAAAAATTGGCTCTCCTGCCAGGAGCGAATTTAATTTTGATACATCACAGCCATGTAGACTGCTACTCAATTTACTAATCTAAGCATCGGAGGAAAGAAATACGAAATCTTTGTTTTCTATGTGTATCTCGCAACCATGTTATATATCAAGACAAGGAGCATAGAGAGACAAGAAATCGAATCAAAACGTTCTTCACATGCACATGCTCTATCAATACTGAACCCAAGATGAAAAGGCTATTCGAAGAGGGTATCGGGGCAAAGGGGTCAGGGTCAGGGTGAGGGGACAGGGGAAGGTCCATGGTAGGGTAACAAATTGCATTCTGCTTTTGAGAAACACCTTCAACATTCAACCGCAAACACATTCACATTCATCTAGAATGGATGTATTTACTCGCCACGCATGCCACGGAAGAAGTCCATGACACCGGTGAAGACGACGAGCAGGATACCACCACCGGGTCCGAGACGCAGAACCTTAGGAGTGAAGCCCTTGTACAGAGCGGAAAAGCCCTCCTCCTTCATAACGGTGCCAATGGCGGGCCAGGCCCAGTTGTACTTGGGGGTCTGGCCGGCGACCTTGGAGGTGTTCTGGATACGAGACTTGACGACATCCATGGGGGTGTTGAGGACGGTACCGGTAATACCACCGATGGTACCGGCGATCAGGTCGTTGCGGGTCTGCTGACTCTTGTTACCGGGCTCGACGGCGGGAAGCTGAGCGCGGACCTGGAAGATACAGCCGAAGTAACCAGCGTTCCAGAGGATGTGGCGCCACATTGTCGATTCGAGACCGTTGTACAGGGCCATGGGACCTTCCTGGGCGACGATCTTCTTCACAACATCGAACATGCCGTTGTACTTGTGAGCCTGGGCCTTGTCCTGCAGACGAATCTTGACGAGCTCGAAGGGAACGACGACGAATGCCTCGGTGGCACCGGCTGTGGCACCGGTCAGGGTAGCCAGGCCTTGGGTCTGCTTCTCAACGCCGAATAGGCCACGGTAGAAGGTGCCCCAGCTGTCGTTGGCGGCGAACTTGGTCGCACGCTTGGGAGCTTCCATCAGAATGGGGGCGGAGATACCACGATATAGACGGGAAGCACTGTAATCGCTGATTAGCGATATCCAACGCGGATCATTGGGCCATAACATACCCTTCGTGCTTGACAATCTTGCGGAAGCAATCGAACATGCCATTGTAGTGCTCAGCACCGGCAATAGCGGTCTTGGTCTGGAGTTGACTGTAAAAGAACAAGGTTAGCCAATGTCATGCGACCTGCTTATGCGACCGGTAGTTGCTTACATTCGAGTCTTGATCACGTCCAATGGGTACCTGCAAGCCGCGCATTGTCAATTGAGTCCTTTGCCAATATCATACCAACTATATCTGCAAGAATATGACCTAAAAGGCCAAGAAAGAGAGCAAGGAAGCTGCATACATGATCAAGATCTGCTCGTGCGGGGACGCATTAGCCACCAGAATTCATATCGCGGGATTCCAACACAACAATCGAGCGTCGGAACTGCTTGAAAGCATGGATCAACATACCTCGGACACACCAGCCACCGCGCCGGCGGCGAACTGGTAGACGAAGGGAAGGGGCTTCTGGGGAGCGTCGGACATGATGGGCGGAGGCTCGGAGACCTGTCAGCCGGTATGGCAGTTAGTATGGGACGATTGAAGAATTGAAAGCGCATTGAGGGGAAGTCAGGGAACTAGAAGTAAAACAAAACCAGCAACTTACCACAAAGACCTAAAAACTGATGTGAAGAAGTGAAGTGAGGAGAAGAGAAGGTTACCGACGTCGGCGAGATTCGGTGATCCGAGAACAGCAACCGGTGCTGCGTTTAGCCCGATTACTAATGACCCCATGGGGGAACATTCCACGGATTGAATTGCTGTTTACGGACATCACTTCATTACTCTATGGCTAATTACATTAACAACCCGCCTAGAATACCAACTCCAAGTATAACCCTCGATATCTCCCGTCCAATCCCCGCTCCATTAGTAGCCTGCCCCTTCGCAACGGTCGTCGCAGAGGCAGTATCAGTCGCTGTACAGCTAGCACCACAGGCAAAGCCTGTAGGACAACATCCCCCGCCTACAGTATCTGCACAGCTAAACCAGCCATTGGCACAGCGGTTTCTGCTCCCACTGCCGCCAGCGTTCTCTGTTGTAGAAGCAACAGGCGCAACGATCGTCACACCGTTCGATGTCATAGTTGTAGAAGATGTGGTTGGGCATGAGGTCGTATCACAGTTGCGGCCTGTGCGGCAACAACCTCCGTGATAGACGGCGGAACAGGCGTAGAATCCTGTAGGACAGACGTCGTCGCCGGTAGTTACGCTTGTTGCTGTCGATCGGTTCGTTGGTCGAGCGGGTGGAGCTAGACTGTCTGTTGTTTCGGTTGCTGTTGTTTGACTTGACTTTGATGTCGATGTTGAAGACGAAGTTGAAGAGGTGACAGTACTCGGCACCGGACTAGTCGAGTATGTCACAGTCGATACCATAACCGTTGAATGAACAGTCACAGTAACAACAGTGATGTATGCACCTACCAGACCCAAATTAGCATCTTCCATCCACATATCCGCCGTATATCACCCTTCGCGATAGAGTAGAGATATATGAAAAAAAAGTACTTACACCCCCCAGCCACACAATCATACCCAGGAATACAACACCCACCCCCAAGAGCCGAAGCACAAGCCGAATACCCACTCGCACACGACCCAATCATCCCCGAACATTTCTTCCAACTAGGACAACACCCGACAGTTCCATGTCCGGTATCAGTGACAATCTGACACGTCTCTCCAGAGCCGCAACAGCGATCGGATCGGCCGATGGATGTACATGCCGATGTACCACTAGGACATTCGAAGTTTCGCGCTTCGAGACGGAACAGCGCATCAGAAGCCGAGTCTGTGTCCGAGTCCGAGTCCGAGTTCGAGCTCCCGCCTGAGAGTTGAGAGAAAGAAGGCTCGAATGGGAATGATTGAGCGATGAATTGGGCGGATGTGTAGTCGTATTCATCTTCATCTTCCTCACCATCTTCGGTATCGGGTTCTGTAGAGAGACTACTACTCCCATTCCAATCCCGATGATACAAATCCCGACCCCGTAATCGCAATCCACTCGCTGAGTCTGAATTCCCATTCTGATTCTCGAAATACCAATCCTCAAAGAAGAATTTCTCGCCTTCGTCTGCGCTCATCTTTCGAACGCCGCTCGCAGGGCCGGAAGCTAACTTTGATGCGATAGCATGGTGCAGGATGAACTCTGCCGGTGAGGATGGTGTTGTTTTTATTGTTGTTGATGTGCCATTTCCATTAGATCTCAACACTGGGCCTGCTGACGACTCTGCGCTTTGTGCTGTGTCTAATATTGACAGCCATACGCTCAGGAGTGGGATGAGATGCATGGCTACCTGGGGTAGACCGCTAGTTGTTGTAGATCGTATTCCAATCCGTCTCTTGTGTTGAAATACAAGCTAGAGCTGAAATTGCGGAGCTGTGACTGGTGACCGTGTCGAACGAACGGTCCGTGTCTAGTACGGGATAAATCTGAGAAACCGTAAATGACCCAGTCGAAACAGAAATCTTGTGCTGAGCCGGTTTTGTTTGGATATGTTTTGGTGTTGGTTTTGGTCTTGGTACCCGATGTTGATTGTTGACAAAACAAAGCCTTAAAGTGGATCCTGGGTTTGTACTGTGTGGGTATGGATTTGATGTTGAGGGACGTTGATAGATCTACAGATCTGAAAATCTTTGGGAGGGTTGGGCTGATCTATAAAGAAACCTGCTTGGTCAATTCCGATGGCTGGGGTTTCGGATCTGTGCAGGCGAGGTGCAGGCGCTAGTTTGGGCTTGAGCCTCGTGCAGCTTTTGTTTGTTTGGCCAATCGGGTGTTGGTTTGTTCTTTATTACATGGGTTATTTGTTATTTGTTGACTACAGGTAGATTCATGTGTACAAGTGAATCGAGTCAAGTCCAGCGCACGTACTATGTTAACTTACACATTACATGATACATACAACAACAAGCATGTCTCATATCATTTCAAAATCAAGGACTAAATGCAGGAAGCCACAGAGTGTGGTAGGGTATCGTCAGTAAATGACATGAGAAATCCAAACTGCAAGGACCGGCACAGGAAACACGCCGAAGGATTCGCTAAAAGGACATGCGAAATGAGAGCCCCGATGCCATGTCCGATGCAGAAAGAAACAAAAACATCTAGGAAACCGATGCGGTGTGGTGTGGTTCACCTGAACAAAGTATGAAATCGCTGGTAAGGAATGGCTGGTGACGGGCAGAGCTGTCGGGAATTGGGGATGAATGAGTATGCCTAGAGCAAGGCAGGCGAAGAGGGGAGACCGTCGGAGCCTTCTTTCTTTTCCTCAGGTTCGGCCGGTAGTGGCTTTTCATCGCTCGCCGAGTCCTCCTTCGCTGGCTCTTTGGCGTCTTCATCGTCGGCTGCCTTCTCGGTGTCACCCGATTCCTGGGCATCACCATCACCACCATCGCCCTCACCCTCTTCCTTGGCCTCGGTAGTCTGTCCAGCCTGAGCAGCGATAGCTTCCGCCTCCAATCTCGCCATCTCAATATTACGTGCTTGCTGCCTCTCCCAAACTTCCCTTCGGATGCGATCATCCTTGGCAGTGCGAAGGCGCTCAGTCTCTTCGAAACCACCACTCTTCTTCAGTTTTCCTTCTTCAACAAAGGCCCCAAGTTCCTTCTGGAACAGGCCAATTCGTCGCGTCTCGAGCTCCTTCGCCCGAGCTTTCTCTGCTCGTTCAATCGCCTCAAGTCGGCTTTCATGGTTGGGCTGCAAGGCGCGGACTTCACCAAGAACACCATCCTTGGCCTTCATTGGGTCGACAGTGGGATCAATTCCAAGAGTCCGAGATGGAGCACGTGCCGCACTGCCGGGGGTTCCGTTGGACATGACTTGCTCCTTGGTAGCTTGCTCGACCAATGCAAATGTCTGGGTAGCCTTCTCGAGATCGTCTTGTAGATCGGCAGCCAAGTCTTCCTGCATGGTAAGCTGGTCTCGCTCCTCGCAAACCAACTGCAACTCCTTCTCCCAAATCTTGGTCCAAATGGGCTTCTCGCGGCCCAAGAAGTCTTGCATTTTCTTGATCTCCTTCATGACTGTGCTGATGTCGCGGCTGACACCCTCCAATTGTCTGGGAAGAGGACGGACACCACGGGTGACCACGTCCTTACGGAGATCCTCAACCAAGTCTTGGAGATCATCGACACGAGCGACCAATCGCTCGGATTCACCTGCAAGCTCCTTCTTGCCGGTGTTGACGCGAGCCCGGCCGGCGTCGCCTTCGTATGATGGGATGGTGACGTCTTCGGCAGCAGTCTTGACCTTACTTGCCTTGGCACGAACAGCACTCATTGAGGTATTGACATCTGCCGTAAAGTTAGAGTAGGTCTGTCGCAAAACAGCCAGGTCACGACGCAAGCTTTGTAGTTCTGCGAGCTGGCTACCACTTCCAGCAACCACTGCATTCGAGCCAGTGGCAGCCGATTTGGGAGGGGCGGCAGCCAGGCGTGCTATTTCTTTGGCAGCCTCGACCTGGCGTTCTGAAACTCGTTGGATGGCGTTTCCCTGGCCAGAGAGAGCCTCCTTGACACCTTCCACGAGAAGACGCACGCTTCCAAGGCCGTCGTCAAAGTGCTTCTTCACCTCATCCAGGTTGTCCACGTTCAGAACCAGGACGGACCGGTCCTTTACATCATTGAGATCCTCCAATTCATGACGGATACCTGAAATTGGGTCTTGGATGTAGATTTCAGGCAGGTCCACGCCGTTGTCGTGGGTGTTCCAGGCGAATTTTTCAATGAATGCAAGTTGTAGACGTCCAATTGTAAGTTCTGCAATGCCATCCGGGAGGACATACTTCTTGATTTTGCTCTTGTATTGCAGGAACAATGTAAGCTCCTTACCGGGCGAAGGCTGTTCAGTAGAAAATTGCGCAGCCGAAGGAGGTGTCGCGATCTGGGATGGTCCGAAGATGTCACCCTTGGGAGTCTGCGGTGCTGGCTTCGCGGGCTCAAAGGCTTCCTCGAGCGACTTCTCCTGGGGTTGGGGGACGATTGGAGGCGGAACAATAGCGGATTCTCCGGAGTTGTGCTTGCTCCCGGAATCATCCTTCTCGGGCGCTTCGGGTGCAGTCTCAGCAGCTGGTTCTGGAGCCTGCGCCGTAGATGGCGGTGTTGGTTCCTCCTTCACCACATCCGGAATTTTTGCAGGTGTCTGCGCCTGTGCGCCCTTGGCGGCTTCTTGGAGACGGTTGTTGGATCGTTGTCTTGTGTGAGTGTAAGAACCTCGAAGGCGAACTGCATTTAGCGATTCACGGACATCGCGGCCACGGTTGGGGATGGGAGAATTTTGGGTAGGGAGGACGGGAACACCGTTGGTGGAGGTGCCCAAGTGCTTCTGGATCTGGTATGCGGAGAATCGACGAGATGCACGTCGTTCAAGCTCGCCGCTTCGCTGTAAGGCGCCCAGTGCATCATCCTCTTTTGGTGGTGGTGGTGGGGGGGGTGGAGGTGCAGGGAATCCAGTCGGGGTTGTATAGGTAGGGGGTTGGGTATTAGCTGGCCGAGGGGTTGTGTCACCCTCCATGGGGGAGGGCTGAGAGAGCATTTGTTGCGCCTCTCGCCGAGAGGTCTCTCTTTCGGTGTAGCTGCTGCCCCGTGTGTCACTCGCCGAAGGCGCCGAAGAAGTTCGATTGATGGCCGGTTGGTCCTCCAGAGAGCCACCGCTACCAAATCGTCGGTTAGATCGTTTCGGGGACTGGGCTGTCGATGGCATCGTAGAGGCTGCGGCTTCATCATACAGCTGGCCGATGGCCTGTCCGCTAGCGATGCTTCCCGCACTGGCCTGCCGCCCTGTCGAAGGCCTGCCATCATCGCGTTGCTGCCGTGAGCGTAAACGAGCCTGCTTCTTCTTGAGTCCATGGAGAAGATTTATTATGATATCGCGGATTCGGGGGAGATATCGATCGAGGCTTTGCGCGGAGGCATCTTGGCTGAGGGTGTCTTCAAGGATGGTCCGGAGGAGGTCAGGAACAGGGCCCAGGTCGGAGGTATCGACGCCGATAGCACTAAAGGCCCTACAGGCCAGGTTGAACTCATAACCCAGTCGCACGTACACGTCCGAAACATCGTTTTCCGAGGCCTGCTTGCGGGACCATTGTGTGAGAGTTTCAAGGAGTTGTTTTGTCGCGACTAATAGATGTGTTACGCTCTTTTCGATTTGAGATATTTGTTTATCGGGCTATGTGGCAATGAATGACTCGTTAGCCAGTGCAAGTAATTGAGTGTCAAAAGTACATACCGGGTTCTTGCTTGACTGTGACCGAGACGAGGCGGAGGAACTGCGACCAGATTGTTGTGAAGACATGGATGCGGATCCAGACACCGAGGGTCGCTGGGGAGAAGTCTGTTGATCCGGCTCTCCAGGATAGGGGAGACTTGAGGATTGCATCGGAAAGGTGGAAAGAGGGAGGGAAGAAGATGATGCCCAGCCTCCACCTTACCGCGTCTGCACAGCTGATCGGCGTTATCACTGTATTCTCTATTACCATACAATGTAATGTATCAGGGACCAGGCCAGCGCGTTAGTTTAATATTGGGCACGAAGTAGAATATACTTAGGTTAAGTTAAGTAATCGCAGAGCATCACATGTGCGTCTAGTTCCCCTATATTCCCGGTATGCATCCATTGTAGCGAATTACAGCCATACAAAGGCTTAGAAAGTCTCAAGTCGGACTAGTCTGGCATTCGGCAAGACCCGCGTTTATCCACATAGTCAGGGTACTGAGCATTTACCCTATTGTATAGGTTAGGCATGGGTCTACACCTACTATAGTAGTAGTACAGACCCCAGTATGGGTTAACGTGTTATACATCTTAAAACCTGAGCAAAACAGGGGAAGAATAACGTAATCGCATACAAATATACATAGAAACCAAGTGCGGCTCACACATGTAGATTGCAGGACAAATGGTCACGTCATGTACTGCGGACATGCGGGTTGGTTCGTTTCTATTGGTATTTGGAAAAGTACAGGGTTGGAGGAACGCACATTCACACAAATTGGTAGAGATATTAATATTCTAAGAGCGTAGGACGTGGAAGTACATGTCTTCGGATAGCGGGTGGCTTATTTCAAATATGAAAGTGAGTCAATAACAGATATGGTCTTCACTCGATCACGGGTGGTATATGTAGAATCTGAGACTATCTACGGATACGAGTAGATTTCACCTAATAGTGGGCGACACATATCAACTATAAAGCTGTCTGTGAGTAACGCCTTTAGTCCTCACTTAATACCAAGTGGTATATAAGTCATACTAAATATGAGGCTGTCCACGAGCAACGTGTGTGTTCTTTATCATTTACCAGGTGGCCTATACAAAATGTGAAGCTTTCTATACATTAAAGTTCATGGTCTTCACATAGGTAGCGGGTGATATTCAAAACCAGAAAAGTACTTTGATGATGAAAAGTTTACTCCGTAGCAGGTGATCTATATAAAAAGTGATACTGTCTACGAATAATATATCGAGTCGTCACTTCATAAGGGATAGCACATGCAAAATGTGAAGCTCTAATATAGTGCATAGTCTTTACTTTGTAGTAAATGGTGTATATAAGATCTCAAATTGTCTACGAAAATGCCCATGTTCACTTTAAAAGCAAGTGGCACATACAAAATGAAGATATCTACGCATAACGTTCCCGACGCAATTGAAGCGGTAACACGGTACCATACCATACGCGTGACTTCCCCCCAAACAATCCATCAACTTGCGACTCCTTCTTTTCTTCCCATTCCATTCCTCCGCTCACTTTCTCATTCTTGATACACCCACGCGCTGGTGCTGCTTATTTCCCCCCTCTTTCCCTGTTTGTGCAGGCGGTGTGGCTTCGTGCCTCATCTTCGTGGCTTCCCGTTCCACAGCTTCACCTAAGTGAACATGGCGTCTGCTCTGAACTCTGCGCCAACGGCGAATGCCTCTGGCAATGCCAACTCTGGCTCTCACTCTGGTCGTTCTACTCTGAGACCTTCCAACAGTACCAAGGGGTCTGACAACCGCCGCCAGTCTGGTAGCCCAGTCGACGGTGGTGCACGGTACGTTCAACCCTTCCCCCCACCAGTCGCTTTGAGGATATGCCTGCGACTTTCTCTTTTAGAGTTGAGATACTACTTGTAATGGATCATGTTCCACGGTGGCCTTGCTCCTGCCATGCTGTTGGAGCCCCTCTAGCTGGGGTTACTCACATCATGTGCCTCAGGGCGCCAATTGAAAGTGTTGGATCCGTCCACAGCACTGCCATCATCATTAGTTGGATTGGATGATAATCTGCTAACACATGCATACTCTGCGACACAGGCGCTCCAACTCTCATAAGGCCTGGACCCAAGGCACCAACCCTATCACCCAGCGATCCTCCCACTCCACATCCAACGGAAACATGGCCCACCGGGGCCAGTCTGGCTCTCCACGGCCAAACCAAAAGGAATCGAACACTCCTGACAGCCATGCCCATGATCGCCTGGTCTTTTTGTTCGCCAGCTTCATTGTAAGCATCTGTCGCAATGCCGTGCACAATGCCTATTCTAACCAGTTCAGGGACTACAAACCACCATTACTACAAAGGCCGGAGAGAAGCTTAGCGGTATATTTTCTAACTCGACCCTGGAGTCAAATGACTCGTCCTTCACGCTCAAGATGGTCCAGCGCGCTGACCAGGAGGACCAACTCACAACAAACGGCGTGAGCGACGTCGCGGTCCCGTATCTGGGCAGTGGACCTGAATATAACATGCAATTTGATATCCGGGAGATTGCGGACATCTCTGTACCCAATGTCACTACTGCTGAAGTCTCGGCTAAGGTGTCCAATGGTAAGCGTTGACTATTGTGATTCGTTCACATATTACATGCACTAACCTCACCTACAGGTGCTTCTCAGGGATTCAGGACCGACAGCGACATTTCCGGAAACCTCGCCATGCGCGAGCGTACACTACAGCGCTGGGAACCTTCTGAGAACGATGTCGATATGTCAATTGAGACCAGTAACAGTGCCGCCGGATGGGATCAGTTCGAGACAAACGAGCGGCTTACCGGCTTTAAGAGCGACTACAACGAAAGCATCTATACCACCCATCTCGACCGCACTGATCCTAGTTACTCGGCTGCGCTCGAAAAGGCATCTCGTATCGCGGCTGAAATTGAGGGCTCCGCTTCGGACAATTCTCACCTGCGTGAAGAGCGCGGTCTGGTGGAACCTGCCACTGGCGATCAAGATGAAGAGGACAAGTACAGTGGTGTTCGCCGCGAGGAGAAGGCTTTCCCTCCTTTGCTCTCTGGCCAGCCAAATAAATATACCCCTCCTGGGCGCCGGCAAGCTGCTCCCCAGCCTACCAACGCACCTCCCAAGCAGGCCGCCCCCCCTGCATCTGTTCCTTCCATTACAAAGAAGGAGACACCCACAGCCCAGCAGCCTGAGCCAACCACATTGCAACCCTCAGCCGAAATTGAGAGTGGGAGCGCCTCAGCCAAGGCTTTCTCGCCTGGTCCTCCCGCGGTCAAGCGTCCTTCTGCCGAAAATGCTACGGCGAATGTGGAGACAGAGGTACTGGATCATTTCCGCCAATTTGCCAACAGCGAGAAGCTCAAGATGCAAGAGCGTCGTCGCAATCAAGCCTCCTATGATCGCACTGTCAAACTCAACGAGCTAATGAAATTCTCAAAGAGTTTCAAGCTTTCTACTCCTGTGCCCAAGGACCTTGTCCCAATTCTGGCCAAGGACCGCATGAAGCAAGAGGAAATCATCCAGCGAGCTCAGCAAGCCCAGCAACAGGGGGTGGATGAAAAGGATATGCCTAAAATCACATCGCCTCCTACCGAACCGAAGCCTCCTGTTCGTGGTACTGGACCTACTGGTGCTGTCCCTCCTGTCGCTCCGGCTGATCGCCAAAACTACCAACGTTCTCGACAGGGCTATCCTCCTACAGGCCCTCTTGCTGGACCTAACGGACGTTTCCCCCAGCAACCTATTCAACCCGGACGTCCCGGTGTTGGTATGCTTGGTCACCGCCTAGCAGACAATCTACAGCAGCGAAAGGGCGCTGGTGTGGCTCCTGTTCCTGCTCCGCTTCCCATCCAGGATGCTCGCGGGCCTCCCACTGGTCCTGCTAGCGACCAGCACAGAATCACTAGCCCTGTCAAGTCGCAGGGACCTGGATCTTCTGCATCCAGCAAGTTCAACGTTCGGGCTATGGAGTTCAAGCCAAACCCCGCAGCGAGTACTTTCACCCCTGGCGGTGCTCCCTCAGCCACAACTGCTAGCCCACGGCCTTTCTCTCGTAGCCGTTCCGTGTCTCGCACAGCCACTCCCACTGCCTTTTTTGGCCCAAGGAAGCCTCAGCCCATCTCGGAGCGACCTTCTCTCCAGGACCAGTTCAATCCAATCAAGCGCATGAAGAAGGAGGGCGCAGGACATACCGAGAAGCCATACATTTTCAACGATGGAATTCCACCCCCGTACAAGACTTTGCCGACCTGGGACACTATTGAGGGTAACGAGGAAAAGACATATGATCAAATGTTCAAACAACCTATTGTTCCGTCCTCGGCTCAGGGACGCTCCGTATCCAACAACCCAAACATTCCCCAGCAGCACGGGATGTCTTTCCATTTCCAGCAAGGAAACCCCGGTCTCCCTGCTTCTGGTGGCCCCAATGGCGGACACCTCCATCCTCAGGGTCATCACGGGCCCCCCCACGTCGACGACCATCGCATGCACATGTCTGGCTCGAACTCTGGAGTCTTCCCGTCTCCCCGAATGCAACCTGGATACCCTTCTCCTATGGCGCCCCCAGCCCAAGTGGCCTTTGGGCAGCCGATGCCCCCCTTCTATGGCAACCCTCAAGGTGGTCAAATGAGACCCTACCAGGGCGGTCCCCAGTTTGTGAACCCGCAAGCTCCAATGATGGTGCAGCAGCCGTCCAATGGACCCTTCATGGGAGTTCCACAGGGTATGGGTCCATACAACCAACAGATGCCTATGTACTCCCCCTCTCCCGCCCATGCATACCCGCATGCACCTGCACCTCAGCCTCATAGCGGATACCCCAGTCCGAGCCGCGGTGCGCCCATGATGATGCACCAGAACTCGCAGTCAGGACAACCCCCGCAACCGATGATGTATATGCCTGGACACAGTGAGTCAGCCCGCCGTTCCCAGTCCCACAGCTCCCGCCTTTAACACAAAACCAGTGCCTCCCAACCGTGGCAATTACCCGCAGCAACCTCATTTCTCCTCCAGCCCGCATCAGTCACATCACTTCCATCCCAACCAACACCGTACACCCAGTAACGGGTTCAACCAAATGCCCCAAATGCCCTCTCAGATGTCTAGCAACACACCGAACTCCGGAGCTTCTCATTCCGCCGAGGCCACAGACGAAGGCAAATGAAATACACGAATCATGAACCCCCTGGGCCGTGCCCCTTTGAATGATGCTCCATCTTATCATCCCTCTCCGCTGTGACCTACCAGCGCTGTGCATTGCTGGTGGCCATCTCAAATACGCGGTTCCTATCCCAGAGCGCATCTTCGTCTGTCATCTGCCGTCATGGCGTGTCCCTCACCGGATGAAGTCTGCGCCGAACTTCACATTGTCTCAAGACTGTCCAGGTACGTTCAGTAGTTCCGCGGCTTGTGGCACCTTTGCTCATGATTAACAGACTCGAAGATATCAAGCTACTCGTTGCGCCTATCTAATCTATAGATAGCAATTTGGCGATGTACATGAAGGCCAATTCCCTGGTGATATATGACACCCAATTCAGTACATCGCCTCATACCCTTTTCCCATGGTCTGCAACTTTTCCCCCAGTGTGGGTAGTCTCAAGTCTTGAGGATATTCAGTCAGTATCGGGATATCCCGTCTTCCGGTTTTTCTTTAGCACGCTTTCCTTTTCTTTTTCTTTTTATTAGCCTTGTCTTGCTTTGTTCTCAATGGAGATTGGGGTCTGTTGTGGGTTCATCATATGAACCTGCAAACCCTCAATCCATAGGAACGGGAGTGAGGCTTGTTGGGGATGTCTTTCGTATTGACAGTGGAGGGAGATGGGTGGTGGTTATCTGGAGACAAGGAGACGGGAACGGAGCAGAGTAGTTGAAGGGGATGGTCAGAGATGGGGTGAGTGGTCTTCACGACGCCTCTAGGTTCATGAGATGAAATGAAATGGCTATATTATATGGATTTCGGTAAAGACTAGATGTAATCAGGATACACCATCCAAATGTCAAGATGTAGACCTAACTTAAATAGGGATGGTGTCGAAATAGGGTTCGGGTGAGTGGTTCTGGGAAACCCTATCTCAATACTTGCATTGTACATCTACATCTATCAACCTATGCAGGTATGGCTGTCTTGGTGGATCAGAAACTGCTAACGATGGGCAGGGGCCAAATAGGGCTGGGCAAATTGGGGCATTGATTTTATATCCTGCCAGATTTAGTGCATGTCAAATTAAACCATGATCTCGCGAGACACCAATATAACAATTAATTCAGGCAAACTAAACACTAAGTAGCCAAGTAATCACTTAGCCTCCAAAATACACCAAAACTCCATTTGTGTTAACCGAACACCACAGCCATCGAAACCAACCACGTTTCGCCCCCAAGATCCAGATCTAACGGCGAAATCTAATACTTCGCCTTTCGAGGCTGATCTTTTTAAAGATCCTACATTTGAGAAAGTTGGTTCGTATTTGAGGAAGAAACTTGAGCTGTGTATTTTTAAAGATCGGGTTTCATTATGTGAGTGACCTTATTAGACGGGATTTAGATGATTGATCTATGGCAATGGCGATGGATAACAATCTATTAGTGTCGTCTGTGCCAGTCTCGCTGATCCTTCTGATGGCTTATTTCTTGATATCCTCGGTAGATCTATTCAATTACTTTAATCCGCGTGGAGGTCAGGGACAGAGCGTTGCGGCGTTGCCGTCTCATGATAAAGTCCAACAAGATAAAATATACATACAATACCGAATTTCGATACTTGTCATCTACTAACCAATCGATAGACTTCACTTCCCTTCTGAACTACCCAACAACAACTTCCGATAAAAAAGACACCCCAACACCAGCCCTAGACTTCGAAGACCGAAAATTATGCTTCCAAGGCACAGCAAGCCTAATCTGCCCTTCGTCCAGACTAGATAAAGCCTGACCCCCAGCAGAACTAATGATAATCCTCTACATGCCAAATCTATCCATGCTCCCACGGTTAGAAACCCACCTCGCCGGTCCGGAGAATACATGGCTCCTCGCTCGCCTTCTTCGCTCCCTGCTTTGGATCTACATCGACCTCTTCCAATCCTGCGGCGATTGGTCGGAGGTATGGGGTGTTGTATTGTAGGATCTGGTGGGACGCGATGCAGATGCTTAACAGGCTAGTTTGTGTCCGTCGACATTGCATTAAACTAGGAGGTTGCATAGGGCTATATCTAATGTTACCATCCTGAGGTAAAATTTGAGGTTGCATATTTCTTCTATGGAGAAGTTTCTTGGGTATTTTACTAGTGGACAAGTTGAGTGGTGGGCTTTTTCTTCTTCTTATTCTTCTTCTGGGTACGAGGACGGCGAGTATACTGGTATTCTTGTTGAGCGTACGCGGAAGACCTTGAGGGATTCGGAGCTCGGTTGAAATGTTTGCTTTTGCATTTTTGCCGTTGTCTTTTGTTAGCGTTGGTATAGTTCCAGGGGTTCGGTTTATGCTGGATTGAGGGAAGCCAGTGCTAACCCAGTGGAACTCAACGGTTCCCACAGCAGTCGTTGCGCAAAACAGCACACATTTTCAAAATGCGGAACCTGCCTCAAAGCAAATCCGGTATAGAAACTCTGTCTCCCGTCATACGAGAAAACTAGCGGATCGTTTCGAGAACATCGAGAGATCAAGTGGTAGGGCTGATAGCCTACATATACCTTCAATTCACTTGAGTGCCCCGACGATCCGAACGATTTTTACAACTTTGCCATGTCATATAGACACTACCCTCAGGGTCCACCCCAAGCAGAGGGCTGGGGACAAAATACAAGCTATCTTCCGAGGCCGCCTCAGGGCAGATTTATGGTCCAACGGGGCCACCAGAGAGAGTGAGGTCTCAGTCGGAGACGACGAGGAAGGTGCAATTGGGGGCAAACCTCTTTCGTAAGTAGCAGTTAAGATAGAACAATGAGGTCCATAACGTGATATCATTATCTTTAGTCGAACGGAAATGTGATGGCTATTGTTTCCGAGGGCCACTATCAAGTCTCAACATGAAAAGCACTCCTAGCCCCATCAATATAACCTAAAACTGTAAAAGAAGTTAGCTGCCAGTTCCTCGAAAATTCCAGAATGAAACATCAAAGGACAGGAATCTCCTCAGTATAATTTGAAAATGATCATCATCCGAGCAACAGCAACCAGACCACGTCTCATTCACCGCGGTGCTTTACCTGCCACAAGCCATGATCAACCCTCCGACCATGAACAAGCCCAGATCAAATTCCAAGGTACCAGGGATCAAGAACCCACACACCCCCAGCCCTCACCACAAGCGCGCCCCCATTTCCAGCATCGATCAAACCGCCCCTTCAATCCCCCAACACTCTTCGCAGCAGATTGGAACCAAACAAAGCACGAAAACGAGGTTCACCCTCGTGATATACTTTGCATGACAGTATTCCCTCGATCCTATCCGCCACAGCCATTGGCTCCTATCGTCCTCATGGAAGTGAAGTGGACACAGGAACCCCATATTGCGGCGGACGCCGAACCGTTTCTCGGGTTGTGCAAACACCAAGACGGACTTCAGCGTATATGTACACCAAGTCTCACAAGAGTCCACGCCCGCACGCCGCTTTGTCTCAACGCGGGGTTCAGCCATTGAGCTGTAGCCAGGACCGCCCTCATAGAGATGTATGTGTTCTGCGTTGAAGAGTGAAAGAAAACTTCAGGTTTGGTGTGAACCGACGCTGTTATCGAGAAAGCGCAGATTGCAGCACGAGCACAGCTTTGCCGTGAGACTAGCTGCTCCATCAGACGGGGATACCTCCTGCTGGCAAGAAACGGTGGGCTAAGCGTGCCTGGTTGGCGGCCTTAGTATTCGAGCTAGGACCTGCTCGCGGCGATTTGGGATGGAGCTTGCGGAGAGTACCATCGGGAGCTGAAATGAGTCCTTGCGGTTGTTGTAGCGAGGTCCGACCTTTTACCAGAAAATTTTCATCATAGGAGGAGCGACAGATGTCGCGGAGTGGACTTTGCGTTGTAGAAACGCGTGGAAGAAGGAAAGGAGACTTGCCTGCTGTAGCTTGTCAGTGGATAGGTTGAGGGTTGGTAACTATATTAGTGCTAGGTGTAGTAAGCATGAGATAATGAGTATCGGATTTGAATGGACTGCAGACAACATTCGACGCGTGGAAAAGTGAATTGGGGAGCAAAGTGACGCTGTCAGCCAAAAGTGTATTTATTTCGTGATGCGGCCTGAGGCAGAAACTATTATCGCGATAAGGCGGGGCTGAAGGAGCCAGTTTGTTCTTCACGACAAAGTCGGAGTGAAGAGTACTGAGTCTGACACAACTGGTCTGTCTCTAATTATCTGTTCCGCTTCGATTTTCGACCTTTATACCGGTCACAGATATACCTGGCAATTGGCCGCCCCTCTTGCGCACCCCGGGCGACCCCAAACAATCCCCGAACTGCCAACACATACCCCATAACGATGGATTTCCTCAAATCAGCCGTAGCGTCCGCCATCGCAAAAGGCACAGGGCAACCTTTCTCTCTTGGCGATAGAGTGGACATCGGCGACTCAGTTTGGGCACTGCACAACGGCACGAAACGGGTACGGCGACTTGCTTGGCTCATGCGGGATGGTTCAATGGCTAACCAGTTCGACCTGCGTGTACTATAGGATGACGGTTCCTCCTGCAGTGTGTTCTCTTTCGATATCAACGCGAACAAGTCGCGCCTACCGCTAGCAAAAAATGCTGCCCGCAAGTTCAGGACGCTACGGCACCCCGGTGTGATCAAGGTCTTGGATACCATTGAGGTATGAGCTACAAAGGAACCATATATGGGGCCTGAGGCTATGGCAGGTGGTGATAGGTGCTTACAATGTGACAGACGGAAACGAACCTGTATATTGTTACCGAACGAGTCGTGCCACTTTCCTGGCCCGTGAAACGGAGGAGTTTGAACGAAGAGACCGCAAAATGGGGGTTGTATACTGTCGCGGTAAGATTATCTCGGACGCGTTGCTGTTATCTCGCTGACAACAGTTGATTTGGATAGTCTACTCTCAAGTTTATCAATGAGGACGCCTCCTCCGTTCACGGCGCCGTACGCGCATCATCGGTTTTCACAAGCGAGAGCGGCGAATGGAAGCTCGGAGGATTTGAAATTCTGAGCTCCATGAAGGAGGATGATGCTATTATATATGTCAGTATAGCTTGCTATTCAGCAGCCTGGTTAGAACCCTATACTAACTGTTTTTGTAGACATACGGAAGCATTATGCCCGATGCTGCACGCTTCACTCCCCCGGAGGTTGTGAGAGGTGGCTGGGATACTATTAAGAGCCACCCTCTCACAGCAGTTGACGCCTACGGGCTGGGAATCTTAATATTCGAGGTCTTTAATGGTAACTTTTCTGGCGGCGATCAAGTTGGCAAGACGACAAACATACCTCCAAGCATGCAACAAAGCTATAAGCGACTTTGCACTGCTAACCCGAAGCTACGCTTGAGCCCTGGTCATTTTGTTGAACAGGGAAAGAAGCACGGTGGTTTCTTCCAGACGCCGCTTATCCGCATGACTGAGGATATCGACAGTTTAGGACTGAAGACCGATGCTGAACGTGAAGAGTTTATCAAGTATGCGTTCCCCGAAGATTTTATGCACCACTTTGCGACGACTAACATGAATTAGTGAGCTTGATGGCCTGTCCGAAGACTTCCCTGAAGACTTCTTTAAGATGAAGTTGCTTCCAGAACTTCTCAAATCCGTCGAGTTTGGAGGTGGTGGGCCCAAGGTCCTCAGTGCTACTTTGAAGATTGGATCCAAGTTGTCGGCAGATGAGTTCAATGCTAAATTGACTCCTGTTGTTGTGCGCCTCTTCGGAAACCCTGACCGAGCTTTGCGAGTCTGTCTTCTGGACAACTTACCTTCCATGATTGACAACCTCCCTCAGAAGGTCGTCAATGACAAAATCTTTCCTCAGATGGTAGGCGCATTCATTCGTTCAGCTTGAGTAGAACTAACATCTCCCAGACTTCCGGTTTCACCGACGTCGCTCCTGTGGTTCGTGAACAGACCGTCAAGGCTGTTCTTACCATTATTAACAAGCTCAATGATCGTATTGTGAACGGAGAACTGCTGAAGTTCCTCGCACGCACAGCCAATGATGAGCAACCTGGCATCCGCACGAATACAACGATTTGTCTTGGGCGGATTGCTAAAAACCTGGGACAAAGTGTATGTATACTGCTCGCTGCGTTAAGAGTTATGACTAATATCTCTCGAGACTCGCTCCAAGGTACTTATCGCAGCATTCACGAGATCTCTCAGGGATCCCTTTGCGCACGCTCGGGTTGCAGGACTGCTTGCTTTATCCGCGACAATCGATGTGTTCACAGAGGATGACTGTGCTGCAAAGATTCTCCCTGCCGTTTGTCCTTCACTTCTGGATAAGGAAAAGTGAGCAATACACCTCAAGTCCCCCACTGGTTTCCTGTCCTAACAATTTAGCAGATTGATTCGAGACCAAGCAAACAAGACCCTTGACATATACATCCAGCGAGTCCGAAAACATGCCAACACTATGGTCGACACCGTCATCCCACCCACCGCACCAACAGAAGCGAAACCAGACGTCCGCGTCGCAACTCCCAACGAAAGCTCCTGGGCGGGCTGGGCCATCTCATCCTTCACAAACAAAGTCGCAGCTGCCAACGGCGAGATGGAATCAACAGCTAATGGTAGCAAACCCGCCGACCCAGAAACAGCTCGCTCGGCATCCGTCCCCCGCCCTGCTAAATCCTCCCCATCAACTCAGCTTGATCTGCCAAGACAAGTTCTCCGCCCTACAGCTCAGCCCTTGAACAGATCAATGTCGGACCGCCCCGCCCCAGCAGTCCACTCACCTGAACCAGAAGACGATGGCGACGACGTTTTCGATGCTTGGGGAGCAATGGACGACGATGAGGCCGAAGAAGATCCATTCACTGCGGCTGTCACCTCTCCCAAACCCACATCACCTGCTCCGACATCAACAACAGCCTCGAAGGTCCCATATGACGATGGAGGCGAGCCAGACTTTGCCGGCTGGCTAGCAGCAAAGAACCAAACAAAGGCTAAGAACCCCCTACCGAAGGGTCTGACCAAGGCTGCATCTACCAACAATGTTACTACACGATCTTCGGCTGCAAGCACAGTCAAGCCACGCACTTTGGTTGCGCCTAAGAAGATTGACACTAAGCCCAAAGACGAAGAGATTGACGATGACTGGGGTGATGCGTGGGATTGATAGATTGAGCTGAGTTGCTTTTCTTTTTGTGCTCTATGTCTATACCACGTCTAATCCATGCATGTCTGGCTTGCCCATATTTGCACACTTTGGGAGTCTTGGTGTCTATTTTTTTTTGTGTGTATCTGTGATTATTACGATGTATACATTGAGTAGCCCATAATAGATTGATGAATAATCTAGTAATTTTCACACTGAATGGTAAAGAGCACAATAGCAATATTTTGTATAATCAGACAATTCCTTGGTAAACTACTTTTAGTTCAGACCCGAAGTGAAATTACTCGAGGCAAAAATTATTATGACTGGTCTTTAAACAAGCGGTTGGGAAATGAGAATGACTGGATTATTTTACTCCAAGCTGGACATGTTTTTCCTAAATTCGAAGCTCATGAATATGATCAAGTTGCATTGGTTTCCTAGCAGAGTGGCATCATATTCTAACTCCAGATTCTCTTCTCATGTCACATCTTATAGTAGCAGGCTAGAGATCCTTCAAGATCTCGGCAGCAGCACGCTGCAACACAAGATCATACATATTTTATTCTGGACAGTGCGGTAAATGCATGCAACGTTGAGCAGATGAGATAAGAAATGTCTTTCCCTATCCGAGGACTTCAATGACTTCAAGGAAGCAGAATAAATCATACCTATTATGTTGTTCGGTTCATTACTACCCAACAAAGAGAGACGGTTGATATATCTGTTCGAGTGCGGGGCCTAGAAACATTGAATTCTTGGCATCAGCCCATTGCAGCGAATTATGAGACCGAATCTTTCCATACCAAGCATGTCATATTGCTTTGTTGCATTGCGGATTAGTGGTTGTGTCGGGGTTCTTTTTCAAGGTATGAGATGCTAGACTCATCTCGTTGAGCTTTAAGCTTGGCTATTCTGCCCTCAATCGATTAGCCTCTAGTATGTTTTTTATCCATCGAGCGTCGACTTGTTTGCTTTTCGGGCTCTGAGTCTCTAATAGAACTGGCAAAGTTCGTTGAATTAGAGCATTGCTTTGCCGAAAGCCGAGTATCAAATGCGTATCTTTGTGGGTGCCAAGGCGATCACGGGCCTCAGTGTGGTATTCAATTTAGTCTACATTGGGCCTTTCCTGTAGCAATCAAGATAGAAATTGTGATGAGAGTACATAAGCCCTTGGTAGCGATTACTGCCACGGCTAGACACGTTATAAAATGGCTATATTACCTTACCAAATGATCTTGAGGGGTCTTCTTATATCAAAATAAAAATGCAATCTTTTCTTAATATAATGGGACGTGTGGCCTTCAGGTCTCAGGCTTGCTTTATTTGTTCCTTTTACTAGGACCTAGGACTAATTCATCATTCGTAGAGATCTTGCAAGCGACCATTCATCCCTCTCTTTTTATCAGATGATATAAGCTGAAGGCAGAGAGTGAGCAAGGGAAGGACTAGATGACTAGAGAGGCTATTCTAAACCTCGGGGTGCTTAGTTAGGCAACTAGGGGCAATCCGACCCCGGGGTGTTGAAAGAAGTTTATGGCGTTCATGGAACTGTAAAGTTTGAGTTGTTCTTTTAAGAGGAGACACGACACTTAGCTTGGCCGTGAGGCTTTGAGCAGATATAACTACGAAACCCTGATAGAGCCTTTAGCTTCAGGCTTAAGTTATTGCTATGCCAATAGATCCAGGTTATAGGACTATATCCTAGTTTCTGAGCAATTTGAGGTAGTCCGTTCGATCTTTAATCAACTCCTCACATATTGAGATATACTGGTTTGGCAATAATGCTTAATGCTAACGTCATTACTCATGTCACTACTAACTTCAAGATTGTTTTTATTCCTAGGTTTCCTTGTTATCGGGCACGCCCGAGACGGTCGTGCTTTCGAAGGTAGGCAAATGTGACACTAAGGTCAAAGGTCATCTGTTCCTTTAGTCACGGTCGGGCCTTATTCCCGCGCCCGTTAGACAGATAATAGATCTTCTTCTTTTTCCTCCTACTTCGGATAACGGCCTCGTAGCCCATAGGCCCTTACATACTCAGCAAATGTATTAGAACCTTTTTCGTGGTACTAGCAATATGAAACCCGATTATTGTTACATGATGGCTTAGCGAATTGGTATAGCAAAGTTGTATAATAATTTGGTGGTGATGATGCCTTGTGGCCACGAGCAATGTAAATTCTAAAGAACCTTAGAGCTAACCGAGAGGCATGGACATGAATGATTATGCTCTTTGGCTTATGTGGCCATAATTTCATGCGCTTTCAACAGCCCGGCCGGGCTAGCTCAATCGGTAGAGCGTAAGACTCTTAATCTTAAGGCTGCGGGTTCGACCCCCGCGTTCGGCTATTCCTAAACACCGTCCTCGAGTGAGCGTTTCTTTTTTTTCCTTCTCTTTTTTCTTTCCATTGAGTCCAGCTTTTTCGATAGTGTATGAAGTGACTTTTTGGGGGGGGGGGGGGTTGGAGGGGCTCAAGAGGGGCTCATGTTTTGCATAGCAAAGTTTGTTCGCTGTCAAACTGAGTGGTGGAAAGTGCAGACACCTCTTGATATATATTTTTTTGCTCACTGTCAGGATGGGAGGTGACCAACATGAAATATCATTTCTTTTATGTTAGTAAGATTTCTTAATTGCATCTTGACCACAGAACCTAAATTTCTTTACCCTTGACAGCAAAAAGCTTACATCTAAACATATTAACAAAATTCCGACCGTCACAGTCCTCACTAAGCCAATTCCACCTCGATGAAACCCGATGAATCTCCATTAGGAACCCAGAAATTCTTCACTTCCAAACCAGAGGATTTCAGCAATTTTGTCCACTGCGAACGAGTTCGTTCCATACCGGGACCAGCCACCATCACCATCATATCAAACATTATCGGGAGAAGCTGTGCATCAGTGTTAGGGAGCACGAACTCCTCAATCAAAAGCTTAGAGTATCCTTTTTTCATCGCAGCCGCAATATGACCCAGAATGACTCTGCACTTCTCATCTGACCAGTCATGTAAGACCCATTTCATGTAGTAGACACGAGCACCTGGCAAATTAGCTACATGCATCAGCAAGCCAGCGACCAAGATTTCTTACCTTTTATAGGCTGAGGGGTAAGGAGGTCATGCTTGAAGCGTTCTATCTTTGGGTCTAGCTTCTGTGTGTCATCGATAACAGGAGAAATATCTTCCAGGATAAGTCGCCCCGGCACGTCTGGGAATCGTGCGGCGAAGTAGGCTATATCATGGCCGCGACCGCCGCCCAGATCAATCAATAGAGGCTGGTCGTATGATCCAGATGAGCCATTCAGCACCTGTTCTTGCATAGGGAACCAATCTACCCAATGCTGGCGATTCTCCCTGACGCCCTCCATAAATGGGTTGAAGCGGGCTAACTCCTCTGGACGTTTTTCGAGCCATTCCCAGACGGCATCTTTTGTCTCATAAGCTTGCTGGAAAGGACCAGCCCAGGGATCTTCCGGATTTTGATAGCCTGTAATTTGGAGAAATTCTGGACCTCGAGTGATGGCTGGTTGCCATTCGCGAAACCTTTGAATATCAGTAACCCGTTATATACGGAACAAGTTAAAAGTAGACTTACAGTGAGTCCATCATCCCAATAGTAGCTCTTTGTGTCAATTCGTATGATAGCGGACTTGGTGCATATAGCTCGGCACCACGCTCCTGCACGTATCCGATGGACGCCAAAGTGCGTAGAATGCGATCTGCGATATCTCAGTGACGGCAAAACCAAAATTAAACCAAAGAGCTATACATACCAACCAGAGCAAGATCTGCATTTTGTGCAGCTGCCATCTCTTTTGCGGTAGCTGGGCCAGACTTCACGAGTATCTGGAAGATTCCTAAATTATGGCCTATTTTGACGGCCACGAATAGCACAGGCTAAGTCATCAGCATAGAACATCAAAAGTCAACCATACAACATACTGAAAGGGAGAGCTTCAAGACTGCATCTTTTGGCTTCTCAAGAGCGCGAGTCAGCTTGAGGCACTGGTTTAGGGCATCAGCCCGAGCTGATTCGTTTCCCGAGGATGCATATTTCTCAACTCGGGTTGCTGTCTCTTTCAAGAGGTATTCAACAGTACTATTGTGAGGATCGATCATGTTTACTAGCGCGATGTAGTGGGAGAAGAATTAGGATGATTTCTTCGAAAGATAAATGAAGATGGGTTCAGATCAATTCGAAGTCAAGTAGGCATTTATATTCAGTCTCAACTTATATGATCTAATTTTAATGCTTGTTGGGAGTTTGATTAGTTCAAAGGAGATACGTCATGAAAGCATCACTCCTCATTTAAGGCGTTGTATGCGCACATATTCCATATCATCATGTGCTACATGCCAGAATCAGTAGCCGAGGGAAATGTGGTGGATCAAGGGTATGAATTCACCAGTCAATACTAACCACGTAGAAAGATGAGCGGGACTTGTGAAACCCTGGAGTACTAGGAGGAGTTTTATTGGCGATTTATATTGCTTATCCAGATCGACTCCACTGGCAAGGGTCGAAGGAGGTCCATATTTGACATCAGGTTGGGAGAATTTTGAGTCAACTCTTTGCCTTACGTGCACTGTATTGGCCACAACCGACCCATGATTGCATTGAAGAACATGCAGCACTGTGGCGTAGCCAAAAATGTGGGATTCATCTTGCGTAGCGAGGGATCCACAACAACTCGATCGGGGGTTGACAACTCTTGCATTGCGCTAGGCTAGTTGTAGCCCTATGATTTCTTATTGAGCTCTTACAGCTCAACAAAGTGCGATGCTCCAAATCGGCAGACTTGCATGCTGCATGCACACCGAGTTGGCCTGCTCCTGTGGGTAGTATGTAGTAGGTACGCTCCACGGCACTCCATTTGTAAGGAGCCCTAAATGCCGTGCAACCCAGTTACCCCTCAGGCCTATATGCCTCTCCAAATGCTCACCTCTTATCCAAAGCTCTACTATAAAGCTCTAGACTACTATGTCTAGCTTGTCAGTTTTCTATGCCATCACACTTCAAGCCAATATATATTGGCCGGAAGCAGGGGAAAATAGATCACCCTGAGATCTAACCTACAGCAAGCAACGGACAACTATAATTCTAGATGACCATGACAGAGTAGTCACGCAATATAAGCGTATCTGGATTTAGACATAGGAAAACTGTTAGATCTTGGAGCGATGGCAAACAAAATTTAGGGCTGAGGGGAAGGGCATATCTCCCGTCAGAAATCGAGACGGTTGAACCCACTGGGAGTTGCCGGGTGGGCCCGCTCACCCTTCACTTAGCGCCCCTGGTTTATGGAAAGGTGCGTACTGCCTTCAGCCTTTACAGTAATAATGTCCCTTCTACCATGGCGGCATCACAAAAGTCTTTTACTGGACAATCACTTACTATCGTGCGACAATATGCTCAAACGAACTTCCCACTTCTCCGTCCAACCAACAAGTTTGAGGAAGAAAGGCATCTGTTGTACGCGCCCAATCGCTTTTCCCCGGTGAGGATCGGCGAGGTCTTCCGCTCCAGATATCAAGTCGTTGGAAAGTTGAGCTTTGGAATGTTCTAAGCGGTGTGGCTTTTCAAGGATCTCAAGTATGCGCCTCTGGCCTTCTTGCGCAAACTGATAGAGAGGACTGGCGGTCGTGACAGTTGACTTTGCGGGTGGTCACACGTTTTCCGCTGGCTATATACGCTTTCTGAGATCTTTGCATCAGATATTCAATAACAGGAACCACTTGCTCTGGTTCTCCTTTTGTGGTTTTGTTGAAGGAACTGGACGCCTATTGGTTTGTGCGGGGATGGCTTGAGCATATTCTAAGTGGTGTCTACCAATACCTGAATGAAGAGGAATGTGCTTCTATCAAATAGCAAATGGAGCGGAGCGGGCAGAATGAAATCCGCCAGGTCAATACTGTGAAGCAGAGCCATTATCAAATTGAGCATGCATTGTGATTCTATATTATTACAACAGTGGCCATAAGTGCTTTTCCACCCCCACCTTTACATTATTTAAATGGCTCACCTGAGGCACTTGAACATTAACAAACAAGAGGTAAAAAAAAAACGAGGCGAAAGAAGAGAGGCTAATTCAGAGCACAACTAATGCCTGAAATGAAATATTTACTTCGGAAATTATTTGAAGAACCCTGTCCAATACTTCATGAGACCGTGAACAAACTTATGTCGCCTGGTATATTAGGCTGTGGTGCCTTTTCAATTCGCATTACTTGAGTTGATTCATCCGCCAAAACCGGTTAGCAACCCTGGCCAACAGTGACTGACTCAGACTTCGTCCCATCCCCCACACCACCCAAAGCCTCTACCTTAACCGAAGCCCCATCTGAAAGTCCAGCTACTAAGATAGTAGTCTCAAATCCATTGCGCAAAGCTGTTTGACTGACATTGGTTCCAGAAGTGACCTTCCAGGAACCAACATCTGTAGCTCCATTCCAGCTCACATAAACAGCAGTCTTCCCCCCTTTAGTTGGACAAGCAACGACGCCAGGCTTTGTAGACGGGCGCCCGAGCCAGGGGTAACGGTAAGTGCGATAGGTCTGCATGGTATTGTCATACCCAAATCTAGCCCGCATGACAATCGCCCCATTTTCATCATACTCCTCGATTTTAGGCGTCGCACCATGATCTTGCAAGACATGTCCGTTTCCGAGACTCTGGTAGCTACCCTGAGACTGGGCGTATACAGGCTCAGCGGCATCCCATGTTCGACCAACGAGTGTCACCTCCTTGGACCCTTGTAGTTCGACATTCAGTATCAGGCCCGTGGTCAGTGATGTGTGGCCTGTAAATTCGGTATTCTCGTTGTTGTGCATGGTCAATGTCACACGCTCAGGACTTTGGGATACAAAGCGCACATCATGCTGGTAGCAGAAACCTGTTCCCAGACCTAGTGTGAAGTCCCCACCAGTTCGGCCCTATGCTGGGATTAGTATTTGTGAATCCTATACGATGAGCAGTTCAACTCACATGCAGGTGCCATATAACCGTTCCATTCTGTGCGATCAAAAACACACTGCACATATACCGCGATGACACCAAATAATCATCGCCATATCTGTAGATAGAATTCAAATGGGGGTATCCATAAGGATAAGTCGAATTCACACCTGAACCGTCTGAGCCCTCAAGTGGAGCACGAACATCAACCAGCGGGACCTGATCGATATGGTTGTGAGCACTCCACCGGAAAAGAATCTCGTTGGTCGCAATATCAATCTCATAGATAAGGCCATCCTGAATCCAGCCATCCTTTTTTCCGCCAATGGAGCTCAAGTTAGCCTGAGTGACATTCACCGCGGTGACGAGAATTGTGCCATTCTCGGTAATCTGGCTTTCGTGAATGTCAATACAGGAGTTAAACTTCATTGGATCGAATACCGTGACGAAATTTTGCTCCTCGCAGGACAGTGTAACGCGGTGGATCTCGTCGTACGAACTGTTTAAGATGCTGATGTGGCCGAACCCGAATCCATGACCGGCAAATCCGCTCCAATAGGCGATCACTGGTTCGCCATGTAGCATTTGGGGCTGGAGTGCAGAATAGTTTCCACCAGCGCCTTGCCATACTAGTTGGCCGTCGTCTGAGTAGATGGTTGGATGACCGGTTTCTCGCATTATGTCGTGCGGTGTGAGAAACAGATATCCTGGCTCCGTTTGGCCCATCTTTGTGATATTCATAGATGGGGTTTTAATCGATGAGCTCTTGTATGTCTGCAGTGGCCATAAGGTTTCGGAAGACTGTGCAGTGGTCACATTGATTAAACTTGCGATGAGAGCAAGTGCCCGGGGAAGGCGACGTATGAATAAAGATGCCATCTTGATACAGGAGTCAAGCACTTTCCCTTTGATGATTCCTGTCTGTGTTGCTGAGTGGCTTAGGTCATTTGAGAGTGGTGATCTGCCCTTTTATAGGGGCATCTTCACGAGCTTTGCACCCCAAGGCCTGCTGTGGAGCCCTTTCTCCCCGCATCTTGATCATCGGCAGAGCTAAAAAAGGTGGAATACCTCGGTAGTTGTTTTCTATACTGCGGTTCAATGGCATATCCGAATTGGCATCCTTTGGATGCGCAAGGAATCTGGATTTCGTCCCGGTGTTAGTGATATGCCGAATATGCAGACAAAGAAGTTGTTATTCCATTAGGCACAATAACACTCAATCTTGGTATCATCAAGGGAAGTACTTCAAAAGGGAAGGAATCACCTCATAGAACGGAATTATCCCTTTTGCGTTTTCCTATGTCGCCTAATTCCGCTTCTCTTAGACGACAATACGAACTTAAACTCTCCGGTAGTAGACGTCAAGCCGAGAAATCTTGACTACTTCATCGGAGTCACTGTGGGGGAGAAGTTTGAGGTGCGACGTCCCCGGATTTCCCAGCAACTGCCGATGCTAGTTGGAGTATCGGCGATATCCGACGGCTGCGTGAGGGACTCAGTCTTTGCAGTTTGAATCTATGCGAGAGTTGTTCCGCTGAGAGGCCCACTTCGAGTCTGCCGTCTGCTTTCCTCATTTGGGTATAGTTAAATCGTGGTTCAAAGCCGTGTAGCTGAAAGCTTGCCCCGTTCATAGGGAAGAAAGGTTCCACCAGGGGTGCAGCCAATAGGTTCTGATAGGCTTTTGAACAAAAGCGGTCGGAAAGATTAGCTAGCTCAACAGCTTAGAGTTTTCGGCAGTCTGTTCGGCAATTCAGAGTTGGGTCAATGGTGCATTGATCTCTGAGCCTGCACTAAATATGCGGGGGATCGGCCTGGTGGGCCACGTCGGAACGTTTACGAGCTCCAATCGTATCCTAACCGGTTTTAGCACCTTTGATGGATTGAAGTATGAGAAGGGACGCTTGATAAAACCTGAATCGCACTGGATCTAGAAAGACAAGACAGCCTTTGCTAATGAAAGAACATGGCGGCAGCCGCCCATTTATCCTACGTGAAGATCAAGTAGGTAGGGTGATGAATTATGACTCTGCACTTGGGTACCATATACTCATATTTTGAGCCCCTTGATGAGATTGACTTGATATCAGCCTGAAAATGGAAGCGAAAGGTGCATCTTACCTGATGTCTTCAACGGGCGGTGGATAATCCATACATATAGTTTATGCAGATCATCAATTTGTGCCGAAAATTTGTGCCAATCACAACGCGACATCAAGTCCGCACCTCATGACATCCGCCTGCATTCTCAACTCCCAACTCCCAATGTCATCTGTATCATCAGTGGAAAAGAAGCGGCTTCGAGATCGCCGATCACAACAGACTCTCCGCGACAAAAAGCTGCGGCACACTGCGGAACTCAAAGAACGGGTGGACCATTGTGCGCAGTACCACAACGATCAAAGCGTGCAGCGACTTCTTCAAGTGATCAGCGGACTTCGCGAGCAGAACGAGACTCTGCTTAACCGCCAAAAGGGCTTAAAATCGCTTGTCTCCTCATGGGATAAAGATTGGGAGGCTTTGCCAAATGCAGATCGCTCTAGCCGAAATGGCGCGTACCTCTACAGGGAGATGGGCAGCCAAGAGCCTCAACTTCCGCAAATTCAACATGATAGAAATGACCTTTCTCCATTAATAGGAGCAAATCGACAAACAAATCCTTTGTTGGCTACACCAACAGCATCTCCGCACACAGAGTCACCCACAGAGTCCCTGCCAGCCAATAATCCCCTTCCATGGAATCAGATCCCACTCCATAGCGATGACTTCTCCAGCGTACAGACAATTGTCTCTTGTCCCTGGCTGGCCTACCCAGAAAAGATAACGCCTTGTCCGGATACCCCGTCATCCGCGCTGGACATTCTCTATGGCACAAAAACCAACCAATTAGCCGACATGATCCACACGGCTCTTCAAAGACGCCCAGTTCGAGACCCAGAGAGATTAGCAATCGGCTGGCTTGCCTATCATGCGACGAGGTGGATCATATCACCCACTCCAGCGACCTTCGAACGACTGCCTGCATTCCTAAGACCGATGCAGGAGCAGCTGCAAGTTCCACATCCTGCCGTGTTGGATTTTATGCCGTGGCCAAAGCTTCGATTGAACCTCATGAACCGGTGGCATTTGTACAACAAGGAGCGCGATGATTTCTTTGGCATGTTTGCCTGTTGTATAAAAATCCGTTGGCCGTGGGGAGAGGATATCCTTGAGCGGAATGAAGAGAACGAATTGGTCATCAAGCCCCAGTTCTATGAGACTTTCATGAGTGAAGCTGGATGGGGCGTTACCCCGGAGTTCATTGCGAGGTATCCGGACCTTTTTGTCGGAATTGACATTAATTCCATCGTCGTTGAGCTCGTGTAAGAATATGAATTGACATTGAGACTACCTTTAAGTGAAAGCTTCTTAAGTAACGACCTATCAGTCAGCGATAAGATGCTGATGCCATGCTTTTAAAGATGCACTGCGATAGTATGGACGGGAATAGACTTCAATATCTTATGCTCCTGATTGGCAGTATACGGCTAGACTCAAGTGTTCTGGATAATAGCAAACATTGATGATGAGATTCACATTATCTTGAAGGACAAGTCCCATGAGAGGCTTTTCGGTATGTGTTGCCCGCAAAATGACGCTAACGGTCGGTATTCCATGAAGATGCCCGAGTTATGCAGGGCATTAAAATAAACATAAGGTTGCGATATGAGCGGCCCACCCATGAAACTCGGGCCGCCGATGATTCAGTGTCTGGAAATATATGGTGTCAGACATTGTTGATTGGTGAGTATAGGATATAAGTGGAGCACTGATTCATTGCCTGGTGTCAATAAATAACTCCCGTGGATGCAGGATCCAAGTCCAGATCATTCGCCAAGGTGGTCAGCCTTGTTGCTTGCACAAGATTCTGGACTTCTTCTGGGAGGAAGAAATGATTTTTATATGACAGAAACCACGTTGTCGATCAGACGAACACAATAATCCGGCCATACTTGATTGCGACTCTATGAATGCGACTACCCCTGTCATTTGTAGATGAATGTAAATCGCAAGAGACTTGTAATTTAGAGACCCACATACAGAGATTGCATATTATGAAGTAATCTTATGAGCACAAGGATCCATACACCACGCGGTCGCTTATGGGTAGATCATCGTAAGGTGAGCCCTGCAGCGCTGTTCGGGCATAATTTAATAATAATCGGATGTTGCCTCCGGGCTGATCAGGCTTAATCCACTCTCGTAACTTTTATAGCTGATCGCTTTTCCCTTTCCATCTTTTTTCTTTTGAAACTATTCAACCTTCTTCCTTGGCGTGTTCATCCATTGCCTTCCTAATATTGTTTCTAATACGCCAAGAGTTCTCTGCACACCTAAACTTTCTAATATATTTCTATCTAATTATGGAGACGCCTCAAAAAGAGACCGACTCCGACTACTCGAGTGTGGAAGATGCAGACAGTGTCACACACCAGACTACCGATATCGAAAAGCAACCAACAAATGCTGAAACGACAGCCCCTACCACAGAGAAATACCCCGAGACAGATTTGAGCCACGGGATAGTAGGATGGGACGGACAAGATGATCCCAACAACCCGCAGAACTTTTCCGATGGCAAGAAATGGGCCTTGCTCGCACTTATCAGTGCAATGACGCTGGTCTCGCCCCTCGCCTCAAGTATGTTCTCTCCGGCCATCACATTCATGGCAGCAGAGTTCAAAGAGACCAATGAGACAATCCTTTCGTTCAGTGTCAGCATCTACCTTCTCGGGTATACTGTGAGTCCATACCTACCAATCCTGGGCACCAGAAACCAGAAACACATCTAACATATTTACCTTTCAACAGTTCGGCCCTCTCCTCTTGGCCCCTCTCAGTGAAGTCTACGGCCGCCGCATCGTCCTCAGTGGTGCTAACTGGTTCTTCGTCGTCTGGCAAATTGGCTGCGCCCTGGCCCAAAATATCGAAACTCTCATCGTGTGCCGCCTCTTCGCTGGAATGGGCGGTTCAGGCTGCCTCACCCTCGGAGCTGGAGTGATTGCAGATATGTTCCCCCGTGAGAAGCGTGGAATGGCAACCTCCATCTGGGCTATGGGACCCCTGATCGGCCCCGTTGTTGGTCCAATTGCAGGTGGATTCCTTGGTCAGGAGGCTGGCTGGCGATGGATTTTCTGGCTGTTGCTCATTGCTGGAGGTGTCCTATCCTTCGGTGTGGAGGTCTTGAATAAGGAGACTTATGCGTCTGTACTTATCAGATGGAAAAAGGACAAACTTGCAAAAGAACTTGGACGTACGGATCTGCGCAGCGCCTATGATCTCGATGAGGAGCCTGCCCCGGTGATGGAGGTCCTGGCACGGAGCTTCAAGAGACCTATTCTGCTGTTTTGCAAGTCGCCCATTGTGTTCCTCTTGTCGACATATATGGTGAGTTTGAAAATATCGGTGGTATCGGTAATGATTCGCTGACGTTTCATCCAGGCTCTCGTGTATGGTCTTTTATACTTATTCTTTACAACCATTTCGGATGTTTTTACCAGCCAATACGGCTGGTCAGTCGGACTCTCTGGGCTAGCATACCTCGGTATCGGAATTGGCTTCATGAGTGGCTTGCTGATAATCGCCCTCACAAGCGATAAAGTTGTGATGAGACTCACTGCACAAAACGGCGGCAAATTTGAACCCGAGATGAGACTGCCAATGATGACCTTCTTCGCCTGCGTCCTGCCGATCAGCTTCTTCTGGTACGGATGGACCGCTGAGAAGCATGTCTTCTGGATCGTGCCTATCATTGGCATGTTGCCATTTGGACTTGGTATGATGGGTGTTTATATGCCGATTCAGACCTACGTGATTGACTGTTATCCGGCATATGCGGCGTCAGCTAATGCTACTCTCACTGCGACGAGATCGCTTGTTGGTGCCTTGCTGCCGCTTGCTGGTCCTAAGATGTTTGATGCTCTTGGACTTGGATGGGGAAACTCGCTACTTGGGTTCGTTGCGTTGGCGTTTGTTCCTGTGCCGATTATCTTTACCAAATACGGCAAAAGTATTCGAGAGAGATGGCCGGTCAATCTTGACGGGAGGAAGTCTTGATCTCCAACAGCGAATTTCTTCAGACTCGCTGGGAAGAATTCTGTTCAGAGATTGGAATAAATACATTGAGCTACGAGCAATACATAGAATTTCATAATGCATATTTACTGGAACATCCTTTCATTGCGAACATTTTGATCGCTCCAGCACTTTTCCTCGAATTGAGTGAGTGAGTGGTAGGGCAATGTTGTGATGAATTCGTGGTGAAACAGGCTGACGGTGATCGTAATGCCCGGCGGGGAAAATGTTTGACCTTGGAGCTTAAAGAACCGATGCGGCCTGAAGCTCAAGACAAATTCTGCTAATCTTCTATGGGAAATATGACTATACCTATCAACCAAGATTAACGTCAATCATATAATTATCCTAGTCTGAAAGTTCAATAGGGTATAAGCCATCATGAATGCCCGTTTTCCTACTGATTCACCAAGATATTGAAAACACCATAATAATAGCTATAAAATGCTAACATTACTACTTAATTACCTGCCACTTTCGTCTTTAGTCCACTTTCAGTTCTACTGTCAGCTTCTACGCCTTCCCTATTTCTTCTATTTCTTCTTTCTTTTCCCCACTTCTTCTACTTCCACATATAGCTTCAATATCAACAAATCGAGGTGAATTCAAAACGTACGTCAGTCAAAATAGAAATAATAAACTAGCGGTGCTATTGTTTCGCGTCGTCACTGGACGTTGAAAGGGGGCATAGGGACGAAAAAAAAGGATGGACTCGCGGGGAATCGAACCCCGGACCACTCCCATGCTAAGGGAGTATTATACCACTAAACCACAAGCCCATGTGATTACATCAGCGAGCGTGTTGGTGAGATATATATATATGAGTTGGTAGGGTTTGGCGTAAGGTTGCACTAGACTGCCAACCCATGTCAACAGGTCCGCTATCCTCGTGTTATACGTACCAACTTATACCAGTTTGGCCTCCCAACCCTCGAACAATACATCGGCATGCCGATGCAGATTCTCGGTATGCCGAGTCTTGCTGACATGCCGACACAGCACGCTTCCAAGGTTGGCTCAGGCTTCGGGTTTCCTTCGTTTGCTAGCCATTATACACAAGATTGTTTGTGAACTTTCTTAAATGGCAGAACAATGGTACGGAGTAGTGAGGGGCAGGGTAGGGCCTAAGGACTCTGCTACCTAGACTAGAGAATCACACAAAAACTCAACAGAGAAAGCAAGGAGAATAAGAATTGCTATCAAGTGAAATGGCATTAAGGTAAAGAGGTATGCCTCGATGCATCCTGCTCAATAGTTGATGGCTCTTCCTTGAACTGATGAGTGACAATATCCGTAGTTAGCAGTATATAATTAGTGGAAACAAAAAAACTTGGGCAAAAAATGAGAGTGCCTATGAGCAAACATTAGAATAAAATGACCGGACTCAATTCAATGGCGTTGCGGAAGCTGCGTAAGTTGAAGTAGACTTTTCATCCCACAAGTTTTGATTATCAGAGAAAATTACAGACGATTCTTGCAAGCTTCTAATAAATAACTAGAGTGTATTAATCTGAACGGCATCAATGGGGTAAACAAATAGATACAAAGGCGTATAGCAGAGACCATGGTGCGTACAAGATACCCTCGATAAAGTATTGTATAGGCGCCACACAGAAGCCTAGACACAAGTATAGAGTTTCATATGTTATCCTCGCCCTGTGATGAAATGCCTGGTTTCACCTCTTTGCCTCATAGAGTGGCGTGAAGTATATGTCGTCGGTCAGGGTCCATAGGGCTTATCGCTTATCATCTCCGCTCAACCTCCCATTTCTCTCCTCCTCCACTTCCTCCCTCATCACCAGCTGACAACCCCCCCAGGGCCTGAGTTGTGTTTGTCAATAGTTCAATATCGTACAGGTTAGACATATTTCCCAACAATGATACGCCAAGCCTACGCGCTGACATCTCTCCCCACAGTAATCCTGCTGCCTTCCACCCTCGAACCATCGTTATCTTATCACAGCATGCGCATTCAGGTTTGACAGTATTTGCATACCTTTCAGGCCGCTGCATTCTCTCATTGATTGCTTTTGGTCCCTCCACAATGGACCAGGAGGAGGCTCCCCCACCCCCGTACTCTGCCGTTGATCCATTGAACACACCAAGCCGGAGTGGCAACCCAGCACCGGTCCCTCCTCGGGGAGAGGTATCGGAGTCGCAGGATGCCAGCAGCTCGCGAATTCCCGCACGGCCCTCGGTAGTCCCGACGCATTTCACATCCGCCGCTACATACTTCGAGGAACGGCCTCCGTCGAGCTTGGATGACACCCGGGATACTTTGCAGCATCACATCACCATATACCCACGAAGTCAAGCGAAGGATTTCCCGCGGAGGCCACGCTGCTGGGCATCGCGGTTTGATGATGTCACTCAAGCGGATTGGGATACCTTCCTCCGGTATCTGTTCCCACCCCAATTAGGACTTGCCGCTTCTTCGCAGCATCTTCCACGCCAGTTGCGAGCAGAAATTCGTCGAGATCGCAAGGATCGCCCACAGGAGACCGATGAACAACGGAAAGCTCGAATTGCTGCCGTGGTAGCTGAATGGAATGAGTGCTTCTTCGGGTATCGCTCTACCCAGATTGTTCCCGTCTATGTAGGCGAACCGGATAACGCGCCTACATCTGGTCTATGTCCCAGATGTTACCCAGCTGCAACAGGCTCTATAGAAGGTCAACAATCGCGGAATCCGAACGCTCCGTCGCCTGTCTCTGACCAACAAACCCCCTCCCCAACACATTGGCAGATGCCGCCTGCTCCTTATCACACTCCTCCTGTACATACTTCCCATTCTCCATATGGAGTACCGTATGGTACTCCTACATACCTTTCCCCCATGTCTCCTAATCACCAGCCACCTCAATATTATCCCGTCCCGCATCACCCACCACCACAAGGCGTCGCCCCATGGCAATGGAACAATTGGGGCTACGCGCAGCAACAGCAGCAATATCCCAACAATGGCGCCTCCAAGGGCGGCTCTTTTGGCTGGATATCACAACTCGCATCACAAGCTCAAAAGTATGGAGAGCGATTCAGCGAACAAGCTCAACAATACGGCGATCAGATCAGCGCGCAGGCACAGCATTATGGGCGTCAGGTTGAAGAGCAAGCACTTGCACATGGCCGGTGGCTGGAAGAACAAGCAAGACTTCATGGAAGAAAAGCACCAATGACCGCTCCTGGTGGATACTACGGCCGACCTGCCTGGGATAATTCACCCCAGCATGCAGTCAATGTTCCAATGACCCCTATGCAGAATTCAACCCCGACCCCTGTGATGAGCCTCAATACAACCAGTCGCCCCAGTCCAACCGAACAGGCTATTGACAAACCCAAGCCCCCGACTGAGCACTCCAGACGAGTGTCTGTTAGTTCTGTCTCGTCCGAATCATCCTTCAGCTCGATTGACTCCATTTCCACATCGTCAAATTTGAGTGTTTCGGACCTGGCCACAGTTCGAACTCAACTAGAGCTCCTGGATGACCGACACGACCGAACGTTATACGATGCAGCCGTCGAGCTTCGTCGACAGCTCACAGCACTGCAAGCATCCCGCCGAGAAGATAAAATATCAGGCCGGAAGGATTGGAGAAAACAAAACCAACAGTCAAATAACGACTGGGGCCGTTGGGATTCTCCTGAACAACAAGAACGGAATTCTGAGGATAGACATGCCATGAAAGATGAAATGCGAGCCACGAAAAAGGTCTTCAAAGACGTGCTTCGTCGGGCAAGAGAAGAACAACGCGAACGACGCCGACTCCGTCGCCGACAAGTTCGACAAGCAAGAGCTAGCGAGGGCGACAAGGCAAAATATGACCAGCCGCTAGAACAGCAGCTCGGTACTTTGCAGTTGGATGGTATACCTGTGGTTTCCCGTCCAGCAACCACCCCAGCTCAGCCAACCCGAGTTGCAGCTTCAAATGCATCAATTGCTAGCTTTGATTCTGGATCCAATCCGCCGTCTATCTCAAGGGCAAGTACGCAGGACTTTGCGTCCGCTGGTACTAAGAAGCCGAAGCCCACTGATACCTCTACTCGAATTAAGGATATGCTCAAGTCACGCAAGGCGAAAAAGAGGCAACAGATTGAGGATACTGAGGGGGAGAGTAAGTGATGCTCCAACCTTAATGCTTCTCTGATTTGTCTTCTTGGTGGTGGTGTTCGCTGGGAGTTTATTGTTTACTTGGATAGTGGATAGAATTGTGATTTTCAACATTCAAGTGTATATCTATCATTTGAAATAGTGGCCATACAAGGCCGACGACGTTATGATACCATGTTTGAATCCTCGCAACACTGCGCAATCCATAGTAGCCCGGTCTTAATACCTCATGCTCATATGAGTGCTACTATTCCCACTAGTGACCCCATCCTTACGACATAATAATCCCAAGTTGTCCCCTCACAACCAAAGTGTGAATGTCTACACCCTCAGACAAAAAAAAAACAAAAACAAAAAAAAAACAAGACAATCATGAAACTTTTATGCAAACTCTATACATACAACCCCCACACCAGTCACCAAATCTATCACACGATCCAAGATATCACCCCACCCAATCCATCTCATCAGCAATCCCATCCGCAAATCACTGACTCTCATTCTTCTCAACCAAATCTCCAACACCAAGCCCCCTCCCAACCTTAACACGAATCATCTTCTCGGCATCCTTCTTGCCAAGCTCACCAACTTCATCCCCCTCATCAACATTCTCATCATCACCCTCTCCATTCTCCTTATTATTCTCGCGATCCCGCTTCTCAATGGCCTTCCAGTCAAGCCACATGTTCTGCAGGTTGAGGTGCATGGCATACGCATCTTCGCCGTCAGCGTAGTACCCACTCTCAACCTTCTCGACTTCAAAGCCGAGCGTGTCACGGTAAAGACGGAGTGCAGCGACGTTGGAGACTCGCACGTGTAGGGAGACGAAGTGGGCGCGGTGGGATTCGGCCATTGCTCTTTCTGTTGTATTGAAAGGAATTGTTAGCCGTGCTCATAAAATCAATTGAATACCACAAAGCATTCAAGCAATCAAGAAAGGAAGAGAAGAGAGAAAAACTCACGGCTCATCCTCATCAACCTCTCGGCAATTCCCAACCGGCGATGCGTGCGCATCACACTCAACGAAGTAATATGCCCATGCTGCTTCCCATCCGTAGGCTCCTCTTCCATCTTTGCAAGCACATAGCCCACAACCTTGGGATACTCGCCCGAGACATCACCGGCAGCACCTGCACCCCCGGGTCCCGTGGATGCCTTGTAGCCTGAGCGAGGGCGGACGACGGCGACGAAGCTTAGCTGGGGCCATGTCAGGGCGTGGTAGAGGTAGTACTTTAGGAAGTAGTTTTCGGGGAGGTTTGTTATGTTGCAGGTTTGGATTGAGGGGAGGAGGTCGATGTAGGAGGGGTAGCTTGAGAGGGGGACAATGTCAACCATTTCGGCGGTTGTATGCGGATGTTTGGAGGATTGGAGTTTGGTGTTTTGGTAGGACTCCTGGTTTTTTTTTGTGTTGGGGCGCCCTGGTCTTGCTGGAGGTTATTGGGGTTCGTTGTGAGTGTTGGTTTGATGTGAGGGTTGCGTTTGCGGTGGGGAGGTCATGTGATGTTGATGTCTCCGAGGTTGAGGTTGAGGTTGAGGTTTTGATATGATTGCTTGATTGGATTCTATAGTTATTTCTTTGTATGGAAATGGTCTTCTCTAGTCAATTGCTCTTTGTTGAACATGTCTACACTAATACCAAGTGATCTCCAAATTTAAATATGTATATCTTTGTCAAAGTCATATCCAGTACAATATAATATATGTATGGTCCAGAAAAGAAAGCCTAGCGCCGAAGACCAATGCGGTCATGCCAAAAGATCAAAAGTCATAGACATCGTGGAAATTAGAACACAGACATGATCATCTGCACTCCGACTGCCACCAAAAGCAACGAGGACAGACTGGCGACGGAGACTCCGCGCGGCGCAGCAGATGCCTTACCGCAGCATTTACCGTCCCAAGTGACGTTGTTCATGTCGGCAGCAACTTCGAAGACAGTGCCGTTGGGCGTACCATAGTTGTAGTAGTCGACCAAGAGGAAGTTAGGAGGGCGGTCCCATTTCTCTGTTTTGGGTTAGCCATTGTCTAGATTCAAACTGTTGGCAATGTGACTTACTGGTACAGTTCTCTGCCATCCAACCAAGACTACCTTCGCCAGAGACGCCGTTGGTGACATTTAGCTCGGCAGTGTTGGGAATCAACAAACTGAGCGAACCGAGATTCAACTGCAAGTTGAGGTTGTGGTTGGCCATGTACAAACGTTTCTTGGCGTTCGCCTCGGACAGACCGGGCGGGCGCTGCACTGTACAGGGGAAGTTCTTGTTTGTAGGGGAGAAAGGCGTCTCCCACATCTGGGAGAACTCATCCATCAACCAGGGGAGCGCGGTCTGGTTGGCCTGGTAGTCCATAAAAAAGACCGCGCGCTTGCCCCTAAGGATCATATCCGAAAGAGTGGGCCAGTCGTCTAGAGCCATGGGCACCTTGGTGGGTGTATAGATGAGATCCTTCAGACCGGCATTGTAGATCGGAGTGGTGAAGTTCTCGGGGTTGACGTAGTCGTAGTTTCCAATCATAAAGGTCACCACATCATACGGATTTTTGCGCATCCAGGTGTTGACCTCGGTGAGGTAGGCCTCGAGGGTGCCGACATTGAGTAATTCACAGGTAGTGTGGCAGAGGTACATGGTGTCGTTCTCGTAGTGAGTTTGGAATTGCACTGTGGAATATTAGTATACTCTTTTGACTTTTGACTTGGAATACCACGGATCACTTACACATGCGAATGCCATCATTCAATTGCGACGTCACATCCAACGCCTGGTTGGCAGCGACGTTGTTCTTGCGCACGAAGGGACTGTTGTGCGCCGTCACCATGGTGATGTTCGAGTACTTCTTGGTGCAGAACTCTGCGTAGCCGTTGCAAGGCCGGGTGTTGACCACGGGGGTATTGGTAGCCGTGTTGGTGGCAGTGGTGGCAGTAGCATTCATACTGTTGTTGCCAAGAGTGGTTGTATGTCCACCACCAGTCAACAGGGTAATAGAGTCGGTAGTCGTCGATACGATGGTCTGGTTTCCACTCGTCATGGTGGCATTGGAGTGGGTGGTGGTGACAACAGTCGAGTCGCTCAGAGTAATCGTTGTGCTCACATCCTCATAGGTACCAGAGGGCATAGAAACAGGGGTGGTGACAGTCTCAACCGTGGATGCATCGGTGATGGTATTGGTGGTTTCTGTCGAGGAACTATCCTGGGCCGCGGCCAAGCCCGCAAGGCACGCGATGAGTAGGGACCACCGCATCTTCAACTGTACAGAGCCTTGAGGAGATGCAGAGAAGATCCGCCCAGTGTCGAGGGTCAAAAACCAGCGATTAGCTAAGCCGGATTCTGGAGATGACGCAGCCCACTTGGACAGGGGGTCGATGGGCCAATAATAGCTTCATTTGTGGATTCGACTGCCGTTGGAGGTCGATGAAGTCTCGACTGTTGCCTAGAACTTGCTAATTTAGGGGCTTCACTGGATAGACTACTGCAGCATAGCCTGACACTGCCAGAATGTCTCAACTTTGTGTTCAACACTAATTATATCTGCATTCCAGATCTATTCTCCCTTACTTCTTAAGATAAGCCTGATCGTCAGAGACCAGGGGGCCCAACACTAGTGTTCAGCCACTGACGATCCCACGGGAGAGCTGACGATCGGAAATTTGTGTAAAACAAAAGATCCGGAATCAGGTGTTGGGACGTCACCGTGAAGTCGATTTTCTCTTCTTCACTCTCTTCCTCGTCTCTTGAGGATACTGGGACTTCACCTTCACCTCCCTCACCATGACTGAGGGAACTGGCAAGCGAAAGCTCCCCTTTTTCCGCTCCACCTCCACTCGCCCAATTGCCCGCCGGCGCAAGTCCACCGTCCACACACATCGTATTATTCGGGCCTTTTTATACCTGGTCGCATGGATTTTCTTGGTCTTGGTGGTGATTGGCAATATTTCCAATAAGCCCGTTATCCGCAGCACCTACTTCCTCTACCTCGACCTCTCCAACATCATTCCTGTCTCGGTGCCCAATGCCGTCCTGATCAACTCCATCGCCCAGTCCATTGGACTGCACGATTTCTATACCGTGGGACTATGGAATTTCTGTGAAGGATATTACGGGCAGGGAATCACCCACTGCTCCAAGCCCGAGACTCTCTATGCCTTCAACCCCGTTGACATCATCCTCAATGAGCTGCTGTCTGGCGCAAGTAGTATGTGCAATTCCAATCCTCTGCAACCCCCTCCCCCTTGATACCTTTGAGTTACTAACAATTTACCCAGTCGCCCTGCCATCCGACATTCAAGAGCCGCTGGCCCTCGCGCGTACCGCATCCCACTGGATGTTCGGCCTCCTCCTTGCCGCCGCGGTTCTCAACTTCGTGATGATCTTCGTCGGCCCATTGGCAGTCTCCTCGCGCCACCCCCAGACCGTCAAGTACTGGGCCGATGCCTACAACCCAGTCAACGGCAACGGTGAACACGCGCCCGGCGGAAAGCCCCCACACCGCCGCCGCACCTTCATATGGCTGCGCGCCCTGCCCCTGCTGATCCTGACCTTCTTCACTGCGCTGATCACGATTGTCGGCTCAGCTGTTGCGACAGTCATGTTCGTCATTTTCGCGAACGTCTTCTCCAACGCTGACCCAAGTATCAACATCAAAGCGCACGTCGGAACCCAGATGCTAGTCTTCATGTGGATCGCGTCCGGCTTCAGTCTGCTAGCATTCATCCTCCAGATCGGATCTTGCTGCGCTGCCTGCTGCCGTGGCCGCAAGGCCCGCAAGCAGCTTAAGTCGCAGGGTGTGAACTGGCACGAGAAGGGATCCATGAATAGTGGATCCGACGCCACAGCCGCAGAGCACCGCGCCGTCTCTTCAGGCACTGATGCCCCCTCCAACGGCCACCAAGCACCGGCACCGGCACCGCCATACTACGCGAACGAGCAGGACGTCAGTCCCATTGAGCCAAGCCCCGACCACGCATTTTCGAACCAGCACACCAACGGAAACACTTTCACTTCTGAACCCCACGCCTACTCGACTGAGCCTCACGCGGTCTCGAAGTAATCAGGACACCCGTACACATTTCCTTTCTCACTGGACTACACTTCTCCGATGTCGTTGACATCTGTCACGTAGAGCTTCCTATTTCTTTTGGACATTTACTCATATATCACCTGTCTACTATAAAGTACTTCCATTTACATACCTAGGTATGGATTACGATTTTGTTTCATTTTGGGCGGCATGTAAGGGCTGCATGCTTATAGATTGGATTTTTGTTTGAGCTCCAATTGGATATATCCCGTGTCTCTACATCCGTGATTTAATCTGATTTAATCTGATATAATTTTGATCAATCAAATCCACCTCCCCGCAGCTAGAGGTACGCGTCAAACGTCAATTATAAATAGCCCGTATTCGGTCACAGAAACAGTTTCTCATTCGCTGCTAGTCAAACTGATGCCGGTATTTCCGTCGATCCCCAACCCCCGACCCCACTGGATTGTCGTGCGTGGGCCAATCTTCACCGCATGCCAGCCTTGTCACATCACCTCGCCACTTCCAACCTCTTTAGGCAGACATGAATGCCACCAGCCTGTCAATTCCAACGTCCAGTTGTCCAACGATCGCCGAGATCAACCTGGATATGACATCCCCGGTCCAAACACCCAAATCCCAGCCTCCGGCTTCCACCGTTCAGGCTGCAATTCGGGTACTAGATACCAGCACTTGCCAGTCCCATGTCCCCACCGCTCACAGAAAACACAAGAACCCTGAATAAACTGCGGCTGAGACTCCCTCCACCGCTGCGCATATTCCTCGTTGGACATCCCGACAGGCGGCCACTTCTGCATAACACGCTCCCGATCCCACCCTCCAGCTTGAATACCCAGATTCATCTGCATCGGAATGGTTGGAATCATTCTCCCTCCCCCAGGGATAGGAACAGGAACAAGATCAAAACCAGAAACAGGCGTCTCAACCCCCCCCCCCCCCCCCCCACAAAAGCAATAACCTCCTCACAAGCCGCGTAAAAGTCCCAAACAGTAACAATAACCCCGGGATCAACAAGTCTGGAAATCTCCTCTTCCTTCGCAAGAATAAAATCCGCAAGTGGCGGGACATTCCCATTCCCCAACTCCCGTAAGAAAATAGCTAACGCGGAGTACGGCGTCGGCATACCACCCAGATCAGAATACCGTCTGAAACGGCGCCGAAGCTCATGAACAAATATCTCCGTAGAGGGGAATTGGACCCGTTTGATTTCCATGAATTCCGTCATGGCACGGGATAAGGGGAAATGACCACTGCCGATTGCGTGTATTCTTATTGCTGCCATTAGGTCGTCGGCGTAGAGGGTGTAGATGTTTGGTGAGAAGGTGGAGATGGAGCGGATTTGGGGGTTTGTTAGGGCTGCCCAGAGCCAGTTTCGAACGTTCGATGAGTGCGTTGTCCAGTTGTTTATGTCTGGAATTGGAGGTTTTGGTATTGTTGGTGAGACTAGGTTTGAGAGGTTGTGGCTTTGGAGGATTTGGATTATTTTGTCGTACCAGCTTTCGAAGGCTGTGCCTTCTTCGAGGGGTGGGGGTTGTGTTTGGAGGAGGTTTAGGAGGGTTGATATTGGTGGGAGGTGGGTGCTTTGGTCTTGGGGTTGAAATTGCGGTTGGAGCTGGGGTTGGAGGGTTGGTATAGTCCAGGTATCCATTGGTATCACGGGTATCACGGGTAGTTGCGATGGCATGACTGCGTAGATGTAGTTGTAGCTGTACCAATGTTGCTGCGGGCTTTGGCTCGACATCGGGTGTGCTATGGTGGTTGTTGATGCCTGTGGCAAGGACGCGTTTGAAATGGTTCTGATGTGTGTGATGCCTCTGATGAGGTGCTTCTGGAGATGAGGATGAGATTGTTCTAATGCAGTGGATGCATCACTTACTACAGGGTAATGAAGATAAAGCAATTGGGCAAGTGAGTCCTTTGGTGATTGATAGATAGATCAAATGTATCGAAGACGCAGATAATAGAATGGGAAGGAAGGACGCCTCCTTGAGAAGCCTGATCATTCTCTCAAGGCTAACAGGCAAAGTGATAGCAAATATCAATACTCTAAAACAAGGCTAACATCACCTGCCTGTACTGTTCCTAGAATCTTGGTGATATATACCCAAAAGAATAAAACAGTCATGCTTCAGTCTTCAGCTCCAAATATTACACATCACACATGGCCCGAGAGATTACAGGTCATAAGGCTTCTATTTGTATGAAGCTTTGTGAATGTATGGTTGAAAAGAGTTGATAATGGGGAGGAGTTGATGGCTGAATGATGATGAAGAAGAAGAAGAAGAAGAAGAAGAAGAGAAAGGAAAGACAATGAATTTATCATGAAGTTGAATGATATATGGCGATTTATACAAAAAGTCGACAATCACCCAAATAATCCCAAAGACGAGCTAGCATATCATCATCTCCAAGTGTCATTTGATGTTTTATATAGACCATGTCAGAATATATGAGTAGCTCCTTGAAGTGCAGTTGCAGAGTGAAGCTAGAGCTACCATGATATAGACTGATATGAAGGGTCCTATGGCCTATGTTGTATTCCGTCCACTGCCGCTCATATAAGGCGCAAAGCGGTTAAATTGAGTTCCGTCTGGGGATAGAATTAATGAAAGCTTATTGGCTCGCTCTTAACCGAGATTCGAGAACTGTCAAACAGTCCACGCTCCGATCATAACCAAATCCAATCCGCCCCACGTGGTTTATCTACGAACTACTTTCTGACCGCATGTCCCCCAGATTTCGACCCTTAATCTCTCAAAGGATGTGCATCAAGATCAGATGTTCTGGGGCTCATGCGTACAATGAGACAAAGGATATGCAACCCTGGACGGAGAGGCGTAAGCCATTAGGCCGCTTTGAGGTGTTAATCCGGTTTCACTAAAGGCGTTCGCACTAGTCCCAGAAGGGGATAACTCTCTCCTCGTTTCCACCAACTGCATGACAGCTCCAGATGAGGGCCGTTTACCTTTTTAATTCTACCATATGGAATCGTACAACTCTGGTCAATTCGAGTTGGGAAGAATTCAAGATCATGTGCATGTCAAATGCATGTCGAAAATCGGCCATGGTGGACACGACCCCAGACCATTGACCGAGTCATGTGACCTCACGTGGGCCGTCGGGCCAATCAGCCGTGGGTCAAGCACGGCTAGTCTAACCTTGGTTGAGCTAAAATCTGGTCCTCTGCCTCGCCTCAGCACACACTTGCATATTCATTCTAGTCTAGAGGGATCTCAATTGACTTGAAAATTGCCACTCCAGATCTGCTGCTTATTGCAAGCATTATCAGCCAATGTTAAACTCAAAAGAAGCAAAGCCGAGCCAGATAAGCAACTCAGACAAAACCTTACGAGTCTTGTCCCGGGGCCCCGCATCCCCAAATTTACCCCTAAGACTGGAGAAAGTCCGGAGGTAACGCAAAACCTTGGAATCGCGTGGCCCCCGGGAGCCTAAGCCCCTGTAATATAAGCATCTCACGCCCTCCAAGAACGGCTTGCTCGCACGCCACAATCCGTCGGCATCGTTGGCTAGCCTTGTCTGGCTACAGCTGAATACCCAGTCCAATAGGGTACTTGGAAAAAAACGCCATGTAGCCGTCGTGCTCTCCATTCTCAGGGGAAAAGGAAAAAGCCCGGTGGCACAAGGTAGTACCCCTGCTCATCGATCGCTGACTACACTGTAACACCCATGCACTTTGATTACCTTAAAAAATTATCCACGTATCACGCGCACCCTGGAAGTGAGCATTAGCTCTGTTATTCCGCATGACTAGTCGAGAATATAAGACCTCGACTCCCTGCCTTTTCACCTGACCTTTTTTTTTCTTTCCCCATTGATCGACATACCCGTTCAACATGTCGTCCATCAAAGAAAAGGACGAGCACTTCGCTCACGTCGACGTCAAGCACTCCGAGGTTCTGGTTGACCAGGACCTCATGAATGATGCCCTCGACGGTGAGAACCGCGAACATGAGATGGGCGTGTGGGCTGCCGTCAAGAAGCACCCCTGGGCTTGTTTCTGGGCTTTCACTATGTGTTTCACTATCGTAAGCTTATCAACCGGACTCTAAATTGGCCACAGCTGACAGCCATAGGTTATGGAATCTTTCGACATGTTCCTTAACGGTAACTTCGTTGCTCTCAAAGCTTTCCAACGGGAATACGGTATCCAGATTGGGGAGGACGACTGGACCATCCCCACAAAATGGCAGAGTGCTCTTTTTCAATCGGGTCAATGCGGTGCTTTCGTGGGTGTGTTCATGGCCGGTCCTGTCACCAACAAATGGGGTTACCGCTGGACTACCATTTTTGCGCTGATTCTGATGAATGCCACCATTTTCATTTCCTTTTTTGTGAGTTTCCTGAATTGTGATATCTTGAAGCTCAGCTGACCAATAACCTTAGGCCAACTCTCTTACTCTTCTAGTTGTTGGACAAGCTTTGGAAGGTGTGCCATGGGGATTCTTTATTGCAAACTCGCCAGCCTATGCTAGTGAGATTGTCCCATTGTCCCTCCGTGGTGCCTGCACAGCTACTCTGCAAATGAGTTGGTCTATCGGTTCAATCATTGTCGCCGCTGCCACCTATGGATACAACAAGCGTGATGACCAATGGGCATGGCGTGTGCCTCTTGCTCTGCAGTGGATCTTCCCCGTAAGTACTAGTTGAATCTGTTTGTTTAACAGTGTCTAACCCCTATAGACCCCCCTTCTGATCCTCATCTTCCTCGCCCCCGAATCTCCCTGGTGGCTCATCCGCCGCGGACGCAAGAAGGAAGCCCTCCGTTCTATCGAGCGTCTCGGCGCCGACTCTTCTGAGCACGCCCAACAATCCCTGGCCATGATGGAACGAACAGTCGAGATCGAAGCCCAGATGGGCGGTACCCCAACCCTACTCGACCTCCTCAAGGGAACCGATCTGCGCCGAACCATCATCACCTGCTTGATGTACGCATCGCAGAACTTCGCCGGTAACTTGATCGCCAATCAAGCCACCTTCTTCTTCGAGCGTAAGCATCCATAAACACCATTCAAAAAAGTTAAACACAACTAACTCCCTTATAGAAGCCGGAATCTCCCACGACCGCGCTTTCCAACTGAACCTCATCAACTCCTGCCTCCAATTCGTTGCAAACGCCATCTCCTGGTTCTTCACAGCCTGGTTCGGCCGTCGAACAATCTACCTCTGGGGCACAGCAACAAACGTCACCCTCCTCATCATCCTGGGTATCTGCGCTTCGATCACCCAAAACAGCGCAACTAGCTATGCCCAAGCCGTGCTGGGAATCATAATTTCATTCGTCTTCGCTGGTACCCTCGGACCAATCTCATACACCATCATTTCCGAGACATCATCCGTGCGTCTGCGCGCGCTCAGCACTGGTGTCGGTCGTGCGGCTTACTACGTTGCTGAGATCCCTATGATCTACCTCGCTTCCCAGATGCTTAATACTACCGGCTGGAACTTGGCTGGAAAGTGTGGTTATGTGTGGGGTGGTACTGCTTGTGTCTGCTGGATGATGGCTTACTTCTTCTTGCCTGAGCTCAAGGATCGCTCGTACCGCGAGAGTGATATCTTGTTTAACCGCAAGATTCCCGCGCGCAAGTTTAAGAGTACTATTATTGATGCTCGTGATAATGAGTAAATGGGCTTGGGTTGTACGGTGCAGAGTCTCTTTGCTGGCTCTGTGCTGAGATAGTTTGAGGACGGCCTCTTTGATATCTATCTAGCTCTTTTGATGCATGATCAATGAATGTAATAGAATATTATTGATTCAATGTTTTGTCTTGTAATACGTTCTAGCCATAAATTGCATGTGTAGGGGCTTCATGAAATAAACCATTCCAAGCTCTCTGACGTCTGTTCAAACTAAATCCACTCAACAAAGCGTGGAAGAACAGCCATGACTACAAGTTATACATTCCTACTGGAAGAACCTGGGTGCTATGTAATTCAATTCTTTCTTTGCTGGGGCAATAGTAGTTGCGAACTATAGATACAGCCCATCTCCCTAGTAGAAAATGCATCCTCCTTCTCTATCTCTAACGTCCTTCCTACTTATGCTTGAACTAAATTGCGAGAACATTGTCTTGTGATAAGGATTCATAGCCACGAAGACATCCAACAAGAGAAAGCCAGTCCTCAAAGCTCGCCGCACGAACTTGGTCTTATCTTTCTTTTCGCAAAATGTTTTCTTCATTCTACATATCCACCATACTTCATCCAAACGTCATTTCATACAAATCATGGTATATCTCGGGTTTATACAAGTGCAGCCAGCAGTCGAACAGTACCCCAGCAGGTGGAATGACTCGACGGATATCGCAACTCTCACAAACTCATGCGTATCTATCTCTTAATCGACCGCGACGAAAAAAATGAAGATGAACCCAAAAGACATCCCAACTCAGATCAACTGACACTCATCTATCTCTTCAGTATGAATTCAAATCACATGCCTCGTGACATTGGACACACCGTACAAGGAGATCTATCAATCATTGATCCACGAAAATTGGCCTATCAAGACAAACAGCGCGAACATCACCACGCTGGAGCCGTCTCACACACATCTACTTATCACACTTCAACGCAAAGGTCGGGAATTTGCTGGTGCCAAATGAGACGCTTGGGCTTGAAGATTCTGTCGTTTCTGGGTATTTGGATACTGAAATGGCGCATCCAAACCCTCGTCACTGGGCTTCAGAGTCACGCTCATCTCATCCTCGCTCTGCCATAAGGGGCGCACCTCAAGTAAGACCAAAGGGATTGAGACCTCATACCACGTCACTATTAACGGGATTGGAAATCTGCCGATAGCGACTGAGAGAAGCGGGATGGAAGCTACGAATATCCTTCAGCGGTTGGTGGCTAAGATGACCTGCAGGACGAAGATTGGATACTAGTTTCGGGTTGCTGGATCTGGAATTGGAAGAGGATAAGAATTGGCGCTTTGTATCGAGCTGGCGCTGTAACGAGGGGCTGATCTTTTGTCTTGGGGTTATTTGATTGGAGGTCGTCGTCAACATGTCAACACTACAACAATCATAGACTAGAAGTATTACTGAGTCCACTATAGGGATAGAAGATAAAATAGTAGAGACTTGATTGAAGATAACAAAAAGCAAAAGGGGTATTAGGGAAAAATGCATACATCGTTTATTGTGCAAAGAAAAGGGCAAGACACAAAAGCAAGAATCGACCAATCGATGAAGTAATCAAGTCACCAAGAAGAGAGAATTGAAAACGATCAAAGTCAGAATCAGCGATCAAAGTTCAGGTCCAGTTCGTGTTCACAAAAAAGTTTGACAGACATGCACAGACCAACCATCAAGATCACCAACATGCGGAGGAGGTTGGATCCACGTCAGATCCATATCCCCCATCCGCATCTCAAGACATGTGTACATGTAGATCGATGATGTGGGTCAGAATAATGAAGGGAAGATATGGCAAAGAGAAAAAAAGACAGGGTATCGATAATGAATAAAAATAAGTCAGTAACCGAAAGTAGAAACAGAGAAACCCAGACAAAACAAAAACCAATACCAAAACCAGACATAAACCGAAGTGAACACAATCAATGATAGATGATGCAAATTGAACCAAACATAAATCCAACAGTAGAGGAAGAAAAGAAATCATAAGCCGTCTTTCACTCCTGGTACTCCGACTGATCGGTTCCCTATTAGACGCCGTGTATGCAAAGTCACAATGACCAGATATGAAAGGCAAAAGACAAGACAATTAATTCATCTCCATGCCGTACTCGTCCTCTTCCTTGAAGCTCATCGCGGCATGGCCAGCACTGTTCCAGTACTGTGTCTGACCACCGCCGTTGGCGCTGCTGGCGCCGCTGTGGAACGAGGGGCTAAGGCTGGGAGGAGTAAGACCAGAGGAGTCACCACCCTGCACGGCATCGCCGGCAATGTTGGTGTGCTTGGGGACGCGAAGACCACTGCCAGGTCCGCGAGTGTAGCTGAAAGAGGTGGGATCGTTCTTCTCCAATGCGTCAAGGATCTCGCTGCGCATGCGCTTCTCTTCTTCGGTTTGCTCAAACGGCCAGGTTCCACCCAAGCTGGCGATCAGTTCAGCGATCTCGGCTTCCTGTTGGTACTTGACGTGCAAGGCCCACATCAGATCGCGGGTCCAGCTGACAGCACCGTTGAGGATGTCACCCTTGTTGGGTCCCTTCTCCTTCTCTTCGATAGGGAGACCCATGGTGATGTTGCCTGGGGTGGCGCGACGGCCGTTGCCGCCTGCGAGGAGAGAGGTAGCAGCGCTTCCGCCTGCACCGGCCATGGAGAGAGCGCTGCTGTTGACAAGCTGCTTACGAACCTTGTCGTCTTCCAAGCGGTGCTGAGGAACGAGGTGTGACAAATCCTGGATTCGTTCGTTGATGTTATCGCGGCGGCGGCGCTCAACCAGATTGTGTGAGGCACGGCGGCGTCGGCGCTTGGCTTCCTGAGACTCAAGATCTCCACCACCGGGAAGGTGGCTGTCAACCTTGGCAGGCAGTGAGGCATGCTTGCCAGATTTAAGGATCTCCGAGATGCCGGTGTGGTGTTGTTGAGAAGGGGATGAGATTGGGGAGGACTCAACATAGGACTGCGCGCTACCAGAGGTTCCATCCCACTGGTTGGAGAGCGTCTTATGGTGACGAGCCTGCAATCCAGTACGGATTGGCTGAGATGGGAAGCTACCAGATTCAGGTGTGCCGAGAGTCAAGGAACCAAGTGCTGGAGTCTTGGGAGTCATGGGGCTGCGACCGTCCGATGAGGTGCGATCCATTTTTTGGATGCTCGGGCGAGACTTGGTGCTGAGGTAGTTCTGGTCGAAAGAACTGGCATTCTGGATGTGGGGGTTCTGCTGGTTCATCCGGTATTGATCATAGTTGAAGCTGTTGTGGACGAAAGGGCTAGCCATCGGCGCGTTGTCGGGAGTGTTTGAGTACATGTGTGACATCTGGCTCTGGTGACTCATGGCGATACCGCCAGACTGGTCCTGGAGATAATTCATGCTGCTGTCGCGCTGAACGCCATTCTGTCCGCTGATCTCTAAATCCAGCAGCTCATCTGTGTCAATGCCGGAGTTTCCGAAGTTGAAGCTGGATGACATGTTCTGTTGCGAGCCGTAAGAGTAAGGCATGAAGCCATTCTGTTGTTGCATGGTCAAGTCGGAAGGGTCGACCCCATCGTTGGGGTTGCCGAATTGGTTACCCATCGAGTAACCGGAGTGCGACATCATGAAAGGGTTGTGGTCGTCAGATTCGTGTTTAATGAAAAGACTCGCTTCTGCCATAGTCTGGTGTGAGAATGTTGTGTTGGTGTGGCGATGTGAATCGGCGAGGAGTCAAGGGACGAGTCGTAGTGCCGGTACTACTGACTCTCCGTGGTCAAAGTGGAAATCAGACGGGTGAGACGAGACGCCTTAGAGTAATGGTGACCTGCGTATGAAACGTTAGTAAATCCAACCCCGCCCGTGAAGGAGCCGTGCGCGAGGGTAGGCAGGCAACCAAGTAGGCAACACAGAAGATGGAATGCGAAATAATTACCCGTGAGAATCAGCGGAATGGAGGCAGAAGAGAAAATTCCTTCAAGTGCCGAGATGAGTCGACTGCGGAGAACAATCGTCCGTGCAGATCGGGGGGGGGGAAGGCCACAATCGCAAAGGGACTGAAGATTAATGATGTAAGCGATCAACCCCAGTAAGAGGGTCCTGCGACCCGACACAACAAGATTGAAAAATCAAAGCAGAGAAGAGAGGCTGAAAGCAAAGCCCAAAGCAAAAGGAGAGATGGAAATGTCAAGATGCATAAGAGAGTGGGGGAAGAAGCGGTGGGCGCCGGGCGGTGAGGAGTGGCGATCTGGAGATTTGTTCGAGAAGAACTCCACGTCGCTTCAGCTGTTGCCTTGACCCCCCTTGGCTTAAGTCGCTTCAGGCTTTATACGAGGCCGCTTGGATCTCCAGAAGAAAACCAAAAAAAAAGCAATATGAAGTTGTCACGTACAATGTAAGATATGTTGTTGTCGTTACCTATAAATATAGATAGGTATAGATCGATACTAAGTCAACATTAGCAAACATCCTTGGAGAGAAATGTCAACACAACTATGGGTCTATGAACACGTCACAGCAGAGCCCCATCACACGTGGAGGCCGTAAGATGCAGGAACAGAAGACATACCGTATGTGAGTGCAGTAACATCAAAGCTAAGCTTGAGCAAGGTAAAGTCCAAGACTTGCGAATCATAAGGCAAGGGATGGAGAATATGCAGTGACAACTCATCAAACACGCGAGAAGAGGTGAAAGCACTTGCAGGTTTCTCAGACGAGGGGGATGGAGACTTTATGAACTCAAGCGGCGCTCTCCTGCATCTCTCATTTGATATATTACAACATCGGTCATGCAGCCTGTCGATCGGTGGGAATCGATGAGGCTTACCGGGCTCCAAATATATTTATTAAATTAAGTCGACTACTACATGAATAGAGAGGGTGTGGAGGGGTGGCAACGGTAAACCCCCGAGCCCGGGTACGGTACAGTATAGATCGATAAAAGAAATACAAAAAAGAAAAAGGAATTAAAAAGCACACTTGGACAAAGGGGGGAAGGGTGATACAGCCGGATCGAGTAAAACGGCTATCCCATGATGCTCGTTGGGAGGTTTGTCACCTGTGACATGACTCACGGATGTCTTGGACAGAGAATGTATCAGATGGCCGGGTTACAAGCATACCGTACAGAGTGAAACCCTAATATAGGAAGAGAGTCTGCATGTTCAAGATCCGCGAATGAGACCATGTGGATGGCCATGGCAGATCTCTGCAGGTATGCACAAAGCATTAAAACAGACCGGGAGACGCCGGAGTTGGATGAGATCGACAGTAGATATCATCCGGAGAATATCAACATGTATAGCCCTATCTGTATCCTCGGCAGAAAGATAACCAACAGAAAGACTATACATACAGACTATACACACATGGACAGAAGTAGTGTATTATGTGGCTGTGAATGAACCCACAGACCGCCCACCGTAAGCCCTATCACTCTGCAAGTGGATCAGTGCGGTCTGTTCTTCATGTGCGATGTCGTGCAGAGGATATATTGGAGTGGCGATCATCGCCATGATCGACCGTTGAGGGAGCTTGGACCTTATCACTCCGCTTCGACGGAGCAGTGGTAGTTTGGGTTTACGTAGGAGGCTGAGTAGTTGATGGCTATGGCGGTTAAGAGAATAATCAGAGACTCAAATAACATACCTTATGAACGAGATACTCGGCATTTGAAACCAGATTTGGGGGACTCATGGTCTAAAAAGGTGATTTCAAGAATGTGGCGGAGAGACACTATTGGAGGGGTTGGAATGTGTCTTAGAACGCCCGCCAATAGTGATAAAGACCAACACACCTCACAACCGAGTGAGCCACATCGCTCAAGTTTCCAACGAGCCACTGGAGATGATGTCCGAGATCGACGGATGGGGAGTGATCTCCGGGATTTGGGAGGGGAAATGGATCAGACGTCCCGTCCCGTCAAGGTTCGGCGATACACGCCAAGTATCCACGGGCATGCAGTAGTAGTCAAGATATTCATATTGAAATGTATTCAGATCCACGCACAGGACCCCACGATGACGACATCTTGCTGCATGGTGTCCTCCATTCCGGGGAGGTCAAGAGTCCGACTCATGTGCGTCGGACATTCTACGGGGTAATACCCCTCGGGGGAGAGGTGAGAAGCAGGATGAAAGAGAACTAAAATAGAGCCGATGTGACCTAGGAGCATTGGACTATCGGATATTTCCATGTTGTACACGGGTAGCTACATGGGCCTGTATTTTATGCAAGGAGTTCTTCCGATACGACTACCGGATATGGTGTCCGTTATTATTTGAGATGTTTCTTCAGTACGATTTGCGCTGATATGTTACAGATCGCCAACAGGGTGCGCACCAGCCATGGAAGATCGACAAAGGACGGCCACTAATGACTGCACGATGTCCTATGAGGGGGTTGCAATCCCGGATCAAGTTAGTTCATATCATATATCACGTTGTATATTAAGACTCCACTTTGGTATGCTGTGTGAGACAATAATAAGCAATAAGTATAAATCAAATGGGAAATGTGGGATTATGTCGGAATAAGTTGAGTGGCCAATAGTTCCAAACCTGGACCAAGGTGTCTAGGCTGAGCTGGAAAGTTTGACAAATTCCAGCGGAAGCGGCGCGAAGCGAAGAAAGAGGGGAATGCATAGAAATGTCTAATATGATCGGGACGAGCAAAAAAAAAAAAAAAAAAAAAGGTAGAAAACAGTGAATAAAAGAAGAGAATACTTGCGACGGGTGAAGTATACTTGCAGACCACGCTAGTCCCGTTTAAGAATTAGCCCCCTTTCGCCAACCCCCGTCCATGTCCAACTCCGAACGTATCAACATATCATATCAACAGAACAGGTGTGTACTTTTACATTCTATACTTGAATCTCTTCGCTTCTTGCTCGGTCATTGGATCATCATCTGACAGCCCCCAGTCATCGCCGATCGGGCTGGTCGCATCGGTAGCTTCACGCCATCTCGTCATTGCCTTGATTCCCCCCTCGTCTTCTCCCCCTCCTTCATCGATAGCGTAGCGCTTCCTGGTCCAATCAGCAGCTGTCGACTCCCTGCGCCGTGTCCGCTTCCCACCCTTTCTCGGATCCTGCTCGGAAGGTTCAACGCTTCCCACCTATCTTCCGCTTGGTTGGTGCTGGAACATCGCTCGATTACGATCCACCGGGGCCGCGCCAGACTAAGCCACATGAGACGCACCTGGGCAAGCTGAATATTCGGGCTGCCTATCAGACAAGGCAGCTTTTTTTTGCGGAGAACATAAGGCTGCCGTCATTTTGCCATTTCCGGAACATACTCTGTCTCGAGCTTGTTATCCTTTGCGTCGGCGAACTTTCCTCAAGATAGCAAATACTGAGTCACGTATCTCAACTAACCGGAGACTGAACCCGCGTTCGGCGTACTCGTCATCTGCTCCTCCGTTAGCTTGATCTGTTCTCCGCCCCCAGCCAATCCTCGACGATCAGGCATCATCCGCCGCAGATCATCTGCACTCCATCTCGCATAGTCCCTGCAGACGTTTTCTCGGTCTTGAATTCCTGGACCTCGGGCCTCCTCTGCAGAAGCAGCCGTGCACGCCCCCTCCGCTGCTCCTTTCAATTGGGATACTATTGATCGATTATCAATCATGGCAAACAACTCCTTTCGAGACTCCGTCAACTCACTAGGGTGGTCGCGCAGAGATCCGGACCTGCCGGTCCGCACTGGCGCATCATCCTCCACCCCATTTTTCTCGCGCCTACAGTCCTTGAACCCATTCGGGGAGGGGGGTTACGTGCAACTGCCCACTCACAATGACGGCCCCGGGGCTCCTTTACCCGCAGCCAATCGTCGGGAAGAAGAAGAGGGCTTCTTTGCTTGTAAGTTCTACTCTTGGCTTGTGACCCTCTGATCCTCCGATCGTCCCGTACACCGTTATATGAGCCCAGGTGATGAGATTGCAGTTCCTGCGCCGGCAGGATTCATTTCCACCATGCTTGTTTAACTGGTTGTGATCCGACAGGAGAGGAAGGCGAAATGCACTAAGACTGACTGCGTATAGTGAGTCGGTGGGACCGTATGCTCATTTTTGGTGCATGTAATCTGGGTGCTGCAGTCTGTTTCATGATCTGCTTCTTCTTGTTCCCTGTCTTGACACTCAAGCCCCGCAAATTTGCCATTTTGTAAGTCTCCATTATTATATGGTCTGCACTACCATGGACTACCCCTCTAGCTATGCCCTTCCCACCCTATCTTCTCTCTTTTTTTTTCAGCTCTCTCATGCTCTTGGACCACCACTCAAATCCCGAGCTGCGGCCACCCAGGTCATAAGTCTTTTGTGGTTAGGGCCATGTGCGCATACGTCCCTCGTCTGGCGATGTGATTCGTCCTGATCCAAGCCTATATCTGCGCCTCATGCCAAGAGCTGCACTCTGTTTTGTCTTGGATACTTCTTGCTAACAGGTCCTTTCTTTAGATGGTCTGTCGGCTCAGTCCTGTTTTTGCTATCATGGGCGGTCCTCATGGGACCCTGGTCGTACGCTAAACATCTGGTCTCGGGACCCCGGCTTCCATTCACAGCGGCTTATTTCGGATCTATCGCGCTGACTCTGTACTTTGCTATAGGGGTAAGTAAATCAATGATTCCTATTCTATCCTGTGGCTTTACATCTCTTTCCCATTTCGGTCTTTCTCTATCTTCGGCCCTTGTCGATCTCTCCCTTTCGAGATCATCTTCGCATTTTCCTGTTTGTTGCACATCCCTTTACCCAAGTATCAGGTATGGCCGCACTGCACCGCTGGGAAAAGGGGAATCTTGCAGCCTTGCTCTCCATCGCGCAGTGCAACCTGAGTACCTACCGTCTGTCATGCCCCAGCTGGCCAGATCCGAATCTAGCTCCTCCCACCCCCTATCCCGTCGGCTTCTCGACTCTTGTACCACGTCTCACACCGCGCGGGTCTTGTATGAAAATCCATTTGGTTCACCTTGTCCGACACACCCCGGTGCGACAGCGTCCAAAGTCCAGAACCGTCGAGATCTTTCTGTCTCACCGTCCCTGGCATATGCTCTTGCTTCTGTGCACTTATGCTCGCGCATATCCTAGCTACACTTTTTCACTACCTCAACCGCAACATCAGAAAGAGCACGATCTGTCGCTACAAAGAACCATCCACTGACTCCTCTCTAGCTCCAAAACCTCTTGCTCACCCTCATCTCCTCCATATTCCAACTCGCCTCCCTGGTCTGGTACCTCGTCAGCTATTTCCCCATGGGAAGCACCGGCCTGCAATACATGGGTCGCTTCGGAGCGTCGCGCGTTACTGCCTGGGTCAGTGGATAGATGGACGAACAAGCGGATATGCGGATGATTCTTGCACCGTGTCTATCACTTACATACACCCTACACTTTGTGAAGTCTTCGCATAGCGAGCCACCCTTTGCAGCGTAACGACCCTTTTTACTTTTTGTCTTGCTTGTATTCCCCAACATCGTTATGAGCCTTCTTCCCTTGTGTATACATATATCAAGCTAGACTCTCTGTCTGGCTTTCTGCTTTCCTTAAATACTTCCATCTTCCCAGCAGGGATAGTGTTTTATCTATGTAGTACAATAGTGAGAAACACGTGTGAGGGATAATGACGAAGTAGCTAGTTCCTTCACAGGTATGTACCGTTATTTAGTCGTATTTAGTTCGTGGTCGGGATCTGTTTGGGGATGTCGCCGCTTCATGCGGTTGCTTATGGCTCTGCTCTATGAGTGTCTCGCAGCATATGGTATTTTTATTGATTGCTGAAATCTGCAAGGGTGCTAATTAAGAAGTGAAATAATACTTAATGAGCTATCTGCAGTTTACATTCGGTACTAGGCATCTCGAGCGATTTGTGGCTTGTCTAGGAGAGTATTCAATCAAATTATCTCGTCATTTCCGAGGATATACCGGTCTATTGGGGCCTAAGTGAGAATTGCGAAACTTCCATTACCCATCGCAAAATTACCCATAGCATGGTACAATAGAGCTTGTACAATAAAATGAGCACTAAACATGATCGAGGGCATGTTTTCAGATACGATGATGAGTTGAACCAGTGGAACTTGAACGCAAGTTCTGATTCTATATCGCTAGAACGGTCTGATAATATGCGATATGCTGGGTTATTCTATGTCGAGATTAGGGTCTGCACCTGTATCCAACAGCATCGGCATATTTGCAGCGTGAAGTGCAGTACCATAACTTCCACTCCTGACATTGACATAAGTTTCAAGCTTAATTAATAGCTGAGATATTCCTCGAGAAGCACTGGACACTGTCGTTTGAAGTGCATGACGGAAGTGCGTAGCGGAACCAGATCCAGACTGACTGGGTAGATGGTGCACTAGGGAGCTGCAAGATTCCCAGTGGGAGACTTCATAACGTTCTAAAAACCCGAGCAAAATCGCTATTAAGATAGTCTATTCCTTCGGCATGATTGTGCAAGATCCAGGAGGGATATACAAAGATAAGTACAATGTCTGAAACATATTAACGTTATAGATAATAATCACTGTTCCTAGTATCCGAGGACGGTGGGCTTCCCTTTGCGAGTACTCCCAGAGCCGTCAATAGATCGTCTAATAGCATTTGCAACCTTTTTATAATTCTCATTCCTGCCATCAAACTTGCATATATTTCTGTGATTCCCATCGAGACGACAGAAATGCTCATTTGGGATAAGAAGTCTTGCTGAATCTTCGGTGACAATCTGCATACGTCAGTTAATGGTCCATCGCGGATATCAAATGCAAATATCAAATGCAAAGTTTAGACTTACAGGCTCACTAAGCCCATACATGCGATCACTCTCAACGAAGGTCCAAATGGGGAAATTTATCGCGACCCAAGTAAAAGAGCTCGATATCTCTTGAAGAACCCTGGTACCTTGCTTCAACTGTTTGAGGAGCTCAGCGTTTGTGTTTCTGCCTAGAGATGCAGCCCTCAGTAGGTCTGCGCCGATTGATCCCAAATCTGCTACAATGGAGCCTCTGTGTGGTGTACCTAGGAAGAGTATACCCCTGAGACTGTCGAGTAATGCTGCATCCCAGGGTCGTAATCTCCGTCGTTCATTTGCTAGATTCAACATCTGTGAATTGTCAGTGGACATGCTAGAAGAGACTGAAGGCATGGATCGAAAGATCACGAAACGTCGATTATTCTGTAAATGCATGGTAGAACAGAGTGGGAATGCAATACCTTTTTAACAACAATACCACCAAGGCTGTGGCAAACAAAAATGATAGGCCGATGTTTTTGCTGCTCAGAAGATCGTTCACGTTTGACAAATTGGAGAAGCTGTTCCGCAAATGTGCTTATAACGCATATTGATTTGCTCCATGCCACCGCGGAATTGTATCCATAGGACATAATTCTCGCGTGGGGGAATTCATAGGGCAAAAGGTGTTCAAGCCAATTGCAGGGCTTGGAGGTACTGGATTTTGGAGGAAGCCAAGTCCATGTGTTTTGAAAATGACCTCCAAGTCCGTGAACTGCAATGATATCAACCGCTGTTTGCGCATTTTCGTGGTTGATTAGGAACAACCCGAACTGTTCTGGGGTCGAGAGGTTCCTTGCATTGTCGAATTTGTCCTTTGTCTCACCCGGAGAGACCTCACCGGGGGATAATAGACGCCTCAAATTTGTTTTCCATTTCTGATGTTTTGACCTCGGCGGTGATTGAGCCACCATATTTGGGCCTGATTTGACAATGGGAACTCAATCGCAGAGCACAATGGATAATTTAAGTGTTTATGGATAGAATCCGCCGAAACGTCGAATATAAGAGTTTCGACATGACAATTCCTTTCGCGCGCGCCAAATAATGCAGGGATGTTATATATAAAGTGGGGTCCAAGAATATGCAGAAGTACACAAAACCGGCATGTTGAGGGCGAATCAAGGATGCGCTTGCCTGGGAGCGCCCGCCTCAGCGCGTAATGCAGTAAGATTGTTTGCGAAGCAGAGGCAAGGAATATGTTCATCGTGACCTGAAATTGTGGATGCCATGAATGCTGTTAGATAATTCAAACTGCAAACATAAGAAATGCTATAAGATTTTAGAAGGTGATGAAGATATCAACAAACTTACATTGTAATCATCATGTGACTGGATTCAAATATACATAATAGACAATAAAGTTGCTAGATGAAGCGTTGTTCCAAGATGGACTGGATTGAAAATGCAAAACGTTAGTTACATCAATAGGCTTTGTATCCTGGCAAAAAGTATATGTAGGTCATGCATAATTGTCCATCTCGAGACTCAAAGCAGCAAATATCCATCTGCAGAAGAGGAGGATATCTCGCCGCATAACACTAATAAACAAATTTACTAACTGCTAGAAAATAATGCAATGCACATGCCGAAGTCATAGCCATAGTCAAAGCAGGAACCATAAACACCTGGCCATCTCATCAAACTCAATACTTCCCCCGACTCATAACCAATCCAACAATGCCTTCAACAATCTTAACACCAGGAATCTCAGCTTCAAAAATGCCAGTGTTACCACCCGAGCCAACCTCAACCCAACGTTTGAGTAAATCATTACTCTCCTTGGGCTTAACATCCTGCGAAACGGTACCGACAGTAATATGCGGAATGGCATTCGCACAAGGCCAATCGGCATCGGAAACAGGCGCCACAGCAGGAGTATCAGAATCGACATCTCCACCAGGAGGTAAGATGCGTGCCACGAAGGCCATCAAGCGATTATCCCAGACCAAGCGCTCAAGACGGACGCGGGCTGTGCCCAGGGTTGGAGGGGTTTGGGCTGGATTGGGAGATGGAGTTGAGGTGTGGGCTTTGATGTAGCGATCTGCGAGAGAGTCCCAGATCTGAGGGTTGTCTTTCTTTGAGGCGCGGTGGATGAGTGTTACATGGAAGGCTGGTTGGAGGCGGCGGGTTTGGGAGAGTTGGTTATAGAGCTGGGCTATTTTGGGATCGGAGGAGTTTTGGAAGATGGAATTGAGGACGGTTGTTATTTCCTTAGGTGGGAGAGAGATATTGAAGTATTCGATCTTTTTGGAAAGGGTTGCCGGGTCCATGTCTGCGCCTGCTTGGGTGGAGGTGGTACCTGTGTTTTGGGCCTTGGTTTTGTTCTTTTGTTTCTGGGTTCCGCCGTAGCTGTAGCTGAGATCTGTCTCGACGTGGTAATTTTTCATTGCGGCGTTGATTGCAGAATCGAGTTCCTCGGACGTCGGAATTTTCGGAACTACCTTGGGGTAGGCAACGTGGAGGGCTTTGACGACTGTCTCAAGGTTTGCGCGAGACGAGGCACAGACGTCGAGCTCAATGACATGATTGTAGTTTTCGTCGGGCTGTCGAGCGGTGTCAATTCCCTCAAAGCGGTTTAGGAAGCCATCCATGATTCCGATAGTCTCATGATTGGAAATGGTCCCGGCTCGAATCGACTGGTGATTGTCGCCACGTTCCAGCACTCGCTTCCGGGTGACTTCTTTGATCTTAGACAGAAGTTGACCCTTGGGTTCATGGACGTAGTGAAGAGCGACGAACTGGGCATCATTGATCACAGGGTAAATATCATCCATGAGTTGCTTACGTTCGCGACGTTGGTGGCTGTTGCGGTCTGCAATGACAACGGGGTGAGTGGACATAAGCTCGCTGACTTCAAAGGCAAATTTCTTCGGTTTGTTCTTTTGCTTGGGTATGTTGTCGTTCTGAACATGTCCCCATCCAAACAGCTTGACCAAAGCGAGAGCCACTGTTGTCTTTCCACATCCGAGAGTAGCGACAGGAGCAAGAATAATGTTGCGGGCAATATCCCTTGAATTTGCTAGCTCATTTGCTTCCATGGCGATGATCTCAGAACCCTTCAGTCCTCGCTCCTTTAAGAACTCCTCGCGCAAAGAAATAATGCCGTGGTTGTGGAGGTACTCCTTGGCCATGTTGGGGTCCTTGATCAGCTTCCTCCGGGCAAATTGCAGATACTCCTGTGTAATCTGCTCGTGCTTTCTGATCTTGGGGAGCTTCCCCCCAATCACGGCTTTGGTGCATTCGCGCCACTGGCGGTACATCAAATATGGCTCCTCAAACTTGTACTTGAAGAACCAATCGCGATATGGACCAGTTCCATTATCGCTGAGCTGGCATCGGATCACGAACCCTTCAGTCTCACGCCCATCCCAAGTACCAGTCTCAGCGCATCCTTCGAGGAAGGACCGTACTCGAAAGATATCGTCGAAAACCTCGAACTTGGCCTTCTTGAAGCCCCATGCATCTGCAAACTCGTGTACTTTATCGGAAGACATTGTGTGAAATTCCGGCTGGTTGTAGTTGAGACCATGGAGGTAAATGCCGGAGGCTGCCTGATCGTAGGCTAGAACGTGCTCCTCAAAGCTGTCGTCGCAGAGCTCTCCGACAGCTGTGAGGTTATTCTCACGCAGTGTCCGTGCGAGGTCCTTGATATTTCGACCAACCGACGAGACATGGTGCTCCGTCCAGCGCTCTCCGACCTGGGCGTGACTCTGATCGGTATCTTCTCGAACTCCAGTGGAGTGCTTGCTGCAAACTAGAAGTTTGTCGTCTTCTAGCGCCGAAATGAAGATAATACATCCATTCTCCTTTACACTGAGTTCATAAGGACCCTTGGTATGCTTCTCAATGTTGTGCCATTGGGTATTGGTTGTTTCGCTGACATTGAAGAACTTGTCGTATCCGCGGGTTGCAATCTCGGGGATGCCGTCCCTCCGGCGGGTGGTAAAGAGACCACGGGCGTACGTTGGGAGATCAGGGCGCTTGTAGTCCCAGTCTTGGAACTTCCAAGAGTCCACAGTCACATTGTTGGTGCCAGCGACTGTGAATGTTGTCTTCTTGCAAGTGAACCTTTGCTTCTTCTCACCCTTGGACTGCTTCCGTGCATCTTCCAAGCTGTGCACCAGCTGTGCGATTTGGGAGGGATCCTGAGTCGCCATGATCTAGGTGCGTTGTCGCGATGTTGGAGATCTAGAGCTGATGGAGGGGCAGATCCAAGGTGGGGGCGAGCAGGAACAGAGGGCGAGAGGTGATGCAGGAGGAAACCGAGAGAGAGCAAGAGAACCAAAGAAACATTCCTCGCGATCACAGTCGAGTCATGTAAGAGTCATAAAATAAAGAATCAAAATGTGTCACTGTTGCGGGGAGCGAAAGAGGAAAGGCGGGCAGAGCCTCTTGTCGGCTTTTTTTTTCATATTTTGACCCAACTTCTTCCACTCACTTCACCTCTTCTACCTTGTCTTCTACCTACTTTACCTACCCACAACTCTTCTCCTCTGACTCACCATGGCGCAGCCAAACCCTCTCCTCTTGGCTGCCGACAACCCTACTGCGGTTCTGGAGCTCCTCCGTGCCAATCCTTCGATCGCATCATGTCAGGATGAATCCGGCTACTCCTTGTTACACGCCGCTGCCTCATACGGACATGCCGACCTCCTGCGCGCACTAGTGGATGAATTCCACGTCGACGTCAACCTCCTCGACGAAGACAAAGAGACATGCCTATTCGTGACCGAATCTCCCAAAATCGCACGCTGCCTGGTCGAGGAATTGAAGGTGGACTACAATCATAAGAACGAAGAGGGCTTCACAGCAGTTGAGAAGATGGAGGCTGATGATGAGAACCCACAAGTCACAGCCTACCTCCGTGAGGTTGTTGGTGGTGCTCCGGCTGAGACAGACTCGGGCATGCTGAACCCACCGCCGCGCATTCCTGATAGCAATATGCAAGTTAACTTTGGAACCATGACTGAAGATGAGGCTACTGCTGGTGCGGGTGAACCCGATCCTGAGTTCAAGAGACGCATTGAGGAGCTTGCGACCCGGGAGGACTACTACAGCGAGGAGGTGCAGAATGAGGTTCGCGAGCTGGTTAAGGATGCCATGGCTGGCTCCAATATTGAGGCTATGGAGCGAGAGATCCGGAGACGAACTGAGTAAGAGACAAAGCTTGGATTATGTTTCTCCAATCAGTCCCTGTGTTACATCATGTCTCTCCTCCAAAGGAGGCCATTGATATGCACTACACCGAAGGCAACACCCCTGCTCAAAGGCTCAGGCGAACCCGAAAGATCCCAAGATACATACATATTCGACAATGGGTACTCTTGGCATGACACCGGCCAGAAATTGGCACATTTAAGCCTGTTGGCTTCTCCGCCGACTTATGCATAAGGATGCAATTTCCAAATCTTCCTGTACCTTAAATGAAATTACGAATCAATACCCGCATTTGATGCAAAGCAGAACAATTGAGCCTCAACTGGTGTGGATGTAGACGTGTAGATCTCCGAGTCGGCCCCGCCAAGCTTGAGCTGCGTCTTCCCGAGCTTCACCTCCCTCCCCAACTCTCCAACTCCCAACTCCCAATTCCCAGCTTCGTCATGTCTCAACCACCATCTCCCTTCCCCCCACAATCAACTTTTTACTCGGCCCAAATGAATCCAGTCAACCCCGACACACCCCCACCGCCACCTCCGAAACCCGGCAGTCACGAAGCCAGCCGAGGTGGCACCCCGCAAAACATGTCAACCGCACCGCCCCCCGCAGGCTACCAGCCAGACCCAACAGCATACACCACGCAACCAGCACTCCCAAACCCACCCACAGTGGAAGAAGGCTGGCTTCCAGACCTAGTCAAAGATAAATCGTACGTCACAACCAAGACCAAGCATACACCCGCAACCCGCTCTAACGACCAGCCCAAACCAACAGAACAATCGACCTCCAAACCCTCCTAAAAGACCCAAACCTCCTCTCAGCCCTCTCAGCCTCCCATCCATCCTACACAGCCCGCCAACAAGCCCTAGAATCCCTAATCAAAACAAACAAAGACCTAGCAACCCGCGTCCTAGAAATGCAAACCCACCTCACAGACTTGCGCGCCTCAACAGAAACAATGCTCCTAACACACCAATCGCTTGAAGTGTCCTGGCGCAAGAAACAAGCCGAGATGGACGCTGCCCTGGCGCCTTGGTCGCCTAAGGCTTTGTATCAGCGGTATAGCGCGTCGATCGCCGAGCAGGAGGCAGTTTGTCGGGCTGTTGAGGAGAGTTTCCTTGACGAGGATCATCATGACCATGGTCGTGCAACTGAGAAGGAGATTGCGGATTGGGTTAGGAGGGTTAGGAGTGAGGCGGCGAGGTTGGCTGCGCGGAAGGAGGCCAAGGCGAGGTGGGATGAAGGGAGGGTTGGGGGTTGGCGATGAGCGGTACTCGGCAAATTGGATATTACGATACCATGTTCTTGACGATGGCTATGAGGCTGTTGTTCATTATAATCTATAGATACGTTTTATCGAAACACTGCGCACCGAGGCTCATCCCATGGCCTCCCTCATCCAACCCCCGTCCACTCATTCCTCCAGCCGAGCGCCGTTGCCAGAGCTGCTGCCCGGCTTGGCGTGACCTTCCAATGGCGCATCCCGACCTCGAGGTGCCATCTCAATATCAGTGCCGAGGCCATTACTATGACCGTTGGCGTGCGTCTCTCTGTCCTTATTGTGTGTATACGACCAGCTGTCAGTTCCGAGGGAACTAGGGAAACCAAGACCACGCATGAAAGCCCTCCTACGACTGCGCGCACCCCAAGCCCAGCCCGCGCCACGGCGAATGGGGAGTTGGTACATGCTGAACCCGATGTAGGCAAAGAAGATGCCTAGCGCGGACCCGAAAAGGATATCAAAGCCATGATGCCGATAATTGAACCAGCGCGATCCAGAAATGAAAGCAGCAGTCGCCGTCGGGAAGAACGCGATTAGCATGAGATACACAGGCGGCGCAGCACCCCGTCTCCGAACGGAAGAAGCATCATCAGCGAAGGTCTGATCTTCCACAGGATAATGCGGCAAATACGGGAACCCCACAGAGAACTTGGAACACAACCAGAGGGTTAAATAGAGCAGTCCAGAGAAAGAAACTGTAAACTAGAGTCAGCCAGATCCAAAGAAATCCACCATCCCCCCCCCCGGGATAGGAACAAAACCCACAAGAAGAATGCCCACTAGGAAAACTAGCAAACCCATCAATGCTCAAAGAGTTACTCTGATCGCGACAAATCTCCCAAGAAACAAGCACAGGCGCCCCATCAACCCTACCCCCAAGACCGCCAACAGTATACCTATCAATAGCCGACAAATCAGGGTCACACCGCGCAATCAAATCAGGCCTCGGCTTCCCAATCAGAACCTTCAATCCCTGGGTTGCGCACCACGCACTGGCAAGCGCCAGCGCCAGACCCATCCACCCGGCATTCCATTCCCAGATCTTGCGACGGATGATATGTGCCGCAGAAGGTTTGGCGTGCTGGTTTGAAGTAATGGCTGCGCTACCTGGCACGACGAGCGCGCTGATCAGGAAGACTAGCAGTGCTGGCGCGAGGAGGCTGACGAGTAGGAGTGTTTCTGTTGTTACGGTTTCTGGGCTTTGCGGGTAGCTGATTGTTGGGTCGGATAGGCTGAAGGGATGGCGGTTTGGGTGTTGTTTGTAGAAGCCATAACCTATTAAGGCGATGCCGCTGAGTGGGTGTTAGTTTTGGCGCTGGGGTTGGAATTGTTGTTAGGGGCGTTATGTGGTGGTGGGCTTACATTATGAATATCCAGTCGAGTACATAGGAGAGGAAGAGGAATTTGGACAGGGATGAGATTGTTGTTATGGAGTCTTTTATGAGGGCCATTGTTGGGACGAATGGGCCATGGTAGTGTAGGAAGGAGAGCAAGCGGTAATATGAGGCGTGATATAACGCCGGACAGGGAGGGAGGGAATGACGAGTGTCTAAACTTGATCTGTGGCGGAGCACATAAAGCTAATTCCTCATCCCCATCTACTCATCTTCACTCCTGATTGGGTTTCCCGTCTGTATTGACTTTAGGCAGCTCCATTGCGATAAAACTATTGATTTCGCTAGAAAGTAAGCTTTCGTATGGTTATTGATGCACGTGTTTAACCATCGACGAAAGTGAAATTAGCATGTAAGGAAGGTCGCCTCTAATAATGTGGCTTCCCGAATCTACTACTTGCCATGGCTAGGAATAACAATTCCATCCCCCCCCCTAAGCTTCCCCTTTAGACACGTGGCAAGGAAGCGACCATTAATAATATCCTCTTAGTCTCTTTTTTAGCTCATTCACATCCCAATTGGCAGGAACATATCTGCCAGATAGGAAAGACTTGTCACCAGTAGACCACCGCACAGCAAGACCGTCACAAACCTCGGGTGTATCATGCATGGATGGCTGCAGAAATCCCACAGCATTACCCATATTAGTGTGAGCATAGCCCGGGTCAAGACTTATAGAGGTGATAGTTGTATGTTCCTCTTTCTGTCAGGGACACTGGATTTGATGATTCCCAGCTTGGACATGGGATAAGTAATCATTCCTGGTGGCACATTGACAGCGGACCTGGACGCTAGGTTGATGATTGTTCTTGAAAATGTTGAGTCTGAATCTGCTGCGTTCAAAAAGGCTTAGTAAAAATCCCCGTTCGACGAAGTCCACGACTGCCACCAGTCATGACCGCCACCTTGCCATCTTGTGAAAGTGCAGATCGCGTGGGATCAATAGCAGGGTACACACCGCGATAATTGCTCTTAGTGAATGCGCCAGCTTTCACAAGCAAGTCAGGATCGAGTCCAGCAGCCACGTGAACGGAGCACGTGTTGCATATTTCGGAGCTGCAGACTAAAAAGAAAAAAGAAGAACAGTAAAGTACAGCAAATACGTGTAGCAAAGGATCATGTATTAGTTTATGATGAGCTTTCAAGTGTGCAGTTCTGCTCCGCCACTGGCCCCCACCACTTCAGGCTGTACCCCTCGAGTTCGTCCGTTCAATAAGCAGAAGAATATCCTGATCGTCATCCCCCTCTGGATCAAATTAAAGCATTGCATGCATGTTAGGCAGGCTCAGTTTTGAATTTCTGGGGTCCGAGTATAGTTGTCTGCCTTGTACAGCGTCCACATGTGAGAAGTATGATATTCATTTTGATATTCATCTTGATCTACACATGCTTGTTCTTTGTACGTGGATGATCTCACGTCAGCTTGCATAAAATGACAATGTTCAACTTCTCGGGGTGAGGGGGGCTTTGATATTATCTTACAGAACTAATACGCATAAACAGCATAAACCAAATGGAGCTACGACTTCGTCTTGTACCTAAATAGAATTCGTATTTCTCAAGTACTGGAGCTGAATAGAATGTACAAAGTGCGACGTATGGCATGATCTTAACCCTCAACCTCTTGTTTCCGCGCTTTCTGACTCTTCCCAAGAATAACCGTGCTAAGATCCCCAACGGGCAAGGCAAAGGGGAAATCAACCGCGTCGAGAATCTGCGCAATGAAGATATGCCAGATTGGTATACACAGTGCGAAATTGAATGCTCCAGCGGCCTATGATAACAGAGCGTTAGTATATAATTGTGACTTGTGAAATATACACATGAAGAACGTACCTTTTGCAACTTCGCAGCATGCTCCAGATTACCAAGTGCCAGTTGGAAGTATGTGCCTGCAAACAACCCAAAGGTAATGACGAGTAGGAACAATGCTAAGAATAGACAAACGTTTGTTCGCAGGGAGCAGATTAGGTAGACGAATGTGAGGATTGCGAGGGTCACATAGTAGAAGCCTCGAAGAAGGATTGGTATTAGTTAAATTGCTTTTGCCATGAAAGATTAATCAGATGTAACTCACCAACAGTTGCATTATATTCTGGCGTTTCTATTCCCTCGAGCGAATTGCCTGTAGGAGAGTAGTTGGTTCCGACGGCGAAGAATGGCATCATTGATGTACCCTGGACTAGCCAGAATGTGCCTGTGATGAACCAATTTAGCCAGTATTCTTAGATATATCTATACGATGGCAGTTTGAATGTACCATATGTGAAGAATAGGGCACAGGAGAATGTGTTTCCGAGGATCCATTCGCCAACCGCGCCAAATATTTGTACCATTGCACCGAAGAAGATGTAAACTGGTCTGAAAGCGAAACAAGTTAGAAGTTGTGCCATTTCGATAGTTGTTGTTCTTCTTACAGAATTGCACCGCCATTTCCACCTGCCCCTCGCCAGCCCATGGTGATCATTGCCGTTGGTGTCGCAGCCAGCAAGAAACCCATCAATGATATCGGTGTCGGGTTACCAAATGTTGAGCGCAACTTGCCGGCATTGGGCGTCTTCGGGCTCAGGTACAGCTTTTCAAAGGCATCGCGCGGGATTGGAAGCAGAACACTGTCTGCGGTCTGATAGCGACGAAGGACTTCCGCAGTGGAAGTCTCATGTTTATCGCTGATGTTATCGTCCGACATTCTGAAGGTGGCAATATATCACTGGCGAAGAAGAAAAGTCCAATTGACTCACTATAGAAAGTAAGAAGTGAATAAGGAAATAGAAGAAAGACACAGCTCAGGCCAGAAACAGCAAGACCATCGATCCACAGTCTCCTTTATACACCGCCATCCAGCTCCATTTTTCGTCCCTCCTTGTTTCCAACCCCAGAATCCACATCTCTTAACCCCGGGATTCCTCCACGGATATGCCAAGAACTTAAATAACTTGCAAGTCCAATCGGACACACCTGGCAGTGTCACCGATTGAGCAATCTCATTCGCAGAACTCATCCCCACGCCCACGTTAACGTGGGGAGGTTTGTGCGGGGGAGTGGACCCTGAGCCGCGCCCTCTGTCTTTCTCCGCAAAAATGCGCTGAGAGCCGAGGGATCTCGGTCTTCGAGTCGGCTATATGTCTGGATTGTTGCCACATTGCTTTATAACTGGGTCGTTTCCACTATCGATGGGCTCGCCCAGACTTGCCATTGGTACTATGGCTTACGCCAAAAGTGTATTTTGCGAGGCTTACTTGCCCTAAGACATCTTGGCCTCTTGACTGGACCTTGGCTATATCGGGATTTCTCGGTCTAGCTCAAATGCGGTATTGTGCGGAATGTTGTCCGTTGGGCTTGGTGGAGATAAGCAAGAGGGTGGCGTTGGGTTGCAAGACAGGACAGTTGGGGTGTGGAACGGAGGGTTTCGTATGACGTGAATGGCTCTGGGGATTGAACGACCATCGGATAAGTGTTTCAGCTCTTGTTTTATTGTCTCCTGCAGCGTTGTGTTGATTTGGAATCATGAAGAGTCTGGAGCCACGGAGTTACTTCGTTATCTTCATCTGCTGTCAAAGCGTCGTCTTCTACCGATGATCGAATGATACCTCCGGCATTTAGGGTCGTTCGTGCCTTGGCTGCATAATTGAATAATTATGCGGAATGCACAAGATTGTGCAGTTTTGGGGTGGAATGCAGTGTCATGCCATGGTTCAAGTAGAACCTTGAGAAGCTCGGATCTGTACATGTAGTTCACATTTCTAACTACGGAGGACGATTCAACTTTTCTGGTAAACCGGATTACAGATTAACAGTCTGGCAATTTTAAATATGTCCTCCAATATATCCAGTGGTGACTGAGAATATGCACAACCTCAATCCATCCGACTCACATCCGCCCAATGATACCAGGCAGGTCATCCATATTCTCCAAAAAGACATCAAACTCGGATTTGACTTTCTCCATATCCTCATCAATATCATCAGTCCAACGATGGACATAAATGGTCCTCAGCCCACACTTCTGAGCTCCCCGTAAGTCATACGCATGAGCTGCGACCAACACCACCTCCTCCGGCTTGAGCTTGAGAAGTTGCAAAGCTTTCTCATATGCCTCGGGACTAGGCTTATAGAATCCCAACAGTTGACTAGAGAAAAGCATGTGGAAGTCTAGCCCCGACGATCGTGTAAGATCAAGTTGAAGACGGGTAGTTCCGTTCGCATGAACGAACACCTCTAGATTGAGGTCTTGGCGGAGGCTTCTGATCGCCTTTGAAACTTCTGGCCATGCAGGCTGGGAGTGCCATGCTTGGACCAAGTTGGTTTTGGGTTCGGCGTTGATGCGGGGTTGATGATGTGGATACTGGGCGAGGGTCACTTCAAGGGTGCGGGCAAGTGTCTCGTCGATATCTTCAGGGTGAAGGCCTTGCATAAAGCGATTGTTGTTCTCCAGGAAATATTGTCTGCGCCATTCCAGAGCAAAGTTGGATGCTTCATTGCGTGGAATGGTTGATGGCAAGGCTTGGACTACACTGCTGTGCCAGTCGAGGCATGTACCCATGAAGTCGAACAGGACTGCTTTAATCTTGGGCTGAGACATTTTCCGCTGCGTTCGATAGCCTTAAGAAGTTATTTGGCCACTTAACAGGAATGACGGTCATCTATATAAGCTCGCGGTCAGCAAACTATAAATAGCCTCAACGCTTAAACACGTCTGATTAGAAATTCGTATTCGTGACCTGACACCTCGGATGACATTTCCATGAAATATTTCCAATAATCTGGGCATTGAGCCATTGCAGGATTTTGAAGATGTGAAATATAATATATTGTTTTGATATTAGTTGGTGTAAGTCTTATCTCATCTAGGGCAATACATCTAGGAAGCCAATCACTCCAAACGCCTCCCCCCGACGTCAATATTCACCTTTGAATGCTTGAACCTTCGGCTCGGCACTTGGCGCTCAAATAGGATATCCAGCTCCTCAAATGTACGGCCCTTGGTCTCCGGCATGCAAAAGAAACAGTAGATAGTACAGAGCACGCTAAGCCCCGAAAACAGGAAACCAATCTTGCCACGCCAATTCCCTTGGTCTTCGTTCATCGCATAGGGAATGACGACCGCGAAAACAACTGACCAGACAAAGCAAGTAACAGTGGAAAGTGCAATAGTGAGCCCCCGGAGCTTGGCGGATGATACTTCAGCGAGTAGCACATAGCAAAACGGCCCCAGACTGAGGTCATACACAAAGGTGCAAACTAACATCAGGCCGCATTGCGCCCAAGTGGTAGACGTCTGTCGTGGAACAATGTCAACGATGCCAATGATGAACAGCACGATCGCCAACATCGAGCAGCCAAATAGATACATGGTTCGTCGGCCAACGTAAGAAAGCAGGAACCAGGATATGCATGTGCCCAGCAGACCCAGCGCCGTCAGACCAATGTTCATTGAAAAAGCATTTGAAGCATTCAATCCAGCTAGCTCCATAAAGTGGACGGCATAGCTGAGGAAGAACACATTTCCGGTAAATGCTTGCATATCATATGCCATCACGCAGATTACCAGACGGCGAAAGTTCGTCCCCCGAAAACAATCTAGATAAGTAGGTCGCTCTCCCTCATGGTTTTTCTCCAGACGTAGGGTCTCCCGGATGTGCGCCAATTTCTTGGTTACATCAACTCCAGGCGTTGCAAGACGGCGCAGAGAAGCCATGGCGTCTTCATGGCGGCCCTTCCGACATAACCAGTAGGGCGGGTCGGGGCAGAAGGCGACCAAGAGCAACATAACGCACGGAAGGGCCCATTGAGTTGCAATAGGAATCTTGTACGACCACTTGGTGTCCATGGTCTCCGTTCCTTTGAGGATCCCCGAGGCAATCAAAGAACCGATCGAGAAAGCGAGATTGGTCATGGTGGCTGCGAACCCGCGCAGTACCAAAGGAGTGACTTCGCCGACATAGGCCGATGCACAGATTGGGTAAAAGGCAATGACACATCCGTTGACAAGTTGACCGGCGAACAGCTGAGCCGGAGTATGACTGAAGAACTGGATAAAAATGAATGCTATGGATAGGACACAGCACCCGGCTGTCATCCACCGTGGCCCGAAGCGATCATAGGCAAGACCCGAACAGAGAGCACCAATTATAGCGCCTATATTGTTGGCATAGTTGAAGGCTGATAGCCACTCTGCAGCGATAATGTAATTGCCGTTATGGTTGTACCCGTATGTCTCCTTGAAAACGGGAAGACCTACTATACTGCGCACGATGGCGCCGTCAATGCCTTTCAAGATAGTTGCCTGAGATTGTTAGCAAAACAAAACTATCTTTTAGATGCGCTGACTGACCAAATTCATGAAAAGTCCCCAGCCAATGGCGGGGTAATGCATTCCCATAGCATCCCACCAACTGAGGGCATGTTCCTCCTTTGTGAACTGGAAAGATAGCTCGGCTTCTTCCGCGGCATCTTCCGATATGACTTGAACAACAGTGTTCTGCTTTTCCGAGAACATCTTGTTCATCCAAAGTGCAATTACAGTTTGAAAATATCAACACCCCAAGCGGAGGATTCCGAAAGAAAACGAGGAAATGTACATGCCAAGGCTTGGCAGTGGGTTCCAATCATGGCAGATATATTATTCATTGCCATTGGACCACGGCAGAGGACGCAGCAGGGTAGATGGAGTGAAATGCTAGCTTGGAGGACCTTGGTGGTTAAATTAGGGCACCGGAATAGCCCGCGGTATAAATTGCACCAACCGGCCAGTTGGCCCGCCGGTATACCCCAGGATCACGCATTACGAAGCACAAGCATAACTCGTAGGCATAATTGATACTATGTACGCTTTCAGATCTAACTGGTACGAATTACCTACTGCTGTTAATACTAGTAATCGGAGTAAATGAGAAAGAATGTATAATTGCCGCGCATAATTATAAATAAAAAAGCACTTGGATTCAACTCAAATCAAGTGAAATCAATCTTCAATATCCACAGGTCATCGTTGTCTCAGAGCCAAAGATACGATCGCGGTCAAGTCGAACCAAGCCATCCAAGATATCCTTGTACCTGAGCCAAGCATTATGAGAAGCAAGCCAGCGAATTTCCTTTTCGGATAGGTTAGAACCGTAAACAGGGAGGGACAGACAGTCAAGACCATCATGATCCATAGGGGACAAGGTAATAATCGCCCGTTCACTGCGACAGGCCTGTTCCATGATCTGCATTAGCATGATATCGGCGAGCTTCTCCTCTTCAGCAGTAAAGGTGACAGTAACCCAGCGGACGGCTCCGCGCCGACTGGACTGTTCCAGGAGGGGCTCACCGGTAGGGCAGAAGATGAACATACTTGGGACCAACATTTTGAGGTTTGGGAAAATTCGGGATCGCAATAGGGGTATTCTGAGGGACATTTGTATATTTGAGATGGAACATGTGGTTGGTGAATTGTATCGAAGACGGTCATCAGGACATCGAGGTTACTTAAATAATATTGTAGAGACCTCTGGAGAGTAATGGGCTATTAAAGATTTGTTCCAGTGCTTTGTTTCGAACAATGGCCTTTTGGGGCTGTTAATAGATTGCCTGTTGGACGGGTAAGGGACAAAGCCATATATGACGGTCTTTGTTCCAACCATTCTCCCCAACAGCGGCTGCAAATTAATACACTCGAATACTCATTGTCTGTAGTCGCTATGTGGGCAGTAAGTAGCATCTACTCTTTGGTCAGTATTTTCTATTATGAAACATCTAGCCTTGAAGTGAGATTATGTCTAACGTGATGGTTCTGTTGACTGAGGTTTGCTTACTACCCGCTTAAGAAAAGGTAACGGTCGGTTTTGCTTTCGCATTACAAAAGGGCATTGTAGATGGACCAAGTCGGGGTAAAAGCGTCTTCATCTAGGAGTAAATGTAGCAGACCTGAGCACTGAGGCGTCAACTTCAACAATAACGTCCAGCAAATTTATTAATGTGTGGTTAAGGTAATCATCGTCGTAAGTATTAATCTATACTCTATCAAACCCTCAAAGCTTGATCCAGCGACCCATCCAAGTCTCAACAACAGACTTCGCCTCATCAACCAAGCCAAGATCAAGCAAAAGCTGAGTAGTACCCCGAACAGCAGAGTCCAAAGCCGAGAAAATCCAAGCATGGGTATAACTAGTATGCTCACCAATGAAGATAGTGTTCAACTCAGTCTGATAGTAAGCAGGCAAATACAGCTCCTGTTGACCCACAAGGGGATCGGCCCAAGCACCAGCCTGGTGCTGATCGAACTCCCAGCACTGGCGATCGTAGATTCCGGTGAACTGCTCTGCGGCAACCTCACCATGGACTTCGACCATTGTGCGCTGGATAAGCGCAACGTGCTCCTCGGGACTGAGCGCGGCAGTGGATCGTGCTGGTGTGCCAGAAATATATGAGGCCAGGATAACTCCTGGTCCGGTGCCGTTCATGTTATAGGATGGGTAGCAAACGCTGCCAACGCCGGACACGTCGACTGAACCGCAGCCACCGAAGATGGGCTCTTCCAGGTGTTCCCAGAAACGGGTCTTGTAAAGAAGAGCCATCTTGCAGGCTGGGTCATAGTTCAGGGATGAGATAGCCCGGCTGAGGAGGGAGGAGTAGCGAGGGAGATCCCAGAGTCTGACCTTGCTGAAAGGCGCAGCCACAACAGCGTAATCGTATTCTTGGCTTTCTGGGACCATCTGGAGGGGATCATCGCGCCAGGTCACGGCAATTTTTCCAGAGGTTTCATCGTGGACCAGGCCTTGAACAGTACGGTTCAGAGTCAGCTTGTCCTTGACGTGAGGGTAAAAGGCACGGGGCAAAGACTCCAAGCCCTTGTCGATGGTGCGCCACTTGGTGGCAGCGAAGTATACGTCGTCATAGAAGTCACCCCAGATTGGAGAGTCGGTGGTACCAGCGACATAGTCCGTGAGATTGGCATCGTAGCCCATTGCGTATCGGAGGTATCCGGCCTCGGACCAGTGGAACATGCCATCTTCAACAGCCTGCTTGTGTGCTTGGTACATGTTTGTTGCAATCTTGCGAATGGTCTCTCTGTCATCAAGCTTGGTATAATCCTCAAAATCAGATGCTGCCTGTGCGGCAGCTGTGGCATTTTCCGATGCAGCGGTGTAAACGAGAGATGAGTTTGCGGCTACCTGAGCAGCACTGGGGATTTGTCCGTTAGGTAGACGGTTGCCACCAGAGGCAGCAGGGACATTAGGACTCTTCTGAATCCAGGGAATGAAATTGACTTGAAGTTCTGGCTTGTGCTTGTTCATCTCGTTGAGAACACCAGCCAATTGGAAGACCATCCGGTGGTCCATGATTTCGAGAGTCTCATTAGTGTCGGCATATGTGATACTGACAGGGAAACGCATAGGACCCATTTCCTGGTACTGGTACTGGTCGGGAGTGGTGTTGTTCAGGTACTTCGTGCGGATGCGGCCGCCAACACGGTGAGATGATTCGTAGATATGCCAGTTGTGAATACCAACAGACTCGAGCAGCAGACTCGTCATCAGACCAGACATTCCACCGCCAAGAATAGCAACAGAGTGACTCTTTGCCTTGGCGACGAATGCCTTGTTGTGCTTCTTTGACTTCATGTATGCAACGCCATCGAACCAAGGGCCCATGGCATCTGCCACGTCGGCGATACTCTCTCGCTTCTTCATTGGCGATGACACCATGATGGGTGACGAACGACCCATGAGCGTGGATCCGGAGAAAGCATGTAAACAGTGTGAATGGGGTGCGTCAGATGGTGTGGCCCAAACAAAACGCTCCGGGTGTGCTTCACGTTTCACGAATGTACTTCCGATCTCATGGTGACCCTGTAGCGGGTGTTCAATTCCGCATTCTCCGTAGACGAGTTGCAGATGACCCTCAAATTGGGTATCTAAGAACTCGACGTGGATATTGTGCAACGAGTCGGCAGTTACACCCCCCAGGCTATGAAACCGTATTGCCTCAATGTCTCTTTGTACAACACCAGCGAGGCTTAGTCCAGTTAACCCTAGTCCCAACAGGGTGTGCCGTAAGTAACCCTTCATGTTTTGTTATGATGAGGAGGCTCAGTGGAAGTATAGGATGAGTGCCTTGTGCTACATAACTATCTCATTCCTTTTATATCTTTCCTTTCCCTTTCCTCCCTTTTCTGAATACCGGTATATTCAGATTGCACTCAATCTTGCTCGTGTCGTTATCTGCGAGCCGATGCATGATTCATAGCAACATGACAGCCACGCGGTCGTATTGAATGTGAAGATAGGCTACAGCCGAGACACATGCAATACTGTGATCTCCACTACAGCATCAGCTTGGACGATTAGAGAGTTGCATGCGGATTTACGTAAGATATCAAACAGACGAAGGGCGTGCAAAGATTAAATCAGGTCGGCCGAGCTTGCGTCTAGCGTGTCAATAAAAGCAATAGGATTCGTCCGATCAATCTATCAAGCTTTGAGATGCTCTGTATATTCCTTATCAGAGCGGGAATTGGACCGCTATCAGCGGAATAAAGCGACGCTTCTTTGTTATCAAGGGCCGGGGTACATCCGGGGTCTTGGCATATGTCAATTACCCATTGCAGTCAACACATGCGGGGATGCAGGCACAGATAACGACTAGCGAGTGCTTCTTGCTCTGCTTATCAGCAATGCCGGTCCATGCGGTTGAGACGGAGACAGGCGGGTCGGCAATGGTGGCTTGGCACGCCTTTTGCAATGCAACGGAATACGGATCGAACTTGTCGGAGTGATCGGTGAGATAGGAACAGATATAGTGATTGAGATGTTGGTCGTAATGGAAATGTGATAGATCGGCCACGTCAGAGGCTCTGAGACATACTACAATAACCGAGTGCCTACTTCTATCTCTCTTGGTTGCCAGATTGCTCGCTTATTTTGTTGGGCAAGAAGGTTCTTGATATAAAATTGCACAGACTTAGACTTCCCTGTCTATCGTAGGCGAATATATTATATCACAGATGCTTCGTCTACCATAGCTCACTTTTCAAGAAGAACTAATGGTGTGGTACAGTATTGGCATGGGTAGTTTATTATCAGATCTCGGGGCTAGGATTGAGATAGCCAAACAAAAGTTGATATTTTCGAAATGGACTAACTCCTGAGGGTGTTCAAATCCCCTCTTAGCATGGATGTTGCGGATATTCTGCTTGTCATCTGCCTATAGACCCGGTGGATACGTATAACCAGGTGATCAAGACTTCATTATCCCTGTCAATTCCCGCTTACTCATCGCACAATCTGGCGGGGTAATGGCCAGCGCATCAGCATCGATCGTAGACTCTGTTTACGTCTTCGGCAGATCATCATGGATCCCGTCGGGCCGGTTCGACATGTCCCAAACGCAAATGTGGATTTGATCCGCAATTTGATTCCCGGCATGCGCTCGTGGCTGCTGGGGAATACTTTAGGTGACCCTTCTCATGGAATCATTGAACTCAAGGTGAACCATATGGATCAATCCACCGCGGAACTCCGGAAACTGGTTCACCCAGGAGTAAGTATAACCCGTGCAACCCATTTGGACTCACCCGAGCTAAGCGAAAACAAAGTGCGCCGACTACGCTATCATTCGAACTACCAAGGAAACAGAAACCCCACATAACTTTGCCGGTGCTATCTACACAACCCTTCTCGCAGAAAACACAAACAGTAAACCAATGATCGGCCGGCTTAGGTTGGAGATCGGACAGACTGTGTGGGTCGAGGCACCGACTACCGTCAGTGCCGGTTTCGTGTTTCTCATTATAAAGCCCACTACATCTCTATCTCTAGATCACGGAGTAACCTTTGAACGACTGGCAAGGCTTGAGGCCGAGAATGCGCGACTACAGCAGCAAATCGCCCTCTCTAGGGAGATCATGGAAACGTCGAAGATAAACTATATTTGCCCGTCCCGCGATTGCTACGAAGGGTTCAATGACATGAAAGCATTGAAAAATCATTGGAAAAAGCGCGAGATAAAGAACGGGTATGAAGATCCTCATGTTAGGTTTCTTGAACGGTCTAAAGATCATCCCGCATTTTTCGCTGCCTATCAAGATGGCTTAGAGTCCGATCTCCCTGTAACGCGTGTTCCTCCTGATCACACTTGCTTTCGCCGCGACTTTATCATCTCAGAAAGTAAAAGGGATCCACCGTTTACTAGAGGCGTATCAGCCAATAAGGGTGAGTACTTGATTTTCCTCGTTGTTGACCGGTCTGAGCTGCGCAACCCAAGCCCGGAAAGATATAAACATGAGATTATGTCGGAACCCCACTCAACCAGCTTATCATTTTATCCAATTTGTCTGTTCAAAACTGATGAGTCTCGCTAGTCCCACCAGATGTGCAAGGGCGACATGCATAACACGAACCTCGCGAACGCTAGTTCTACTCCATTATGTGCGTCAAAATGATGCCATTGTAGGATGCTATGTACTCGTCAGTCTAGTTAATTGGTCTGTGTTGCAGTTGTGGGAAATACCTATGGGAGGCTGATGGGCAAACTGGCATGTTTGCCTTAGCTAGATCAGACCTCGGAGAGAGCCTATAACGACTCTCTCTCTAGACAGTTCAAAGGATTGTCCTTTTCGCCATCATGCTCTCCTTTTCTATCTGGGCCGCAAACACAAGCCAAGTCACGCAATCTGATACGGTAGTCCAAGATTTGTACTAGGGCATAATGAGTCGTACGGGACAAGAATTCTTGTTTTGAATAACAAAGGAACGCCTATGTATACATTCCGATTCTAGTTGGACTATATCAGGTTAATAAATCTTTGACTTATTGATTGGGCTCCATTTCTCTTTTTTATAATTACAGCCATGAGGCTACAGCTTCGGACCAGAATAGCCAGTTCTCGTAGGCTGGGTCTATTTGCGGAGGTTGGGGGAGACGGATATCAACCAAGTCATCGACCCCACGGATGCGCAGAGCCTACTAGTCCCTTGTAGGCCCCTAACGACGAAACCATGTTTTTTTCTGGGTGATCAACCCCAGAACTAGAGAACTACGGATTTTCAGCGTGACAAAAACACTAGCTGGAGCCCAGGGTCTGTTAAATCTTCCAAGGGTGGAGTCTATAACAAACTTACCGGACTTGTGGGCATCGATGGAGGATGCACATTGGTAGGCTAGCTGGATGATGGCTTGCAAAGTTACCTTATATGGCTTGTTCTTCATAGAAGAAGAACTCCATTTTCTTCTTTCCTATCATGTCCACCAACGGGTTCTTGAATGTTCTATGTTTATGAATGCAGTCCAGTGTCAATTTATCCCATGGAACATAGCAGTTCCTCACCAGCTATGGCAGGTATATACCTAAGGCTCGAAGTCGACCCTGATATGGATATAGCCGAGGCAAATTATTAGAGCTGACGAGGTTGACAGGTTCAGATTCATATTTTTTAGACGTCGTTCATTACCTCTCTGTACTCTACTGCGATTTGCCCCCGTTCGTAATTTTCTTTGAAGACAGACAGACTTTGGTTCTTTGATAGACAAACAATGTCTCACTAGGTGCTAAATACGCTAAATAAAACAAGTGGTATCATCTAAATCTCAAACAAGTTTCAAGCTAATCACAGCATATTGTCGTCTCCTCCAATTTCCGCGTTTCATCCTGCACGTCATCCAAGCCCACCGTAACCACCATCCAATCACATAGGAATTTGCCTAGACCCGCGCCAATGAAAATGCAGATAATCACATATACGTTGAAGTACATGGCCAGCAACATAGTGATGTATGCCCCGGCAAAAGTAACAGCATGAATAACCGAGCGGATCAATTGCTGCAAAGGCGTGGCGCGAAAAGTAATTGCCCGCCGGGGGCAAGTCTTGGCAAGTATGCCGTGCGCGGCTTGGCGTTGGAACTGGCGCGTCAGAAAGTTGTCGTACTCGCGCCCAATGCGGCGACAGAACTCAACCAGCACGACGAGCAGGATGGTGCCTATACAAGTTGCGGCGAACATGCCATTGTTCTTGATTTGCCATCCTGTCGATAGGAAACAGGCATCGATTGTGTTAAAATTGAACAGCATCTGGATAAGATAAGTGAATTATTCCGGACATGCAGTCTTGGCACTCACGGAGATTTTGCAGTCGGCGCTGCTGGATCCCATATCCATGCCCTCCATGATTGTTGATGTTGAGCGTACACGGAGATGAGTTTATAGAGAAGGTGTATACGGAGTAGAAGTCTATATCAGGCCATGCCCTTCCTTATATCTGACCTGATCGCGCCCCCACCAAGTGGAGTCAACCAAGATGGCGTGGGAAAGAAATGTGCTCAAATCGCCTCAAATGCGAATGGCCACCTTGGCCTAGTTTGAGATCTTTGGTAATCTCTAAAAGACCGTTGGATTCCCCGGAGAATTGCCATCTTCAACTTTCCACTCTCAGTGAACTCGCAATGACTTGTTAAGTTGTGTCGGATATCTCAGCCTCGCCCAGAGATCTGATCCATTGACACCCAGGCTTAGTGCTTGGACTATATACAACATGACGTTCCCCAAATTGGATGCTCGCCACATCCAAAATATGAGCGCTGCCACGTCGTTGGAGCCTCATTGGGGATATTACGACCGGGCACTGCCCTGCACAAACGATGCAGGTTCGTGTGCCTATTTAGACGATGTCTATTACTCCCATGACCGAGGAATGCTCTATTCCGGTATCATGTGGTGCGTGATTGGAGCGATGCTGCTCAGTTGGGTTGTTTTGAAGCAATTTGGCACACCAATGTCACCCATGATGGCCACACCAGCGCCAGTTGGGCTATCCAAAATTCAGCGAGCTTTTTCGTCCTTCATTCGGAGATATCTCCTTCCTGATGCCACTCGGATGATATTTGGACGGACTACCCGTCTGCAGGTGCTTATTCTCGCCCTGCTTTTGGGGTACCTTCTCATCTTCAGCTTTGTGGGAATCGTGTATAACACTTGGGTCACTCCTGTTTCGGATATGCCCGGTGTATACAACACCCGCAACAGCATCGGTCCTTGGTCAGATCGTGTAGGCACCCTAGCCTACGCCCTCACTCCACTTTCTATCTTGTTAAGCAGTCGGGAGTCTTTCCTTTCGTTGATCACTGGCCTGCCATACCAGAGTTTCAATTTCATGCACCGCTGGCTCGGTTACATCATCTTCCTGCAGAGCTCCCTTCACACAATTGGCTGGTGTGTCGTCGAGATCAGACTCTACCAGCCTCAGCCCACCGTTGCCCTTGCCTGGGTCAAAGAGACTTACATCGTTTGGGGCATCGTCGCCATGATTCTCTTGCTTTTGCTCTTCGCATTGAGCACTCCGTGGGGAATCAAGCTCACTGGCTACGAGACCTTCCGCAAGCTTCACTATGTTCTTGCAATGGTCTATATTGGTGCATGCTGGGGCCACTGGAAACAACTCAAGTGTTTCCTCTGGCCATCTCTAATCTTCTGGTTCCTTGACCGCGGCGCTCGGCTGGTCCGAACTGCCATCCTCCATTATCATCCTGAACAATCCAGCACACTCGGTCTCGGCTTCAAAGCCGCAGACGCAACAATCACCCGCTTCCCAGACGAGGAGCACGGCGACGTCATCCGCCTTGACTTAGACAACAACCAAGACCCCTGGGCCATCGGCCAACACTACTACCTTTGCTTCACACAATGCAGCATCTGGCAGTCCCACCCTTTCACTCCGCTCAACCTCCCAGCCGTCTCAAAGGGAACAGTGAGACACTCCTACCTCCTCCGCGCCAAAGGCGGCGAAACGAAAAAGGTCGCTGCCCTCGCCGCAAAGGGTAACCCCACCATGCCTATCATCCTAACAGGCGCCTACGGGGAAGAAATCACCACTTCTCTAACACCAAACACGAACATCTTCTGCGTCGCCGGTGGAACAGGAATCACCTACGTCCTCCCCGTCCTTCTGGAACTAGCACAACAACCCCGCTCGCCAGACCGTAAGGTCGAGTTGATCTGGGCAATTCGCCACACTTCAAACACAGAGTGGATCAAAGCCGAACTGGATATCCTCCAGAAAGCACGCAAGGAATTGAATCTCGAGATCAAAATCTACGCTACGCGAGACACAAGCAGCAAGACACCATCGCTGGACGACTCAGAGAACTGCAATTTATCTATTCCGGTCGACTCACCCAAGGTTGAGATCGATGAGAAGGCCGTGCAGATCTCGCCTTCTTCGTCGTCCGAGTCTGGTTGCTGTGGATGTGACAAGCCAACTGCCATCGAGCGACTCGGTAGTGGCTCCGAGGATGTGAACAGACATCCTGATTTGCCTGTGCTTGTTAAGTCTTTCCTTGAGGATACGGTGCGTGGTCCCACTAGTATTTTTGCTAGTGGACCTGGTGGCATGATCAGTGATCTGAGGGATATTGTTGCTTCTTGTAACTCTGGTTCAAGGGTTTGGAGGGGCTTGGAGAGGTTTGATGTTCAGCTTGTTTGTGATGATCGGTTGGAGTGGTGATTGTTTTCTGTATATTTGCATTGTCCATTTTGGTTGAATTCAGCGGTATTAGCATCTGCCATAAATTCAATGTACATATTTTGGCATATCTTCGTCTTTCTTATTCAACATTCCGTGTTCCTAGTCAAGTTAAATTCCGATATAGTAAGTGAAAGGAATTTTAAAAGGAATATTCCGTCCAAACAACAAAATTCCGTCAAGATTCCGTCAAGATCTTCAAGACCCACCATGATCTTCATCACCCTTTACCCAAATCATTCAACCCTCCAAGTTTGTTTCAGAGGAATGCGGGTCACCAATGGTTACAGAGTGCCTTACCCTACACTTATCCGATTTACGCGATCCAGGATCGTATACAATTCCTGCAAAATCCACCGGGAAGTACATGTAGCAAGGTGCCGAACGGACCGGCATGTCGAACAAACTATCGAGTATTCAGCGCCGAACTTCTATATGACTTCTATCCCCTCTGTGACATACTGCAGATGAGAGCAACCGGCTTGCAGCTTCTAGACTCCACAGCAATCCAACCCACCTAGGGCTCGGAGCCGTTCTAGCCGGACTCCTAGAGCATATATAAACCACCCCAAGTCCCCTCAGTTTCGAGTAGCTATATCACAAAGCAGCCTTGATCGAACGGAAATCAAATCAACCCAAGCAAGAATGGTCGCACCAGCCAAAAAGGTCGCTTTCGTCACAGGCGCCAACGGAATCAGCGGCTTCAACATCATCGAACATCTCGTCCGTCAGCCAAAAGGGCAATGGTAAGCACAATCCCTAGAAGCCGGCTCTTCACACAGTCGATTGATAAAGCCTAGGTCCAAAATCATCGTCACATCCAGACGACCTCTTCCAAACGCATGGATCGACCCACGCGTCAAATTCGTCGCTGTGGACTTCCTCGAACCAGTCGAGAAAATCACTGCAAAACTTGAAGATATCTGTGCAGATGTGACGCACGCCTTTTTCACCTCGTACGTGCACAGCGACGACTTCACGCTCCTACGTGAACGTAATGTTCCTCTTTTCCGGAATTTCATTGATTCCATCGATGTTGTTTGTCCTAAGTTGGTGCGGGTTTGTCTTCAGACTGGTGGGAAGGTGAGTCATTGTACCATATTTTCATGGTGTGGTAGATTTACGTGGTGTTAACCGCGACGAAATAGTACTACGGCGTCCACCTTGGTCCCGTAAAAGTTCCCCTGGAAGAATCCTTCCCTCGCTACGACGACAAAGGACTCAACTTCTACTACAACCAGGAAGATTACCTGCGTGAGGTCCAGAAGAGGCGAGGGTCTTGGGGGTGGAATGTTATTCGGCCTAATGCTATTAATGGGTTTGCGCCGCATGGTGAGTACGACTGCCTCCTTCTTCTAACCAAGGGGGATTTTTGGGAACTTTGCTAAACATCACTTATTTCCTAGCAAATGGCATGTCGGAGGTCCTGACTATCGCGACCTACATGTTGATCTGCGGTGAATTAGGCCAGCCTGCTCACTTCCCTGGAAACGAATACTTCTGGAACTCCATCGATGATAATTCCTACGCACCCAGTCTGGCCGATCTGTCTGTGTGGACTGCATCGCAGGATCACTGCAAGGATGAGGCATTCAACCATGTAAATGGTGATGTCTTTGTGTGGAGGTATATCTGGCAAGAGTTTGCTGCTTACTTTGGTCTTGAGGTAAGTTCTATTACAACCCACATATAACCCATGAGTCTAGTCTCCTTGCATGAACGCCTGTCCTAATATGATACAAAATGGAAACAGGTCCCAGAACCCAACTTCCAAAATGCAACCGGACAAGCTAAAACCCTCTCTAATGAAATCGACATGGTGGAATGGGCGAAGGACAAGCGCGAAGTGTGGGAACGCGTTGTTGCCAAGTATGGCGATAAAGCGGAGGCGTTTGATTGGGGAACATGGGGGTTCTTTAATTGGGCGACTGGAAAGTCATGGTTGACTATTTCGTCTATGAACAAGGCAAGGGAATTTGGATGGCATCGGAATGATTCTACTTCTGAAACATGGATTGAGACGTATCGGTCTTTTGAGAATGCGGGGGTTATGCCTGATGTTGATCTTTTGAAGAAGGATTATGGAGTGAGAGAGTAGGTAGCCTTTGTGGGGAGATCGATCAGAAACACGAATATTAAGATGAAAGGAAAACAAAGTGTCAAAATCCCCAGATAACATCGGGATTTCCATGCTGAATTGGCCAATCGGATGCTCGGGGGATTGATCCACTGCCAAATTGCCAACTAGACGGCGCTAGTGGCATAAAACGGTGTAGAAAACTGAGAGGCAATTGGTCCTCGCTTCAATTAGTGTGAATAGTATAAATAGACGGAGTAAGTTCTAGAATTGAAGTGGAGTGAAACTGATCTGCTTATAGTTAGATACACCTGAATGCATTCACGCCCCTTTATTTTGGGCTTGAAAATTTTCGGGATCTTTTGGGTTCTCACTGGGGCATAAGACATCGAAGTAACTGATTCGAATCATTGTTCTCAGGTCTTATTCTTCAAAGAAGAGGAATTGGAATATGAATAGGAAGCACAACTGCACAATTGAACACCGATTCTGTTTTGTGAATCAATTTCGCTTCAATGTCTCCTGACCACGTTTACGATATTCAGGAGCTCGCCCCTGATGAACGCACTGTGGCTGGCAAGCGCTATCGCAATTATCTCAGGTTCGCATCGCAAACAGCATTATGGGCGGCGTACGTCTACTTCGCGGCTCGATTGTTCTTCATCCTAACGACTCCGGAGCGAACATGGAAAATGTGGGCCATGTTTACCGTGGAGGGTTTCTTTGCCTGTCAGTATCCACTCCGGAAAATAGTATGAGAAATTGCTGATTGAAGCAGATATGTCGCACAATCATCATCAATTGTCTGCTGCAGCAACAAAGCCATCAGAGCAAAAGTCTCGAGGAAGATTGAGATTGCGCAGTAGCGACTGCCTACCCCGGGTCGATGTCTTGATCACTTGCTGTGGAGAACCATCCGATGTCATCCTCGACACAGTGCGAGCAGCCTGTGTCCTGGACTATCCGTCGTCTCTTCTCCGAGTCAGGGTTCTAGACGACGGAGCATCAACCGAGCTGCAGGAAGCAGTCACCAAGCTCTCCCTAAAATGGAACCACCTCCACTACCACACGCGTGGCAAGCAATCCGGTAAATCCTTCGCAAAAGCGGGAAACCTCAACTACGCCCTATTCTCTCTGCAAACCGAGGATCCACCTGAATTCTGCACAGTCGTGGACGCAGACTCAATCCTCATGCCAGAGTTCCTGCGCGCAACTCTGCCACATCTACTCCTAGACCCAGAGGCAGCCTTACTGACCACGCGCCAATATTTCTACAATCTGCCAAATGGCGATCCACTTTCGCAGTCACGGGCATACTTCTACACATGCGAGAATACAGAACTCGATCTTCTTAATCATGCCTTGGATGCCGGGTCCGGTGCGGTCTTCCGTCGCGACGCTATTCTTAATGCTGGCGGCTATCCGACGTACTCTTTCTCGGAGGACTGGCAACTTTCCCTGATCCTACGGGGACTGGGGAAGCGCACGATGCAAGTACAGGAAGTGCTGCAATTTGGACTTGTTCCTACTTCTCTCGCTGGACATGTCAAGCAGCGCAACCGATGGCATATTGGCCATTCTCAGCAGATCTCTGTGATGTTTCCCTCGGCAAACAAGGGAATCCCCGAGAAGCTGCGTTGGGATATTGCTATTGGTGGATTGACCATCATTGCAGGATTGCTTTGCTACGTGATGGGATATGTCGCTCTGCCTTTCCTTTTGGTCTTTGGGGACTCTTTGATCCCTGCTGAATCAGCAGTACAGGTCAAGGCTCAGGTTATTCTTGCCACCATTTATGTTGCGTCTACTTGGGCTTATGACTGGTTCCGGAGTGCGCATGCTGGTGTTCCATTTGCGCCTTTTGCACATGCTGAGAATAGCTGGCTGGCTGGTGGTAAGTTCTGTTGACGTACCTTTTCGGAAATGGCTGGGCTCTAACGATATGTTCCATAGCGCATCTATATGCCGTCATCAGGTTTCAGCTGTTCGGAAGCAAACCCAAAGGCTCCTTCGTCACTGGTAGCACAGCTAATTCCAGTGAAAACGCTACATCCATTTCGGCCTTGAAGAAGGCATACAGAGATATCCTCCAAAGTAGCAGCGGCATTCTGTTTAATGTGGGCTTGTTCTTTGCGAGTGTGGGTGCCTTCGTTATTGCGATCCAGATGGCCATCTACCGTCATGGAGATCTTGTTACAAGAGCTCTTACCACTGTTGCCTGGCCACCCTTGCTCCATTTGAGCTTTTTGGTAATATTCAATAACTGGGTGCCTGTTATGCATTTGTTCAATCATCCGGAATACTACTCCAGAGAGGACAGGCTGGTTGCTTCGGAGAAGAATATTTCGTATCCGAAAACTGGGGTTGAAAAGGATGCTGCGTCTGAGCGGTCATTTGCTGCTATTTGTTGTTCTGTCTTGGTTCCAGTGACTCTTGTGGGTCTGATGATGGGTGTTCTGAGCTTATAGCCTGGAATTGTTCGTCGGTCTCTCAACATTTACTTATTGTTGATTAGCCGTGGAGGCCTGTCAATCAGCGTTTGGTGTCTATGGAATTTTCTTCATCCATGTTCTATCTCCTTTTTTTTTCTTTTTTTTTCTTTCTCGGGTATCATCTCATAATTTTCTGGTGCGCTAAGTTCTTATAATGGATAATGAATCAGATTTCAACGACAACAATTCCTTACACGTTGCGGAGTTAGCTTGAGCAATATCGCAGACTATGATTGAACCGCTCATTAATCGATGCCTGGTGCTTCAAATCATAGGGCGAGCGATCTTTTGGTGGGTAGGCATGATGTCAAAGCATTTTCAGTGGTCGAATTTCCTCTCTTAGGACACGTAAGTCTAGGTTACAGTTTCCCAATGTAAGTATCTAGAAGTTATAGATTCACAAGCCGGTAAAGAAACACGTATCAGTTCAATACTCGCATTGAAACATGCCTTTCACAGTTCCAGTGTCTCTCATATATAAGGGGAAAACGTTACCGCTCAGTCCACTGTTCCTCTATTCCATCAGTGCAGTGAGTATACGATCTTCTCCCACTAAACCCAAATATCATTTATCTATCAACTCATTCAAGTACCACAATTGAATATAAGTTAGATCTCACGAAATAATGTAGTCCACCCACGAACTTCCCTATTGGCCAAATCATTCCCCCCACAGCAGGGCGCTCAGACAGCAAAACAACCGTACCTGGTTCGCTCGCCCTGCATGCCGAAACCAGTAAAGCGTGCATGGTTCCCCGGGTTCCCCAGATGCATGTGAAGATTCCGGTCCACTAGATCAATTCGAGCAATGACATCGATCGATCACGTTAGTCGCAAATCTATTGGGACGCGCTAGGTGTATTCCCCGCCTTTTAGTTGATCGACCGATTTGACGTGCATGTGAGATTTGATGTTGTGACATATTCACTACATAGCTGAGTTGAAGATTGAGTCATTGAAAGTTTAAAGAACGGAAGATATGTCGTCCGCTCTGGCTGTAGGCAGATTGATTTTTTGAAAGAGTAGTGACATGTGAGTAAGAAGGTCATGTATAAATTTGTAAAATTCACGAAGGAGGAATGCCATACTTTGATCTCGTTGTTATCAAGAACACACAATGTCTACTGCTAAAGAACGTCTAACACTTCTCATTCCTTCTATCGTGGTTGAAACCCTGGTGATTATCGCATCTCGCATGACTACAGAGCGTCCTGCGACAATCTTTCTCTATGCTTTTGGAGCCAACTTCCTCCTGCTAGCAATATGGAGGGTCTTCATATGGCCATTCTTCTTCAACCCACTTAGACACCTGCCTACCGTCAGGGTATAACATCTTCTCCTACGCTCAATATACAGAGCCCGGCTAACCAATGTCCAACAGGGCCCACTAATCGGAGCAAAGGTTTTCATGCTCCATCCTCGCGGTAGTATAACAATAGACTGGCTCCGAACAGTCCCAAACGAAGGCCTAATCCACTTCCGCGAAGCACTGAACTATAGCTTCCTACTCGCAACAAACCACAGAGCTTTGATGGATGTCCTGCACACAAATAGCTATGACTTTGTTAAGCCGCCGGGCGGGCGGGAGTTCCTAGCTCGTGGGTTGGGATATGGACTCATTCTTTCTGAAGGTGATGCCCACCGTGCACAGCGGAAAGCTGTCACTCCTGCGTTCACTATTAAGAATATTCGGGCTATGTATCCGCTTATGTGGACAAAGACGCAGCTATTTTTGAGTCAGCTTGAGAAGGAGATTAGGATGCATGCTCTTCCTGGGCTGCATAATGCGAATCCTGCTGGCTTTATTGAGATTGGGGGGTGGGCCAAGTGAGTACTGTGATTCATTGAAATTTATTGCAGGTGAATGGCTAATTTTGGGGTTGTTATAGTCGATTGACTTTGGATATCATAGGCCCTGCTGCGATCGGCCGGGACTTCCAATCATTAGAAAATGAGAACGACCCAGTCTCACAGAATTATTCCGCGATTTTGAAGCCATCTCCAGATTTGATTCTGCTTTTCGGTGCCTCGCTGCTCCTGCCGCAGTGGCTGGTGAAACTTATTCCTTGCAAGGCTAATATTGTGCTCCCGCGGAATGTGAGATACCTGCGACAGGTATTCCACGACATTCTTCGTGAGAAGCGCAAATTTCTCGAATCCGAGAAGAGTGAACAGGAAGCCGCCGACGGCGATATCCTAGGCACCATGATGCGAGGCGGGGGGTTTAGTGACAGCGAGTTGGTGGATCAGATGCTTACATTCCTGGCGGCTGGGGTATGCTCTCTTGTATTCTTACTCACCAAACGAGGCCATTGAAAGCTAACAATCATTGCAGCATGAAACTACAGCCGGGGCGCTTACCTGGTGTTGTTACCACATGTGTATAGAGCCACATATCCAGGATAAACTTCGTCAAGAAATCCGCGAGACTATCCCTTCCCCAGCTGCCTTGGTATCTTGGCAAGACCTCGAAGGAATGCCTTACCTCAATGGCGTATGCCAGGAAGTACTTCGTTTGTACCCCACAGTGCCAATGACAGGTCGTGAAGCCATCCGTGAAACGATGGTCGCGGGGAAGAAAATACCCAAGGGCACAACGATCGCACTGTGTCCGCAGTCGATTAATCGTAGCCCGGATTTCTGGGGCGAGACCGCAGATCAATTTTTGCCTGAGCGATGGATTGATACTAATCCCGAGACTGGCAAACAATCCCCTAATAAGCACGGAGGTGCATCGACGAACTTTGCCCAGATTACATTCCTTCATGGGCCGAGGGCGTGTATTGGGAAGGATTTTGCGAAGGCTGAGTTTCGCTGTGCGGTCGCGGGGCTATTTGGTCTTTTCCAATGTGCATTGAAAGATCCAAAACAGAAGATTACATTTGGAGGGACATTGACCAGTCAACCTTTGGAGGGGATGCATTTGAAGTTGACAAAGTTAGGAGGGTGGGAGTAGTGCGAATGTAAGAGATCAGAGAGGCATATTATGAATCGCATCACTTATCTTGCATATCCGAAAATCAAACACCCCGTAAATCTCCCACCCAAATTTGAAGCCACCGAATTTCACGCATTTCTAACCCTCAAAAAGGAGCCGAGCGCGCCGAGCGCGACGATCACCTCCGCACCGGAGATCGTCACCCCCAGGATCTGTTCGTGTTTCAGCCCAAAAACAGGGCATTCAAGGCAATCAAACGAGAAGATCTTCCCATCTCAAACACCGAGGTTCATGCATCAATTTTGAGGCGCACCCATGACACGAGAACCGAGGCAGCCAACCCCCCTTGGCCGTTCATGTGGAGACTGCAGACCGTTCCAAGACTTGGAAGCGACCATGAATAAGAAGAGACTCCTCTGCTTTGCGAAATGAACTATTAACTTGCAACATTTCTCATTGCAATATAACGCATTATTAGTACCATGGCTGTCGTATCTGATACTCCGACAGGGTACCTCAACAACCTCACGCCCGAACAGGAAGCCAAACTGCGCGAGTTTTGGGTCATTATTTTCACTTCTGTCGCTTCGGTTTTATCGGCTGTTTATGATGTCCCTGTATCTGAGGGTCCCTCAAATAAGCTCTTCGAGGCATTGGATAGAATCAATGAACCGTCTGTCGAAGCTATCGTCGCTGCTTTGAAGGGGGAAGATGCCAATGGGGAAACTACAACTGGAATAGCCCCCGCGGAAACAAATGGCGACACCAACGGCCATACTAACGGCGATACGGATGGCGAAACGAATGGCGAGTCCAATGGCGGGATCAATGGACATATCAGCGGCGAAACGAACGGAGACAGCAAAGAAAAGAAGTCACTGGACAAAGTAGACTCGCTCATGAACAAAGACGCCCAGAAGACCATCATGTCGGAATTAGCAACGCGAAAAGTCTCCCCAGAGCACTTCGCCACACTATTCACCCAGCTCCGGAAACTGGGCGTCCAAGAATCAGAAATCAAGTCAATGGAAAGTATTTTGGCCCAGATGACACCCCAGGAGATGTGTTTCGCGATCCTGAAGATGGTCAAACAAGAGCATCCCGACAGCCTCCTGCTTCGCTTTTTGAGAGCCAGGAAATGGGACATCGGCAAAGCGTTCAGTATGATGACTTCGACAGTATTGTGGAGAAAGGAAATGGATGTCGATGACGATATCCTGCCCAAGGGAGAGGGATATGCTCTGGAACAATCTAAGACCAGCAAGTCCGTGAAGGATAAGAAGGACGGCACTGATTTCATCGAGCAGCTCAAGATGGGCAAGAGCTTCCTTCATGGCTTTGACAAACAGGGCCGTCCTGTTAATTATGTCCGGGTGAAGATTCATAAGCCCGGTGCTCAGACGGAGGAGACCCTCGAGCGGTATATTGTTCACGTTATTGAGTCGACTCGGCTGATTGTGGTTCCTCCAGTTGAGACTGGTGTATGTTATCCGCAGTTGATGTGTATGGTATATGCTGACTGTTCGGCAGACAATTGTCTTTGATATGTCTGGGTTTTCTTTGTCCAATATGGTTAGCTCTTGACGTCCACTCATGCCTGGAAATCACCGGTACTAACTGAAACAGGAATATTCGCCCGTCAAATTTATTATCAAATGCTTTGAGGCAAATTATCCCGAATCACTGGGCCTCCTGCTCATCCACAACGCACCATGGATCTTCTCCGGTAAGCTGCGGTCCGAGTTTTATCCCATCAACACACACTAATGTAGTCTGCCCGTAGGAATCTGGAGACTAATTCATGGCTGGATGGACCCAGTCGTAGCTTCCAAAGTGCACTTCACAAAATCAGTCGCCGACCTCGACAAATTCATCTCACGCACCCAGATCCCACGAGAACTCAAAGGCGACGAGGACTGGCAGTACGAATACGTCGAGCCGGAGAAAGACGAGAACGCCATAATGGAGGATACCGCTACGCGCGACAAGCTCATGTATGACCGTATGATGATTGGCATCCGCATGCTTGCTGCCACCGCGGCTTGGATCTCTGCGACCACATTCGCTGAAGGGAAGGAGGATCCGGAGGCGGTGGATGAGCTGAAGTTGAGACGGAATTCTGTCATTGAGGAGTTCCGAGTGAATTATTGGAAGTTGGATCCGTATGTCAGAGCGCGGGCGCTTATTGATCGGACTGGGGTTTTAAAGGCGGGTGGAAATGTTGTTCGGCAGGCTTGAGGCTTGGATGGGTCCTTGAGATAGGATACTTTTTATATTCAACTTTTGCCTGGACTCTGGTGGCTTGAATTAACGTGGTTTGGAGTATTCTAATGGTCCTCTGATGTATTTGTGTGTAGCATGCTCAGTCACTGGTGCTTGCCTGTTTACCTTCACTTCCTTCCGCACCTCTTAACGTTTTTTTTTTTTTTCACTTCCAACTCACTCGATCCTCTGAAGTCTCTGAATCTGCCTTCGGTATTTTAATTACACGTATAATAGCTCATCTGGATATTCCTCGGTCTGGATTGCTTGGAAGAGCTCGTCAGCGTAAAGGAAGATGCCATGCGTGTCCCAAATCCGCGAACGCATGGTAGTACTAAGCTGAAACCATATTCACGCAGCAGTTTAGGTGGGCCAAAATGCTGCTTCTTATACTCAAGAGTATAATGGAGGATCATAGGTTTCGTACTAGGTAGGCTATTTGACTAGAAGATTAGTCTTCAGGCATGGGCTAGCACGATGGTGGATTTGATGTCCAAAGTTTGACGTTGATTTTCAGTCTAGAGATTCGGACAAACAAGAGGCAAAAAGAGGAACAGAAGAAGTGTGGCTTATCGAAGATTGGAACAGGAATATAAATGCAAACAAGGGCCTGTCTCTCCAGTTTAGAAATGTATATAACCGAAAGCACACTGGTTCAAACTACCATGACAAAAAGAACTAGCATGAACGGATCCTAGGTGAGACCTAGTTAGACGGCCTGTGTGGATATTAAACTGTATGCTGTAATGCACATAGAGTTGGGCGTGAATCGCATCCCAGGATGTAGTTCACCCCGACAGTTGGAGACGCGTCACCTGACAGTTGGATTTCTTGGCACCACGTGACTGTAATAAACCTTTACAGACTGATACTCGCTAGAATTTGTCGTATTTTACGCTAGTGGCCCACAAAAAAGTGGCAATATTTAAACCAGTCCATTTTAATATATTACTTTTGTATTAGAATATTTCTCTACCATGGCTGAGGAAAGCCTTATTCGAGATCAGATCGTGATATCTGATGAAGAACAAGTAAGTTTCGTATAAGATTACACCTTGTTAATGCATTAACAATGTATAAGGAAAACGACGGAAATTTCCTACTGAACTTGACCCATACAAAATGCCACCCGCTACGAACTCGGTTTATTCGATATACAATAGCTTTACCAGAGTATCCTATATCAGATCCTGATGGCTTTACCTACATAGTCGCAGTTCCGGGTCAAGAGCAGAGTGCGGTTGCTAACGCGATCTCAAGCGTAAGTGAACAAGGCACGCTATTAATAATGATTTATTAATATATTTCAGGTTCAATATGCGATGCGGCTGAATTATCGAGAACGGCCTATGAATAGTGAGACTATCTTTGGTAGTGTACCACTACTACATACCTCTGCTTATTGCACTGGAGTGAAGCTCTGTCAATACGCCGATCCGGCGCTTAAAGATATGAAGCATACGTCTATATCAAAGACGCAGTGGGATGAAATTGAAGCTATTCGAGAGGGTATTCCTTTAGCTGAAACAGAGCAAGTGAAGCGAAGGACATATATGTAAGTGGCTATAATACCTTATTAAGCAATTATTAATCGTGGAGTAAGGAAATACCTTATAGCAGTCAAGCTTTTTCGGGATCGGAGGTCATGCGGCGTGTCCTGGAAGGATACATGTAAACCAACGCTAGAATGGGGGAGTTACTTGGTAAGTAAGGCACTATGGCTTATGTATTATCTAAGTTTTATTAATGTATTGTTTTAGGAACCTTCCGGAGTTCTCGCTGCCTATATTAGATGCGTGAATACAGGGGACGCACTCCATACTCATTTTACACAAAAAGTCATCGATAACCATAGATTCGACATGGTATTACTCGAATGGCTATTTCGTGATATCGCCTCTATTGAGCATGAGTTTTGCGGCAATATTGAGGCTAATAAAGGCCGCGCACAATTCTGCCGTAAGGAATAATACATTATCAGCCTATTCCTAATGTATTATTGCTAATACTTTAAAGTCACAAACCATCTTCAAGGGCGCGGGAAGCTTCAAATCATAGGATGCAAGGTACAATACCATTGGCTAGTGCCAGTCAACCTCACAACAACCCCTTTCTACGCCTTTTTATCGATAGGTATCCATTCGCATCCTCCTCCACCTCCAGCAAAGCCTCCACAGGCAATTCTCCTAGATCTGATCAAGGTTATTAGGAGTATGGAAATTAGGAACCTCACTCCGGGTACGGCTATTTTTAATACCTTCTTAATATATTATCTCTGCTAATATCTATCAAGTTGCTTTTCTTATGTCACCTGAGCTTAAGGCGTTTTGTGCGCAGTTTAATGCGCTCTCTCTTAACGAAATTCATGGAAGTCTAGGAAATATGGGCCGGATTGCTGCTATTATTCAGAAGGAGCGTCTCTTAGCCTACCCACAGGGTCAAGGAAAAAATGGGCTTCTTTTTCAATGGCAAATAAACCAGGGCAACATCAGGGTAAACAGAGCCCGGTATATTATGAATACATAACTAATATATTATTAGGAATACATTGTTGAGATTACCGATACCCTTATCATCTGTCAGACTAGAGAGCAAGCCGAGATCATGCAACGTTCCGAGAGTTTTGAGGTCGATATGTCCTATAAGAGGGTTAAGGATTCTAAGACCCAAGAGGTTGTCTTCGCTAAATTTGTGGAAAAGCAAAATCGAAGTAAGTGAGAGAGCCCAGCTATTATTAATATATTCTTAATGTTTGGTTATAGTCATTACTCTTGCTCGCGTTTTTACCTCAGGCAAATCAGATGAAGAGGCTTATGCGTTGATATTTAGTAGGGTATCAGCCTCTACACAGCGTTATACTGGTCGGCCCTTACGCTTCTTCCCAATTCATGGGTCTGGGATCCAGGCTGTTGTGATGGATATGGACTTAGGACAGTGGAATGGTAAGTAATAACTTCAGCTATTGTAGATATATCATTAATGCATTATAGGTCTCGCACGTTATCTCGATTCAATCTCCGATCTTAATATCCCAAAGGAGGAACTAGCTATGTCTCTAGTTATCTTCTGCCAGATACACTTCAAACGAGGAATTAGAGAGTGTCTACGTGGGGTGAAATATCGCCATGGAGCGAAAGAAAGGATGATGTCTATACTCGATACGCCAACGAAAGAGGACTACCAGGTAGCGCTTCGTATAATTATTGGTATGTCGCTTCTAGCTATTAATATAGCATTATTAATACCTTACTCAGAGTCAGAACCTTCCGTCAAGATTCAAGAGTGGGCGAAGCACAAAATGAGAGACAATATTGCATCAGGCCTTCATCGGGGTAGTACTAAGGTCCCATGGCTAGTCTTTGATCAGACTCGGCATAATACGAACGCAGTTGAACAGAGCCACTTTAAGGTCAACAATCGGGGCCGTCAGCTTACGCTTATACAAGCGATTGATAAGTGTGTTGTCTAATACATTCTTAATATATAGCTAATATATTCTTAGTGGAAGAGCAGTTGATCGAAAGGATATGGAAGAGTTTCAGTCCTTTGAAAAGAAGCGCTTACGGCCACACTACCGTGCGAACACGACTAGTGAGGCTATGTATAGTCATATGGCGAGATGTAAGCGTCTAAACTATTTTAAATATATATCTAATATATCATTACTAGGTGCCGACCGCCAACAGGAGGAATTTCACGATCCAAACAAAGCGCCCTCCGAAAACTCGATATCTATGTCCTTTTCTACGACAGGAGTTCCAGTTCAAACTCGTCTAGTAAAAAGGCTAAAAGTATCACGAAAAAAGCAAGAGTAAGTACGCGGGATTATATATACTTAATAATGCATTATTAATCTGCGGTAGCGAAACGACCCGGCCGGATATATCGGGAATCGAAGACCTTCAAAAGGAAGAAGAGACGGAGGATATAAGGGCAAGAGTGCTAGAAAAGCGTCTTGCAAATAAGAAGAGAGAGTTAGAACTAGAAAAACTAAATTGAAATACTAGTTATATCTTTATATATATATATCTCTTACCTATACATTAATCTTACATTTTATATATTGGTGTGGCTAACATATATGATATATAATTTATATTAGCTATATTATGTATAGTTAGACCACTACCAATACCACTAGCATTTATTTTATTACTGCGAGGTATTGCCCTTCTTATATTTTCCGAGTTAATATATTATTAATAGTCCGCTTATGCACCTTTTGTCCTAGTAAAGATTCTTATAGTATATTAATAATAGTAAGAGTATGTATTAGCTATTGAGTTCAGCTAGTAACTCGGATATCAAAACTCCACGAATTCAAAGAAAAAGCACCCGTATCTATCGTCAAAACATAATAGTCATATCAGAAAGCGGTAGTAGTAGTTTTACTCCGGGCGGTCGAAAGACTCTTCAACGTCGTAGTAGCGGTCAAGGTACTCGCAGACGAAAGGGGTGGCACAGCATTCTGTTTTAATGCATTAGTAAAGTATTAATAAGAGTATAGGTCGAACTCACTAGCATTAGCTTGCTCGCAGGACTCGCAAGGGAACTGGGTCACATGCTTGGTCCGAAGAAAATCCTTGATCTCTTTGATACCGATCTGGGATAATGCATTAATAATGTCCGGAGAATGTATTGTCATCATATTAACTCACATTGCCAGCCTTCGTAAAAGGCACGGCCATCTTCTTCGGAGGGGCAAAGAGCGATTTATACCACGCGATCGAGGCATTTTTGTCCTCGACACTAGGGGCACCTTTGGCGCGGCCGGGGAGGGTGAGGTCTTTATGGGCCTTTATGTGGACACGCAGGTTGCCAGTGTGGGAGAACTGCTTCTGTAATGCATTATTAATACTTTTTCAATAGCTGATGCCTTCATCACTCACTGTTTGGGAGGAGCAGTCGGGGACGCGGCAGAAAACCTCGCCAATATGCATGACAATATGGCCATTGTCATCCTGTAATGTATTAGCCATGGTATAATAATGCATTATTCATGCGATAGAACCGACTCACGGTCTCGTAGGGAGGCAGGGGGGGTCGCCAGCCATGGCACGCGCAACGTAACGGTCGAAAAACTCCTTCTTAACGCTTGCCATAATGCTCAGCTATTAAGAATCGATGAAAATATGATGGAAATTTGATGAAATCGAAGAAAAATTGATCCAGTGAAGGCGGTCGGGAACCTCAGTGGAGATGGGGTGGATGAAAAGGGAAAGATTGTAATAGCCGTGTAATGCCAAGATATGGACCCACTTTAGTAGCCAATCATAATCGATTACTAATCACAGAGCTGACAGTTCAAAACACGCTAGTGGGTCACATGACCTTCCAACTGTCAGCTGACGCGTCTCCAACTGTCTGCCTGACAGTTGGCCTCATCGCATCCATGGATCCACAAAGTATCGGAGACATTACATAAGCCGGGACTCGGGAGCTAATTCAACCGGGGGTGGATATCATTCGGCGACTTTTTCATTTCTGCTTCACGCCCTGACAAAGATGCTATGCGGAAAATAGAATCCCGAGTGTTATCCGTGTTTCAAAATCAAAAAGCCACGGCTATCAAATTTTCAGATGATAAATCACCTTGATTGCTCCACATGAACTAGTTACAGTATATAAATACCCTCCACCCCTGCAAGGTAAGGATTTCAGTATAAAGTTATAATATCTCATATCAAAGCAAAATGACTTGGCCCGACGTTTCAGCTAAGCCCGCTGAGGGCGTCTCATACTTCACCCCTGCCCAAAGCCCCCCGGCAGGCACAGCTCGTGACCCCCAGACCAGTGGAAAGCCCATTCCCAAGCTGTTCAAGCCTTTCACCGTTAGGGGAGTTACCTTCCAGAACCGATTGGGCGTACGTATTCTCCGTGCAATTGATGATCTACAAAGCTAACAACATTCCTACAGCTTGCGCCTATGTGCCAGTACAGTGCCGATGATGGCCACATGACCCCCTGGCACATGGCTCATTACGGTGCCATTGCCCAGCGCGGGCCCGGAAACATGATTATTGAGGCTACTGGCGTTGTGCCTGAGGGCCGCATTACCCCCGGCTGTGTCGGTCTCTGGAAGGACTCCCAGATCAAGCCCCTCGCTGATGTCGTTGAGTTCGTGCACAGCCAGGGCCAGAAGATTGGTATCCAGCTTGCTCACGCCGGCCGCAAGGCCTCGACCGTCGCTCCTTGGTTGGGCGGTGTTGTCGCCAACAACTCCGTTGGCGGCTGGACCGATAACGTTAAGGCTCCTAGCGCCATTCCCTTCGCCGAGGGTGACCCTATGCCTATCGCTATGACCAAGGATGATATCGAGGAGGTCAAGGCCGCTTGGGTTGCCGCTGCTAAGCGTGCTGTTGCTGCCGGCGTCGACTTCATTGAGATTCACAACGCCCACGGTTATCTCCTTTCTTCTTTCCTGAGCCCCTCCAGCAACCAGCGTACCGACGACTACGGTGGCAGCTTCGAGAATCGCATTCGTCTCTCTCTCGAGATTGCTCAGTTGACTCGTGACACCGTCGGTGCTAACATGCCTATCTTCCTCCGTGTCTCCGCTACCGACTGGCTCGAGACCAGCAAGCCCGAAGAGAAGGGCTGGAAGCTCGAGGACACTGTTGAGTTCGCTCGTGCTCTTGCCGCCCAAGGTGCTATCGATCTTATTGATATTAGTACCGGTGGTGTCCACAGTGCCCAGAAGATCACCTCCGGTGCCGGCTTCCAGGTTCCTTTCGCCTCTGCTGTCAAGAAGGCCGTTGGCAACAAGCTTCTCGTTGCTGCCGTTGGTATGATTAACAACGGAAACCTGGCTGAGAAGATCTTGAACGAGGAGGACCTCGATGTCATCCTTGTTGGTCGTGCTTTCCAGCGTGATACTGGTCTCGCTTGGCAGTTCGCTAAGGATCTCGATGTTGAGATTGCCATGGCTGGTCAGATCCGTTGGGGTTTCACCAGCTTCCGCAATGCGTCGGAATACATTCAGCCTAACTCTATGAAGGCCTGCATTTTTGATTAGATTTGATACACCCGATGACCGGCTCGGTTATCTTGCATATATAGACTCATTTGGTTATAGAAGTTCAGGTATTTAGTCTGAAGATGATACTTTTTTTTTTATCCTTCTTTTTTCCCACAAAAGGCTCACAGTAGCCTGTAGTATGAGAACAATATTAAAATATTCTCGGTTGAGCTGAATTCGTGGACGACAGAGCATAACGGAGCTTGGCCTGCGATAGTATTTCAAAATATATCAAGGCCAATCTCAATGACATTCACGTCATTTGTTCACTTGGGTCAAGAGTGGCGTGAAGTTGACTTAAACTTGCCCGTTTGAGCGCGGAAAGTGAGCCGGACAAGAGGTTATTCCGGACCCGACCGCCTACCTATTGAAATGGGGATGGCACGATGGCAGTCTGACATAGCAGACGGGTCGATACTAATGAAGAGATCACACAACCACTCCCATGGCCTGAAGGCGTAGAGAGCGGTCCCTGAAGGTGTAAATCGTACCGAACCTGATGCTATATCATGAATCAAGAAGTTTTGCGAGTAACTGTAGTCATATTGAGGTTGTTGGATCATGCTCCTCTCTCTCTGTAGGAGAAGACTGCATGTCTCCTGAGGCATCATAGATGCCTCAGGCCATTCAAATACTACTGTCACGGGATTCACCACTACACTATATAGAGCTCGACTCTCCAATCTTCCGTACTTCCCCCACCTCGCTTCAATCAAAGCTGTGCAGCAGTACCTCCCTATTCCCCGGCTCTCAGGAGCTCAGTCAGTATCTTTCTCCGCCACCTTGCTCTCTCTGAAGTTGTATACGACTGTCGAGACTGTTCTTGGATTGTAACCCTTCCATGTACACCCCACATTCGACTGCATCTGGATGTTGCATTTGGTGTGGCTCAACTCGGATATGACTCAGTTAAACTCCCAGGACAGTGTTTTTATGGCTCCTTCAGCGTCCGCTGAGAGTCACTTCGTGGCTGTCGGCGTACGCTGAAGCGGTCATACAGCTTCTGCTCCGGGATTTTATTGAGTGGGAATCGCGCTGCAGATAGTGATCCTGTTGGTGTTTGTTTTGATTCTCAGTTCTATGGTCCCTTCAGCTTCCGCTAAAATTCATATTGTGGTTGTCGGTACGCTGAAGCAGTCACACAGCTGCTGCTTCGAGGTGCTATCAAAGGGTCACTGTTATGCGACGCAATGAAGTGACAACAAACTTGACAGGCAGTGATAGAGTCGCCTTTTTTGTACGAAAGGTCACGTGAATATCACAAAGGGACAAGACCTATTTAGAGCTGCGCGAATAGAAGACAGTCTTTTGCAGGCTTTGCGTCATATTGTCAATCCGAAATCTAATATCTTAGATCAAGCTTAACCTCCCACCAAACTCCAAGTCCAGTATGCTCATGGCAAAACCTCCTCCCCTTTCCAATCCCAACACCTCCCTCTCCCTCCGTTCGTCTCAGCTGATAGCCCCAAGAGGACTTGCAACAGTTTCTCGGCTGAATCAGCAGGCTCCAGCATCTCCCTCCCGCCCCAGAACTCCTTCGTGAAATCCGTCCGCACGGTTCCCGGATGCAACGCAACAGCAATCGCCCTCTGTGCGCTCTTCGTCCGCAGATACAAATCGAAAGACTTTGCCAACTGAAACACAGCAGCCTTGCTCGCACGATACGAGTACCACCCACCCGACGAGTTGTCAGAAATGGAGCCGACGCGAGCAGCCATCATGGCATAGATGGCATGCGAAGGCAACTCCAGCTGCGTTTCGGAACCAGCTGCAGCTGTGAACTCTGTTTTGGGGAATGCAGGTGCAGATTTGGATGGCATAAATTGGGAGAGATGTTTCATGAGGAGTAATGGACCCAAGGAGTTGACTTTGAAGCTATCCAAAGCCCCGGCAGAGTCGATCTGGCTCGGCGACTTTTCCACATGCAGAGTACCCGGCACTGTCAGTCCCAATCTGAGTGGTGTGTCTGGATATTCCTTGCGGATTGTATCTGCCATTGCTGATATCGTGGATTCATCTGTGGAAATGATCAGGTTTGTTTACGTTGTCACGAACACTTGGCCCAAACTAGGTTCGTTTGCACTGTACCTGTCACGTCAACTTCAATCATTTTAAGCCTCTTCTCTGAATCCTTGGGTATGCCATTGCTAGATAGCAACCACTCTCGGATCTCATTGCAGTTCTTGCGCGCTGTTGCTATCACCGGGAGCTGGGTCCGCGCTAGAAGTTGGTGAGCGAAGGCAAAACCTAGCCCGCGTGAAGCAGGAGTAACGATAGCAAATCCGTGCTTTGCTGAAGACATTGCTAAATTGTGCTAATCCGTATGGTGAACGATGTAGGAAGCGGGTCGACCTGTTGCTCCTTGTATGCCGATGACGTCATGAGCCACAACCACTCCTGCTTGCATACTCCACAGTCCATCTACATATTCTCATACTTGCTTGGTTGACAGTTGTATCATTGCATAATCTGATTGTTTCACGATATTAATGGCATTCTAAAATTGCATCATTGCTTGGACATAGCATTGTCATTACTTTCCTTCGAGACCTGCGAAAAAGTCCCTGCCAAACTCCCCACTGCTATCATTGAAACGACGCTTTTGGTTGAGTGTCTCAATCTGTTTCATATCATCTGGACTGAGCTTGAAATCTCCCTCGAGGTTAGACTTGATCCTAGAAGGGGTTTTGGACTTCGGCAGCACCGAATGGCCTAGCGTGACACCCCAGGCTATCAAGCACACTGCTATTAGCATCTTTCCTTACTAACATCTAGATACTCCGCGAACACATACCAAGAGTAACCTGCGCAGCAGTTTTGTTGTACTTCTTCCCGATCTCCGCCAGCACAGGCTCATCAACCAACCTCTCGGTTCCGCGTTTGTTGCCATAGATGGCATTCTGGTTTCCAAACGGCGAGTAGTGCGTGACATGGATCCCATTAACCCGATGCCACGCCGTAAAATCATGTTGCTGTAGCCAAGGGTGGCATTCCAGCTGATGCACCGCCGGAACGACCGAGGTATCCTTTACCAGGCGCTCCATCTCGTACTTGTCGCAGTTCGACACGCCGATAGCTTTGGTCTTGCCCGTCTTCAGGACCTGTTCCATGGCTTTCCAGGTCTATGTTGCTATCAGTATTTTGAACTTGATAGTTAGCAGGATATGATAACCTTACATCCATAAGACCGACATCATGCTGCATCACTGGCACCCCATCGTCTTTCGGGAACAACTCCTCTCCTCGCTTCCAGGCCACAGGCCAGTGTATGAGATACAAATCGACATAATCCATATCGAGGTCTTCGAGTGATTCCTGCAGAGCTGGTGCCACATCGTCCGGATGCTGCTTGTTGCACCAGAGCTTGGTCGTGATGAAGAGATCTTCGCGGGGAATGCCGCTCTTCTTGACTCCTCTTCCGACGGCTTTCTCCGTGCCATAACTACCGCAACGTCAGCCCTGGTATTGGAACATGCCTTTGATGTTGGTGGTATAGAAGATATGCTCACACGCGCGCAGTGTCAATGTGACGGTACCCCGCCTTGATTGCCTCCGCGACGGCGTCTTCCTGTTCCCCTTCATCTTGCCAGGTGCCGAATCCAAGGGCCGGGATATCTGCACCTGTGTTCAACTTGTATCTTGTGGACATTTTGGTCTTGGTTGGTATCAATGGCGGTTCGGAGACAAAATGTTGCTGTTTGTGACAGATTCGAATTTAAATCCTTACTGCACTCGGGGCTTCGGCATTGTGCTTGAATATGGACGTCAGGCTGATGCAACTAAATTTTGAAAGGTTTAGGACTTCTATGACGTCCAGATGAGGTGTGACTCGGTATCTACAAGCGGTTCCTTAAAACCTTAGCCGTTGGCCCATAGGCCATCTACGTCTGATTCCCGTGCATTGTGTTGGTTTCAGCTCTTTCCAGGTGTTGTCTTCAAGGCTTCAACGATCTGACTTGGTTACTAGCTTGTGCGAATGCACTCTTTAGTAATAATCTTGTGTTTGCATGCGTGCCTTTGACCTTGAGTCCCTAATTTGCCTGCAATGAGCTTCTGCTATTTATGCGTTCATGTGTAAACTCGCGGCATTTCCCCCCACCGGTGTTCCTTTACGAAGTCTCATCAATCATACCTTGGGTTCCATTCCATATTGCTATGCTCGTAGTCTCGAGTACAGTAGTATTGGGAAATAGAATCCCCAACGAACACGAACGGATTGTCTCTCGGCTTTAATCCGAACATACCCTAATCCGAATCTGGTTACTCTGCCTCGTATAGTATTAGATACTTGCTATCAAATTGACCAATCAACAGTCAGCCATTCCTTGCGGCTCGTTTTCCCCTCCAAAGAAACATTTAAATACTACGAACCTACGCGCTGAGGTTCTCGAAGTATTTTGATTCCAAAAAAAAGAGCCATACTCTTGATTATAAGTCGTGGCTCACCGTGCTCTTTTACACCTCAACAATCGCTCTACCTCCCCATTCCCCCAACAACAATAAAATTATATCAAGACAATGGCAGAAGAAAGAGCTCACCAACTTCGCAGCCTCCACCAACCTGGAAAGCCGGTGGTATTTGCAAATGTCTATGATGCCCCAACAGCAGAAGTGGTAGCCACGCTCCCAGCAACAGAGGCCATCGCCACAGCAAGCTTCGCCATTGCCGCAGTCAACGGATGTGCAGATGATGAACTTGACTTGGAAACAAACCTTACCGCCTTACGACGCATCATCCCAGTTGCATTGAAACACGACAAGTCCATCACGGTCGACCTGCAAGATGGCTATGGTGATCAGCTGGAACACGCTATCAAAAGTATCATTGCACTCGGAGCGTCCGGGTGCAATATTGAGGATCGGGACAACAGTACAGGGTATCTGTTTCCTCTGGATGAAGCGGTAGACCGTATTCGCCGGGCGATCTCTGCTGCGAAGGATGCAGGTGTTCCAAGTTTTGTGGTGAATGCGCGTACGGATGCAGTCATGAAAGATCATGATGTTGATGAAGCAATTTTGCGTGGACGGGCATATCTGGATGCCGGTGCCACGACTGTTTTTGTGTGGGGTGGACCAAAGAGAGGTTTGGCCACTGCGGAAGTTGTTCAACTATGTCAGGCCTTCAATGGTCGATTGAACGTCATCGCACTCCTTGAAAACGGGCTGTCTGTTCGTGAGCTCACTGAAATCGGTGTGGCGAGAATTAGCATTGGACCTGCGTTATGGAGACATGCAATGGACTCTTTTCGACAGAAGGCTGAGGCATATCTGGACCATGGAGTCGAGATGCGAAGATGAGCCAAGGCGGTATATGTCAGGCACTGCGTATGATCGAGACACCTTCGGAAAGTCAGTGGAAGCGTTATCCAGGTCTCTAGCTTAAATGCAATAACGGTCTTTGACTCGAGAAACTTGAAACTATGAAATGCATCATTGCAGCTACATACAAATCTAAAGCCAGCCCCACAATTTCACATTTCTTATGTACTCAATCGCCTCTGCCGTATCTCGAAGAGCCTGCAAAGATCCCTGACCATCTAGTTCGCAGACATGGGCCTCATCCTGAAGCCAAGTATCTTCGGAAATTCGGTAAAGTTTTTCGACGAATGTTCACGCACAGGATCACTAAGCCTTTCGTCGAAATTGGTCTCCTCAAGTGCATCTACGGCGAGACCTGCTTTGAAAAACGGTGCAAACAGCTGGCTCAAAGGTCGGTGGAACAGGTACTACCGTGCATAATTTAGCTTTTCCACCGTCTCGCTGGATAGGGAAGGGCTTCAATCACATACCGGCGACTCAGTTTCCCCTTTCAACACCAATTGTCTCGCCGGGGGGACATTTAAGTATTTGGTTACAACAATAGAGCGGTCGACGATTCGCTGACCAGTCCCCGGGTCCTCCCGGACTACTACCTGCCGAGCTGCCCCAGATGTGAAGAATAGCGGATGAAGCAGAGTAGCGACGAAGCTAGAAAGTAGCTTTTAGTTGGAATAATGTTTGGCCGGGGGGGTAGAAAGAACTGACCAACCGTTGGGCTTGAGCAATTTCTTCAAAGATCTTGCCAATGGCTCCAGATCCTGAATGTCCATGAGAGCCATATTCATAGTGATAACCTCAAAACCGCCATTCTAATAAAGAGATGTGATAACAAGTGAGAGGCAAGAAAACACTGAGTAAATTAGATTGTGAACTGACCATGAGTTGATTATCAATCACCATAAATTCATCCCAAGACGATTGGTCTGTGACGTCGAGACACTGGAAAGATATCTTGTGTTCACCAAGAAAGATGTGCGTTCGCGCCTTTGCACGGTCTATCATCGTGACTGCACCATCGGTTGCGATGACAGAAGCGCCTTTCTGGGCTAACCAGCGAGCCACAAGACCATTTCCTGTTGCAAGGTCTATAGCATGGCATCCTTCTAGTTTACCAATCAGCTTCTCCAGGATGGGGAGTTCCAGAAAGCGGAAATATTCATTTCCTTCATCACCCATTCCTTTATCCCAAGAAGGGGCGTAAGTCTCCCATGAGGCCAGTGGGGAATTGTTTGAAGCCATGTCCAGCTAGTTCCAAAGACGGGCAGTGAAAAGAGATTTACGATACAGCTCAATACTGTTTTTGGCTTGAGGAATACGGGAAACCCCCTCCTTGGCAAAGATGACTCATCTAAAAACGATTATCTCAAATATTTACGACCTTAAGCTCAAATACAGGCAGGAAAGCAAAGCGTGAATGAATGTTCTCAAATTCTTCTATATCAACCTCGGGTTAGGTCTAGTGGAGAGTCGTGGTTTCTCGGTTGGTGTTTGATGCCAAGTCAAACAGCGCTGATGGCAGAATCTGGTCACCGTATTCAACCATCCGTTTATATAGCGAGCTCCACCCACAATTTTTTTCTCTTCTCTCTTCATTACCCAGGATTCCCAAAGAGCTATGATCTCTCAATCCTTTTTTGTTTTTCTTCATTCAACAGTTTGGACTGTGTCTAATGAGGGCACACACTCCTTCTGTGTACAAGCCCGAGTTCACTCGGCGATGCAATCCAAAAAATTTCTTTAAAAGGTAAGGAAAAACTTTTCCCTCTCCATATCAACACCACCCCCCTGGGATGATGATCATTCGACATGCAAAGGCATTCCTCAAACTTAATCACCATGTGGAATCTGTCAAAATTTAGTTTCAGCCTTGTCTGACCCCAATCACAATAACTCATTGGTTCATTGTCATTGATCAAGTGAGCTTTAGCTAACAAGCTGTCGCTTAGGTACATTAAACTTGCTCCCATACCCATCATTCCATTGCGGCTATTGCCTAGCATGAAGATATCTTGAACGAACGGGCGGACATAACGTACCCTCCTTTCATGCACCCGAAACTAAGCAGAGCGTACAAACTCTGTGGGTGTATGTTTGGTGGATTACTTGTTGAGAATTCGTCACCTGACCCTTTGCCCACATACCATTTTGTCCATGTCGCCATGACAATTTTTTGCAGTGTTTCTAACAGAAACTCTAGGTACTTTACTGCTCTCATCTTATTGCCCTATCCCATCATGGTCATATCTATTATGATGAATGTGTTATTCACACTGTTTGACCTGGGCACTCTGTGTCCGGGAATGAACATTTATACAAAAATCTGATTTAATGAGGTGGGTTTTTTCCTGGTGAAATTTTATTACGTTCCATGCTAACAGATTTTTCAGCCTGACTTAGTTGCCATGTCTTGATCTTGCTGTTGACACCTGCATATTGCTTGAATGCCATTGCTGACTGGACATAAGTGAATACATAGGAACACATACCCAGCATCCAACCTGGCTTGTTGATCGTGAGTTTACAGTCCTCCAATCCCCCCTTCTTTGCCTGATGAACCCTTAATATTCGCTGTGTTCTTTCTGAATCACCGTGTCGATACAATATTATTTCACCTTGGAGAACTGATCTTTTCTTCACTTGCCCTCCATGCCACTCATGTCATGAGATGTTCTGTTGCTAATTCGCATCACAGAAGCCAATAGTTACTACATAATAGCATCAATATTAAGGAAGAAAATTCTATCATACTCGTTTTCATTGTAAATCAGATTCGCTCTCATCGCGTAAACTCCTCTCCCCACCGCTAGTTCATAATCATAAGCACCTTGTTCCAAAATGGACATGCCCTATTCCCTACTCAACATAATGACCATGCTTCTTATGCCACCCCTCAAGACTATCCTCCCCATATAGCTTATGCACACTCTTCTTCCCCTCGGGCCACCGCGCCCAAGCCGGCTTCGAGTCATCCATGATGCAAACCATTTCATCGGGCACCGGCAACTCCGTATCAATTGCCGACGCAAATGGATGAATTAGTTCAGGCCAGTGGTGGTCCCATACCCAGAGCATGGTACTGCAATTCGAACAGAAGCTGCGCTCGGAGTCGCAAAGTTGTTCCATGGGTGTGCCCCGGTCTTTGATTGCCGTGTATTTCCTGGGTGTGTTAGCCTGTTTTTCAGTCTTCGTAGGATGTATTAGTGTGTAATGTCTTACTTGATAAGGTCTTTACCCTTGGTGATGTTCATGCTGTCTGCGATTCCCCCTAAGTTCACGGCGCCCAGGTATCCGCCTACTTTGCGGCAGATGCTGCAAGCGCAGAGCTGGTATGGCACTGGGGTTTGTGATTGGAGGGTGAATTCAATGCCGCCACATTGGCAGCTTCCTTCGAGTCTCCTGTTGTTCGTTCGGGGTCAGTGGTCTGATGCTGACATGGGACAGAGGGTGCCTGCGATCCAACCTCACATACATAGGCATGGTTTAGATTGATGTAAATGAGTTTGGGATCGACAAGGAAGAATGAAATGGTAAGAAAAAGATTAGTCGAATGATTGGAAAAGTATATTCAGGTTCGAAAGACAGTGGCCTCTATATATATTCCATCCATGGCTAGCGACCCCAACCTTCAAAACCCAAGCAAACAGGTAAAACAAAGTATGACTGCATAATCTGCTTAACCCCGCCTATCTCAGTCCAATATAATTTCGCATCTGCAGGCCGAAGTTCTATTTCCCCTCCATCCATCCGAGAGACATAGACATCATTGACCGAATCCCGCACTTGTGATTGGCGGACGTGGTGTTTGTCTTGTTTGCCCTGTTTGTCTCTCGGACTTTTGGTCTCGTTCTCCGACAAGTGCGCATCTTACGATTTGATTGTCTCGTCTGTACCAAAGCAGACTTCTTTTTTGCTGTTATTTTTGCGGATTCACGCTCAAAATACCTGAATATGAGTTTCGGAGCACCGGGAGGTGGATCTGTGAACTACAAGCCCGCGCCGTAAGTACCGTTTGAAGTCTACTGCTTTGCGCAGGCAGTCTTCTTCCACTGAGGGGATGAATTCGCAGCAACAACCACAACATTATGCTGACTATTTTAATTTTTTTTAGACCCGAGCGCGGTAGCTTCCCTCTCGATCACGAAGGTACAAAAGAACCACAAGACTCAATCTTGATCCCCAGCAAGACAATCGAACACAGAAACTAATTATAACTTTGAATGTTATAGGCGAGTGCAAGCACATTATATCAGGATATCTGAAGTGTATCAAGCTTAACAGAGGCACGAACGACGAGGCGTGTCGCAAATTGGCTAAGCAGTACCTTTCCTGCCGAATGGACAAGTACGTTGGAACCGTCTTGTGGAGGCACCACATCTTCATCATTGAAGCACAGGGAACTGAAAGCTTGCTGAGAATAGAGTGCTAACCGGAGACATCTTCTAGGAATCTTATGGCGCCGGATAACTTCCAGAACCTCGGTCTAGTGTTCAAAGACGACGAAGAGAAAGACAAAGCCCCTGCCAATGCAGGTGCCGACACATCGAATACTGCGCAATCGAAAAGCTGAGCCTGGGATTTGAAGGGCTAAGCGATATTGTACGATATGGGAGATTGGCATTAGTCTGATGACAGGGTAGTGCTGGCGTTATTCAAGGCGTTGTACATATGAAAATGCATTTGATACCTATATACCTAACACCAGAGAGCTATAGTTAAACGTATACAACACGATAGTCTAAGAGAGCTTTCTATCACCCGCCTAGTTAATTGAGCTGCAAGTATGGCGTCTTGCATGGAAAGTCGATCAGTTTTTAATTGTTAGAGAGGGCGTTAGAAACTTGAAAAAGAAATCCCAAGCCCCAATCAAACGACGTCCTAGCAGCAATCATTGAACCTATATTGAAACAGATCGAGTTGTTGTTAGCAAAAATGGCTGATGTATGTACCATCTGATAGACCGTCGACTGGAGCACGCGCATGCGGGGAATTAATCCCGCCCAACCACTCTCAAGCCTACGATCTCCAACTCCCCCACGGAGCCCGAAGACACCAAATGTCCTCGATCGCACGGCCACCAGACCCGTGTCTAGTGGCCATAATATTAATTGTCCGCTCAAGAACCGGCCCCCGTCTCGTCTTCCACTACCCCCGAAACCACTTAGCGAGAACCGAATTAAAACCACCGCCAAGGGCGGCCGGCGCAGCTCCCGCACTCGTACGCGACAAGGCTCGAGAAACACCGATTCTAGCTCAAGCAGTGAAAGCGGCTTAAGCTCAGACGATGAGGAGGAGGACCGCGAGCGAGAAAAAGAAACTCATGCCGGCGGCAGCTCAGTGCATGCAGGTCGGCGCGCCAGCAACTTCGGCCTCGACGAGCACCTTTCCGTCTCGGCTTCGACTGCAGCCAACGAACCGCACCGTCCCGGATCTCTAGGCTCTGGTCGAGCTTCCTCGCTACGAAAGCGCGGTGGCGCAGGTTCCGATCTCGAAGAGGATGCAGGGACCGCGTCTGATCGACCTGAGGATGGACCCGGGAGTTCTAGGCCCCCCTGGGAGTCCCTTCTGGGTGTGCCTGGGAGTGTATGGGAGAAGTTGTTGAGTCCGTCTCGGTCGTGGCATAAGCGGCGCTTCGAGGTTGGCATTAATGATCTGGCGCTTATTGGGTGGCCGGTGTTTGTGCGCGAGGATGGGACATGGCGCAAACAACGACGCAAGAAAAAGAAGAAGCCCCGTGCTGACTGGGATGGTGGTGAATTGGGTCACAATGAGCAGGCCGAGGATGGGCAGGGTGATGAGCACTTCGTTACGTCTCCTGATATGGGTGCTAGTGTTGCTTCCATTGCCGAGTCTTTGACTTCGCCGACGGATAGTAAGCGTGATTCGACGAGTGGGAAACCGGGGAAGATGGGGGACGGGCCTCTTGATCCTGAGGACAAAGACCATATGACTATGTTCAATGTGGTGTTTGTCGTGGACCCGCCTCTTTTGGAGTACTCGATGCGCGTGAAGGAAATCTATGAGAACGTTATCAAGAAGTTTGCCAAAGCTCTCAAATGGGAGCAGGCTCGCACTGATTATGTGTGGAAAGAGTCTCAGCACATCTTGCAAGTTCGCCGGAGAGCACGAGAGAATAGTAAGTCTTATGCTGGTGGCTGCCGTCATACTCGAGCTAACATGACTCTTTAGAAACATCGACTCACAACCTTTACTCCGAGTTGATATCTCAGTCTTCGCTGGCTCGGGCTATGTACACCGTTTACAGTAGCATATCAGCATCCAAGATCGCATCTATCTCGCTCAGCCCCGATGTGTCTATTTCGCTCCAAATCCCGCCATTGACCTCTACCCCATACGTTTCTGGCCCAGCAGACAAGTCATACCCCGGCCTGTGGTTGACCACAGCAGACAGTGCAACTCCAGTGGACGACCCAGGAGCTGATGGAAACAATACACCACATCAGGTATTGGCAAAGCATTTCGCCCTCCTACTTTTGGACAGCGAAGCTGCTATTATCAAAGATGTCGAAGCCTCCGGTGGCACTCTAGCCCCAGCACTCGCCCATTATATCCGCTGTTCCAAGCCAACCAAGTCCTTTGCTCAGATATCGGCTTCGTCAGGGATCCCCTTGTCCCATATCCAGATGCTGTCAAGCCATCTTGTGTATTGGCGCCGTGCCCGCGCTATTCCTCCCATTCATCAACGAGACACATACATCGTCTCTCCAAACTGCGACCTGAGCAAGCTGGAAGTAGCTACGATCGCCTATCAAGCGGCGTTCCCAACACTTCCCAGCTTGCCAAAGATGCTTTCCACCCTCAGCGGCACCCCTCGCCCATACAGCAACTTTATCCCCAGCAAGGACCACAAGGAGGTCTACTTCACTATCCTAGCATGGTTATTGCGCGGTGGTTGGGTCACCCAGCTGCGCACATTCGCACGTATCAAGGTCACACCCGAGATCAAAATGGCCGTGGAAATGGCATTGCGGAAGGAGGAAGTGGACCGGTACCTAGCAAAGGGCTCCTCCAACACCATCCCAGTCGACGAAGATGACTCCGACGACGAGAACGAGGACGATGATATCAACTCCTCATCCTCATCGTCACTGGCAAGCCACGGCAGCGGAGAAGAGACACCCATGCCCGGCCGACTCGATCCACACACTCAACTACGCGTGTCTCACAAGTATCTCGATCGATCAACCGCTCTCCGTCTCTCATCATTCATCCTCTCTCCACACCGCGCATCCCCACTCGAGTCACGCTGGCTTGACGAGATCGTCGCTCGATTCCCTGACCACCCCAGCACAGAGCAAGATGATATCAACAATAGTCCGGATATCACGCCCAATGATCTCCAGACCGTACACAAGAAATACTGGCCAGTTTTCCTGAAATACTTCAATGGATATGACGCTGTGGAAAAGATTTCCGTTCGGGAAAATCTCAAACGCAAACTTGTCTGGCAGGTTCTTATGCGGCTAGGGTTGGTCACAGGTCCGCTAGGGTCGATTGACTTGGATGCGCGTGAACAGGTGTTGGTCAGTGTTCGGCATTGGTAGATGTATCTACAGTACATGGTGTTAACGGTATGGAGTTTGGTGTCTATGAATACATCTATCTTAATTGTTGTGCTTTTGTACATATTTGTTGTTTTCCATGGTTGAACACTGATATCGCAATTTCCCGATGTTTTTCAAATCCCGTGTCAAACTAGATCTAATAGATCATCTCCGCCTAAGGCATATCCCGTGTCGCCAGGGTAATCCATACGTGTAATCCGATTACATACCCACTCCATTCCGGTGGTTTCCGCGTGCCCTCAGCCCTAACCACTGCCGAAGGCACAACATGTGAATACGACGTGTTAGTGAACTTGTGGTGAGAACCAGATGGGCAGGGGTAATAATCGGAGGTGAAGTATTTGGGCAGTTATTTGGGCAATTTAGCAAGAAGTGACAGACAACTTTACAGTGCGTGTACTTACATGTTGCCTTATCACGTGCCATAGTATACATCGCACAAATATATGTGTAATTGTAATTTTTTTTCATGGGTAAAACTAATCAAAGTAGGAAAAGTACGCAGACTCGCGGCGCAAGGCTTGTAATACACTTACCCCGGGAACTAGATACCCGAGCATTTCACCACCGGTTTGTATATCCGAACATATATTAACGGTCTAACGGGTGAATATTACATGAAAGGGACTTCGGGCATAGGGAGATATTGGGCTGGAGAGTAGATATATGAGGATTTGTAATATGTTTAATGTTATATTTAACAAGCAAGGCCAACACGTAAACTTCCTGTCAGATATTTCATTGTGCGCCAATCGTCAGAGGGGCTCCGGTGGACCCCGCGATGTTCAGTTCAGTCAGATGTACGGAGCAAAGTACGTATTTTTATAAAGTCGAAGATTACATGGTATTCGGTAGTTATATGCCTCAATCTTGTAACATGGGGTGAAGATTAACAATAACAAAGGCCATGTTCTCAGTGGCTGACCTTTTAAGCTTAGAACTGAACCCTGAACTATCGCCACTTTGACAGCTACTTTAATCGATCGCGCGACCTCGGTTATCAGGCACCTGTGGGTTTCTGAGGCTCAATTCTCTGCGTGGATGGTGTTTGTCGAGTTTATAGGTAGTATACAAGTATAAACCAGTTCTCCATACCACCGAGATCGTCGACCTCGGCAAAGAAGATACACAATAGATTTTGAACTACACACAGTAAATATCAACGAGGTTCTGCCTTGGGCAATATATGCCTCAATTGTGCACAGTATGCATAGTATGCAGTATACAGAACCCCTTCGCACCTTGGGAGCCTAAGCAATCCTAGGGAGTTCAGTGTGACCAGTAATCAGGCCACCTTGAAGAGGCTTATAGGAACCTTGAAGACAGAATAAAAGCAATGTAAACAGTAAAGAAATGACATTTTACTATAAAATTCCAAAGTGCAGAGTAATTAATTACGCAGTGTAAGGAAAACCCCGCTACCACCAGTTTCTGCCCTGAACCAAATAATTTTGTTGGACTTCCTCTCTTCCTCTTCTCCCCATCCTCTCCGCGGGCTGTTTTCTCCCCTTCCATTCCTCCCCTTTCAACAACCCTGACCTTTCGCGTCACTTCTTTGTTACTTTGCGGTACCTCTCATCGTCTCACGCTTCGAGAGAACCGAAATCCGACCTTCCGAGACTCCCCACCACGTGCGAAATCGCGTCGTTCGGTCCCCCATTTTTTTCAAGGGATCGACACTGTCGCCAGGAACGCTGAATTGAACATTCTCTTCCTTGCTTGATTTGCTTCGAGAGTGAAGGGTGGAATCACACAAGGGAAGAGTTCCTGTGCATCCGACTTGCACCAACAGTAGTGACTGCACGAGCCTGCCGCTCAACATATCACAGCTTGGTAAACGACGTTCACAGGGCAGTGCCTTTGCGTCCTCGGTCGAATTTTTTTTCTTTCGCACCGTCACCTTCACATCTTCTTGACAACCGTGGGTTCGCAAGCCACAACTGTTGAGATTCTTCCTCAGTCGACGGTTCATTAATTGCGATTTGTGATCTAGACGATCCATACGACCGATACCCGTTCGATTGCACTTTTTGTGCGCCGACACATATACGCTGGTTTCTTGTTTCGCTGCAGGAAATAGTCCGTTTCGCATACACTGGGAGCCTCTCTGAAAGACGGGAAGCTACAGTTCAGTGAATTTACGAGAACGCGGGATCTTTGTCTGATTCCCACTTCTGCAGAAACCATATCGCCCACATAGGCGCAGACAGTTCTCCAGAGTCACCAAAGGAGGTTCGGGAAAAATAACCCGCAATCTCAAACGGACTCGTTTTCTTACACCAATCGTTACGATCAGAGCTACCGCAAGCTCTCATTTCGATATGTCTACCTTTTCGTACGCACAAGCCGCCAAGGGCGCATCCGGGACACCGACTCCATCTAAGACGCCATCAGAGCCGGAGAAGATCGACTCCAAACCGGAGGAAGTACCAACGGAGACCACAACGGAGACCGCGCCCGCTCCCGCTGAACCCGAGGCCCCTCAAACATCTGAGAAGATCGCCGTGGAGGAAACCAAGGATGACGACTTCACCACCGTCACCAACAAGCACGCCGCTAAGAAGGCCGTTGCCTCCCGCACGTCAAGTCCAAGCGTTCGCACCACGTCCAAGTCCCGCAAGTCTAAGGATGACGACTCTTCAAATACCCCGAATGGAACCACAGAGGCCACTTCTGAGAAGCAGGCTTCCACCGAGGGAAAGACCGATGCTATTGCTGAGAAGTCGAGCGAGAAGTCCGAGGAGGCTGCGAAGGATGCCGCCCTTCCCAAGGAGTTGAAGGCTGCTCCTCTCCCATCTATCAACATCTGGCAGCAGCGCAGAGAGGCGCAAGACGCCAAGGTCAAGACTACTCCTAAGTCTGCTACCGGCGGCAAGGCCAGCTCTACCAAGGGCGCTTCCACTGCCGATGAGTCTCAGCAGGATTCCAAGGCCTCGAAGAAGAAGAGCGCTGAAAGCGCACCAGAAGGCACCAAGGCTTCCAAGAAGACCGAGAGTGGCAAGGGACGCGATGCTGGTAAGATCTACTCGCAGATTGCGACATTATGAACCGCGCAGGCCAGTTTCATTTGGTTTTGACATGGTCGACAATGGTGCAAACTTTCAAGACCGACAATCAATTACTAACATACCCTACAGGATCGGTCCCCCCAGTTGAAGATTCTACCGCATGGCCCACTCCCCAGGTTGCTATTGGCGAAGAGAAGAAGAAGGCCCAGGAGAAGACCGACAAGAGCCCCGTGATCCGCCCCCATGGAAAGGAGAAGTGGACCCCCGTTCCTTACGTCCCTACTGCTGTGTTCAACACTCCTCTGCCTTCTGCCGGCGGCGGCCGCGGAGGCCGACGTGCCACTCGTGGTGGCCGTGATTCTGGCCGTGGAGCTAACGGCACCGGAGCTGCCGCCACTGACAAGGCTGCCTCTGGACAGGCTGCCCAGGGCAAGCAGGCCACCGCAGAGCGCGGAAGAAACGAGGCTACTGGACGTGCTGCCTCCCTCCCTGCCCAGTCGAGACGTTCCACGAGCACCGAGGCTGGTGCCACTGCTGATGCTCGCAAGGCTTCTCAAGCCCCCGAGCGCAGCCGTGGAGCTCGCAACGGCGAGGACGCCACCAAGCAGGTCAATGGAGAGAATGCTCCCCGCGCCCAGCGCGAGGGCAAGGCTTTTGGAAAGAACCAGGAAGCTCGCAATGGCAAGGGTGGAAACCTGGCCGTCGACTCGCAGGCTGCTGCCCGCACCAATGACCGTCGCTTTGATGCTGGCTCGAAGTCTGCTGATCCCGCTGGCTTCACCGAGTTCAACCGTGGTGAATTCCGTGGAGAGCGCGGAGGCCGTGGAGGCAACCGTGGCCGTGGTGGCTTCAACAACTTCAATGGTCAAAGTGCTCAGTTCAATAATGGGGCTGTGTCCAACAACTTTGCTCCCTCCAAATCCTTCGGTGGTTTCAATGACCGTCAGCGGTCACAACAGCATGGCCTTCCCAATGGCTCTCAGCAGAACAACCGCATGCCTTTGAGATCGCCCTCGCTGCCTAACGGAAATGTCTATGGTGTCTACCCCTTCCCTACCGATGTCAACACTATGTACGGCTACCAGGCTGTGAACCCCGGCCCCATGAGCGCTGTGCCCTACCAGCCATACATGGAGCCCTTCTCGCTCATGTCTATGCTGTCCATGCAGCTGGAATACTACTTCTCGGTGGACAACATGTGCAAGGACATGTTCCTTCGCAAGCAGATGGACTCCCAGGGCTTCGTTCCCTTGAACGTCCTTGCCAGCTTCAAGCGTGTTAAGTCCTTGACCGAGGATTTTGAACTTATTCGTCATGTTGCTCGCCAGCTCCGCAATGTTGAGTACCAGACCGGTGAAGACAATGTCGACCGTCTGCGTCCCAGAGACAAGTGGCAGCAGTGGGTTCTCCCTGTTGACCAGCGTGAACCTGCCGCTCAGCACACCACTCCCGCTGCCAAGAACGATGAGAACACCCCTGTGAAAGCTATCAACGGATCTGCTCCTCAATTCGTTCCCAACGGAGTTGCCAATGTCGCTAAGACATCACTTTCGTCTACCGCCCCCGAATTCATGCCTTCATTGCCTCACACCGCAGTGAATGAAATTGCCAATGTAGGATACCCCATGGACCCGTACCTGTCGCAAGATGCGAACTCGACTTGGTCGATTGTTTCGTCGTCTTCCCAATTACCTTTGGATCGTTCATTTTCTGACAGTTATTCAGCGCGCGGATTAGATTCGCATGCCGAATCCCCTTCCCCTCTTGACTTGAAGACGTTGGCGAACCCAGTGAAGTATGCCGAGACCCCTTCGCCTCATCTATGGTAGAATATTGGCTGACCTGTGTTGAAAGGTCTGATACTGACCGCTTTCGACATCAAGTCGGTGGTGCTACTCGTTCAAAATACAAAGACTTGAGGAGAAGGAGATACAACCAGTCAAAGAGAATGGGCCGTCCGTCCACAGAAACGTCCAATTATGCCCCGCAACTTTCTACCTTGCCAAGCGATGAACCTTTTGGCGAGCAAGGCCGATCAGTTACCCGAGAAAATACCCCTGTTGCCACCCTGCCTTACTCTGACTGGTCTCGGAGCTTGAAAAGCAATTTCGAATTGAACCTGTACAATGAATTTAGGCGTTCAGCCCTTGATGATCTTTTTACACGACACGTTGACAATGGGTTCAAGGCTCTCATGGATTTCTATCGGAAGGCTCTGTTTGCCCGCCGTATCCATTCCACTGTGATGTTTGACATGATCAATCTTTCGAAGGATACATCTCACGGTTGTTCAACCATCGCTTATGATATGATTCATGACGCCATTGCCAGTGGGGACATGTTGCTGAAAAACCAGAAAACTGTCAACAAACATTTCAATACCCTGCACGGCAACCTGCCCCGAGAAAAGTTACAACGTTGAGCCCTTTCGCATTTGCTTTTTTTTTCTGTTTCCTTTCCAGTTCTGCTTTTTTTTTCGCGACCCATTTTCACTGCTCGTTCATTCGTCATGACCGGCATTTTTTTTAACTTCTGTCCAAAAGGTTTCTGCATGCATATTCTCCAACTTTTTTTTCTAGAGTGCCAACTTTCTTTGCAATGCGGTTGGGCTTGTTTCTTGTGAAGCCTCGGAGTTCTTTTCACTTTTTTTTTATCTCATCTCCTTCTCTGTCCTTTCTGTTCCTTTTCTTTTCAGTCATGGGAGGTTATCAAAATGTTCTGGCGTCCTGGCATGATTTTTATTGGCAGTATCTCTCCCTTTCGATGCCTGCCGCTACGGTGTGCCGGGCCAACAAAAATTGTGTTTCCCTTGACATAGAGATTTGCACTTCTATTCTTGTTTCGTTTCTAAGGCTGTGGTTTCATCGACCCAGTCAGTGTGTGATCCAGATCCTCGGCTCTGGGTTTTAACAAGTATCAGCATGGCAATGACCCAGAGAAAAGCAATGGTCCAATCAAAACAAAAAGTCTTGTCTGAGGTTATCTGTGTTCTTCGTGTTTCTTCGTTGTGCCGTCAAACGGAGAAAATTACCAGCATTTTTACGTTGTCGTTTCCTCTTTCGAGAGACATACCCATCTGGTCTATCGCTGTCATCCCTGGGGCAGATTATTTCCCTTTCAGCATTGGTATGATCTCGCTCATTCTTTGCTTTTCTCTTTCTCTCGCTGGATTGTTTGCACAGCAGACTCTTGAGTTTCGTGTACTTTGTTCTTTGCATAAACCGGCTGTCCAGTTTTTTGTGGAGTAATATGATTGTTATGCATAATATGAGCAATTGACACTATGATATTGAAACTGTCCCATACAAATGTAAGCTGTAAGACTAATCTGTCATCTAATTTGTGTCTGCATACGAGAGATAAATGAGAAGTGAGCGTTGTCATGAACGAATATGCCGAGGTTTCTGCCTCAGGCTCCCAGACCTCAACCAAACGGAGCAAGCATAATCAGTCCCGAACCTTACTCCGACAGCTTCCACTCCCCTCCCCAGCTTTGTTCTGCGCCTTCAATCCTAGTGCACCCCCTTCACTCTCCATATCCTCTATATTCCATCTCCGACTTCTCCAAGATGGAGGGCGCAACCCGCCAGACCTCCAGGTTACTCCGGTCTCGTGGCCAGAACCTCCTTCCCAAACAACGCCGCCTCCCACGCTCCAGCACCGGGTCCCCCGGCATAGCCCTGAACCAGACTCAATGCCGAGCCCTTTCAAATTCATCCAAGAGCCTCGCCCCGGAGTCGCTCTTCAATAGCCTTAAAGCCGGTGGCCCATACGGCGACGGACCCACCACTTATTTCTCCAACAGACAGCCCCTCCCCGCAAACACTGTCGTGCGATTCGTGCCACAGCAGACGGCATGGATTGTCGAGCGCATGGGAAAGTTCCACCGCATTCTTGAGCCCGGTCTGGCTATCCTTGTTCCATTCTTGGATCGCATTGCGTACGTGAAGAGCTTGAAGGAGTCTGCCATTGAGATCCCTAGTCAGAATGCCATCACGGCAGATAATGTTACACTGGAACTAGATGGTGTGTTATACACGCGGGTGTTCGATGCGTACAAGGCAAGGTGAGGCATATCCCGTACTTCACAGGCTTGAATAGAGGCACTTGAACCGAAGAGTGATTAACACGTTGATTCTTCAATATAGCTACGGAGTCGAAGACGCAGAGTACGCCATTTCGCAACTGGCGCAGACAACCATGCGATCCGAGATCGGTCAGTTGACCCTCGACCACGTCCTCAAGGAACGCGCCAACCTCAACACAAACATCACAAAGGCTATCAACGAGGCGGCCCAGGAATGGGGTGTTGTCTGCCTGCGATATGAGATCAGGGACATTCATGCACCAGAGAAGGTCGTCGCTGCCATGCATCGCCAGGTGACAGCCGAGCGGTCGAAGCGCGCTGAGATCCTCGACTCTGAGGGTCAGCGCCAGAGCGCTATTAACATCGCCGAGGGTCGCAAGCAGTCAGTCATTCTGGCTTCCGAGGCGCTGCGTGCCGAGCAGGTCAACCGCGCTTCTGGTGAATCCGAGGCTATCCAGCTCAAGGCTAAGGCTACCGCTCTCGGTATTGAGGCTGTTGCCCGCGCTATCGAAGAAGGTGGCCAGGATGCTCACAACGCCATCAGCCTCAGCGTCGCTGAGAAGTATGTCGAAGCTTGGTCTAAGCTGGCGCGCGAGGGTACTGCCGTCGTTGTTCCTGGCAATGTCGGTGATATGGGTGGCATGATTGCCAATGCCATGGCTGTCTACGGAAAGGTCAGCCAGACACAGGCTCACAGTATGGCCGCGAAGACCCTTGGAGTGGACAATGTCTCCCAGTCATCTCAAAGCTCGGAACATGGTGTTGACCAGAAGAGCTTCGGAGAGGAGGCACAGGAGACTGCTCAAGCTCAGGCTAAGCCGGATGTCTTGGAAGGATTTGACCTAGCCAACAAGCAAAACAAATAGGCGTCTCTGCCTCATTCAGCCTAAACGAGAACGATGACCTCTATCTCTTGCCCTTGATGTGCTATTTATCCGCCCCCCCCCCCCCCCCCCCCCCTTTTTTTTTCTTTTTCTTTCCGTTTTGCATCCTGTCAAAATCTCATTCAGCCCCAGTCCCCCATTCGGCGCAAGGGTCTGGTTTCATTTTTCATTTTTACCACTCTGCTCCTTTGTATTTCTGATCCTACCCACGTTTCATCTTTGTTTTCTTTTGGTTTTCTCTCTTTTATTGGCACTTGTTTCTCCTAGCATTTCTGAAGGAGTCTTCCAAAACGCACACGCTTTGCTTTGCTTGTTGGTGTTGAAGTCGCCGACGAGGCTTCCTGTATGTGTACATAAAGGAACTGTTGACGATATGAAAATCCCCGTGGATGGGGAAAGCCTGAATGTACAAGTATTCCTTTTTATTGGGGTTGCTTTATATTGTTCGTAGTCTATCTATGAAGCTTGCTTGGTTAGTTTTGGGCATATTACGATGTTTTACATAAAATACCTAGGGCAATGAAAAGCGCGGTCTGCTTTTCATGGTGTGATCCGCAATCTATCTATGAGTTTGACATGATCGTTTTTGGATATGCTACGATATTGTCAATAAAACACCTGAATTGGCCGAAAAGGACTGACCTGAAATAATGGAAGTGAGTTAAATATCCAGAAAGAATGAAATGAAATGATACATTTAGAAGAAAGAACTAAATAGATAATGTAGTGGTGAATCCCGTGACAGTAGTATTTGAATGGCCTGAGGCATCTATGATGCCTCAGGAGACATGCAGTCTTCTCCTACAGAGAGAGAGGAGCATGATCCAACAACCTCAATATGACTACAGTTACTCGCAAAACTTCTTGATTCATGATATAGCATCAGGTTCGGTACGATTTACACCTTCAGGGACCGCTCTCTACGCCTTCAGGCCATGGGAGTGGTTGTGTGATCTCTTCATTAGTATCGACCCGTCTGCTATGTCAGACTGCCATCGTGCCATCCCCATTTCAATAAATAGATGCCAACGCACAAAAATAACAAACCGACTAAACAACCCGATCCAAACCGACCGGAATCGGCTCAATATCAAACCTCAAATGAAGCGCACAACAATTACCCGGCCCCGCAAAGGAAACAACCTGAGAAATATAGTGCGTCCCCCTAGAGAATGCCCCGAGAACCATGTAAGCGACAGCCTTACCAAGACGCGTCCCCAGAAGACCCTGATACTCAGGAGTATCATATCTCCAAACCATAATCGGGCGACGCGGCGCAAGGAAGTCAAGCCCCTTTTCGGTATAAAGCCTGTTCACAACAAACCGCTTGGTATTGAGGTTAACGACATTATCGAAATAGACATGCTGGAGAGACTCCATTGGCGCCCCGGCTTTGTAGAGGGTTGTTGCGATTTCGGAGAATGGGGGTCCGTCGTGTCTATTGATATCTTTGACGTAGATTATACCGTTTCCTAGGAGGATCCAGTGGAAGTTTCTTTCGCTGTCTGCGCATGGCTTGGTGAGCAATATGTCTCGGAATTCTTCGTATTTGAGGGTTCCTTGGTTGGTAAATTCTGTTTTGATTTCACATGGGGTGTGTATGATATTAGTTCTGAATATCCAGCCTTGTTTCTTGAGCTTCTTGATTGTAAGGGTTGTGGGCTTGATGGTGCATGTTGGGTCTTTTGGGTCTTCGAGCCATTTTTGGCGGATGGCGCCGTCTTCTTGGATCTTGCCGTAGAGTTGGGGTATTGTTTTTCCGATGACTTTTGTATATTCGGTTGTAAGTGAGCGAGAAATGGCGCTGGTGGAGACAGTAGAATATGATTTTCGTTGTTTTCTAGGTGCCATGTTGTGAGATGTTTGCCCTGGTGTACAAAATGGTTGATTGGGATAAGATTGAGGTTGTGTTGTTTTGATATAGTCTGTCTGATAATTGCTGGAGGAATTTGCTTGATATGGATGTTACTAAAGGATCTATCTGATTATTTATATGCGAATGTAGTGCTGCTGCTGTGGTTAATTGTCGTGTTGCTATCGATTTTACACAACGGAATTAAAAACACCTAGGAAATAAAGAAGCTATGATTAATCAGGAGAAACTAGGGCAATATGGGGGGTTCAAAACACAGGACATGGAATTAGCACGGATTCGAGACAAAGAAACGACAGCTTGGATCCCAGTCAAGATGCGAGACATCAACAATGTGTGATGAAATAGTGTTGTTTAAAACAATTCTATTGTGCAGACAAAGACCTGGTTACTAGTCGGAGGCATCCACTCTCGAATTACCTGCGAGTTCCCATTTTTGTGATAGGATCAAAGCTTCACATGCATAAGGAGCTGCTTGTTGAATGAAGTTCGTATACAATGATAACAAACCAAAGCTCAAGTGCATCTATGATAATCAAAGGGAGCTGCTCTTGGGTTTCCATACTTCAGTTCTAGCTCACCTCCAATGCAACAAGGGCTATCATGATGAACGACCGGGGGCCGGGAAACAAAAAGAAAAAAGCAATAGAGGACGTGTTATCTACCCATCCTCTTTGCAAAGGTCAGCCTCGTATTATTACTGGACTATACAAATGGATAGATCAGATGATGTCGTCACATTCATACAATTTGGTTGTCAAGACCACTCATAGTAAGGGCTCAACAATCGGAACGCGGACGAAAAGGGCCAGGCAATCATGCTCTTACACCGTATTAAGTACGCGCCCCGCTCACGTGTCGCCCCATGCTTTCTATTTCATCCCTCGTCTTTTTTCCTCTTCTCTTTCCTCTTCCTTCTCTTTATCCATCCTCAACTTCATACATAAACCACAGAAACCACAGAAACAATGCCGTCTGGAAACGGATACTCCTACAAAAGCTCCGGCACCAACAGTCAGGTAAACCTCCCCCTATTCCTACAGGCTCATAATTGGGAAACCAAGACATCGATGAGAGCTTTACATGATTGAGCATCAAAATCTCAATGAGATAGCAATATGTGCTTATCAGTTCCACCTTAGGGCAACCACTACTGCTCCCGTGACTATGGCTCTGGCGCCTCCAACTCGAACAGCTACCACTACTCGAACTCGTAAAAGCCCCAGTGATGCATCTGACGGTGAAAAAAAAAAAACTAGAATTGGCTGACTTGACTTGATAGCAATGGCTCTTACTACTACTCCAACCCTAATGGAAGTAGCTACTACAACAGCGGCTCCGGAAGCTCGACGTACACTCCTCCCTCCGGCTCCAGTGGTTCCGGAAAGAAATAGATAAACACCAATGTCGTAATCCATGCCTGTGAATCATATTTGAAATGTTGGGAAAGGCTGAGATATTGTGAGATATATAACTCTTAGTCGCGTTTGCTTCCAGATGCCTCTTTGTTAGTTACCGCGGTAGATCCTGGACCCATGAGATAATCAATGACTTATTTTGTATGTTGGCACGACCCGATGTGGAAAATAAACTGAGAAGCTGAAAGGTAAAAGTAGATCTAGGTCCATTATGTGACCAATAGTAAAGCTATGATAAGACCCTATCTGGGATTGCGTGCGCATGTATCTAAGGCAACTCGATGAAAGAGAGGACAGCCAGGCAAAGTTCGATAATGAGACTAAAGTAAAAGTAAGCAAGAAGTCCTCGGACAGTAAGTATTTGATAGGATATCTGCACAATCTAGACATACAATGCGAAATTGCAACAATAACGAAATAGAATGCACTCAACAATGAGTTGCACGTCCTCAATGACATAGCTTCATATGATAGTTCTTTGCTCATGAAGCAAGTAGCTCCTTGTCCCACCATCCCCCAAAGGAGATACTGTAGGTCTTCAAGGTTGCCCCTGGCTTCGCATATTCCATGTTGACCAGCCAAGATCAGTCAGCCTTCTTCCTCCAGGGACCAATCGACGAGCCATCAGATGGAAAGGCCTGGATGGTAAGTTTACAGGAATATCCGAGAAGACAGACAGTATATCTGTCACTTGGTTCTATTGACCCAGTAGTCGAGCAACCTCCTTGCTTGGAAACAACATACTGTATATTCACTTAGAAACACGGACGAACACTTCAAAACTGTGAAGAAGTCTCTCTGACTAGCACTTGGATACCTCTGGGGTTTGAGTCTACATGAAGTTGAGAGCCGCTTTGTCGATAGATAGGATTACCTTGCGAAGTAAAACACAAGGCAGAAGAGACTGATGGTTTTATATAGAGGGGCAATTGACGAAATAGTCCTATAGACCAGTGTAAGCAAGATAAAGCGTGTTCAAAAATAGCAAAACATATATAGACAAAAGGACCAAAGTAAAGCAAACCTTCAGCGTAAAAAAGTATACTCTGTTCAAGGCTTTCTTGTGCTGTTGAATACTTGATGGAAATTTGTACATATTAAAAATGAGGTAAATAGCCATAGCTCCGGGCAAGAAGCCCTTTATTCTATTCTCAGTTGTATAACTACAAGAAAATGCCACAGGAATTGAAATTAAAAATCAACATTCAACTACACTTATGAAGCAGCTGTAGCTATAACGCGGGAGCTCGGACCATGCAAATCTGGAGATCGCGACTTTTGGATCGCGCCCTTAATCTCCGGCTCTCATCCCCTCCCCTGCTCATCTGTACCTGGACGCTTTCTCTTCTTTTCCCGGTCCTTCAGATTCGGACCTTGTCATGCCCAAGAGAATAACACCTGAAGCCCAGCTCCAAACTTGATCACGACCGCGCCCCTCCTTACCCTCCCTCGCGCATAGCGCTGATACGTGTCGCTCAATCGACCCTGATCATCCGGACACCCCGAGGAAGAAAGAAGCAGTTGTGGTTGCTCTCGGGCTGGCGCGATGCATATCATCAAGCCGGTCTGGCTCACACACGGAGGTACGGGTGCAATCGCCATGAATTTCTTTGTCCGCTCCCCTCGGAACGCCGACACACCCTTCACATCCAAACACCCCATGCTGGATAAATTTTGCTGACAGGGCGTCTGTTGTCCAGGTGAACGCAAAGATTTCGAGGTCTATAGCTGTGACGTTTCGCCAGATGGGAAACGACTAGTGACGGCAGCCGGAGGTGAGCATAACCCTTCCTGGCATTATTCGGATCGCACAGAATGCGTTCACCCGAGGAAATATCGCTAATTTCGGGCCCTTGATGTTTACTAGATGGTTACGTTCGGATCTGGTCTACTGAGGCCATTTATGGTACCGGAAATGCTGAACTTTCGGGCAAACCGAAACAATTGGCGTCGATGAGCAACCACTCGGGCACCATTCATACTGTTCGCTTTTCGCCCAATGGTAAATACCTTGCGTCGGGGGCGGATGACAAGATCGTTTGCGTATATATGCTCGACGCTAACCCTCCAACACACTCGTCAACATTCGGTACGTTTCACATACCTCGGTCACCACGGACCAAGACACTTACGGTTATTGCAATATATAGGCACAGACGAAGCACCCCCAGTCGAGAATTGGCGCACAATTCGACGACTGATTGGCCATGACAATGATGTCCAAGACCTCGGATGGTCCAATGACTCCTCTATTCTCGTGTCCGTCGGGCTGGATTCTAAGGTCGTGGTGTGGTCCGGTCATACATTCGAAAAATTGAAGACGATAGCAATTCATCAAAGTCACGTCAAGGGTATCACTTTCGACCCCGCCAACAAATACTTTGCAACGGCCAGCGATGACCGAACCGTCCGCATCTTTCGATTCACCTCCCCCACTCCAAATTCCTCCGCACATGACCAGATGAACAACTTCGTTCTTGAACAGACTATCACCGCTCCGTTCGCCAATTCTCCTTTGACAGCATACTTCCGTCGATGCTCATGGTCACCGGACGGCATGCATATCGCTGCTGCAAATGCTGTGAACGGCCCTGTCAGCTCCGTGGCTATTATCAACCGTGGATCCTGGGATGGTGATATCAATCTTATCGGCCACGAAGCACCAGTTGAGGTCTGCTCATTTTCTCCACGACTATATGCAACTGAGCCCCCCAACAAGAAGAAAGCAGATGGCCAAGGATCTACAGGACAACATCACATCACTGTCATTGCCTGTGCTGGAGGAGACAAGTCCCTCAGTATTTGGATCACTAGCAACGCTCGGCCGATGGTTGTTGCCCAAGAGATGGCCGCCAAAGCGATTTCGGACCTGGCATGGACCCCTGATGGAAAGTGCCTCTTTGCTACTGCCCTAGATGGCACAATTCTAGCAGTCAGATTCGAAGATGGAGAGCTGGGATGGGCCACGGAACTGGAAGAAAATGAGAAATCGCTCACCAAGTTTGGAACAAATCGAAAGGGTGCGGGTATCACAGAAACTACAGATAGTCTGCTTCTGGAAGAAAAGAGTAAGGCAGGTGAAATCAAGGGCGTCGAAGGGCGAATGGGTGCGTTGATGGGAGATGCAGAGCCGAACGCAAATGGAGACAAGGCACCTCAACCTTCAAACGGAGCGACTCCTACTCGTGCTCCTTCACCTGCCCCCGAGGCCAACAAAGCACAACCCAATGGAAGTGCTTCAACACCCGCTGCCTCGGAATCCGAAAAGCCAGATCCTTACCAGGCCAAGCTAGAAAGACTGAAGCAGCGCCCAACATACACCAAGGAAGGCAAAAAGCGCATTGCACCATTGCTGGTCTCAGGGGCTGGGGCTGGCGAGTCCTCTCTCCCACAAGCTCGTCTGATGGCCTCAGTTAGCAACCAGGTCAAGTCAGATGCCCCGACTACCATTGTCGACTTGTCAAAACCATTCGATGGTCTTCCTAAAGGTGGCCTGACCACTCTTCTACTTGGAAATAAGCGCAAGCTGGCCCAGGTCGAGGGCGACGAAGATGGCAGCGTGGAAAAACGGGTCACTCTTGCCAGTCAAAATGGCGCAACTCCTATCATGGCCAACACCCCCGATGGTCTCCTCCCAGCCCAAGTACAGCCTGCTGCGACTGGCCAACAGCCCACTCCAGATTTCATTCGTCCTGCCGTTATCAACCCTTGCATGGCGGTCAGCCAGCTTCGTTTGGCTGTTCCCAAAATCCGCAGCCAGATTCTCCGCGCGCTGGATACCAGCGGGAAACCAACGGAAGCACCGGGCTCCGGTGCGGACTCAAAGGATAGCAAGAGCCGAGTGGACGTGGTTTTCGAAGCTCGGAATCCTTCTCCAGCAAGCCTGACTGGTCGTGCCGTGGACCGGGAACCAGTACGCTTGACTTTGTTCCGCGGAGAGCAGCCGCTCTGGCAGGATTTCTTGCCACGGACTGTTCTTCTAGTCACTGGAAATCAAAGCATGTGGGCAGCTGGATGCGAGGATGGGTCAATTTACCTCTGGACGCCGGCAGGTCGTCGTTTGGTCAGTGCACTGGTCCTCGAAGCACAGCCGGTGATTCTCGAGTGCAACGGACCATGGATCCTGTGCATTTCATCTGTGGGCATGTGCTACGTCTGGAACGTGAAGCATCTATCTTCTCCTCACCCACCCGTATCTCTTCAGCCCGTATTGGATGCGGCAATTCACACTTTGGGTGCAAACCCAACTGCTGCCCCGGCAGTGACAGATGCACGCATCAATTCGGAGGGCCGTGTTGTCGTCTCCCTATCTAACGGTGAAGGATACTCATATTCTCCATCCATGTTCACTTGGCAGCGCATCTCTGAAGCGTGGTGGGCTGTTGGCAGTCAGTACTGGAACACGACTGACGCACCCGTAAACAACCTACAAGCCAAGGATGCACAGCAAGACAACAAGGATGCTAAGGCAGCTGTTGCAGCTGGTATCATCCCTTGGCTGGAACGCAACACCACCAACGAGACCTTGCTTCGTGGACGAGCATACTTCCTCCAGCGTCTCATCAAGGTTCTTTTATCTCGCGAGGGATACGAGACATTCGAGTCCAGCGTGTCCATTGCGCATCTCGAGAACCGTCTTGCCGCTGCGTTGTCTCTTGGTGCTAAGGAAGAGTTCCGGTTATATCTCTCCATGTACGCCAAGCGTATCGGCGCCGAGGGATTGAAGCTAAAGGTCGAGGAGTTGCTGAAGGGCTTGATCGGTGGTCTTTTCGAGGACGATGATACCACTGAGGGAATCCTAAATTTGCAGGCGAATGAGCGCGAAGGCCGGAATTGGCGCGAAGGATCTGACGATCTATGTGGCTGGCCCCGGGAGACACTATTGAAGGAGGTCATTCTGGCACTCGGTATGTTTCTGTTAACCCTGGTCTATTTCTTCGATGTTATATTTGCTAACGAATACTTGTTCAGGCAAACACCGAGACCTTCAACGTGTCACAGTGCCTTACGCCAAACTGCTGGATATGGTTGACACCGCGTCAGAAAATGGCGATGCCATGGATCTATAGTGATCTGATATTTCTTTCGTTGATACCTCGTTTATTTCCTTTTGATTTCTGTTTCTTTTCATTATTATTCGTGGCGTTCCTGAAGTTTGGATGGGGTTACCTTGGCAAAAGGGGTTTGCATTATTTATCTTCGCTGGGGCGAGATTGGAGATGACATATTTCATTTCGTGCTGTACTTGTACCATAGGTTTCTCTCTGGGCTTGCTCTTGTTTATCCTACATAACCTGACTGCTACCTTGCTGCAACGCTTTCTTGGTCTCGTTTACGAGCACCCGTGATAATTCCATTGGTAATAGCTTGCTTCAATAGTACGTATTGATAGCTATGTTGCATAACCATGCGTATATTGTAGTGGTTATCAGTGACGTGGAAGTCGATAACTAGATCATACCAGCATAGTTTTTTTCCCTGCCAATTGCTCTCATAAACAGATCGTGATAATTGTATACTTCAAGCATTACGTAGTGTGACGTCGTCAGGGCTAAGCCATCACGTGGGCGGTAAATTCTTTGCGGGCAGAAAATTCGATGACATCTGGCGCGATCTCATCACTTTTGGTCCTTTACTGCCAAACACGCACTCATTTACTCTCCTTTTCCTCATTGATCTTGCCCACTGCAATCGTGGGCGCCGTCATCACGTCTTCCACCTCCTCACTACTTCTCCTTCGTATCGTCGATCGATCCGCAGCTGGTCCTGCATTTGGCGCGTTCCATCCCTGCTCCCGCTTCCGCCTTTCCACCTCCCCCCACCTCCCACCTCTCTTCTGTCGCTTCTACTCAAGCAAGAAGAAAAAATCCAACAAAATGCCTCCCAAGAAGCAAGTCATCCCGGAGAAGGTCTACCTGGGTCGTCCTGGAAACAACCTGAAGAGTGGTATCGTATGTGAGCAGATGCCCCCACCCTTTTTTTCCTTTTTTTTCCAGCACAGTCCACTTTTTAATTCCACACACAAACTATTTAAGCCTGCCCTGTCCCCTACCTTTCACCCTTTTTTTCTCTTTCTTTTCCACCACCATCCATCTAACAATGGCTTTAGGTTGGTCTTGCCAACGTCGGCAAGTCGACACTCTTCCAGTCTATCACTAAGTCCTCCCTGGGTAACCCGGCCAACTTCCCCTTCGCCACCATCGACCCCGAGGAGGCCCGCGTTATCGTACCCGATGAGCGGTTCGACTGGCTCGTTGACCACTACAAGCCCAAGTCCCAGGTTCCCGCTAACTTGACCGTCTATGATATTGCCGGTCTGACTCGCGGTGCTTCCACCGGTGCTGGTCTGGGTAACTCCTTCCTGTCGCACATCCGTGCCGTCGATGCTATCTTCCAGGTTGTCCGCTGCTTCGATGATGCCGAGATCATCCACGTTGAGGGTGATGTCGACCCTTGCCGTGATTTGACCATCATCAACGAGGAACTGCGCATTAAGGATATCGAGTTCGTCACCAAGGCTCTCGAGGCCTTGAAGAAGCAGACCCGTCGTGGCGGACAGTCCCTGGAGATGAAGAAGCTCAAGGAAGAGGAGGCCACCACCGAGTTCATTCTCAAGTTCCTTGAGGATGGTCACGACATCCGCAGCAAGACTGACTGGACCCCCAAGGAGGTATGTGAAAACTTTTCTTTCCCCCAAATCTTCCCCCCCAACTCCTACAATGATGAATAAGAGCTTTGCTCGAAACAAACCCAGCTCTTCGAGTGTCCTCAATATATAAACTCACGAAGAGGGCACCTTGAGAACAAAAGTTATAAACTGAAATTGGAGTCACATCTATTGCATCACTCAATACATTTTGTGAAACCTCATGCTAACCCACCGGGTTTCTAGGTCGAAGTCATCAACCCTCTGCTCCTACTCACTGCCAAGCCTGTTGTGTACCTGGTCAACCTGAGCGAGAGAGATTACATCCGCCAGAAGAACAAGTACCTCCCCAAGGTCTTCGAATGGATCAAGGCCAACTCCCCTGGTGACCCGATCCTGCCCATCTCGGCCCAGTTCGAGGAGCGTCTCACCCTCATGCACGACGAGGCCGCCGCTGCCGAGGAGTGCAAGAACTTGAGCACCCAGTCTGGTCTGCCCAAGGTCATCACCACCATGCGCAAGGTTCTTAACCTGGCCTCCTTCTTCACCACTGGTGAGGATGAAGTTCGCCAATGGACCATCCGTAAGGGCATCAAGGCCCCCGCCGCGGCCGGTGTCATTCACACCGATTTCGAGAAGACCTTCATCCAGGCCGTTGCGTACAACTACAGTGTTCTGCGCGAGCTCGGTGATGAAGGCTCCGTCAAGGCCGCTGGTAAGATCATGACCAAGGGTAAGGATTACGTCGTCGAGGATGGCGATATTCTCCTTATCAAGGCCGGTGCTGCCAAGCACTAGGTTCAATTAGAAAATAGTCTATGAATGATATACCTGAATGAATCTTGTGAATAAACCCCTATCTTCATTGTAAACTTCCTTTCATACTCCCTACTGTACTTGAATGTGCATTGCATCCTTCCCCCCGGCCCTGCCTACCAAATGCATTTTGTTGCTTTCGCAAAGACTTGTTTTACTCTCTCACTTAGACGTATCTATCACTTATTTCACATGTTGCTTGCTGTGTCTTCACACGGTGATGACACCTGCTTATGCGAGTTAAGGGCATTGGTTTTGATTTTGTTCTCAGCTCATCTATGAATATTTACTACAATAACGCGATCAAGTTTCTGTCTCCCGCATAGAGATATACCGTCAAATGCAACTAGGTGATATAATGCGGATAGAGATACACAGACTAGAAGATCCTACACCACAACGAAGAAGCAATATCATGTTGGCTGCAAGAGGAGTGAGCGTCACTTTTTGGGGACTATTTTCAAACTATCTCAAGTATGAGAAAGTTCTTCAGTATTGCACCTTCATGACACTCTTCCGTACAGTCCTACAGAGACGAGCCTAGGTTCTTGTCTCGAATCCATTAGATGTGGATGTAGATGTGATGTAAAATTAAATGTGATATCTCAGTTATCTAGTAGACGCCAAGGGGAACCAGCCGTGAAGGCAGAAACGTTGTGAAGTAAGATCAAGTGTCTGGTCTGAGTCTGACTTTATCTGATTCCAGGGCACAACTCCGAACAAACAAGCAGAAGTGCGGATCATATCACACGTCAAATGGCTTGGTGAGTCCAAGACCACAACATCATCCGAGTCAACTTTTCTTCTCTTTTCCTTCTTTTGCATTTTCACTGGTCATCATCCACCAGTCGAGGCCAACGCCTCAACTTCCCTATTCTTCACCAGCTGTTCAGCTTTCTCTACATCTTCACGACTCTCCTTCCGCATATTAAATCCAACACTTCAACAGCATCCCTGTCAACTCACTTGACTCTTCTGAATCTCTACTACTCACCACCCACTTCTCTTGTCATCATGCCATTCAAGTGGACCGCCGAGTCCGACAACAAAGTAAGTTTCGAACTTCTCATGCCTTGGTTATCGTCCATTCTGACAGATGCAGATCCTCCTCGGGATTCTGAGCCATCTGAAGGATACCAATATCAGGCTTGACATGGACAAGATTGCTGCGTTTGTTGGACCAGGTACGCACCTGGGATACTTAAATGAGAACTTGCTAATACGAAGCTCAGATGTGACCACCAATGCTTTGAGTTGTCGCATCGGGCGACTCAAGAAGCTGGCGGAGGGAAGTTTCGTGGGGAACGGCGATTTTACTACTCCTACCACTTCACCGCAGAAGCGAAAGGGCACTCCCCGCACCCCTGCAAAGAAGAAGCAGAAGAACATCCCCGACGAGAGAAGCAACAGCGTGAAGACGTCCTTGGCAGACCAGCCTCGTGTTGTTATTAACCTGGAAAACAAGAAGCACACACCAGTTAAGGCGGAGCAGGCTAAGACTGAGAAGATCAAGGCCGAGAAAGACTTGATCGTTTTCGACGACTCTGACGAAGTCAAGGAGTTTGATATTAAGGCTGAAGAGGAAGACAAGCAGGATATCAAGGCCGAGAGTGATGATGCAGATTGCTTTGCGATTTAGGAATTGATGGACTTGAGGAGAGAAGCATCGATGGGTTTATTGTCAAGACAGATGTCAGAACCTGCATGATACTCGATGTCAATAGCTGCTAGCTTGAAACTGAATTATTATGAAACATTTCTCTCTTGTTGAAGAAACATCGAAAGTCGATCTTTCGACGCTCCACTCCCGATTTTATACACGCCACGTGACCAACCTCCCCGCGGCATCCCACCACACGAGCTTCGCTTTCACAGAATTGCCGTCTCAACCAGCACCATGTTCAAAAAAGAGTGAGTCAACGCCTCGAATACCTCCGAGAGACCACCCTGTTGTTGCACCTGCACGGCCGAGCCACCTTCACCCACTGGGAGCACACAATCCTCAAAAGTCGGACGCCGCAAACGCCGCAAGAGCTGTCAAACACCTCCGATGGGTGGTGTTCACTCGGCTATTAGGGATAAACAAAGGAGGAAGGGTTCCATTAAACTGCATGCTAACATATCTTGCCTCTAGTATCCCCCCAAGCAACCGATCAAAGGTCAAGTCCTCCGTGCAGCGCGGCCTGCGCCAAAAGCTACTGGAGACCTACCCTGGCCTCGAGCCCTTCATTGAAGATGTCATGCCAAAGAAGGCTTCCCTTGAAGCCGTAAAACTGTACAGCTCCACCTCTCACACTCCTTACCAAGCCCGATTACATCGACCTTTTCTTTCGCCCGCCAATCTACCCTGCATCCAGCAATACAGAGATCCCCGAAGCTAACCAACAATTTTTCCGTGCTTTCATACAGCCCCGAGCGCGTCACCCTCTACACAATAGATTCCACACCTCTCTTCTTCCAACCCATCGACGGACCTCCCGTTCCTCACCTCCGCCTCATCCACCAATACCCCTCTGCCATCCCGACAATCCAGATCGATCGCGGTGCGATTCGATTCGTGCTCTCTGGCGCGACGCTTATGGCGCCTGGCCTTACCTCCCCCGGTGGTAGACTGCCTGATGCCGAGAATGCTATTGAGGCTGGGCAAATTGTTGCTGTTAAGGCCGAAGGCAAGGAGGAGGTTTGTCTTGTCGGTATGCTAAAGGTTGGCACTGAGGAGATTAAGAGTAAAGGAAAGGGGGTTGTTATGGACGAGGGCCACTATCTTGGTGATGGGTTGTGGCGGATGCACCTTGATTAAGTGATTAAGTCACTAAGGCGTGGGTTGATCAGGGGGTCGAAGGGAATTTTTGACCAATTGTGGGTCTTTGGATAATGTTGGCATATACCTCTAGAAGTGTGGTGATGATTATGTGCTCGACGAAATGAAATGAATTGTCTGTCCCACGGTTGGATGCAGTGAATTGTAAATATTGGCCTGCGAGTCTGAAACAGCGTATAGACCGAATACATCTCCGGGAATGCAAAGACGTTCAAGCGTGCTGTATACGTTTGGAGTATAGGGTGTGTCGGGATACCTTCCAGGATCAAGTCAACCACTTTTCAGCTAGTGAACCCGTGTCCTATGCGATTACCAAGAACCCTCCCTATCCGCCAGATATGCCTATTTAATATGATTCGACCTATTCCTGTTTCCCAAGGCAAATCCGCTGCCAATTGGGAATAGCGCCATTGCATTCGCCAGTAATGAGCGCGGGAAAGGGCTCGTGCGCCTGGCCTCGGCATAGCGGGGATAGCCCTGATTCCCTGAAAGACTCCCGTGAGATGGATGTTGAAAGAGCCCGAGAACAACAGAGAGTACGCCGTGACTCAATCAAGGCCCGATCACTATCTTGATCTGAATCCCGGGGTCAGATTCAGCTGCACGTCAACATGGGTGCGATAAAGTTCACCAATGGACAAGCGTCCAAGTAAATGAACAGACGAATAGGCGGGACCTAAGCAGGCCGCTAACATGGATGAAGATAAATTGACTGTGCCTCACCCCTCCGTGGCTTTGCTTTTTTCTCTCTCTTTTTTTTTTTCTTGACTCTCCGTGCACTCTTTGACCTGGAAAAGACCTCTCTATGCCCCCCATGGACTCCGCAGCAAGTGCCAGTTCAGCCAAGAATGTCCTGGACAAGAACAAAAGCCAGAGAGACCCATCTCCGGCTGAAAGATCCATTCACCATGGCGAGTTGGATATCTTGCAGGGGGAGAAAGTCGATGAAGCTCTCGCTGCGAAGATGATGCTGATCAACGACGTGAGACATCCATGCATGCATTCCATGCATCAAGACCACAACTGACCTGCATATTCCTAGACCATCGACGAGATTGGCTTTACTGCTCACCACTGGAAGCTCTTCTGTTTGAACGGATTCGGATATGCGGTGGACTCGCTCATTCTCTTGATCCAGTCTATCATTTCGAAACAAGCTAGGCTGGAGTTTCAACCTGGTTATTCCACGGGCCTTACAATTGCGGTCTATGTGGGAATGCTCGTGGGTGCCATATTCTGGGGGTTCTCAGCAGATATTATCGGCCGACGCTTTGCCTTCAACTTCTCGTTGTTTGTCTCGTCGGTTTTCACCATTGTTGCCGGGGCTTCGCCATCTTGGATTACACTGGGATTGTTTGTGTGTCTGAGTGCATTCGGTGCCGGTGGTAACTTGGTACTGGATACTACGGTGTTTCTGGAGTATCTGCCTAGCAAAGAACAATGGCTATTAACACTAATGGCTGCGTGGTGGGGTGAGTTTGCTTATCTAGCAAGGTTTTGTTGCAGGACTATCCAACTAACTTGGAAAATTAGGCCTCGGTCAGCTCATTGCAGGATTGTTTGCTTGGGCTTTCATTCCAAATTACTCATGCAGCGATGCAGCGACCTGTACCCGAGCCAACAACCAAGGATGGCGCTACGTATGGTACACCTCCGGTGCCCTGGTATTTCTTCTCTCTATACTCCGAATCACAATCATCCGACTGGAAGAGACGCCTAAATTCCTCATCTCCGAAGGTGAGGATGAGAAGGCCGTGCGAGTCCTACAAAACATCGCCAACAAACATAACCGCCCATGCAGTCTCACCCTTGAACGCCTGCAAGCATGCGGGCAAATCAACCAAAGACATAGAGCGGGATCCAGCTGGCTGGCACGAGTGATCTCCCCAAGCGAAGTTTTCTTCCACCTCCGTGGGCTGTTCGCAACCCGCAAAATGGGGCTTTCTACCACCCTGGTGTGGTTCTCATGGCTCCTGATCGGTCTCGCCTATCCACTTTACAATGTGTTCTTGCCGACCTATCTTGCGTCTCGCGGCGCCAGCTTCGGAGAAACTAGTTCATATATCACCTGGCGAAACTACGCTATCAACAATACCTGTGGCATCTTCGGTCCGGTGCTGGCCGGATTCATGTGTCGCTCGCCTTGGTTCTGGGGTCGTCGGGGAACTATGATTATTGGCGCTCTAGTGACGATGGTCTTCTTCTTTTGTTACACGCAAGTTCGCACTGCTAGTCAGAATGTTGGCTTTACGTGTGCTATTTCATTCTGTTTGAATGTTTATTATGGTACTCTTTATGCTTACACGCCTGAGGTTGGTGTCCCTTTCCATCAATTGCGATACTGGATACCTTGAAGAGCTCATTTGGTACTGACTGCTTGGAAGGTCTTCCCATCCGCCCATCGTGGTACAGGAAATGGTGTCGCCATTGGACTCAATCGAATCATGGGAATCGTCAGTGCCGTGGTTGGTCAGGCTGCCGATGTACGTGCCCATAAGTTACCTCTTCTATTTGCGAATACACTTTTCGAACGTGAGACTGATCATATGATAGACTAGCACAGCTGTTCCGATTTACATTTGTGCGGCGCTTTACATCGTGATGGCAATCGTCGCTGCGGCTCTCCCCTTCGAGCCATATGGCCGACGGAGTAGCTGAACATACCTCATGCAACAACGAAAGTGTATCTATTCATACGGTCCGATCGAATATTGCGCTCGCAATATTTCTTTCATGGACACTGATAATGAGATAAACTCCCCCGTAGCGATCGAGATCCAAGCGCCTGACATCGCAAGGTTAGTTACATCCAAGAACTACTTAGTATCTTGGAAGCTAATAAAAATCTCCCAGGTCAACTAAGTCTGCATCTATAACCGAGGCTGAATCCTTCCATCATCGACAGCCTACAATGCCTTCTGGATCATAACCCCATCCATAAAATCAATAACCTGTACCTTCTGGATCAGATGATCGATCTTCTGATCAAACGCATGGTACCGGATCCTTTGGGAGATAGTAATCACGGTCTTTTATGTTATGGAACTCCAGCACGAGTGCATGTGTGATGCCAAAGTGTGAATTATGAAAAATATCAATAATCCACGAACTAATTTTTACAAACATCTTTATACAATAAAGCAGAGAGTTCGCTTACTTGCAGTCCTTCCGAGGAAATGTCTTGGCCTCTGCGAAGTGATTTGATGTATGGGGTCTGGTTCAGTGGATGTAAACATTGGTCTTCTAATGTGACAATCAATTGCAGATCTATGGTTGGCTGATGTTGTGCTTGGCTGACCTGGCAGTAAATTTTACGGGGATGTTCTATTCTCAAGTTTCACAACTTTCCCTATATCCCTTTATCAGAAGATTTTGAGGACTGTGTACGACGCAATGTGTACAAGTCCACACCATGAATTGTAAGAAGTTGTTGGTACACAATCTATCCAAATGTGAGACAATGCGTTACATGGTTTACATGATAGATCGGTATTGGCTGAAGATATAAGAACCAGGGAATTCCTTGTTTGGCTGAATCCGGCTAATTTTAGAATGTATTTTCTATAGGTAAACCCAATAGTGGGTGGTGGTGAAAGACTAAACTGAATATCATAAAGAGCCGTTCTGCCTAACTAATCATAGAATTACACCGTCTACTCCGCATGTACGTTGACTTAGACGATCTGTTTGAAAACTAGAACGTTACTTACAAAAACCCACAGATCAACAATATCCTCGAACAATAACGCAATATCTATCGTCAAAATGCCCAATTGGAAGACCAAAAACTTCAAAACAATACCCCCAACAGAAGCTAAAGAACCACCAACTTCTCTATCAAAGCATCAAAGCATATCGGTTAAGCGATCTCTAGTCATTGCCAGACTCAACACACAAAGCCAATGTCCCTAAGATCTACAAAAGCATACCGCTAGAAAAATTCAAAAGAATGCGTGTAACGCTGCCCACCGAAACAACAGATCAATATGCACAATGCGGGCTGGTGATGATGATGGATTTCCAGAGGGATATGAGAAATGGATCAAGATGGAAAGTGAGGTAATGGATGGACAGCAAATGATTTGTGTTGTTGGGAAAGATCAATGGCCTGATTTGAGTCTTGGTCGTCGGTTCACCCGTGGGTGAATGGGTGACGATTGAAATTGCAAGGAAAGATCATGATCTTGTTCTCATGGAGGTAGGCCGGGGAAGTGAAAGTGTTACGGAGGAAACTCCAATTCTTCGCGAGATCGGGTGGGTATTTGCTGAAGAGCAGTCGGTGGAGTGTTTGTTTAGTGTTTATGCGGCAAAGCCTGGGACTACTGATGAGGATGTGGTTGATTTTAAGGATCTTGTTATTGAGTTGGAAGTCTTAGATTGATATTGCTTTGTCTGCCGAGAAGTGTGGATAATAGCGTGGGCATCATGATATTACTAGTGAATGTCTGACTTGATGAGAAAGGTGGAATAGGTATCGGCACTGAAGCAAAGGTGAAAAGTGACGATCGAGAGTACATAGCGTGAGACAAATCAGTTGACATGACCATTTTGTATTCAAAGGGCTGTGATCATACATGAGTGTGAGTCTAGACCTCGGTTTTCTGCGTCTGCATGCCACTGTCAATGGACATGCTGTTCAATTGACTGGACCGGGAGGTGAGGATAGAGAGAAATACAAAACAAGGGATTTGCTCTTTGTGGCAAATTCGGAACTAGTGATATTCGCAAGACTGCGTTTGGACCTCATGTACGTTCTTCGCGAAGCCTCTCATCTCCGAAAACAGCGCCCCAATAATCCTTCACAGCAGCGCATATATCAACATGATCTCTCCATGTGGAAAACTTATCTTCAAGCTCGCACGCCGTCCAAAGAATCTCTTGCCAGAAAATCTTCTCAACATCAGCTTTGGAACTGAAGTCCTTGACAACACTCTCAGGGATTGTCCAAGCACGAGTATAGCTGCCATCATCGGCAAAAGCAGGATTGACTGCACCGTCGTCGAACACAGTTGCCGGATTGAACTTGGGAAAATTAGCATGAATGAAGAACACACTTGGTGCTTGTGCCTCGTCGCCCCGAACTCTCCATTTCCCTTGGCTGGTCAACGCAAAGTCCTGAATGGGGTTAAATTGAGCCATTGCGGAGCCTGCCATGCCACCGTCGGTACCGTGACCCAGGGCGCAAATACGCTCGCTGACCTGATAGAAATGCTCTTGCATAACTGATGCAGCCGCCAAAAAAGTCTCTTTATCACCCTCCCCTGCGGCGCCCTGTGACAAGAGCGGGTAATAATGTGACGGGCCCCAGTAGTTGTAGTACGTACAAAGCAGGAGGGTACGCGTATGAGTCTTCTTTGAGATGAGTAGCTCACCAGATTCAGTCGATTGGCGGAGTTCCATTGGCGGAGCAACCTGGCCAGTGATTTTGTAGAAGAGAGGCGATGCGGAGGAACCCCAGAAATCAGGCCATGTGACCATCTTCCTAGAAAGGAAAGGCTCCGCCCAGAACAAAACTTCCGGCTTTTCAAGTGGAAAAGCATCAGCATCGAGAAACAGAATCTCTTCAAACGAAGAGAAAAGCATTGCAAATGGCTTGTATTGATACTTCTCGATATTGACCGGCGCAACGCTCAGGATCCGAGATAGCACTAGACACCGTGCATTGAGCGATGGCAACACTTGATCGCAGATGTATTCCTCATACTCATCCTCATCCGCTAAAAACACTTCCATGGGTAGCGTTGATCCTGTCCAACGGAGCATTCGCAGCGAAATCACTAGCACGGGGAGGTAGAAACCGCCTGCGGTCGTGACCACGCCCTTTGTGTCGGGTATATAGCTAAGTTGAGGAGGCGATTGGGAAATTGTGTCCACAAATTGGGTATGCGCGTCTTTCAGTGTGGCTACATCATCATCTGGAATGTGCAGGTAGTTTGGACGCGGCGGTGCATCCTTGAGTTTGAACCCTTCTGTCGGGGCCCTTTCATTTTCGATCACCGGTGCCGTCGTATTAGGTGAGCACTGTTCCAACAGCGTGTGGAAATCCCGCCAAAACTTCTGGTGTGATGCTGTCAAGTCGGAGATGTGCCCGAAGAGATTGGCAGGGACGTATGCGGTACGCCATCGTAAGAGGGTCCAGGCGAGAAAGAGGGCGAGAGTAAGTGCTGCGAACTGTGTTCGAACACGCAGGCAGCAGAATCGCGGGACCAACATCAGGAGCTCTGAGGCATCACTGATGTTGAGTGTTGAAAGTTGAATACACTCCACTGGTTAAGGTTAGGCCCGGATACCGGTGGGTCAGTGACGTCGGTGTCTCGTACCTGAAGTGTATGGGTTGTCGGAGATAGAGTCATTGTATCTTGATGATTCTGCTCAGAGGGATGTCAGACTGCCCCTTGACTGCACAAAACACTGACTTTTAAGGTTTTGGACACCTCGTCGCCTGAGGCCAGAAGGCAAATATTTGGACTTCGAGAAAGTATAGTTCATGCAATTCAACATGTTCTACACAGAATCACTTTCTAAGATCATTCCAGATCCTCAATTCCATCAGCCACACTCTGTTCAACACTGGTCCAGCCCTTCCCAAAACACTCTTGCAACAACGTTTCAGCCCTCTTTAGCAATACAATATCAGTGAAGTCTTGAAGTCCAGAAGCTCATCGACTACAGTATGAGTGGTCCTGTCTGTGGATGGGTTGAAGTAACTGGATTCAATTTGCGTTCTACATCCCGAGCTAGCAAGAATACAGAAACCGTAGGATTTCTGATTGAGTCCAATTTTGTTGAATTAGCCTAGATCTCTTCCGTTTGTATTGGTATCCGGTCAAACTTGTGAGACTATGTCCTTGTCTTGTCATGGGGGCTGGGTTCAGGAAAATTTGCCTTTATATCCACGTTCTAAGATTTACGGGCCCTTTTTCTTGTATACCTACTCATAATTGAAGGGAAGGCTATTCGAAAAATTATTTCTTGAGCTGCCCAAGGCAGATGCTGTAATTGGTCTATTTAAATGCGAACAGTCCAGGAAACAATCGTTATGCGGAATGAACGAGGGAACAAGTGAAAATAGACAAGAAGTACTGACAATAAAGACAAGAAAAGAAAAGAAAAGTACAAAAAGATGGAACATTCCCATTAAACTGGGTTTTGCTTGCTTTCGTTTGTGTGCTCCTTGTTCCGATAGAACCATAAAGGAGCAAGTCCAAACACCATGGCTAGAAGTGCCAGCAATGTGTTTCCCCAGCCAAGTCCGAGTTTTCCGTACATCTCAGGTCCAGAGAGTGGTACTACACCACCAATGATACTGCGTACGAGGTTATTCGCAGCAAGTGCACTAGCAGAATATGCAGTGAAAGCTCCGACTAGGTATGTCTGGACACTGGTCTGAATAAGGAGAATTAGTTAGACAAAGAAGAAGCGTGAAAAAGCGCAGTAGACCAAAGCAACAAGCTTACCATTGAGCTTGAGAAACCGACACCAATGAAGAAGGTGCCGAAGATTGGAACCATCCAGTGAACGTGGTACTGTGCTGTCCAGCCATAGATGATCAATCCGATAGGAAGCGAGAAGGCAGCAGGTATCAGCATCAAAAGATGATATCTTATCATGACAGAATTAGTATGCGTCTCAAGGACAAATTCAAGTAAATGGCAAGAACTTACTCAGCCCTCTCCACACCGTTGCGTTGTGTGAGCTTCGTGTGAAGCTTATCACTATAGTGGCCTAGGAATAGCTGCGTGGCACAACCCAATCCCATTCCAAGGTATGTGAGACCTGCGAGACCTTGGCTGAAGCCGTATTGCTCCTGGAATACCACGGTGTATGATGTAAACAGAAGGTAAATAATGCCATAAATCAAACCCATGTAGAGGGCCATCGCGATGCTGACGGGGCTGGTGCAGAGCAGCTTCATTGGGCGCATTATAGCCAAGAAAATAAGTTGCTGAAGAGGGAGCGGCGATTTGGTCGCGGCTTGGATGTCAGGATTTCCTGTCTCTTTGCGGAGTCGGGAAGCCTTCCGTTCGAGGAGTGTTGGGGCATAAGTTTCACGCAGGAAAATAAATCCCACAATTGCTGTGATAGCACTCTAGAAGGTTTAATGCCTCGTTAGCTTTTGCAAATCTTCTTGAAAGAGAACCGACATACCATAATGGTCAAAAGCCAGAAAATCCACCGCCAGTCGGCAGCTTCTGACAAGAAACCGCCAGCTACTGGCCCTAAAACGGGTGCGAGGAGCATGGCCAGACTGAAAACACTCATTATACTAAAGAATCAATCAGTGACCTTGACCAAGAAATAGAGAAGACGAGTCCATCTTCGATATACTTACAATCCTCGCTCATGTGAGGGGATGAGGTCCGCAATAGTTCCTCCGCCATTTGTCAAAGGGGCACCGCCCATGATTCCAGAAAGTAATCGGAATATGAGGAGAGATGTGGTATTTGGAGAAAGTCCGCAGCACGCAGTGCAAATAGTGAACATGATATTGCCACCATGGTAAATTTTGTTTCGTCCATAAATTTCAGAGAGTGGTGCAAGCACCAGGGGTCCGAGTCCGAATCCGATAATCTAAAGACGAATGACGTTAGCATTGACACCCCGGTAGTACTGAAGCCCAGGTATTTCAAAGACTAACATAGATAGAGACCGCAAAGTTCATCATCATTGATGATGACTTGAACTCATTTTCAATTTGCAAAAGTGCCGGGGCCATCATCGACGAGGCAAGCGGGCTGCAACTATCTGTTAGCCTTCGAGTCGTCTATGTTGCAAGGTGATTATGCAGGAACCCGACGTACGTTGTAAAGCGCATGAGGCACACAGCGCCAAGGATCTGATTCTTTCTTGATCGCGGCCAGTTCACTGGTTTCTCTGGATCGTCCGGGCCGTCCCAATCCACCACCTTCATTAGACTGGCATTTGACGATGCACCCTCAGATGGGCAAGCAGAACTAGGTGGCAGCTCATTGATGGTCGCCTGCTGCGGCGACTTCTTTTCTTCGGCCATGATATGTGTAACAATCCGGTTCTATAGATTCATGTATGTTTGGAGAGGTGTTAGGAAATATTGTAAAGAGTGTAGTATAAAAAATGAATGAAGAATAGTATAAAGAAAGAACGTTGACTGAAGCCAAATCGGTACCAGAAGGAAAGAAAGACTATAAATGGACGTCAGTTTCAGATATACATCCGATACAGATGACATCGCAAGGCATTCCAATGCCCGATCCCTTGCTAGTGAGTACGTCAAGCCCGCACGTAACTACATTTGTCGCCTCGTTACAGAATGGGTCTTACCCTGCCGATCAAACTCAACGATTCACCCTTTTTGTTCATCAACTGGACGGTGCACTTTGTCAAGTTTCATCAGGGTGGATGAAAACTCATATGCACTGCGTCTCGAACTCCTGGATGCTATTTGTGTATGGCTACTCGACAAGTACCCTGATCTTCCTCGACGCTTGGCATTCTCCACAGAATATGAACAATAATTGTGACCTAATCCACACGATCGCGTCAACGAGGGTAGATCACAACCCTAAGAGACCCTGATCATCAGACGCCACAGCCGTCACTTAACGTGATGATCAATAGAACCCCTTGGCATTTCGCTTGGCATTTCTGCCAGCATGAACTATTGCTTGATCCACTGCTTACCCGGGGCCAACGGTCCGCCCACTGCGGACGGAGATCAATGATTTACATCATAAGCCTTCCTCTTAATGCGAGACACCTGCAGCGGGAGTGCACAAGGGGCCCTTCTAGCTGATCTCTCTCGGGTCCCTGAATGTGATCATTCACACTAATAGGGACCTCGGGATTTGACTTACGTACCCTATTAATTACGCAAGATAATTGACTGAATCAAAATTCCACCTTGTGAACGAAGAACCCCTGAACATCACGCAAGTTGCTTGGCTCCAACAGGCTCGGCTGCGAATGATAACTTCTCATATTGCTTCTTTCCTACCAGTGTATTAATTTGGAGACATACCAATATAGAGACATCACTGATATAGATGCTGAGGCGGAATAAAGGTTGTGGCGTCAGGGATAGATCCATGGGCTGCCGGGATATAAGCGTTCTTATTGGTCAAGCCTTGCATAGGACCCACCAACTTTGATTTGTTTGTACTTGGGCCGGGAGCCGCGGACCCGGAACACAACAGCATTTGAGTTTCATTACAATGCAAGGTCTGTCACAGATATATATATATATATATAGAAACACGCAAAATGGAAAAAGCATATGTACCGAAAAACGAGATCGTTCTTTAAACATTCATTTGCCAATGGCAATTATGTACACGCGTAGTGAGGCCACAAATATTAATGTGCTTTGTCACAGAAGCACAGCAGTAAAGCCTGTTCAATTATCCCTACCATCTGCTGAATAGGGGGTTTCATCTAACACATCACCATCCCGTCCAGTTTGAAGGGGTGAGATCGACGAAGTTGGAGAAAGAGAAGACCATGATGGAGACCGAATCGAGAGGTCCAAGCCCAGCCCTTTCACTCCTGCAGATCCAGATCGTGGACCGGGTCCAGGACGCTGACCACTGACAGGGGATATGGAGTTAGGGCGGAGGCCAACCCGGGTAATTGCGCGTCGAAGCATCTCACCCGAGGAATCTAGAGCTATGAGGAAGCGGGCGAGCTCAGCACATAACTCCCAGTCTCCTTTTTGCGAAGCTAAGCCGATCAAACGCACGACATATTCCTCGATGCGGCCATCGTGGCCTTGTTCCTCGTCCTCGAAAGCTTGCAATACAAGAAGATACCCAACTGCAGTTTTGAGCGAGTCAAGTCTCAAGGCTTGTTCGAACAGATCCTTTGGTGGAGGCAAATAGGCGAACAGTGTGCGCCATGATCGCAGCTCTGTTTTGCGTGTGCATTGCACGACGATGTCAAGATATTCTCTTACGGGGAGGGACGCTTGGAGGAAAGAAATAACGGTTGGAAGCAGCGGCTCTTCGCGTTCGGCTGGGTTCCCGGATTTGCTGGCCTTACTCTCGTTATCCACCTCGTCATCCAGGACGTGATGGAGCAATATCTCCAGGCCATGAGCAAAGTACGACAGATGGGAGAAATGACGGCATAGTGAAAGAGCGGCGGGCGCTCCAAAGGCTGTGAGGCCATACTGTAAGAAGTACGGCAGGAATAGGTGGGTCTGAGGCACATGTTAGTGAAAAGGCGTATCGTTGATCGGGAGCGGGCGTCCTTACTCGAATGGCGAATTTTAGAACGGTAAATGTCACATCGCGTCGTTGCATCATCTCGGACTCAACTCCGAGCACAATACCCTTGTCCAGCAACACAGACAGTGGATAGAAATCCAGAGGAATGTGGAGTGGATCCGGTACTGTCTCCTGTTGTAAAACATCTTGTACATCGTTCCAAGCTAGCAGGTCCTTCCCCCGGAACATCCAAAGGGAGTCCCTGAGAGACAAGCTGCTGGGAGACGGCTCAAGGGTCATTCCCGCAGAGGGACTGGGAGGCAGGGATTCATCAACCTGTGGGGCAAAGTTGAATGAAAGCTGGTCACGCATCAGGATGTAATATTCCACATCATGAGAGACCACACGCATGTCATATCTTAGTCCGCCTGTCTCAGACACCATGGGCTGCAGCAAAACCAAATTGCCATCCACAAGGAGAAGCACCGATGCGACTTTCACGTCTTGAGATGGATCACCATTTCCTGCTTTTTATTTAGTATTTCGATCGATACGTCCCAGGAAGAAGAGAACTCACGCATTTGTTCCTCAGGCAAAACCCAGCTGATTGCTCGAACACGGGATGGTGCTCGAACAATCCCGTTAAAGGCGATCTGCCCCACAGGAACAAGGGTGATTTGAGACTGCGTGGTATTGATGATATAATGATAGAGAATATTATCGAATGTATAGACCAAGAGGGAATCCTCTCCCGATGGGCCAATGAACACCACTGGCGAGGGGAGATATTCAGTAAACATGATGGAATTGCTGCCGTTGCCGAGAGAGGCTTCACGCGAATAAAGGCGCACCTACAAGTCGAGGTCAGTCTTCAGTGAAATAATCGTAAATCAAATATTTGGCATACCTCATATGAGCCGTCACTCTCAACCGCTGCGATCAGTATGTGGCCATACCAACACATCCCTCCTCGGACAGCAAAAGAGTTTTCAGCATTGGAGTCTTCAAAGACCTTCCATCTACCACTATTCACGCTGTAATGTGCGAGGCCGCGCCGACCTGCAATTGCAACATATCGTCCATCTTGAGATACGACGCAAGATTTTATCGGCCACTGGGAGTGAAGATATGCTGGAGGATACTGAGCATGGTGCCAAAGGGAATCCTTTCCAGAAATTGTCATAAGATCTGGCATGTCATGACCACGATAGAGAATGAACTCGGTTCCGGTCTGCAATAGACCTCGGGCCAAATTTGCAGAAGAAAAGCAACCGGTCAAAGCACTGCGAGCTGTCTCCAATATCCACAAGCGACGATCATTCTTTCCGGAGAGAATGATGTCTGAGCCTCCACCGATCCAACAACCATTTGAAACACCAGTCAGCCAATCTTCTGTATTGGTTGTTGCAAGCGCAGGGTCTGCTGAGAAGCTGTTTCCTCCAGGTTTCCCAAAGACACTCCATGTTGTCCAGCCATGTTCATATCCTGCAAACAGACAATATCCGTCCGGCGAGTAACCCATGAAGGATAAGGACCCGGTCGTTGTTGGCGAAGCTGGCAGCTGGAGCTTCTGGGAGAAGGGAACATTACCCATATAATCCTTCGCAGTGTAAACTAAGACCTCGCCATTGATGCAACTCAGGGTTAGTAAAGAGAAGCGAGCATTCACTGCCACCTTCATTGCCTTCTCGCCGTTGTGCTTCGGATCGTGGAAACAATGTCCATGGAAAAGCTTTTTGGCTGTTTCAAATTCCTCCTGCGCCCCGGATTCTCGTTGCACAGCGTATGCCTGGCCATTGCTGGTAATCCATATTAAAAGGTTCATCGCGCGGTCATATACCATATCCACAATGGAAACCTTCTTTGAAATCCCCAGTATGCGACTGAGAAGCTCCGATGTAGTCTGTGTTCCGCCCGCTTCGGTAGTCCATCGAATACATTGCATGGCCGCCGGTTTCACGGTGGCTACAATGAGTTCTTGATCCAGCGCCAGCGCCTTGACGATCCCTGACTCGATCTTGATGGCCATTCGGAACCGGATACTGATGTTCCTCACCACATTGGCTTCTTCCACTGCTGAGAAGCGAGCAATTTGCTGGCGACGATGGTGCGTGGACTGGTCGAACCGCTGCTGATAAACTCTAGTCATTGTGTCCGACGCAATCGAGTATGTCAGGAGGTATCCATTGAAAGTTTGTACAACGAGAATTGACGAGTCCGGATGCATAAGAATGTCGACGTTGGAACCGTATGTATTCAAAGAAAATGTGGATCTAGTGACTGCTGCAACAACTGCTGTAGGCTATTATAATGGTTAGTATCAAGGCCCAACTCTCTCGCCATAAACACCATTATTGTGAACATACTCGGGTCTGCCAAAGAGCAATGGATGACTCTGTCATTGTCGCAAATATTTGGCCAGCCCTGGACACACAAACAGCCTTGATGGCTTCATCTTCCCATTTGGATGTGCCCGCGTCGGGGGACGGTTCAATGCTCGGCTCATTGCGCTGTGTGCCCGGAATGACTTGCTGAGCCTCGTCATTCTCGCTGTCGTTCAGTGAATTCGTACTGCCAGGTGTGGATGGATCGAGTCCGGGATCTTTGTCTAAGACATAGGGAATGTCGGGCCCATTGACCGCATAGACCCGGGGAACTCCATGAGGCCAGTACATGGCGGTTCAGGATCAGGGGTTAAGACTGACAATGAAGCTCACATGGAGTCATATCAAGCCATGTAATAATCGACAGAAGTACAGACAGTCACCACCAAGGTGAACATCAAAGTGAAAGAAACAAGGAAGTCCAAACAGCTGGGGAAAACAGACCGCGGCCGATAAGCAGCGATCACGTGCAGGAGCTTGTCCCCCCGCATTGCCCACCTGTTTTTTTCCCTCATTCCTTCTCCTGATTGAATTCTCCCCATTCAAAATATCTCTGGATTATTGCTATCATGGTAAGATATCCCCAGTGCTGGATGTCACATCATGCTGACGAGAACACATAGGCCCCAACAGAGAGCAAGAAGCGCCTGGCTTTGGCCGTCATCGATTTCCTGGGCTCCAGCCTGAAGGATGGCACCCTCACAGCCGACGATGCCGAGTCGATCGAAATCGCCCAATCCTGTATCGCCGACACTTTCAAGGTTGATCCTACCGATGAGGCCGCCGTGAAGGATGCTGTAGGTGGGCAATCTCTCGTCGGAATCTACAGTGTCTACGAGAAGCTGCGCAACAAGTCAACCCCGCAATCGACCGACGCCGGAGCTCAACAATCCCAGGAAAAGCCCACAGCCGGCGTTCCCACGCCCGACTCTGATAAGCTGAAGTCTGAGGGAAACGCTCTTATGGCGAAGAAGGATTACCCCGGTGCAATTGAGAAATACACCCAGGCCCTCGAGATTGCCCCCGCCAACCCCATCTACCTCTCCAATCGCGCAGCTGCCTACTCGGCCTCTTCTCAGCACGAGAAAGCCGCAGCAGATGCGGAACTTGCCGCAGCCGCCGATCCCAAGTACTCCAAGGCATGGAGCCGACTGGGTCTCGCCCGCTTCGATATGGGCGACTATCACGCCGCCAAGGAGGCTTACGAGAAGGGTATTGAGGCCGAAGGCAATGGTGGCAGCGAAGCCATGAAGCGTGGTCTGGAGACATCCAGCCGGAAGCTTGAGGAGGCCAGCCAGACCAGCGAGCCTCCTTCGGAGGACCTTGACACTGCCCCCGGTGCCTCCCGTGGAGGTGGTGGTGGCATGCCTGATCTGTCTTCTCTGGCTAGCATGCTTGGCGGCGGCGGCGGTGCCGGTGGTGCCGGTGGTATGCCTGACCTGGGCTCCATGATGAACAACCCCATGTTCGCCAGCATGGCACAGAACCTGATGAGCAACCCCGATATGCTCGGCAACTTGATGAACAACCCCCGTCTCCGCCAGATGGCCGAAAACTTTGGCCAGGGTGGTGGCATGCCTGACATGTCTAGCCTGATGAGCGATCCCAACCTTGCAGATATGTAAGTCAACCCAATATCAAATCCCAATTGTCAGGGTATGAACTGATTGTTTACAGGGCTCGGAACATGATGGGTGGCGGTGCTGGCGGCGCCGGACGCGGTGGCCAGAACTAATATACTGGCACACTGAATGATTGATGGCATGAAATTGAAAGACCAAATCTGATATACCGTGTAGCAAAGTCAAATTTCAAGCGTTCTTTAAAGAACTACAATTCCTAGCACATTTGTCCTTGGCAGCCTGTGAGAAAAAGCAACTAAATGCTATAAAGCCTCTGGTATGGAGGAAACTACCTTGGTATCTTGAGGAAGCCAGATGTGTAAATCTCAGAGGGCTTGGTTCCTACAGTAGAAAAAGTAGAGGCAGAGAATCCAAATCAGAAATTCTCTTTTTATATATTTACATGATTTGAGGGCGCTTCATAACGTTGCAGCTGACGCTCGGCTTGTAGTGACACAGGGCGGAAACCTGACAACAGAAACCGAAACCAATGAGACAATGCAGTCAAACTGGGAGGCGAGGGGAGAGTGGAAACAGAATGCAAAAAAGACGCCATCAGAACACCTCAAGACCCAGAGAAATGCCATCAGATAAGAGCCAACGCGCGTCTTGGTCTATGGAAAGGACGAAACGTTCAGTCCTGAGAAAGCCTGCGGCGGATGTCTCGAGAAGAAGACCCTAGGCGAACAGGCCCAAACTCAACCGGGGCGGTTGAACAACAGGCTGAATGAAGCATTAATATATGAAAGAAAAAAAAAGAAAATCTGATTAACCAGCGAAGACCCCAAGACGTAGTCACTGGAATAGGCATAGCCGTAAACAAGTGCCAGATCTACCTGGCTTGATATCGAACAGTCATATTGTACAATTGGAAGGTGTGGGTTCAAGATGCGAGAGGAGATAAAATCCACAAGAGAATATGTCGGTGAAAAGGGGAGAAAGAAGGAGAAGAAGAAGACCGAACAGAGCCTATTGCACGATTAAATGTAATCGCGCGCGGCCTTCTGAAGCTCGATCAATCTCCAACCGCGAGTTTCGGGGTTGTTGACCTCATCAGGAATACGGGTCAGACCAATGGCGTAGGTGACCAACTGAACCTTGTCCTCCATACCCGCGGCAAGTTCGCCGGTCTTGACCTTGCGGTAAACATGGATTTCCTGGGTCCGGCAAGTGACAACGAATACAGGGATGTCACCAGGGTCGAGAATACGCGCATGCGAAATGTCAACGCCACGAATGTCGAGGATACGGCCATCGGACTTGAGGCCAGCGGTGGTGTATTGCTGGGCAAGGGCAGCGTAAACGTGGTACTGAGCATCCGAGAGCCAAAGCTTCAAAGTCTCAACGTCTCCCTTGACGTAGGCATCGAGCACTTCGGGGAGCATGTAGTCGCGCATTTCCCGCAGGAATGGCTCCATCTGGAAGTTGGGATCAATCTCCCGGAACTTCTTGATGACCTGAGCGGTCTCGTTCTCGGCAAAAAAGCCTCCAATCTTGTCGGAAATGCTTCTTGCTGTGCTGATAAGAGGGTTCTCGGACTCGTTATAGGTTTCCTTCATGGTGAAGAGCTTCTGCATCATGGGGTTAGAGTCCTTGAAGTCACGCCACGAGTCCTTCCAGGCGGCGTCCTTGTGAATAGTGACGTGGGTACCGGCGCTGTAGGTAAATCAGTCAGACATGTACGGAATCGACAAAAGATTATTAAAACTCACTCAGGGTTCTCAACCATCTGGTCAACGTGACGGGTCTTGCCGGCCTTGAGCTCCAGCGCCTCCCGACGCTGTCGCTCCTTGCGGCGCTCCTCCTTTTCAACCCAACCACCATAGCGGGAACTGCTACCATCATCAATTGCATCCTTGACACTCTTGTATGCCTCGGTCTCACGAACGGGCCGTGTGGCCTTCTCGAGTCCCTCTCCAGTTGCACTGACACCCTTGCGGACACCCTTCACGACGGAAGTGTTCCATGTCCAAGCAGCTCCCTTTCCAAGAGCCTGGCCAGTGTGCTTGAAAGCCGCACCGGTCTTGGTTGTAGCAGCTCCCGAGGCAGCGTCGTAAGCCGCACGCGCACGTCTGACGTTCTCGTTCTCGCTGAATTGGTGAGCTGAGGATGCCAGCGCCTTGGTCGACTCTTCCCATTCTTTGGAGGCTTTGAACTCGGTCTGCAGAGTCTCACGGAAAACCTGCCATGGGGACTTGTCTCCGTGAGGTGGTGGCGGAGGTGGTGCCTCTTCCTTTTTCTTCTCCTTTCCTTCCTCTTTGGATTCCTCGCCCTGTGATTCAGACTTAGGATCTTCGCTTTGATTCCCCTCGCCTTGCTTTTGCGATTGCTGCTGTTGCCAGAGGGAAGTTGCGACGTGGAATGAACGTGTCAACGGGAGGGCGGCGAATGGCGAGACAATTTGGGAAACGGTGTGAGGGGTGGGTTGAATAATGGCTCGGGATGACCTATGAGAGAGGACTGAGGTTTGAGCTGAGATGGTCGAATATGACCCGGCGCGAGTCGAGAAACGCTGGGAGGATCGGAGAATCGGTGCCTGAGACCGCAGGGTAGCGGCTCGCGTGGCGGCAGACATCTTGGTCGGAATCATCTGTGATGACAGAGAAGTATAAGGTGAAAAGGGATGACGGAGATGAAAGATGTAGGTAAAAGCTAATCAAAAAGACGGGGATTCCAGCCCAGCCTGGACGCGATGTGTTGAGTGGTGAAGGAGGCAAAGAGATCGGGGAAGGGAAAAAGTCGAGATGCCAAGACTTCGAAAAACTTCCAGCGTCTCCTCTGTTCGGTCCGACAACGGGACCTGCGACAACACCCGGGGCTTCACGATTAGGCACTCCGGCATTGTTCAGTCTCTATTCACTTGTTATTTTCGCTATTCTCTTTGTTCTTCGGAATTCTCGTTACTGCGCACCTTCGCCATGAGCTCCTTTTCAATGAGCGCGTTGACCAAGGCATTGCCGTCGGTATGTCGCCAATCTCAGCCTCGCATTCAGTCTTTGCATTTCACACGTCCCTTTTCGATGTCTAGCTCTCAACAAGCTCCACGGGTCGATCGGGATGAAATGCAAAGACAGATGCTGGGTCGCGACTCGGAGACACCCTCCGACACCTCGCCCTCATCGCCATTGTCCGCGATCACGCAAATGATGCAGGGCGAGAGAGCCCCTGCACGCCGTGAAAATTTCAGAATGGCGGAAAGCTTCGAAGCCGACATGATCAAGAACCCCTACGCCGACCGAGCCCCTGCTCACCATCTCCACGTCTACTGCCACAAGCACAACACAATCCTTACCTTGACACGGCCAAACGGAAACCCTATTATGTCAATTGGGTGTGGTCAAATCGGCTTCCGCAAAGCCGGGCGTTCTGGATTTGACCCGGCATACCAACTTTCCGCCCATGTTCTCGGACAAATCAAGGAGAAGGGCCTCCTAATGGAAATCAAGCGGTTAGAAGTTGTGTTCCGCGGGTTTGGAAAGGGCCGGGAGGCATTCACAAAGGTGCTTCTGGGAAATGAGGGACGATTCATCAAGGGACTTGTGATGCGAGTGACCGATTCTACTCGACTCAAGTTCGGTGGTACTCGCAGCAGGCACGAGCGTAGACTGGGTTGATCAGTCCCAAAAGCATATTTGTTATCACTCGCCAGTGAAGAGGTCATTGTTGGCTTCGTTTGGTTTTGTATACAGCCAAACTGTACTGGATCGCATGGTGTGGACGATTGGACAGCCTTCTTTGGCTCTCTGCTTTATTTGTTTTCAAATGGTGTTGTCGGCACCCACTCTGTATATTAGAATTCCACCTTGGGAATACAAGTCATCCATCTGCAAACTGCATATGATAGGACTCACTTCGGGTTCCTTGGTAATTTGGAGTTCGAAAAGGCGTAGTCAGATCACTCAGGTAATTCAATGGCTAAGAAATTCTGGGGTTGCCTATTTAGCTTTGTCTAATAATCTTGCGAGCGATAGAAAAAGCATGTTGACTTGTGCTTAGAGTACGGAGTACGGATATATACATTATCAAGATATGTTTTGCTCACCAATATCTCGACTACCGTGACGAATAACGTTTTTACTGGACATTTGTAAGCTTGACCGAATGATTTGCACGTATCTGCAAACCACATGTCAGTCAAGGATGTATGTTTACCAATTGTTCCATTTTAATTTTACCGTTTCAGAAACAGATAGGCCCCCATGTACAGCTTTTTGAACGGTTTCTATGAGTTACAGTCTCATGCTCAATCAAGTTTTTCATATGAGCCAGATCCTCCTATTTTGCCCTATAAATCTACAAAGCCATACACGATAAGTTATGGAGTGAACATGCAGTATGTGTGCCTGGATAACTAGTTTGTGTTGCCTCAGGCTGCAGGAGGGTTACTTACCAAATGTGGTATAGCGCCCATCAGCTCGTCGATCACGTTCTCGAATCACCCTCGCGGCTGCTGCTTCATCACTCTTTCTGCTTGCCTCGGCGCTTTGATTGTCTTGTTCTTTGAGATTCGCCATTGTGTTTTTGCTGCAGGTGTTACAAAAGTTCCGTCGACGCGCTCTGACCTCATTCCCAAATTGCTGCCTGCAGCTGTATGCGCCGAAGCTCTTCCCCGCGAAATTACACCGCGCACACATCTCCAACTCCGGCAAGCTGAGACGGACGGCTTGATGATTGCTGGAGTATCTCAACTGGGCCGTCCAAAACCGTTTGGATGCACCCTCTAAACCCTTTTCTCCGTGCCTTCTTTCGAAGCACTGTCCCGGGCCAGTGTATACCGGTTGGGAACCATGTAGGTGGAGACTGTCAATCAACCAGCGGATTGCCCGGAGTGGCTAATTGGTATTGTGTGCATTCATTAGGTCTTGCTCGTACCTACGACGGACTGTCTCATCGGCTCACGCGACCGGGAATCGAACTTGCTGTATTCTGATCTAGTCGCGTCGGAGGAATTTCTAGGGAGTCATGTGTTACGCATCCCCATTCATACCGGCTCTACAAATTTGAAAGAAGACAACAATGTGCGAGACAGTAGAGGAAAGGCAAGACAAGTTACGACTTTTAATGGCAGGACAGTGATCATCAAAGACAACTCAGTGTACAGCAACAAAGGTAACTTTTTTTATCGGTGAACGCGACGACTTGGGCTAACAATGATACAACATCAGGATTCAAGTCGCTTACACAAGCTCAACTTCTATCCGATGCGCTATACTACACTCCGTCCAACGATTCGCGCCCATGGCTCATATATTACATTTCTCGACCGCTGATCGGAACGTACGATCCAGCACGGATCATACCTGCTTCAGTGCCTGGAACCGGAAGCAGAGCCATTGAACCTAGCACGGCAGACAAAAAATATGGAAATGGAGATTCAATGGGAACACCACAGAAACAAGAGATCAGAACTTTTGGTGAACTCCTTGCCAACTTTCCCATGATTGCCCGGCAGATGCAGCCTGGCCTCGAACGATTATTCCGCGAATTTGGCAAGGAACTTGGAAAGCCGCTACCGCCTCCGCCTTCACGATCGCCGTCTGCATCTGGTAGCGAGCGTATGCACAAGCTCACACGTACTGAATCATTAACGGATGAAAGCTCTTCTATCCGCAGTTGGTCGTCACGCAGCAGAGGCCGACTGCCATTCAATTCGGAAGAATACTTCGAAGATGACGAAGACCTCATGCGTCGAAGCCTAGAGACTGCTGTCACTGCGGCCATTGATCTATTTCGTCTTGTTGACAAGCAACAACTGTCACTGCTCGGTGCGACCACCGATCTCACTGGCCCATTAGTCGAACGTCTCATAGAACGTTATGTCGCCGAACAAGTTCACGAGCCCTTACTTTTCCCCCGTCTTTGTTCCTTCCGCCAGCCAGAAGACACAGAGTTGGACTCGCGAATACGACAAATGGAGAGCATTGATGTGTCCCAGGTTGGAATATCAGTGGAAGGTGGACGTGCAGGGAAGCGAGAGTTGATTCGGCGACTGGGGCGAGGCGTGGATGAGTTTCGGAAGATCAACGAGGCCCGGTGTCCTCATGATATGCTGAGCACTCTCCTTGGGACTGTCAAAGTTATTTCCTACCCAGGAAGCTATGATCAGCTGGACGGCTCAGCGTCCGAGAAAGGAACTTCTTCTGTTACAATCAATGCCGATGTTCTAGTCTCATTGTTGCTAGTTGTTGTGATACGGTCCCAGACTAGACATCTCCAAGCTCGGTTGCTGTATATGCAGCACTTCATCTATATCGATGATGTCGACAGTGGTGAGATGGGATATGCTCTGAGCACTTTCGAGGCTGTTTTGATGTATCTTGTCACCGATTCCGCCGGACTGCGTCGTGCCAGCGCTCGAAACCGACGTCTATGGCTAGCCACTAAAACAGGCAGACTATCTGATATGAAGGCTATTCTGGAACCAAACGAAGACCACGAATCAGAAGACGATGTCATTTCACCAGAGCCAGAGAGGAAATCTGTTTTCTTCCAGACAGATGACACAGATGAAGCAGAGGAACTACCCCTCGAGAACTCTTTCACCAATCACATCAATAGCCGAACACAACAAGAGGAAGCCATTGTCGATGCACCGCCATTGTCTCATGTATTTCCATTCCAGACATGGGAGGATCCTTCAATCCTCCAAGAACCCCATCGACCAATCAAAAAAGTGTCAATGGATGTTCGCAGTATGTCAGAATCATCAGCCATCTCATTCATTTCCAGGACAAATACTCTTGGATCCATGGCAAGTGGAATCGAGGGTGATAGCTCCATTGAAACTTTAACCAAAACTCAAGACCCAGCCGGTGATTCCATACCAATGATGGCGGTTGAGGGTCGTCAGCCCGAGGCTTTGAGATACTTGTTGACTCTGGAGGAATACTACCCATTGGAAGAAATTCTTCAAGATACTAATGCCAATGGGACAACACTTCTGAATGCTGCGGTGCAGCTAGCTCACAACGAGATTGTTGAGATTCTCTTGGACTTTTTATTTGCAAAGACAGATGCAAATGTGGTTGCGTTCTATTTGACCAAATCCGATATCCATGGTCGAACAGTCGCGCATTATCTGTTCAGCACACCGTCTTTGCTGGCCCGACTGGGTAGCATTGTTCCTTGGCGACTACGAGACAAGCATGGACAAACTCCGCTCTTCGCACTTTGCCGATCCTATGATCATCCCGAGTACAAATCCATGGTCCAAGCTGCTTTGACTGCAGCGCAACAATCACAAGGTGATAATAAACCACTTCAATTGGATGACCATGTCGACGCCAAGGGGAATACCCTATTACATATTGTTGGCGACCCGGATATCACGAGAAGGATTCTCCAGGAGAGCGATTGTGACCCCAATGCGACAAACGACAAGAGGTTCACACCACTAATGATGGCCAGCAAGTACGGGCGAGTCGATCAAGTTCGTATTCTCTTCCTAGACCCAAGGGTTGATGTTCATATCAAAGAAGCACGTGGTTTGACGGCCGTTGAATTGGCCAAGGATGACGAGGTACGAAATCGCATTGATGACTTGATTTTGTTGTCCCACCCCCCATTTGCCTGTGGCGACCCTTCAGGCCGTGTCACAACTGTTGTGCGATCATTCTTTGTGGAAGATGCAACAGTACGCTTTATCCTCAAATCCGGGGCTCCATATCCTCCATCAGAATCAGTGGCATCTTCACGACCTGGATCAACAACATACACCGTGACAACTTGTCGTCGCAATTTCTCGGATTTTGAGAATTTGGCCAAGTGGCTTGCAGTGGAACATCCAGCCTCTTATATGCCATCTCTTTCGGACTTCCGGAATCCGTTCCAAATACATTCAAAGCCCTCACGATCCGTGCTTCATGATCTCCAGGAAAGACTTGACCGCTTCCTCAAGACGCTCTTGACCCATCCGACCTTCTCAACTCATGAAATGCTGTGGGAGTTTTTCCTCGTTCCAGAGCTTCAACCGGATATGATGGCCGATCGTTCTCGTCGCAAGGCAGCAGTGCTCACAGAAACCATCGCCGACGAATACCCGCCTGTTTCACTGGATGGAATGCGCGATACCGAGCAGTTTGTCAACCACGCCCAGGAGATGGTGCGCGGAGTACACGCCAATACGCGTAGCCTGATCCGCCGCGGACATGCCCTGCACAATGGAGCATCAGATCTTGCGGACGCCGTGATGCTATGCTCATCTGTCCTCGCGACTCTCCGAGAGCCCACAAATGCGCTTCCCGTGTCTCACATAGAGGCCTTTTCCCGATACGCCACATACCTATCGACCTCGAGGTCGGACTCCTCCCCACTCCTGCAGTATATCGCAAGTCTTTCCTCAGTGGACAACACAACTGCCGCAATCCTTGAATCTCTCTCCCGCCCTCTGTCTCTCATGTCCTCCCTCTCCTCAACAACCCGCAACATCTCCCGCTCTCGCTCTTCCCTCCTCTCTTCGTCCCTCCCCCGCAAGTTTAATCTTAACCTACCCGGCTTTGAAGAGTCCCGTCAGAAATCGGTTCGCGACTTGGAAAAAAAGATACAGGACGGTGAATCCGAAGCCACTCGCCTGGCCAAAGAGGTCTCATGGAACAAAGACGTAGTAGTCAGCGAGCTGGCTGGCTGGACCTCATGGCGTGAAAAGGTTGGCCGCGATGCCATTCGTGCTTTTGTCAAGGATACTCTTGTTCGTGAAAAAGAGCGCGGGAAGCGTCTCGAACGCTGCCTGCGCAGTGTGCGTGAGACGAATCCTTGAACATGATTGATACATCATAGATCTCAATGAGAGGGTTTCCCTCATTTCTTGCTAGCTTTTCTTTTTGATTTGTACATCTCATGGCGAGCATGTGTTTGGATATTTGCTTTCTATTTTCTTTCTCATTTTTTTCTCTGTTGGTTCCCATGTCTGACGCCTCTGGGTATGGAATAGCGAGGCGCGTGGCGATGTCCCAATGTATCATCTCGTTTATATAATAGCTCAGAAGCTACTCAATCCAAGACAATCATCTTGCCAGATCTTTGACTATCTATTTGAATGCTCATTTAATGAATTACGACGACGACAAGTATCGTCCCCATTTGGAGAACATTGCTTGTGCTTTCCGATGAGTTGTATTGCTGATCCTGACCTGATTAACGAACTGGGAGTATCACCTGCCCCGGTACCGGGACGCCGTCCTATCGTCGATTTTGCAATATTATCATGGCGTATGCATCTATTTCTTTCTTTCTTTTATTGGCTGATTTACTCATCTACAGCTTTATCTGCTGAAAGCACTTGATCAATCATCTGGTCAATTATCGATTGATCTATTTGCCCCGATTTGTCGACTTGAACCCGTCGTTCTCAATGGTTAGAGTTTGACTCTTTAGCCATATAGGTTTTCTCAAAGGATCTATTGTCCACCATTCAAGCGGTACCGATCCATAATAACGAGACCATGATAGACACCGTTCAGAACGAAGTGTGCCTGTCTAAGAGCCGAAACCATCACCGACCTCGCATCAGGATAATCTCCAACAATTGGCAGAGATACTAAATTGAGCTCGGATATATTGGTTAGTGTCAGAAATAATTGCCTTTCGGCTAGAGATCTTTTCAGCCAGAAGAAACATGACCCGTCAAAGGGACTCTGATGCATGTGCGAAACTATCGTGTGTGAGTTGGGCTCGGACAGACCCATAGCTCCGTGATGCTCATGACATCATCATACAAGCCCCAGCGCACTGTTGAGCAGTGGCCTAAAGAATCAGCTATGTCTGTAACAAATCTCATTTGTGGACACACCAGCGAGTGATACATAAATTCACAGACTTTGGGGTAATCAAAGCTCTTTGATATGCTGCCTGGGTATGATGCGATTAATGGAAACTAGCCGAAAATGAATAGGAAACAGACAGGAGACTGTGGAAACAATGCAGAGATGCTATATTTGCGCAAGAGATCTTTGATATTAGGTCTGGGGGATAAAGCATCTACTGAACCCCAGATCTACCACTTTCAGTAGTAGTCCAGGAACTAGCCATTGACTGGGCCAGGGCTTCACATGGCCTGGTGCCGAGCTTAAGTAGCTGATCACGCCTCAAAACACTCCACGGCCACGATCAGGGAACTTATCTGTCCGAAAAAAAATTGATTCTACGAGGTACGTCCTCTTCAACCTATTCTCTTGTATTTGATATTCTGCTCGAACACTTGGTATATTGAAGAATCGCATGAATATCAGGAGAACAGTGCATCTTGATTTATTTCAATTCAAACATGTCCTTGTCGCTTGGGATACTAGTGCTACTGTCTTCAATTTCTATTACCCAGGCTGCGGTTTGCTTGAAATACTTGCCACAGTACTTTGAAAACCAGACATTACACCATCTCTTCTGGTGTGCCCAGGGAGTAAATATTATTCTTTGGGCTATCTACGAAACACAAATCTACCCCCGGTTTATCTGTCCCTTACGACAACTTCCCGGCCCAACTGTGAGTCAATCCCAGTGATGATTTACTCGCAGACGAACTCCATACTGATAATATCAGGGTGGATACCCTTTGTTAGGCTATGGCTTGATCCGTTTCAAGAAGCCTGTGGGACCAGAATACCTGAAATTTATGCAGGAAACTTCTCACAATGGACTGATGCGCTATAGAGGGTTTCTTAACACCAACAATGTTCTCCTGGCAAGTCCACAAACACTCGCGGAGGTTTTGGTCAAGAGACCATACGATTTTGAAAAGCCCGAAGGACCTCGCAATTTCATGCGTCGGGTTCTTGGAGACGGATTGGTTCTTGTTGAAGGCGATGTCCACAAGTTCCAGCGGAAGCGCCTTATGCCCAGTTTCTCCTTTCGAAATATCAAAGACCTTTATCCAACTTTCTGGGATAAATCTATCAAACTCACAGATGCTATTGCGGAGAAAGTTTTGGCTTCTTCTGGTGGAACAGGGATCACGGATGTGAACTTCTGGTCAACCAAGGTGACTCTTGACATTATTGGTATCGCGGGGCTTGGGCGTGACTTCAATACGATTAAGAACTCGGATGATCTTCTGGCCCAGACATATGATAAAATCATGGAGCCTTCGCTTGGGAAAATGATCATTTTTGCACTGACGAGCTACAAGCTGCACTGGTTGAACCAATTTGTCCCTGGGAGAATCGATGCTAAACTGGAATCGGCTACCGATAGCTTGCGCAGAACTTGCATTCATTTTGTCCATGAGAAAAGAGAGAAATCTGCGGCTATGGGATCGGAGTCCACGGATATTCTTTCTAAGCTCATGGAGACCAATGAATTTTCCAACGAGGAGTTGGTTGACCAGCTTTTGACTTTCATTGCAGCTGGGTAAGCTCTACGCATTCAGCAAACAGAAGACAGGATTGAGATGTTTAAGCTAATCTTCTTCATAGTCATGAGACCACCTCTTCGACATTTGCGTGGGTTATATACCTCCTAGCGTCGAACCCCCATATCCAATCACAGCTGCGTGAGGAAATTCATGCCAACCTCCCTACTACCTCCCCCGTGGATGCAGACTCTGACCTTTCTTCTGTTCTGGAGTCGCTGCCCCTGCTGAATGGAGTCTGCAATGAGACCTTACGTCTATATCCCACGGTACCCCTAAGCATGCGAACACCTCGCCAGGATACGACCATCGCCGGACAACGCATCCCGAAAGGCACAGAGATCTACATTGTTCCCTGGGCTGTCAATCGGGATCAAGAGCTTTGGGGCCCAGATGCAGATGTCTTCAAGCCCGAGAGGTGGATTGATGCTGAAACAGGTAAGCCAAACAACACTGGAGGGACGAGCAGCAACTACTCCATCTTGACCTTTTTGCACGGCGTGCATTCATGTATCGGCCAGGGGTTTGCTAAAGCAGAGCTGAGGGCTCTCACTGCAGCTTTCGTTGGTGCTTTTGAGATTGAACTGGCGTATCCAGATAGACCTCCCATTCCGGCTGGTCTCATTACGACGAAACCTGAAGGTGGGATGTGGGTTAAACTGAAGCGGGCGAGCATTTAGTATAGTGAGTAAAGGTATGGAAAGAGACGACCATGAACAGAACACGTCGTTATATCATTCGCTTTGCGTTGATGTTTGGATGCGATTCAACATTCACGGTTGCATCAAATGTGGACTTGAAGATATTTGGGCAAACATAAACAAACTTATGGTGATGCATAATACTAGAGCAGGGAAGACGATATTCAATACATGTTTCTGCTCAATTTTCTGTATAATCCTTTCTCGTTACCAAAAATAGTCATTGTGTATGACATCTCGTTGGACCAATTCCACAAATACATAGAACTTATCGAGCAGCTCGAAAATCTAGTAACGCGGAAAATGAACGATGTGAAACCGAATATACGATAGCCTTAATTCGCTCCTATTGATACTAGTCGAATGGATAGAGACCCCGATTCTCCGCAACGCGCTTTCGGTTAGATTGCGACCACGTGTCAAATGCCAACAGGGTCTTTTACATGAATTATGAGGCCATGCCAAGGTTGCGGAATTGACAGTGCCGAATTCGGGCAATTGTTATAAAGAAAAGTTGACCGGTCATCCCTTCAGCTACATCGGGACTTCGGAAAGAAGCAACCAACTCTTGTTATCATTTTATATTCAATTGGAGCTGTTCTCTGTCATCATGGCTGGCTTCAATCACAATCTACGCGTCACTGTGGTCGCCTACAAGAAAGCACAATTGTCCGAGGAGGAATCTCACAAGCATTGGTCCGAGATCCATGCCCCAGTAGTAGCGGAGTTCTTGGCCAAAGTTGGGGTTGTTAGATATACTCAAGTACTTTATCCTGGCTTGAGGACTTATGATTTATGTTTTCATTTCGGCTCACACTATCCTGTACAGAATCATACACCATCATCAGTACGGAGATCTATTCAAGAGCGCCACGAGCGCTCGGGAGATGCTCATCCTCCATTTCCCGACTACGATGGCTTGGTGGACATAGTCGTGCCTGATATGGAGACTTCTATGAGCCTATCAAAACGTAATTTTTGCACCTTCCTGCCAACATACTTGTAGAAGATCTGTCTAGAATTGAGATGTTGGATACCAAGTGCTCTCTAAATCCATACTATTAGAAAATAGTTGCACCAGACGAAGACATCTATTGCTTTCGGCTGGGAAGAAACTCCCGTTCAAAATAATGTACCTCTCGTCTTGAAAGAAAGGCTATGAAAGATTTGAGGGGATTTGAGTAGCTCAAAATTAGCTATAGCGGAAATACCATCTAGCGTGACATACATATCTTATGTGGTTCAGAGAAATAGACAAGTGTATGCATGACAACGAGATTCAAAAGGGAAGACCACATGTGAAATCAGTTGTACTAAGTACGTGTTCAACATTCGTTCCTTGCGTGGATTAACGTGGCAAATTGATGATTTGTTTAACAGGTATACTATAGCGTGAATTGATATAGATTAAGGAAAAACAGAAAGCAAATGTGAAAGGACAGGCTTCATTAAATAAGACATCAAAAGTTTTACTTCGTGTGAATCAACCATAGTACTCAGCCAACCAGGTTCGAAAATCCTTTACAGTTGGATATTCTAAAAACAGGCTTCCGCTCACAGAAACGCCTAGCTCTTCCCGCAGCCGCTCGGCAATGACCAAACTCATCAAGCTGTCGACACCGAGACTAGCAAAGGTGGCACCATCTGACAAATCAGAAGGCTCCATAGCGGCTTCATGAGCGACGAGCGCCATTGCCTTATTGACAATACTACTTTCAGAACACCTCTTTGTGGTATCAACAATATTTTGTTGAAGTGACAAACATTTCGCGGGAGCATGCATTGATGTGTCTTTCATGGGGGGTTCTGCGGGTGATTGCAAGCCTCCGTTTGAATTGAACTTTTCCGTAGAAGGCGCAGAAGATGGCACACGTCCCAATTGAGCAAGCTTGCCAGTACCTGGAGCATCTGCACCACTCACAGAACTAGACTTTGTGTCGGGAGATGAAAAGAAGCGATTGAGAAGCACGCGGGGGTACCGACGAAACTTCATAGCTTGCATGACACCCACAATTTCGTCACTTTGAAGCACGTAGACATCACCTAGATATGTTGACGAGTCCTCGGCAGTAGGAATCATTTTTACGTAGGATCGGTAAATGGCTCCAGCAACCAGAGGGCGAGCCATGCGAAGGGAACCCCAACCGGGGGTGACACTGAAGTTGTTCTTTGTGTCCATGGCGTCCGAAACATTCATCACAAAACCAGCCAGATGACACACGCTATCAAGGAAAAAAGGAGGAACAGTCCACGTGCCGCTCGTACCAGTTGCCTTGATGGTAACATCAGCAAAAGCCTCGAGTCCGTGGAGCACAACCGAGCGCATGCCGCGATATTTATCTGCATAGTCGACCAGTTTGTCGGCAAACAGAGCATACACCATATTGTGTGAGAGTCTGCTTGCAACACATTTATCGGCCAGTTGCAATAAGGTTTCAATTCGACCTTGAATAAAGTGATTGAATGGGACCCAACTGGTGAGCCAGGCCTTTGCGTTTCCATAAACAATTTGTGCTGTCACGATCGGATCATTGTCTAGCAAGGAAAGCCCGTCATCGGAAGCATTATGCATCTCAATGAATGCCGTTCTTGATCTAATATCAGGTGTACTGATAGAGATCTGAATTAGTTGCGGCGTATCGGTCTTTGTTTGCGCAATTAGGCCTTCACGCACGACAAGGTTCGATATTTCCATGTCACAGACACTTTTGCCGGCCGTTGGATCGAGATATTCTAGAAGATGCTTTCCAAGTGTCCATATAATATCTGCGTATATTGACTAAAGGTTGAAAAATTATCAGCAGACGGTTTATCAAACTTGGGCATGAATCTTGAGACTTACCGAAGTCACCACACCGGCCCCGTTCATCTTGTGTCCCCATGCAGCAGCCAAGAATTCCGAATGCATCAAATCAGATTGGACAACAACTCGCCCAGTTGACCCTGAGAAGTTTTCGTCGACTACCTTGTGAACCAGGGATGTTCGCAGCCCAGATATGGGCGTAGGACGTGCGGGAGTGTCAAGACTCGTCATTGGCAGTGTCCTGATCTCGAGCCCATGTGAGTTGTTGCCTTTGGTCAGAGCCCAATTGCCATTATACTGTATCCAATGATTCTGCTCGTTCCAAGCATAGGTGGGCAGGTCCAAAAGCCGCAGGTCCTTTTCGAAGGGTCTGTGAAACTCGTTCCAGTTCACTTCAACACCAGCGCAGTGAAGAACAGCCAAAGTTTGTGAAAGTGTCTGCCAATTATTCTCACTTCGATGGAGGGATGGAACTGCCGCACCTATTGGCGACATGATTGATTGTGCCAATCCAACACAGACTGGGTGTGGTCCAAGTTCAACCCACGCCATCGTTTCGTCCACAGTTGCGATGCGGATTGCCGTTTCCACAGCGCCCATAAAATTCACAGTCTCTCTTGTTGCTCGGCATATATAATTGGCATTGATTGTCCTCTCGTCAAATATAACTTTACCGAGCAGAGGGGAGATGATGGGTAGCTTTGGAGGATGGAAGATGACCCTTGTCCTAGCGATAGCTTCTAGCTCATCGAGAATAGGATCCATTTGCTTTGAGTGGAAGGAGAATGCCACATCTAATCCGAAGCACTTGACTCCAGAATTCTCCAATTCAGCCACCAGTGCTTCGATTTCGCCAACTGTCCCGCTCAGAACCGTGTCCCTTGGTCCGTTGAGACAGGCAACCTCGAATGGTTTCCCGTTTGCCTTAGAAACCACTTCCTCGAGCGAGGCTCTGACAGCTAACATCTTGTGGCTTCCTGGTTGACATCTCTTCTCCAAAATCTCAGCTCGCTGACCAACAAGAAAGATAGCATCATTGACAGAAACCACGCCCGCTGCATGCAAAGCCGCGTATTCACCCATGCTGTGGCCAATGACAACATCTGGTTTGATCCCCAGGGATTCCCAGTACTTAGTCAAAGTCATCTCAACACAAACAAGTGCAAGCTGTGTGGCTGTAGGCGAGTGCGAATGGCTCTCAGGGAAGCTCCCATCGATGACAGGAATGATGGATGGAAACCCTTGAGCCTGGCATATTGTGTCTAAATGCAAGAATTGTGATTGAAAATACGGAGAATCTCTGAATAGTTCCAAGTTACTAGACCGATGTGATGCCCCCTGGCCCGTGAAGGCAAATATAACTGGGGTCTGTCCAGTTGAGGGGACCGCTTTATGGGACTCCGTCGATTGGAGAGTAAATCTCAGCTGCCTTGCTAGACATCTTGAATCTGATGCCGACACAGCGACGCGGTGATTATGATGATGACGTCGAGCGGTGGTTGTGTACGCCAAGTTTGACAAAGAAATATTCGGATTTGCTTCCACGTAGGCGATGAGGCGTTGAAGATTGCCCTTCAACGAAATTTTGCTCTTCGCTGATACTGCAATGACATGACTGGAGCGTGGGTCCCGATTGCAAGGTGTGGTTGACTCAGGTGGCTCTTCAATGACAATGCTCGTGTTTCCTCCAGCAGCACTAAAGTTGTTCACAACAGCAACACGCTTCTTGTCCGACTTCCTTGACCAGGGTGCTCTCTGATACGGTATGTGGATATTCCTGTCTTTGAGATCTTTGGAAAAGGCCGGATTGATTGCGTTCTTGATACCAACATGTGGCGGGATGATCTCTTTGTCAAACATAAGCAACACCTTGAGCAGCGCTGTTGTACCAGCAACAGCTTCACCATGGCCAACGTTTGCCTTGACCGCACCTATATGTAGTGACTGCTTTGAACTGCGGCGCTTGGCATTTGTTAATGGAGCGAAGACATCAGTGACAGATTGGATCTCCTGAGCATCACCAGCCTGAGTTCCAGTTCCGTGCATTTCCACATAGCTGACGTCCAAAGGATCAACTCCAGCTTGGGAGAGAATTTGTCGCGTGAGGTAGGCTTGGTGACCTGCATGAGGATGTGTGATAGAAACCGCCTCCGCCGAGTGATTTGTTCCAGCCGCCAGAATCACTCCGAGAATGTTGTCGTTGTCGGCCTGCGCATCTTCCAGCCGCTTCATGACAATTGATGCAACACCATCAGCCCGACAATAACCATCGGCTTCGCAATCCCATGTCTTGCATGAATTTGGGCTCTTTGATAGGAAATGGCCGTTGCTCAATCCAGCGAATGCGTCGGAGTTAGTCAACACATTCATCCCTCCTGCCACTGCCATATCTGTGTCTCCGTTCCAAAGCGAGTTGCAGGCCAACTATATATTGTGAGTTCTCATGAGCTCTTTTGCGGGATTGTTTTCTCAAAAGATTTGTTCAACTCACATGTATTGCAGCCAGTCCTGACGAGCATGCTGTATCGATACTGTAACTGGGCCCTGAAAATTTGAAAAAGTAATTAATACGACCTGGACCAAAGGCGCGACAGCCCCCAGTAATAAAATAAGTCCCTATCTCCTGGCTTGTATTGACTTCACGGTAGTCGTCACTAGCTTGGCCGTAGAAAGTACCAGTGCGATGTAGGTCCGTTGATGCCGTCCGGTTCGAAACATAGCCAGCCCTTTCTAGAGCTTCATAGGCTGTGACAAGCGCAAGTCTCTGCATAGGGTCTGTCTGCATGGCCTCACGAGGTGAAATGTTGAAGAAAGGCGCATCAAATTGGCCTGGTTGATCAATGAAGCAACCGTACGGTGTATGGCTAGAGTTCACACGCTTCCCAGTGGGATCATAGTGTGATTCAACATCAAAACGATCAGTGGGGATCTTCTCGTGCACATCAAGACCCTCGTTCAAAACATCCCAGAACTTGTCGGTGGTGTTGGCACCTCCGGGCATACGACAGGACATGCCCACGATGGCGATTTTTGCTTGTTGGGTGCCTCTTGCGCTTTCTAAAGGGGGTTTAGACTGGGAGATCCATTTCATAGTGTCTATCATGCTGGTTTTGAACCCATTCGACTCCAAGTTCAGCGCTTCGATCAGGTCGCGTGCGAGCAAAGATGAACCCGGCGTAAGGACCACACACTCGGTCACTCCGATGTCTTTTCCCCGGTCTATGATCCCCTGAACAACATTATCCCAATGAATTGTTCGAGTCAATAACTCTTCAACCGTATTTTGGAAAATCTCACTGGCGTTTGTCGCTTGAAAGGGCTGCCCGGTGTTGGTCGAAAACACGAGAGCACGCGGCATGTGCCTGACATCAAGTTGTTCGATTGACTTGGGTTGGATGATGCGATTGACATGCTTCTTTGTGTAGACATGTTTCGCGTGGCATAAGCCACCATAGACTGGCAGAGCAATGAACTTCCGGTCTCGTAGGAAGTCAGATGCGAGAAACATGTGCTTCAGTCGCGCCGGTGGTCCACTGACAGTCACTGATCCTCGACTCCAAGCACTGATAAAAACTTTGTTAAAGGTCGCGAATGTCTGTGTTTCAAGGTCGGAATCAGTAAATAGATCAACTCTGGCCAACTCGCAATATGCAACAAACCTCAACTTCTTGTATCAAATCAAGCTCGTTCTGCACTTCGTCATGGGAAGTTCCTGGAACAACGTATGCCCAGCTATCGCAATTATGCCCGCCAGTTGAAGGTTGCAGGTCTTGGGACACTTCTTTAACAAGAATACCTAGTCTGAACGCTATACGAACAGCCTCAGACCCAACAAATAGCAAGTCCCCCAATGTATGAGAGAGAGAAACGGCGGCAGCCGACAAAAGGCCAGTCCCCATACCAGCTGTATATAGGTCTATCCTCTGAGAATTGAATGAGCTCCCACTGCTGCATTCATAGTGTCTAAGAATGCACATAGTTAGCAGAAGTCTTGTCGGATTACTATATTGGTATTCGTCATACCCGATCAAGGTTGCAAGTTGAACTACACAAATGAGCATCCCGTTCACACAATCACCGAGAGGGCCACTGCGTAGGTCGTCACTGTCTGCAAGGCCAAATACTGTCTCAAAAGGCGGAAACAATGTTCTCAACTTGGTCGGCAATGATCGAACCTCCTCTCGGATGACCAAAGTGGCGGCTTCAATAAAGTTGGCCAAAAGAAGATGGTGTCTGTTTTTGCTGTGGTTGTGAAGCTGTCGGAAGACGTCCTTGGTACCCCCGTTAGGGAACTCATTGCCAAAGTAGCAGACCGTCATGTGAAGAAGTTCATCCGAGGACTCGGCAATAGAAGATGATTTCATACTTTGAAAAAGATCCATAGGGCTGGTTCCTATACATCCCATTCTATGAGCGGATAGTTCTTTTCGAAAATGAGTTACACTCATGCCACATGAGATTTATTAAATAAAATCCAACAGGACACATGGGCGCACGTATCCCAAAATGGAAAGACAGCGGGATCTGTCAAGCAAGGGGTCAACGCTTGTGATCAATGATCAATCTTCGGATAAGTTATGTTATCCGCAGTCGGAGATAGATGTAGAGAAACTAGCACCAAGGCATATATACTTGATTTTGCAGCGAACTTTCTCAACGCTCGACATGATATCACTTGTACTTTGTCTTCATTCCCCCGACGTGGGGCTTTTTCATCGGGAAATTATGCCCTTCCTAACGTCTCGATTTCCATTCCGGAGATAAACGACGTTTTTGCCTTGCCACCCCCTTACTGGCCACGCTTATTTGCCCCTTGCACGAGCTGTGGGGTTTCAGCTCTAGTTGTGTTAAGCACTGTGACTCGATTTGAAATCATTTTTATCTTCTTGTATCAAGACAAGACCTTCAACCTCCGGTCAATATGGCGCCAGGGGAGGGAGGATATCGTCAAATCAACAAAGCCTTGGATCTCTGCGTCTTTGAAGATTACTTGAAAGCCCAACAAAAGCGGATGTCAAAGTTGTTAGATGTGGAACAGGTCAGTCCACGAGTAATCCGTATCCTTGGACAGAATCCCGGAAAGGTGAGTCCAAGTTGTTGTGAAATTGGTGTTTCCATGTCAATGTCCAAGACGTCAATCAACAACTAAAAAAATGGCGTTCTATCTAGTTTACACTTCAAGGAACGAATACATATATTATCGGCACTGGAGCGAAGCGTCTTATCATCGACACTGGCCAGGGAATTCCAGCCTGGGCAGGATTAATTGCAGAAACACTGGCCACCAAAGATTTTTCAGTATCAAATGTCCTTTTGACGCATTGGCACGGAGATCATACCGGGGGTGTTCCCCATCTCATTCAGCTGTACCCGGAACTCTCTGATTTCATTTTCAAACATACACCGAGCAAAACACAGCAACCCATCTTCGATGGCCAAACTTTTACTGTCGAAGGTGCTACAGTGCGAGCCATCCACACACCAGGACACTCTAATGATCACATGTGCTTCATTCTAGAAGAAGAGAATGCTATGTTCACTGGAGACAATGTGCTTGGTCAAGGTACCACAGCAGTTGAACACCTCGGCACCTGGATGGACACACTACGCATTATGCAATCCCATAACTGCATCAAGGGCTACCCGGCCCATGGAGATGTGATACCGAACCTCCATTCTAAGATTGCGGGAGAGCTAGCAGGGAAGTTGCGACGTGAGCGTCAGGTGCTACGGGCTCTACATCAGATTCAAACTGGCCTGCGGGGTAGAAGGCTCTCGACCAAGGAGGTGGTTGTGGCGGTGCATGGAGAGAAAATTAGTGAACATCTCATGCAGAGAGCGTTGGAGCCCCTCATGGACGAAATCCTGAGAAAGCTCGCTGAAGACGGTATGGTTGGATTTGATATGAGAGGAGGTGTTAAAAGGTGGTTCGCTGTCACCTGAACCCACGAGATTATAAACTCTTGGTAGTTACAGACTGGCTCTAGCTTTTTTCACGATTTTTTTTGAAGCATATTAATTGCCATCACAGCTCGGAGGGCCTGGATTAATTATTAACTGCTTTGGTCTTATAAACCACGATCCAGGGCTCTTTTTTTGCAACTATTCATTCGTAAGAAACCCTTGGAATGTGTCGGAGAAGCGTACAATTCCCAGGCGCGTCAAGGTCGGGTTTTGGGGTAGTTGTCGTCACCCGCGTTTACCCCGACGGTAGGTTTTGCACCTGCATGTATACCGACAAGCCAAGCGCCCCTCTCTAACAGATCAGCCTACGTGTTGACCTGTTCAATGAGAAAATGCGCAGCTGTGAAGGCGTGAGCATTGTCAACCATTTGTCTGGAACAGCAATGCCCCCAAATCTAAGTGTATATCACTTCAGGTTTGGATTACCATATAGGTATCGCAAACCTGAAAGACAAATGAATATTATATCGGACTAAACCCAAAAGCCATTGGTGTCTAGCGCAACTTGACTACCGAAATACTGCCGAGATACTGCGATGCAGAACTATGACCCGACACGACGCGAGGGAGGGTAAATGTACCCCTTGGACATCCCCTCGCATGAAAGAATGTCAAATACAAAAGTCATGTCATTTTTTTTTCTTTTAAGAAGATCACATACTTTGAATTATACTTTTCTGTGCTCACATCCTCAATTTCAATTGCGTCTATATGCCAATCACGAACATGAATATAGGGCATGATCCAGAGATCCCCGAAATATCAGGGTTAGCTGAAAACAGGTTTCTCTGTCTAACGATATGTGGCTACCGCAAGCCCGGCATGAGTGAAGAAAATTATCACCACCACATGGTCAATGTGTCTGCACCCATGACAAAGGGACTGATGGTCAAGTACGGTATCAAGAGATGGACTCAGGTGAGCATCTTCGTCGTTGCACTCTGCTCTTCTCCTTCATGGATCTCTAGATCTGATCATTGGTATTTTCAGATACATAATCAAAAGTCCACCCGCGCCTTGATGAGCCAGTTGTTTGACCCGCAGATGGCAAATATTGCAGATTTCGATTGTTTCAGCCAGGTTGTCTTTCGAAGCATTGAAGACTACAAGCGTATGAAGCAAGATCCTTGGTATAAAGAACACCTAGCTGGTGACCATGAGAATTTTGCCGATACTAAGAGAAGCATGTACGTTTGTCTAGCAGGATATTAGAGACTATAATTGACCTAGACTAGGATCACCATCGGCTGGATTGAGGAGTACATCAGAGACGGAGAAATTGTAGATGGAATTGAGGCTTCCTAGATAAATATTACGTCCATTTATCAATTTTCTGTCTAGAGCGACCGAAACTGAGCAAAGGCAAGCTGCTTCGAATCAACCAGTGTTTTAGAAATACTACAGGTACCTACATAGGCGTTAGTCGTGTCACAGGACTCCCGGGCTTAAAAATGAAGAAATAAGAAATTTGCAATATGACTGAGAATTGCACTTTGGCTGAGGGACACCCCCCGAGAGGGTGGGGGGATCCCGTGACACCGCTATAGCAAATTATCACAGAAGGGGGGGGAATGACCCACTCATCCCGGTCGGCAGTCGGAATCAAGTAGAATGTACCGACTGCTCGGTCTATACCTTGAGAGAATATCCCGACGGTCTGATTGCTGATCAGTAACCACTTAGTAAAATGTAAATATATGGGCTATTCCACTTTTCTTCAATATTTACTGACTTTGACTTCTCAATTGCTGGCTTTCTTCCTTTCATAATCTGTTTCGCAAAGGAACGTAGATACACGTCTCTTCTGGGCTATATGCGGAGCAAAGAACGATAATATGCCCTCTTTCGGTGGTTCCGAGCACAAGGGAGGCAAGCAGTCAGGGGATGGCTTTGTCTGCAGCGCTCTAACAGCGTTCATTATTTGGGCTAAAAGTGACTTCTAGCGCAAAACTCACATCCTCGTATAGACGAATGTATAATGTCCCATATTTAGGCGAGATTGCGAAACTGTACTAAATCAAGCTAACTTGTGGTCGAACGACGTGAGGTGGGTATCGACACCTGACATTTCAGGTCACACGCCCCCCTATCTTTGCGCTCGGGTCGCCAGCTCCTAACGTTATCCTCGATCCCTGAACTATGCAATATGAACAAAAGCAATTCTGCAAGTCTAAACACCAAATGAAGCCGAAAAAGCCGTTGGAGTATACATATCAAAGCCTCATATTATCCACGTGAGCCCTCGCACAATTGCACATACGTCCAAAGCTGCCGATAAAATTCAAAATCAAAGCTGTGCTTGACGGGCGCTTTAACTATTTCGACCCATCAATTGATATATGCATCATTTGACTGGCCTTCTGAACACAAGGGGCTCTCCATCCTGAATTTCTTCTTGACCTGCCTCACTCCAAGGAAAGAAAAAAAAAAAAAAAAAAGCCACGCAAGGGGTCGTCATGTCGACGCATGAAACCTACGCCATCTTAGGCTCGACAGGGAATTGTGGCACTGCCCTCATCGAGAACCTTTTGAAAAGACCAAAATCTCGAATCCATGCATATTGTCGCAACCGCAACAAACTCTTGCGCCTTTTACCTGAAACAATTGGGAACGGGCGGGTAGAGATTTTTGAAGGCAGCATTCAGGATCACGAACTGTTAGCATCATGCATCCGCGACGTCCGGGCGGTCTTCCTAGTTATCTCCACTAACGATAACATTCCCAATTGCCGCCTTGCCCGTGATGCCGCCGATGCCGTGATACAGGTCCTGTCGGGTATGCAGGACGCCGCCATTATCAAGCGCATGCCCAAGATCATTCTTCTGTCGTCGGCTACCATTGATGAAAACTTTTCTCGGAATTTAAACTCCTTACTGCAATTTCTCCTACTCCGCTCGGCTTCTCACGTCTACCAAGACTTGATAGAAGCTGAGACGCTACTTCGTGCCCAGAAGGACTGGCTCACTTCTGTCTTCATCAAACCCGGGGCTTTATCGATTGATGTGCAGCGTGGCCATGCCCTTAGTTTGGTAGATGAGGAAAGTCCTGTGTCTTATCTCGACTTGGCTGCCGCTATGATCGAGGCGGCGGATGAAGACCAGGGCTGCTATGATATGAAAAATGTGAGCGTGATCAATACGAATGGGAAAGCAAAGTTTCCACTTGGAACTCCTGTCTGTCTTGCTGTTGGGCTTTTGAGACATTATTTTCCTTTTTTGCATCCTTATTTACCGATGAACATGGGCCCCCACTGGCCTTCATGATCAGAAGCATTCTATACTATGGGCGATTTATTGTAATATACAGCTGAAGTGGGTTTTTCGAGAATTCAGGCGTCAAGTCAAAGGGAGTGGCTATTTTGATATATTCGTAACAGGGATCATTTTTTTTCTCCCTTTTGCTTTTGATTCGTTTGTCCCATCGCAAGAATACATAACGTCATCGAGCGACACGATTCTTTTTTTAATATCAAGACTTGTGAGCCTTGAGGCTTTCAGGGTTAGGACTAATGTATAAAGCATTTGAAATTTGAAGGCCGACAACATATAGAAAATACATGATTGAAATTGTAGAAAGAATACCCTCGACTTGCTATTATCTTGAGCATTTTTATCAAGCGTTTGACTTTATATTGAACTAGATAATTGATTTGGCCAGGTGACTATGATAGGCCATTTGATAGACAGTTGAAGATTAGCATGCTTACATCAAATACTACCCCGATTGCCCATTGTACGCTAATTCACCATTGGACCTGACCTTTCCCCACTTTTCTCCAGGACCACACCCAAGCTGGAGTGAAAACGAGATAGACCATGCAATGATGAATTTCCAATATCAGAATACAATTCCTGGCCCTTTCTCTTTCTAGCCTTGAGTTCGCCGCACAGTGGGTGCTTCTTGCCATACCATTCTTCTGTGCTCCCTCTTACTCAAGTTCAATGCACGGATGAGGAGCTTGTACTCACCTGGCAATTCCCTCTCAAGGTCGCAAGGCCTTGTAGCAAATAAGACTGAAAAAGTCTATGATTGATCAGCGGCTCTTCAATATACTTTCGTCTGGGAAATTAGACCTAATATCACTGCAGTAGTAATAGATATACCTAGGGACGGTGGAGAATTTGCAGTATTTCCCAGCCATATATACCAAATTCATTGCTTTCATCGGTGAAAAAGCTCAACTGACGGCGAATGGATGGTGTATTTCATTGTTCGTTCAGAAGGAAACACGCATTTACTGAAGGCAAACGACGGAGACCTTATTCCTCAGGCATATGTCGGCCAAACATGTCGTGACGTTCACCCGAAATCTCCGGCTGAATAATACGAAGAAATTTCTTTCATTTTACCGCTACAATATGGGTTGTTTTAGCGTTGTTGTTCCCTACAAGCTACATATCCGTGTTTGATTTCCCCTTTCTGTTCGCCAGCAGCTTTAAAAGGTATATCCTGAAGAGTCGTGTAATTTGCTAAATCTTGCACGTATGAATAAACATTGAATATAAAACATTTGCAAAAAAATTCGCTTATATGAAAATTGAAGATTTACAAAGAGCGCGGTGACAATCCATGGAAGTTCTTGACGGCCCGAAGGGGGCACGGATGTGAGTGCCAGCCAACCAGAGCGTTTGTTTGGAGGTCCAACCCTACATATTCCTAGAAGACTAACTACACATGTACAAGCGTGGTTTTGATATGAATCCAGAGAGGCATTACTTGAGTTGCGGTTTCCCCACTGCTAGAGGTGTGTTTTCTAGTACAATCTCTTGTTCTGTGCATCTTCCGTGGCGCTGCAGTTTGGCTAGTTGCCAAACTGATAGTGACCATGAGTGGAAATTTGCCTCACCCTCCCCTATCGTCAACCCGGCCACCCACGTCTGATCTTGTAGACGACGTAGCCCTCTTCAGCTATGACTGGAATACGCCCGGCAATTTGCAGGAGGATTCATCCGATCCATCATCCACCACAGCATCCGAAAGTTCAAACCCCTTCTACGAGTCACACGTCGACACTGCGAAGCAAACACCCAATCCGAAAATCGCCATTCCTCGAGCCACAAACACAAAACCAATATCCAATCCTGGCCGAGTCTCCCGAGCATGTGTAAACTGCCGGGAGCAAAAGGTGAAATGCAGTGGCCACCGTCCTACGTGCCATCGATGCCAAATGTCCGATGTGACATGTATCTATGGTGATCGCAAGCGTGAGAAAATGGTCAAGTGCGTTGTTCAGATAAGATGCAAACACACACGCATCTGACGTGGTGTCTAGACAACTTGATGATTTGACAGCTCAGGTCGAAACGTACGAGAACCTCCTGCGAAATATCTATCTCCATCCCGATCATCATCCTGACACGTCTGTCAATCAATCCGGCGCAGCAGACGCACATTCTCAGCCACTGAGCCAAGTCAATATATCATCCATTTAACCTCATGCTAGTATCTAACAATCTCTAGATTTCAACCGCTTCTTTGGCATCGACACTTCCCCGACGAGGATCAGACAATGCCAACACACCATCTTACACCAGAAGCCACGTGGATTTCGTCGATGAAGATTTTAACCGTGATGCAGAAGCGCAAGCTACCGGTTTCATCGGTGGACACTCGGCCATAAAGTGGCTGCACCAGCTCATGCGGTTTCTTGAAGAAAAGCACCCGACACCAGGCAGCCTCCAGAAGGACGAAGACATCAAATCACTGTCATCTGTGAACTACTTTCTTGATGAATCAGGAATTGTAGTCTCAGATAATGTGACTATAATGGAACGACCGTCGCAAGCAATCGCTGATCAACTTGTCGACAACTACTTCAGTGTCACACACGAGTCTTTTCCGTTTCTTGGGAAGGGTCTTTTCATCAGTCAGTGCCGAGCTTTCTATTCGAAATCAAATCTACGACCGGGAAGAAGGTGGATGGCGGTGTTGAACATGGTGTTCGCCATTGGCGCAAGACATTCTTGCCTTGCATCTTGCCATGCTCTGCACGACCATGACGGCCGTGAAGAACATGCAGTATATTTCTCACGGGCATGGCAGCTCAACACGCATGATGCTGCATCGTTTAGCCATCCCAATCTACAGCAAGTACAAGTGGAAGCACTGGCCTCTTTCTACCTTCTTTCTCTTGGACAAGTCAACAGGTGGATGCATCTTCCTTATTTAGATAGATCATTTTTCTCCGGGCAAAAACTGATTTCTTTATGATTCTCCAGGGCATGGAGAATGTGTGGCATCGCAGTACGCTCGGCGCAGGCTATGGGTATTCAACTTCGCGATGAAAGTCCTAGCACCTCAAATCTGTCCAAAGAAGCTAGGTATCGACTCTGGTGGGGTCTTTACTTGTTAAATAACCTTGTTTCTGGGATAACTGGTCGTCCATTTGGTATGCAGAGGGCAGACTGCGCTACACCCCTTCCGGTGCCTTATAGAGAGGAGGAATTTGGAGAGGAGCATGTCATGCAACTTCTTACAAATAGTGAATCCCGGCGCATTTTGATGTCATCCTTGCATTTCCAATTGCCCAGGAAGGACATGTTGGACAGCCCCATAGCTCAAACCCCCATCCATGTCGCGTCTAGAGAGGAAGGACGCAATGAGCAGGCTCGGGCCACTGCGGCACAGTACCTGTCGATGAAGGCGTCACTGTATTTTACATACTCCGTTGACTTGGCGGCCATCATGGAGGAAGCAATCGGCACTTTGTTCTCCCAAATAGCTGCTCCGAGATCGTGGCTGCAAATTGAACTTGCGACTTCGGCACTCAATGAGTCTGCTGAACGTTGGCTCTCTCGGCTTCCTGTGTCCTATCAATTCACAGGATCTGGAGTAAACAGACCTGATGTCTTGCAACACACAAGTCTTGCGTTCCAGTTCTATTCCACCAGGCTCGTGATCACGCAGCCATGTCTGCATCGTGTCGTGTACGGGGCACCGGAAGATGGCCCACCAAGCACTCTCTGCAGCTCCATGGCGGCCACATGCATTCAGGTAGCAGGTCAAATACTCGATCTCCTACCGAGCGACCCGGATGTCGCGTGGCTGTATGAATGCTCTCCGTGGTGGTGCATGCTTCATTATATCATGCAGTCTGTGACTGTGCTAATGATGAACCTTGTGGTTCGGCCAAAGGAGGGTACAGCGGAGAGTGCCAACATTGGGGCAATGATCAGAAAGGCCATCCTATGGCTGAGCAACATGGCTACCAAGGATCCTGCCGCAATGCGAGCTCGGCTTCTGTGCATAGATATTCTATCACGGCATGGCTTGAGACCTAGCATGGAAATTGATGCCGAATTCTAAGACACGGTCCCCTAAGACTATCAGGTCATTCAATCAACGATGACTCCACTTATGTGCTGATCCTCCACAGTGAGTTTTCTTTTTTGATTCTTAGCCGTGAAGGGAACTTGCGTTGTTTTTTGAATCATCATGTGTGGTATCCCCATGGGTAAAGAGCGTGACATGACATATAAACCTTTCAAGTATGATATCCGGTGGAAACAGTGGGGGTTTCAATCTTGTTGTAGATTCTGGGAACATGGGCGAAGCAAAAAGAGCTTGCGCAATTCATCACCCAAAGAATTCCTACTTTGTATCAACAGGTCTAAGCTGGACCCTAATATCCCCAACAAAACCGAAGAGAAGCCCAATATACTATTTGTATAGCCCCGCGTCAGCAAGGGGGTCTCTATGTAGGCGCGCCGTTGGATTCGTGCCCCAACTTGAGTACAACACGCAATACCCCTGACCTCTGCAATGTTTCAATGATAGACTTTCCTGAAGCGCAAGACGCAACTCAAATCCATGGATCAACATCTGAGCTCAGATTATGGGTTTCATTACTCCAGGGTTTAGCCACCCAAGATATGGTTCCAACGGATCTACCCGCTAGATCGGTGGCAAAAGGGCCGAGCTTAAGTTGATTAGCGCCCATGCATGTGCCTACAAATCGAGTCACGAGTCCTCTCCAGTAGAAAAGGGTACCACAAACAAACAAAGAAAAATCATAATTAGAAGGCGCTATCGGTTCCTTCCCTTGGGTCTGTGGCTTGCTTTAGATCATTTGATTTCTTGGTCCTGGCTGTCGGCATATCATCATTTATCTACAATTTTACGTTCTGATTGACAGTTCCATGGAGATTTGAGACCTTGGCATATCTCTGTCCTCAAAAAAATATTGTCGTTAAGTCTTGCTCTCCATACCAGATGCAAGGTTTCTATATATGTTTCAAAATGTTGATGATATCCAACGACAGACGCGACAGACAATTCTGCAAGTCTGTCTGCATCTGGCCCAAAGCAGTGACAGAAAACTCATCGGGATTTGTGCTTCCCTCAAAAGCTGTTCTGGGCGCAGAGCAATGTCCCGGCCCAGTTCTGATTCCAGGCGCATGTTCTCTACAAGTGTCAATTCGCAATGCAAGCCTAGCCAATAATACTTGTACGTGATGTAGCTCACTAAGGACCATCTGAGACGTCTTGTGGCTCGATGTCGTCCTATATGGTGGAAATTGCCCTGGTACAGGATGCATCTGCGCCGCTGCACGGTATCGCTCCAGAATTCTCAGAGTAATTGTGGACAACATGGTCAATAGGTAACCCCTTTCCGCGCACGAGCATTTCAAGATATTTGTGACGACCTTGATGAACTGCTTATTCTCCACAAGGACTATTTGAGTTCGTTGAAGAGGCGAGATGTCATCGGTATCTGTGGTCCCAACGCACGGGCTCATGAGATATGAGTTAGATGACAATGTATCGAATTTTGGTATTATAGGAGAGAAGAGTCTTTTCATGAGGCAAAGAACATCTTCCATGCAACGGCACCTTGACTCTGTTTCCGGGATGCCACTAGAAGCATGGATCGCATAGGCTGTTGGTTCTTGTCGTTCTGCTGCCAAAGAGGAAGAGTCCGAGTTAGAGTTGCGATACTGAGAGTTCGTGCAAAAGGAAGGCTCTAGGTCACCTTCATCCGAGGTGCAAAGCTCAGTGGCATTGTGAGTCGCTTGGTTAAAGCTTGAAAAGCTACAGTCAAACGACCCAGATTCCGGGAACTCCACTGGGAATGTCAAGGGACCGCTAGAGAATTTGTTTATCTCAGGTCTTTCTGGGTAAACTCCAGTTTCAAGAGCAGTCACAGGGTCCAGAACTACCGCCGGACGTGAGGAAATATGGGTCATGCTGGATAGTCTGGTGGACGCTACCAAGGACGCGTTCAGATCTGGGAGCGTAGCCGATGTATCTGGTGAGTACCAGGCTGTAGCTAGCCCACTTTGAACAGTGGGGGTTCTTGAATATCGCATTCCAGTGTCGCTGTCATTCCAGTCACTATCTCGCTTGCGTCCAGGTCGTTTTGGTACAGAGTATTCACATGCGATGCTTCTCTTCGCGCACCGTGAGCAAGATGGCTTCTCTTTTGGGCATTTAACTTTAGACAAGGCACATGCGTCACAGCTATTTCGAAGTTTGGACGCCGTGGAGGTAGATTTGCGTCGTGCAGTTTTGACACTGGACATTGAACTCGGTATTGAGGTAGACTGCTCTTCATAAAGTAATTAACATTCCGAACCATGGCTTCCTGAGAGATCTCTCGGTGTTCTTACCTGATTTTAGGCTTTCGTTTCAAAATATGAATATGGGGCGGTCCACCTGGTTTCGATCAGGCCTCTTATGATTCGAGGAGCTTTGTTACGGTGTGTCCTGGCTTTGTCTTCGGTAGCTGAAACGACCAAGTACCCCGAGGCAGTACTTGTCAAATGTCTATACAGCGGGAGCGATGCAATGATCAAGTTTGAACAATGGACTCGTTTAGCGCTTCTAGGGGTGGTAGTTAGCCTAACACCAGAGGTTCCGCTGAAACTCCAGCCAAAGCCTGTTGCTTCTGATCATTTCTCTTCCTGAGTTGCAGCTATCCCACAGCTCTCCAGTACTAGATCAATAGCGGTTATGTGGTGCATAAGGCTATACTTTTCATGTGCCAAGGCGAACGGTGGGTAGCAGATGAACAGGAGCTAACGAACCGGAAAGAGTTCTTTTCTCTCCTGTTGTGATGCAACGCAAATCCTTACATTGTACAGCGGGGAAGTCCGTTCCACAGGTGATGAACAGGCTTCGCGTCTGATCAGCGCACAAACCACACATCGGCCACGTCCCAAGAGTCTCTAGCGGGTGATCTTTGACAAATTTAACTTGAGTGGTCATAGATGAAGATGATATGACGGTCGTATTAGAAAAAAGACATTTAGTGTTGAATTCGCTAAGAATGTTACTGATGCTTTTCATAAAATTAGTAGTGTAAATGCGTGCTTCCTACTCTGTACTGAGAAAATAGTTGGACTTAAACTTTCAGTTGACTAACTAATGAAATGGGACGGCTCGATGGGCAGTCTGGCATAGCAGACAGGTCGATATCATAGAAGACCTGGAAACACTCCCAGGCCATGCGTATAGCTCTCGAGGACGTCTGTCGCATTCACCCTGCTATTACTTCATGTAGAATGAATCTGATGAAATGAAAGTGGTGTGTATTCTCTGCTCTCCAGCTGTCTAGGTTCTAGCAATAAAAAAGGACCAAAGGCTTGCCAAGACATGAGAGGCCTGAGGTCTCTACACTAACTAATTAAGTCGATACTTCCCAGGAGAAACTCATCCTCATCTCCCTCCCTTCTCTCTCATGTCGTTTTCAAGTTAACATATCATCGTGTTATTCACAGGGTGCAGTATGGAACAACCCGGGCTAGGATGCCAACATGTGGCCAGGAATGCGCACATTGAGATGTGTGGCCTGGGCCCACGAACATGACGACGCCCTCAGTTTCCTAACCTCCTCGCCCTACAACAATCGAATGTGTAGACCCAAACAGTCAAATAGCACCCAGCTGCCCAGTGCAAACCGTCACAGACGATCGTACCCACTCGCAGCCGAATAACGGGGCAAAAATCCGCCGGGCCCCATTCCATTCTTGCACCACGACTCAGCATATAACCCCGGCCGAAACAATTCGCGCAGTGAAGACTCGCTTGGATACTGAAGCTTCGATCTGAGCTGAATAAGAACCCAATCTCGCGTATCTAGAGAGTATACAGGGACCGATCGAGAAACCGCCACCACATGAGCTCTACGCCCTTTGCACGACAACCACCTCACGATCAAAATCTATTGAAGGAGCATGTTCATCTCCTTACCCCGCATCAAGATGATGTATGAGTTCCACAGTATACCGGGCCGGGTGAAGGTAGCTTTATATCGGCAAGTTACGTTATAAGCCACGCAATTGGCTGTTTTCCGGACTTCGGGGCGTTCCGATGCGCAGCAGAGCTTCCAGAGTTACAGTTTAACGTAATGCGGCTTGAGCACTTAGCAATTGCTCTGAAGGACCCGCAAATTGGGCGACTCTCATTTGTTTCTTCGGACATCGTGATGGATCCCGAGAAAGTCCCGGCCCGGCAACGCGGGGTCCCCAGGCCGATCATCCTCCTGGGGAAATGGGACCAACCATTTGGGGAAGTCCAACGCGATGCACCAATTCGTCAAATGAGCCAAAGGGCCCCATGCTTGTCTCACAACCCCAGATTTGACTACTTCCTCAATTGAAACTCTCCGTCCTCCCCTGAATATTCGGAAATGACCTCCGACGAGGTCACCAGCCTACAAAATGAGCCGAGAACAGACAAGAAAGATGTCAAAGAGCCAGACCGTATAGGTTCTACTGGCAACCAGGACGAGGAGTCTGAGGAGAAACATAGCAATGGGGAGACTCACGAATTGCCCGAGCTGCAGCGCAGGTTGAAGAGCCGACATTTGCAGATGATCGCAATGGGTAGGAAGTGAAACTTCTCAACTTTGGATACTATTCTGACTCTCAGGCAGGTGGTGCAATTGGGACTGGTCTTTTCATTGGCAGCGGTACTGCCATTGCAACAGCTGGCCCCGTGGGTGCCTTGATTGCCTTCAGCTTCGTGGGGTCGATTGTCTATTCCGTCATGACAGCTCTGGGTGAAGTAGCTACATATCTACCAATTCCAGGAGCATTTGCTGCTTATGCTACACGACTAGTCGATCCGAGTCTGGGCTTTGCGATGGGCTGGGTTTACTGGTTCTCCTGGGCGTCGACATTTGCCCTTGAACTGACTGCGACCGGTCTGATTATCCAGTATTGGGACGAGCAGATCCCGATGGCGATTTTCATTGCTATCTTCTGGGTTGTGATCATCATCTTGAATATGTTCCCAGTGAGCTGCTACGGTGAAGTCGAATTCTGGCTCTCGAGCATCAAGATCATCACAGTCGTCGGGTTCATGATCTTCGCTATTTGCATGAACGCTGGCGTCGGCAAAGAGGGATACATCGGATTTAGATACTGGATGCACCCCGGTCCCTTCCAGCCTTACCTGATCACGAACCCAGAGCAAGACGCCCTGGCCAAATTCATCGGCTTCTGGGCTATTCTCATCAAAGCCGGATTCTCATACCAAGGAACAGAGCTTGTCGGCATCGCTGCAGGAGAAACAGAGAACCCAAGCAAGAATGTCCCATCTGCAATTCGCAAAACCTTCTTCCGAATTGTATTCTTTTTCATTTTCACCGTTTTCTTCGCTGGCATCGTTGTCCCAGCCACAGATAAACACCTCACGTCCAGCGATGGAAACAGCGCCGACGCAAACTCATCCCCCTTCGTCATTGCTGCAAACCGCGCAGGCGTCAACGCCCTACCGAGCATCATCAATGCGGTCCTGCTGACCGTGGTCCTCTCAGCAGCCAATTCAAACGTCTACAGCGGTAGCCGTATCCTAGTCGGCCTAGCAAACGAAGGCTTCGCACCCCGCTTTTTCCTCAAGACAACCAAGCACGGTGTCCCATATGGAAGCGTCGGCTTCACAGCCATTTTCGGCCTATTGGGATTCCTGAACCTAAGCAATTCAGGAAGCACCGTTTTCAACTGGTTGATGCAAATCGCCGGCCTGGCAGGCTTTATCACCTGGTCCTCGTTGAACATTTGCCATCTGGCGTTTATGAGAGCGTTAAAGGCACGTGGTATCTCTCGCGATACTCTTCCCTACAAAGCGACTTGGCAGCCGTTCTTCTCGTGGTATGGTCTCTTCTTCAACGTCTTGATTATCATCACCCAGGGCTTCACGGCTTTCATCCCGACCTTCAGCGTCACAGACTTTTTTATCAATTACCTTAGTCTGATTCTGTTCGCTGTCTTATATTTCGGCCATAAGATTGCCTTCCGGTCACAGGTTGTGAAGCCTATTGAGGCCAATATTGATACTGGTAGGTATGAGCCCGAGTATGGGGCTTAAGTGCGGAAATCTGATGCTATTCTTTGAGGGAGATATTATTACAGCAAATAGACGCACATCTATCAATTTGTTTATTCTTATTTTATCTTGCGCGGGATTAAAGTCGAACTATGTAGTCAAGCCAAGAACCTGGGTGCACGAAACATGCAACCGACCAAACCTGTAATATCTTGTAGTATTTAAGTATAAGTTTTTAAATAAATATCAAAGCTCTCGGTCCATTGGTACTTCTTAGAGAATTCCATAATGTAAAATATGTAGCACAGAGTGTCCAAGGTGTGTGTGTGTGTGTGTGTGTCTTACCGATGAGAACAGAAATATATAATTTGCTTTCGCTGCTCGGATAAAACGTTCTTTGTCAAGCTCTTTCTCATAGATATCATGAAAGGTCTAATATTCTTTCAAATGAACCGTTCTAGTAAGGTATGTTGAACTCAATTAACCGATTGGTAGCATGTTTCTCGCCGATGCACTCGAGAATATCGTTTCCGAGCTAGTCCAGCCACAACGCATTATCTACTAAATAGAAGATGATTTGATTTATTGATCAAATAGACAAGCTTTTGATGCTGGAATATTTGCTCAATTCGGCCATTTGCTGTGCAAAAACCCGTAAAAAGTCCAATACAAGGTCCTATGATACAAATAAAGGAGTATTCAAAGTATGTAAAAAGCAGGCAGACATATGTATTACGTATCTACCCAAGTATACAAGGGATAGAAGAAAAAAACGTATAGATCAAGCAAATTGAAAAGAAGCCCCCAAAATTCATTTATCACCATTCCACCATTGAACTCATGCCATTAACAAATCATGGAACCCAATTCCCCGACAAGCCCGAACCACACCACTCCAGCAGTACGGACTATCACATCAGCTATTCCTCAATCGATTTACAGACCGAGAGCAAGCACACCAGCCAAGAGACCGACGGCAACGGGGGCAGCACCGAGAGCAACACCAGCACCGGTGGAGGGGGTAGCAGAGGCCGAAGCAGTACCGCTAGCAGTACCGGAGCCGGAGGCAGCGGTGGTCATGCCAGAGGCAGTGGAGGTGCCGGAGGCAGTGGTGGTAGCGTCGGTGGCGGTAGTGGTGGTGGAGCCGGACTTGGTGGAGGTGGAGGATCCTGCGGCGGAAGTGTCAGTTGCGGACACAGCAGAGGAAGAGGAAGACTCAGTGCTGCTTGCGCTAGAGGTTCCAGAGGTGGCAGCACTGGTGGAGGTGGAGGAGGATGCACCAGTAGATGTAGAAGAGCTCGAGGCAGACTCAGTCACGTTGAATTGGTTGGACTGGGCGAGGATGCCGGTGTTTTCCTCGGAGGCGGACTCCAGGTTGACCTGGTAGCCCTTGCCGTTGGTGATATCGGAGAGGCTGTCAATCTTGTAGGAGCCCTCGGAGGTCTTGATGTCGGAGGCGACCTTCTTGTGGACGGGAGGGTAGACGGCGTTGTTGGAGATGTAAATGTTGACGCTGGAAGCGTCGGTGCTAGGCTGGGTTAGATATCATGCTCGTAGATTGGGCGCATTCTGAAGCTATATGCTTGATTGCTATGGTATATGGTATACATACTTGACGGAAGTCCACTTGACAGTCAGAGAGTCGGAGGTGTCAACCATGGCACCCTGCTCAGGCTCAATGACCTTAAGAGCTGGAAGAGAGTCAGTCAAATGATGCGATAACAAATCATAGCACAGAATTTCGCTTACCAGAGACGGAAAGTGCCAGAGGCAGAACAGATAGAGCGAGTGACAGACGCATGATGGCTGATTGTTAACGAGTGAATGCAAAAGCGAGAGACTTGGAAGAAAAAGAAGATGCGGATGAAGAGAAGAAAGAGAAGATGAGGATGCGAGAGGATGTTTAAATTAGGCAAACCAGATCGACGAGGACCCTGATCTTAAATAGGAAAGTACCTATAATTCTTTTCTATATCCAAGATCCTGATAGTATACTCCCACAAAACGGCACAAAAATACACAAAAATGGGACCCCCGTCCCCAGTATCTAATAATATCTAAATCAATTACTTGAGAAAGTGGGATGTAACTGAGCCTCGGACACGCAAAACAGGGTCTTACTGCAAGCTAGTCTCAGGACACCGGAGGTCAACTCATACAGTAGCATACAGAGTACAGTATATGCACCAACAATAGTATTGGACCGATAAAGAACAAGCTAAGACAAGCCACTAGTGACTCTTGGCATTAATTGCTTTTTATTTTTTTTACTCTTGTGGATATTACAGTGCAAATACACCCGGCCATTTACCCGTAGACCCTGGTATCACGTATTTGCAAAACAAAGCCACGGTATCACGCCATGGAACCAAGCGACAAGGCTAAAATCCGAAAGATAACACCAATGCAACATAATCCCAGTAAGGGGTAAAAGAGAATTTCCACGTGCATTGCATTCCAGATAACGTTAACGGAGATAGAAAAAAGCTCAGCACATGGCCAAGACACGTTTTCTTTTTGAGGAATGTCTCAGGGCATTGATTTACCGGTACGGCGAAATCGATTTCCAGTTCGGTGTCTTATTGACTAAGACTCCACAGATCCATTTCGGTTTTTTTCAGGGTTCATGAGACAATCCAATTTCGCTTGACATGTCAACCCACTCTCCAGTTCGGGTACGGAAGAATTGTGCCGTAAGGTAAGGAAAAATTCTCAGACCCCCCAGACCCCGATGGTACATGTACATGGTAAGTTAGTGATTAGGCAGACAGTGTCTCACACTCACCGAGGTTGTGCCGGATAATAAATTCTGGTACCCTGGGCCAACATTGGTAATTCTATGATGCTATTTGCCTCTCTAAGGCGCCACATCTGCTGCTCTACTCATACTGTAGTTGTTGGTTGGTTTTTGCGGGTATGTTCGGTGTTCCCCTTTTGGAAATGTGGGATGATTTTCTCTTTTTCCTATTTTGAGGAAATACGAGGTCGGGTTGCACCGCATGACATGATATGTACTTGTACAGAATGTGTATGATATAATTTACAGTGAGATTTGATTCTATTGTCGTGACAGAGTATTGGGTATTGTGTAAAAGAATTAGTTGTAGATGTTCACGTCACTGCCACATCAGAGTCAGAGTCAGCCACCAAAGTAAGTCAAACGCATAGCTGAATCGAGAAGAACCGGGAAGAAGGGAAAAAGAAAAAGAAAAAGAAAAAGAAAAGGGGAAACATACAAATCGCGCCTCAAACCATCCCGACTCAAAGCCACCGCCTCAACCCAGATGCTAGCGCTCATCGCTGCAACAGTGAAGTACCCATAGCCCTTCTTGTCAACGACGACGGGCTTCACATCCGGCCGTAAGATGTCCACCCACTCCTGATATGCACGATCCCTTCCAACATACATGCGCTGTACGGCTGAGCCAGCATTGCTGAGAACACAGGCAAGACCAGATACATGACGGGCGTTACCGTAGCGGACGAATCCTGTATTGTGGTCAGCTATACCAAGGCTGAGTGATGGGACCCTCCTCGTGTTCCGAATTGGGTAAATGAAAGGAGGTGGATAAGTGAGACAAACCTATGCAGTTTGGCTGGTTGAAGTAGTCCTGTTGTTCGCCGTAGGCGTAAAGTTTGCGTGCTTGGGTTATGAGTGGCAGGTTGCCACTGCAGGCTGGTGTCATTAGGTCTTTGACATTGGCGCGGATGCCGTAGAGGTCGCCGTAAAACACGCAAGGGTGGCCTTCTTTGCGGAGAAGGATTATGGCGTACGCTAGAACCTTGAAGGATGGGGTTACAGGGGTCTGTGGTGAGTTTGTTAGATTGGTTGGGGCTCTGGGGGGCCTAGTTGACTCACCTCGAGCATCTGTCCTGGTTGCTTTTCGGGAGTTAGATGAATATGAACGCCACAAAAGACTAGTCTAATGTTTTGGTACTTACCGTATCATGGTTTGAAACGATAGTCTGGGAAAGTTAGCGTTGACCTCTTCAATTGAGCCTCCACGAATCCGAAGTAAACTCACCACAGCAAGGTCCGGCCGACACTGTACCAAAGTGTCCTTCAAGATGCCACGAAGGTCCGGCGATTCCTGATGTGACAACTTGCAAAACTTCTGCACAAGAGGAACGTCGTACGCCGCAAGGCTGTACTCGGTGTCCTTGAGATACTGCAAAAGAGCCTTGACATTCCCAGTCCAATACTCACCAATCACAAAGAAATCCGGATTAGCCGTTTCCCGCACATGCTCCACGAATGCACGCTGGAAGCCAACAGAGAAATGCTTGGCTGCATCCAGCCTCATGCCACTCAGACTCAATGCGTTGGTGATCCAAGTTCCCCACTGTAAGAGATCATCACGAACCGCGGGGTGCGCCAGGTCGAGATCGGCGAACATGAGATAATCATAGTTTCCGTTCTCAGTGGAGACATCCTGCGCCCAATCCTTGCCGGGGCCGGTAATCTTGAAGATGGCGTTTTCCTTGCTCTTGTCATCCCAGTCAACGCCGCTGAAATGTTCCCAGCGGTATTTCATACTGCTGTACTTGTCACCCCGGCCTTGGAAATCAAAACCTGTCCAGCCATTGACTTCAACTGGATTTGACAGCTCCACATCTCTCTCTATCACCAAATTAGCGCCTCAACCATAAAGAATAGCAAGAAAAAGACAAAGAAAAACTCACGTTTCGGATCAACCTTAACAGCAGGAAACGCCTCCGGAAAATCAGCACCAGCCTTATGGTTAAGAACGGCATCCCAAATAACACCCATGCCGAGCCCGCGCGCTTCAGAAAGGAAAGACTCAAGATCACCCCTAGACCCCCATTTCGTAGAGACAGCACCCTTCTGATCAAACTCGCCGAGATCATAAAGGTCATAGATGTCATACCCATTCCCATTTACATCCATACCCTTACAACCAGGTGGAATCCACAACTGGTCAACGCCAATGGCCTGATAACCAGGTAACGCGTTTTGCAAACGACGCCAGTGCTGGTGGTCTGCAGGGACATGCCATTCAAATGTTTGCATGATGAGCTTGTTATCAGGGGCATTCCATGAGGGCAACGATTCCAGATTTGAGGCTGATTCTGTGCATGTTGTTAGCTACGGACTCTTGTGGTTTTTTTTTTTAAAAAAACCACCAGGGACGTTATTGGGCGCGTTGAATGGACCGATATTCTAACCTTCTATCTGTCTCCAATGCGCTTTCTGTGCGCGCCGTTGGGCGCCAGTACACCATGCCAAAAAAGACGCCATAATCGGACTGGTAGTGTCGATTGTCGCGTTGAGGATGCGTCTCCGTCAGGAATGGGGAGCCATTTCCCATTCGGGCGTAAGCGTCGGATGCGAGAAAGAAGTGGGTCCGACTATTTTTGGGCGGTGATAAATACTTTACCTTGTAATTTGTTTACAATACGGCTATGGATCTATGTGAGACTTGATTTTCGCAGGTACCGGAGAACTCCGTACACACAAAGGATAGAATTCTTCGATAGGTTTCCAGAAGGTCCACTCGGTCTCACGAAACTTACTGAAACCGTTAACCTTAACCATTGTAGCCTAGGTAGGGTTGGTAATGGAGATGTTGATCTGTGCGCGGCATGTCCGGCTTGTCACTATACAAGCCTTCCGTAGGTAAGTGCTTGGCGCTGGAGTTGACTGTTATGCATGATTAAGGTGTGTCACTTGATTAAGTATATGCGGTTTGTTTTTGAAGGTTCAAGCTTTCCGTGCGCTTTCTGTGCGGTCGGGATTTATATCAATGGTGGTTGCATTGCATATATATATATATGCATGCAGAGGTTGCCAAATTTGAAGGAGTTGATAAAGTATATTCAGTCAATGAGACGCTTCGTTTTTCGTAGGAGATATAAGAGTAAATCAAAGTACTGCAGTTGAAAGACATTAAGACGAGAAAGAAGGAAAGCAACAATTGCCGAAAAAAGGTGACAGGCTTTGCTATGCGACAAAAAAGAAAGATATACAGTGAGAAAATAATATGCTACAAGAAGGGATATCGTCGCAAGCCCAAACAGCCGTCGTGAAAGAGGCCGACGCAAAAGAAACACCTAGAAATTCCGTTTTTCGAACATGCTCAAAGGATCATCACAATACTCGTCAATGCAAGACACAGAGAGGCTAAAGCTGTAGTTAGTGGTGAAGAAGCGATGACCGAGGAAGCAGAAGAGGCCACGCCATTCTTCAACTGGGCCAAGGTCACGTTCTTGATTTCGTAACCACAGAGACCACTGCCTTCCATGTATTTCACAGGCCAGAACACCCGAGGCTCGCCCTTGTTCATGGCGACTGTGATGGAGCCAAATTCATCAGGTGTGTACTTTTCGCAATTGAGGATTTCCATGATTTCGGTGCCGGCGTTGTAACTGTTGCTCAGGGCCACGTTGTAGGCGCCACTTTCTGAACCTTGGGTTGACAGCATCATGATAACTTGTCGACCTTCGACACCTTTAGAAAATGCAAGTTCACTTGCGCCTTGGTAGACAGTGTGTGTTGGTTGGTCAAAGTAGTCACTGCCGAGGGCGTTGACGTGTTTGCGGAGCTTGTTGAGTTTGGCGATTAGTTGGTAAAGCTCAGATTCGGTGTTGTATTTCGTGAGCCAGATGGCTTCTCGGTCGTATGGTGGATCGGCGCCCTTGAGGTGCTGTTCTTGACCTTGGTAAATCATGGGGATTCCGTCGAAGAGGAGTGTGAAGACCAGTACGTTTTTGGCCGTCTGTAAGTGGCTTGGTTAGTAAGAATGACTTGCATATGCAAGATGGGTTGCATACCGCCGTGTCATTAGACATGCTACCGATACGAGGCTTGTCGTGATTCTCTGAGAAAGAAACAAGAGCGTTGACATCCGTGCAAGCCTGTTTCATGGCCTCCACCTCGAGAGCCAATGCACTTGTGTTTCCCATCGTAAAAGCTTGTAGCATTTGGAAGTAGATTGGGTAATTTGGCATACTACAAATGTAATGGGCCTGGTAATCCGAGATGATGCTAACCGCACCTTCGAGAACTTCTCCAGTACTGAATACGCCAATATCGTTGGTAAATGTCTTGAGGAAGTTGGCGTCGACGTGCTTGGCGGCATCAATACGGAGTCCATCAATAGAATATGTCTTGATGGCGTCCTTGGCCCAGTCGATGAGAAGCTTTTGGACATCTGGGTGCTCGGTATAGAGATCCGGAAGTGGGACGTTGAGATCACCAGTCTGACAGAGTTGCGCATCGGTGAAGTTGTTCCAATCCTTAATTTTGCAGTAAGGATGGAAGTAGTCCTTGTTGTTGAAAGGGTCGAAGACCGAGTAGTCGACCTCCTTAGCCGGGTCGGTGCCGTTGGGAATGATCTGGGCCATGTTGTTGATCACCGTATCCATCATCAGATACATGCCACGGGCATGGAGGGCATCACTAAGATCGAGCAGATCTTGGTGCGTACCGAAGCGTGCGTTGAGAGCGTTCAAGTTGACGGGCCAGTATCCATGGTAGGCCTCACCGTACGAGACGCGACCTTTAATGTTGTCGATGATAGGCGAGATCATCACGGCATCGAAGCCCATGCCTTCGATGTAGTCGAGTTGGTTAATGGTTCCCCTCCACGTGCCTCCGCAGTAGAGGCCATCTTTGGTGCTGCAGGGAGAAGTTGTCGAGTTATCAGTGCGGGCAAAACGGTCAGTCATGGTCTGGTACACGGCTCTTGGCTTCCAGTCGGCCGTTGACGCGGCGGAGGTCAACGAGACCAGGCCCAGCAGGGCCAAAAGGAATGACATCATGTGATGGTGAAAAGGAAAGAGCAAAAGAGAGAAAGAAGGGACGACCTTAACTTCAAGGTCACGGAGAACGAATGAATGACATGTGGACTGGTGAAGCTGGAAAGAGGAGAAGGAGCAAGTTCCTACGGCAAAAATGGGGGAACGGCCCTAAGTCCTGTGCAAGTCCGTCGATCCATACAATCCCTCTAGTCCTTTTGAGCTAGCACTAGACTATAGTCACGCCGGATAACCTGTTACCCAATTCAACTTTGTTATTGGCTTCACATTGGGATCCCCCGCAACCTAGAATAGAGTGGCGTTCAGACTGACGAAATTCCCCCATGCCCACCAGAAAAAGCCCCCAGACTATCCAGCGATGTAGCCTACCGTTACACTCCAAGGGAATAGTTGAGCCGGACTTCCACACTAAACAGACACTAGGCAGGGGTGGAAAAAAGAAAGCCAAATTACCTCGGCCAAAGGTGGAGATATAATAAAGTGTGCAACGCACAGGGCAAGGGCCAGGGCTGATATGCGATATGCTAACGCTTACACTTCACACCAATGAACATTGAAATAACCGATTGGCACAAGTTCTACAGTTACATTGAGACTGCGTGACTACCCCTGAATGCCCAAGCACTCGGAATGGTTGATTTATTAGTGCGGGATATTCCATGTTCGGTGGCTGAGACATACTTGTGCCCTAATTTCAGAAGCACCAGTAGTCACATCTCCATCACAAAGAATCACCAACTTCGGATGGGCCAATAAACCGAGACAACGTCCACTCCTTTTGATACTAGCGGATTTGACCTTCCCCACATAAAAACCGGGAATAAGGGAATAAGGGAATGAGTAGCAACACGGGAGTAATTCGGTACTTGGCCATGTTGACTGTGTGCACTGAGCAAAAATGGGAATCGGGGAAATACGAGAGCGAGGCCGACAATAAATAGTCAAGAAGGCCTTTGCGCGCGTGCAATTTTAATGGAATTATGGGGCGTAGAGTCCAGCCCAGTCTAGTGATTTTAGATTCAGCGATACTGCAGTAGCCAGGTACGAGTGGCCAATCCAAGAAAACAAGGCAAACACTAAAAAGGGAAATGCAATCTGGAGAGATAAGCCGTGGCGTGACCTGCATTCAGATAGATAGCTGGAAAGCCCTAATTCCGGGTGGCTGTACCAGTGGCTGCCTTCTGGGGATTTGACAGGCAGTGTCTAGTTTGAAGGAGGAGTTCATGCGTGTTCAACGGTTGGATATATTAGAGCAAGACATTGGGGGCCGTACCTGGGACTGCCTCTTGTTCCTGAGAGTGGAGACTGGGGCAGAGATTTTCAGATTTTCATGATCTTATTTTCTTTCTGTTTTTTACGTTTCGTATTGGTTTTTTGCAAAAATACCATGACACGGTATTAATGTATTGTAGTTGGTACTGACCTGTCTTATCGAACCACTTACATTGCTTGTACATGTACATGTACGTTTAGATACATACTGTATACTGTATATAAATGCATGCACATGCTCAGAGTTTTCAGATTGCAGAGCTCCCTGTGAAATCTCTTCTCTTGGGTCCATTTCACTAATGCATGTTGGGCAATTGAAGCGGACCTCGAGCGACTGAAAACTTGAAGGCATCGGGCGCCTTGGCATTGGATTTATCGGAAAATGTGGATGCTCCCGAGATAGCCGTCTAATCAGGTCGTGGATGCCCAAACCCTGCCAAGACTTTAAAAATACCAAGCTCCGCCGGGCTAAGCCTGATATAAAAGTGGGGGGTCTCACCTCCGGGCCAACCGGTGCCGTCGGTATCGTCGGATGGAGGATTGTGATCCGCTTATCGGGACGCTAGTAATTCGCGTAAAACACGAGTTACAGGTTGTCTCAACTATGACTCGGCCCGGACTTATCGGCTTCGTCTTATGTCAATATCAAGAAATTCCCATTTTATGGAAAAAAAAGGTACACAGGTTCATGTCTGTGACAGGAACTGGACAAGCATGCAAAAATATGATGACCAAACAGATTCAGGGTCCAAACTCAAGTCTATGGGTCTGGTCAAGGAACCGAGCCCCGTTATTAAGGACCCATATTTATCTTTCCAGATCACTGGTCGAAGGCTTTCTTACTCGATCGAGCAAGGCTGCTTTGGTTTTTTTTTTTTTTTTTTCTCTCTCGTATTCCCATACATGTCAAACAGCGGTCGATTCTATGCTGATGTGACGAATGAGCATTGTACATTAAACGAAGGCAGAAATTGAATAATCAAAAAAAGAAAAACAAAAGGCAAAAATACGGAGAAGCCCGTGTGAGTAGACCCAAGGCTGATAGTAAAAAGATGTCTGATTAGCACGAGCCTCAGCCTGTCTCATATACTCCAAGCTAATTCCTGGTTTATTTTTATCGAGAGCTTCATTACCCCAAAGCCACTAATTGAACCAGCCTCTTAGCTTCCTTCGGTTGATGTGACTTGGTCTCTTTTTCCCTTCTCTGCTTATTGCTTTCTCCTTCATCTTTCTCTCGTTATCATCCTTCTCTCGTTTACTCCCTTTCCCACCTTTTGTCTCTCGTTCTTGCGTTGGCATCTCCCCGAGCTTCTTTGATGCCCCCGGCCTGGACACACCTTTTGACTTCCAGCATCTCGATCTGCGCACCTTTGCTCATGGCCAGTGATAGCAGTGCATCTCCAACTCTTGCATAGGGTGATATACACTTCTCTCTCTCCAGTCAAATCACGACTGTCAGAGTCGCACCTCGATTCCCCGCGCAACCATGAAGTGGTTGTGCTCCACCGCGCTGATCTCGCTTTTTGCGACGACAGTGACGAGTTGGCCTTATGACGAGAACTTCCTCGAATACAACCTGAACACAAATCCGGATGCAACAAATCCAGCAGAGTACTCTGGAACATACCCAACCCACTACAATCCTTCTCCCGACAACTGGCGCTTCCCGTTCTATACTCTGTTCTTGGATCGGTTTGTCAACGGAGAACCTGAAAACGATAACATCAACGGTACCTTGTTTGAGCATGATCTAAATTCGAACCAAATGCGCCATGGTGGTGATGTGGCGGGCTTGATCGACACTTTGGATTATCTGCAGGGATTGGGAATCAAGGTATGCTTCTCTCACCCTGACTCGAAGAACAGTAACTGACCAGTTTAAGGGTATTTACATTGCGGGTACTTCTCTCATGAACCAGCCTTGGGGATTCGACGGTTATTCCGCTTTGGATACAACACTTTTGGATCAACACTACGCTACAATCAAGCAGTGGCAGGCGGCCATCCAGGAAATCCACGATCGCGGCATGTACGTGTTGTTCGACAACACCATTGCTACGTAAGTCATTTATCCCCAATTTCATACAAAAGGTTAGAGCTGACAGTGAATCTACAGAATGGGTGACTTGCTTGGATTCGACGGGCATCTCAACAGCACAACTCCATTCTCTGAAAAGGAATGGAAAGTCCAGTGGAAGTCCAATCGCCACTACGTCGACTTCGAAATGGGAAATGAGTACAACGCCTCTTGCGACTACCCCCGATTCTGGTACGAGGATGGAAAGCCCGTCAATGCATCCATGACCGCCGAATTGGTTGGCTGTTACGATAGTGACTTTGATCAGTACGGTGATATTGAAGCCTTCGGTGTTTGGCCCGATTGGAAGCGTCAGCTGGCCAAGTTCGCCTCCGTCCAAGATCGTCTCCGTGAATGGCATCCTACTGTTCGCCAGCGTCTCATCCAACACTCTTGCATGGTTATCAAAACTCTTGACATCGATGGTTTCCGTTACGATAAGGCTACTCAGTCTACTGTGGATGCCCTTGGCGATATGTCCGAGGCCTACCGACAGTGTGCCCGCGAAGCTGGCAAGCATAACTTCTTTATTGCTGGTGAAATTACCGGTGGAGATACCTTCGGTTCCATTTATCTTGGACGTGGTAGACAGCCTAACCAGAGGAAATCAGGCGACGACGCTGCAGTGGAAACTATGAAGTTAACAAACGAGTCTGACCCCCAGTGGTTCTTGCGTGAGATCGGTAAGGAAGCCATTGACGGTGCTGCATTCCACTACTCGACATATCGTGCCCTGACTCGCTTCCTTGGTATGGACGGTCAGCTCTCAGCTGGATTTGATGTTCCAGAGGATTGGGTCGATGGGTGGAACACTATGTTGGTCACGAACGACCTAGTCAACGCGAACACCGGTAAATTCGATCCTCGACACATGTTTGGTGCTACCAACCAGGATGTCTTCCGCTGGCCAACAATCAAGTGGGGTGTCGAGAGACAACTTCTGGGTTCTTTCATCACCACCTTGCTTCTTCCCGGAATCCCGCTTCTCCTCTGGGGTGAAGAGCAGGCCTTTTACGTCCTCGATGCGACAGCGTCCAACTATATCTACGGACGTCAAGCGATGTCAGCAGCGACAGCTTGGAAGACTCATGGCTGCTTCTCCTTGGACTCTTCGCAGTACTACAAGTGGCCGATCGAGCAAGGTCGTCATGGGTGCGAGGATGATACTGTCGCTTACGACCACCGCGATCCGTCCCATCCGCTATACAACATCTTCAAGCACATGTATCAGATGCGTGAAAACTACGAGGTGTTGAATGACGGTTATACAATCCAATTTTTGTCGAAGCAGACAGATGATGTCCTCTACCCGGGTTCCAACGACACAGTCACCGAGACTGGCATGTGGTCTACTCTTCGCGATGCCAGTTCGGTACAAAACCTCACCGATACTCAATCGATTTGGTTTGTCTACCAGAATCTCAACAGCTCAAAGACCTGGCACTTTGACTGCAGCAGCACGGACAACCAAACCGCATTGATCGCACCTTTCGCAGCCAAGACCACAGTCAAGAACCTGTTCTATCCCTACGACGAGCTGACTCTGGAAACAGGAGCAAAAAAGCTCGGTCTCAATGGATCTACTGAATTCAACGGCTGTCTCTCCTCATTGAAACTCGAAAGATATGAATTCCGTGCCTATGTTCCGATCGACAAGCACATCAAGCCCCGGCCCATGGTCACCGAATTCTATCCCGGTCACGATGTTCCGATGCGCTCCACCGTCAAGGCCAACGCTGAGGAGACCGTCAAGGTCGCATTCTACTACTCCGAGGAGATGGATTGTGACTCGATCACCGAAAACCTGAGCTTCAACTCGTCCACCGAGTTCCTCAAAGTCCCCACAGTCGACACCGCCAGTGTCAACTGCTCAAATATTAAAACAACTGAAACTTCTTATACTGGTCAGATCCCTAGTGTTTGGATGTGGTCTGCCAACCTCAACGGAGTGTACAACGGTGTCCACCGCTTGAACGTGAGAAATGCAACCAACAAAGCCAAGACTGCCTCCACAAACTCCGTCGACCACTTCCTTCTCCGCATTGGTCAGATTGATAACCCGATGGTTTTCAGCACTGCCAATTACTCTAGCAGTTTGTTCCACAGGGATGACAATGGAACCTTCTTTGTCCAGCACCACGCTGCAGGTGCCGACAAGTGGCGCTATTCCACCAACTGGGGATCGACATTCTCTGATTGGAAAAAGTATACCGGTGGTAATGACACCGTTACTGAGCTCGACTGGTCGGGAACCAAGAAACAGAGATGGAACGGTCACCACGTCCGTGTCGAGTACTGGAACCGTTGGACTGGTAGCAGTGATTATGTCCAGCAGGGCGATGTCGACCCGAAACAGACTCCCCGTCGTTTCCCTCATCTCTTCTTCAACGGCCCTTACAACCAGTATGGATACGACGCCGGTCTTAGGAATCAGGCTGAGCTCAACGATGATACCGGATACTGGAACTACCATTTCACTTCTGAATGGCCCGCAGTTGGACAGCTCAATGTCTGGGGTATAAACCCGGACGGCAAGCCTGACCAGAGTATGGTGCTTGGTGATGCCGATGGTGACAGCATTCTAGATCGCATGCCGCCATCCTCTCTTTCCGCTACTCTGATTAACATCACTAAGGCTCCCATTGATGGCCATCTGGCATGGAAGTTTTACATCAACGATGCTACTTTCAAGTACACCCTTATTCCGGTCGGTGACCAGAATGTTCAGATCGCCATGTTCGTTCTTTTCTGGATCATCCCTCTTCTTACCGGTTGCGCATGCGTCTACATTTTCATGAAGTCCTTCTACAAGGTCAAGTTCAACCAGGTCGGTGTCAGCGAGAAGCACAGCTTGGTTCCTCTCGCCTTCTGGAAGAAGCTCAAGCCTTCTCGCAGTGGAGACCAGTCTCTGAACCCTCTCATGCGCCTGGCGAACAAGTCCGGCTTTATGCAGAGCACCACAGCCCTCGGCACACTCGGCGCTGCTGGGAAGCGCCGCATGGTGCTGATTGCGACTATGGAGTACGATATTGAGGATTGGGCCATCAAGATTAAGATCGGTGGTCTGGGTGTCATGGCTCAGCTTATGGGTAAGACTCTTGGTCACCAGGACTTGATTTGGGTTGTTCCTTGCGTTGGTGGTATCGATTACCCCGTGGACCAAATTGCAGAGCCTATGGAAGTTACCATCCTCGGCAGCGCATACCAAGTACAGGTCCAGTACCATGTCTTGAACAACATCACCTATGTCCTACTCGATGCTCCTGTGTTCCGTCAGCAGTCAAAGACCGAGCCTTACCCTGCTCGTATGGATGACTTGGACAGTGCCGTTTACTATTCAGCTTGGAATCAGTGTATTGCGGAGGCCATCAAGCGTTTCCCTATTGATGCCTACCACATTAACGATTACCACGGATCCCTGGCGCCTCTCTATCTTCTGCCAAACACCATCCCCGCATGTCTTTCTCTGCACAATGCCGAGTTCCAGGGTCTCTGGCCCATGCGAACCCTTAAGGAAAAGCAAGAGGTCTGCTCCGTCTTCAACCTCGAGGAGGACGTCGCTCGTCGGTACGTCCAATTCGGTGAGGTGTTCAACTTGCTCCACGCCGGAGCCAGTTACCTCCGTGTTCACCAGCAAGGTTTCGGTGCCGTCGGTGTGTCCAAGAAATACGGAAAGCGTTCCTACGCCCGTTACCCCATCTTCTGGGGTCTGCGTAAGGTTGGAAACCTGCCTAACCCTGATCCTTCTGATGTCGGCGAATGGACCAAAGAGCCCACCAAGGACGAAGATATTACCGTGGACCCTACCTACGAGGCCAGCCGTCCTGATCTCAAGCGTCAAGCCCAGGAATGGGCAGGACTCGACCTCAATCCCGATGCCGATCTGCTTGTCTTCGTTGGTCGTTGGTCTATGCAAAAGGGTGTTGATCTTATTGCTGATGCCATGCCTGCCGTTCTTGAATCCCGTCCCAATGTTCAGTTGATCTGCATTGGTCCCGTTATTGATCTCTACGGAAAGTTCGCCGCTCTCAAGCTTGACCACATGATGAAGGTTTACCCGGGTCGTGTGTTCTCAAAGCCAGAGTTCACTGCTCTCCCGCCGTTTATATTCTCTGGTGCTGAGTTCGCCCTTATCCCGTCCCGTGATGAGCCCTTCGGTCTAGTTGCCGTCGAGTTCGGTCGTAAGGGTGCCCTTGGTATTGGTGCTCGTGTCGGTGGTCTCGGTCAAATGCCTGGTTGGTGGTACAATGTCGAGTCTATTTCCACATCCCATCTACTCGTTCAGTTCAAGCTCGCCATCGATGCTGCGCTTAATTCGAAGACTTCTACTCGTGCAATGATGCGTGCTCGTTCTGCTAAGCAGCGTTTCCCTGTTGCTCAGTGGGTTGAGGACCTTGAAATTCTGCAGTCTACTGCCATTCAGGTTCACAACAAGGAAGCCGCCAAAGGCCACGCTCGTCCTGGTACTTCATCTGGCAGCACTTTCGCCGGTGCTATGACTCCTCACGCAATCAGCAACCCCATGAACGGTCTGCCTTCGCCTGGTCTTCCTCCTGGTTTCGCCCATTCTCGTGACAGCAGCTACTCCTTCAACCAGATGAACGATCTTGGCTCTCAGAACAAGAACATCTACAGCCCTGAGCCCGATGCCAATGAGACTGAGAAGCCCAAGTCTGGATTGAGCAGGTCTCTTTCTCTTGGTGTTCGCTCCGGTCCTGGTCACGCAGCCCGCCGTAGGGCTGCCGCCGCCGAGGGTATTCCCGAAAGCGACGCCGATGCTGAGGACAGCAGCGACGAGGACATATCTCATGTTGTTTATGGTGACGATGAAGAGTACACTCTTACCCCGGCTCAGGTTGAAGCCGAGCGCCGTGCCCAAGCATCCCAGAGAGAGCGTGGTCTCGCTTCTCCTGGTATCGCTTCCCCCGGTTTCGGCACACCTGCTAGACGTCTCAGCCAGGAATCCATGCACCCCCGATTTAACCTGCCTCCTACCAGCCCTGGAACACCACCCACCGCTGAAAACCTTCTTCTGCCTCCCCCTACTCCCTTTGGCGACTCCCACCGCTACAGCAATGCCTCCGTTCTGTCGCTCGACTCCGTTGTCGGACAAAAGAAGGACTTCAAGCTGCAGAAGGTTGATCCTTTCTTCACTGATAGCACTGGCGAGTACTACAAGACCTTTGACAAGAGACTGGATAACCTCAATGGATCCAACTCCGAGTCCCAGCTTTGTATTGAAGAGTTCTTGATCAAGAGTGAACAGCAATGGTTCGACAGATTCCGCAATGCCAGACTTGGTCGCCACACCAAGTCGCCCACGCCCTCCATCATGCAATCCCGCAACGCCTCGCCTGTCTCCTTCTACGATAACGACCTAGCCTCACACCACAACGGCAGCGAGGAGAATATCACTGACGACGAGTTCCTTCTCGGAAAGGATTACGTTCCTCCTACTGGTCTCAAGAAATGGATGCAGATCAAGCTGGGTGACTGGCCCGCCTACTCCATATTGCTTGCTCTTGGTCAAATCATTGCTGCGAACTCCTACCAGATCAACCTGCTCACTGGCGAAGTCGGTGAAACCGCAGAAAAATTGTACGGCATTGCGACCACCTATGCCATCACGTCTGTCTGCTGGTGGCTCGTCTACCGCTACTTCAAGTCCGTTGTCTGTCTCTCGAGTCCGTGGTTCCTGTACGCCATTGCATTTATCATCATTGGCTCTGCTCACTGGGTTTCCGATGAGTTCAGCCGTGGCTGGGTTCAGAATATCGGCAGTGGCTTCTACGCCGCCGGCTCATCCAGTGGATCGATCTTCTTCGCATCCAACTTTGGCGACGAAGGAGGTGCGCCCGTTGAAACCTGGATCTTCCGCGCCTGTGTCATCCAAGGTCTCCAGCAAGTCTATGTCATTGGTCTTTGGTATTGGGGTTCAACTCTTACAAAGGCCTCCCAAGAAGGTGTTCTGTCCGACAACACCCTCGCCAATAGCTGGAAGATGACCGCTATTTGTTACCCAATTGCCGCCTTCCTCTGCATCGTCGGTCTGCTCCTCGCTTTCGGTCTCCCCAACTACTACCGCCAAAAGCCTGGCAAGGTCCCCTCCTTCTACAAATCCCTATTCCGCCGCAAGATTGTCATCTGGAACTTCATCGCCGTCATCCTGCAGAACTTCTTCCTTAGTGCACCCTACGGTCGCAACTGGAGCTTCCTCTGGAACTCAAACCACACCCACCCCTGGCAAATCGTCATACTCTGCATCATCTTCTTCGGCGTTGTCTGGTGCATCTTCCTCTTCATTGTCAGCAAATTCTCCAAGCAACACAGTTGGTTCATCCCCGTCTTCGCCTGCGGTCTCGGTGCACCACGATTCATCCAAATCTGGTGGGGTATTTCCGGTATTGGCTACTACCTACCCTGGGCAGGCAGTCTCACATCCGGCGCCCTAGTGTCACGAAGTGTATGGCTCTGGCTCGGAGTCCTAGACTCCATCCAAGGTCTGGGCTTCGGTATCATCATGCTACAGACTCTGACGCGTGTGCACATGTGTTTCGCGCTCATTGCCTCGCAGGTGCTCGGTTCCATTGCGACTATCTGCGCTAGAGCTTTCGGTCCCAATAATACCGGACCGGGTCCTATCTCGCCAGATGTCACGCAGGGTGTCCATGCCATTGCCAACGCTTGGTTTTGGGTCGCCCTGTTCTGTCAGTTGCTGATTTGTGCTGGCTTCCTACTCTTCTTCCGCAAGGAGCAACTTGCGAAGCCTTAAATGGCTTTCTCATTCCCATTGCCACTGTCACCTGGCTTTCCCTTCCCTCCTTGCTATAGACTTTCGACTTTGTCCTTTGCGAATAATGGTGTACATGAACGATCCTTTTACATAATCCCTTACGCATAATTGAAGCATGTCGGCCTTCCATTGTTTTTACTGTCATCTGTGTCATCTGTGCCATCTATTGGAATCTGCTTTTTGTTTTAATACCCTTGTGGAAATGGGACACATTTTGATTCAGGCTCATCTACATTACAATACATTGCCCTATTCAATAACTTGTTCACATTTAAAACTGCACCTTAGACAATAGTTTCCTGGTGATTCGCTTGTTTAAAAGTTGAGCCGGAGAGTCAGGGGACCACTCTTTGGCCTTGTATCTAGACACCTTGTTATGTAGTCCTTTGGACACTGCATATATGATACAATCACGCAAATATAAGTAGCGTCCCATGAATTCAGGAGTCCGATACAGAGTCACCGCGGTATCACCCCTGGGATTTTCACTCCACGTTCCTGACTGAATAAGAGACTGACTTTGGGAATACATGCAAAGGAAAAGATCGAATGCTGGCAAAATTGAAGACTTCCATACCCAACAGCTAGAATTATGCATTCGCAGCAAGTGTTTCCATGCCAGCAGCTATCAGTTGCTGATCCAGAGGTTTTCCCGTACTTCCCATCTATCTGACGCGTTGGGAGCGTTAAGAAGCATATCTTCTGTCAAGGTTGACTGTTGTACTGGACAAGGAGCTGCGCAGTCTGAGTCATTTGGATGCTGGATCCAGTCTTGGTAATTGGTACCCTTTTCGAAGAACTCGTTTACTCGTTTGTCTGTGATCTGTTCAAATGAGCCCCATGAGACTGCAGATCCTGATCCAGATGACCTTGATCTTGAGAAGTCTGATCTCGAGCCTGAGCCTGATCTATAGCCCCTACGAGATCCAGAACCCGAACCACAATCAGAACTAGAGCCAGGACCTCCTGCTCTTCCTACTCCAGGCTCAGAATGGGGACTAGAGCCACTTCCAGATCCGGAGGCCGATGATTCATGCTCTTTCTCCTGGATAGCTTGAAGTTTCTTAAAAGATGAGCCGGTCATCTCTGTTTCATCCGGGGCGCCACGCCTCTTCCAAAATGATGGAGACTCACTTGAATCGCCTCCTCCAAGTGGGTGCACTTTCTCAGTGCCACTCCCACCATTGTCGCCACGCCTTCTCCCTCTTCGTAAACCGGCCACATCATCCCCACCAGGAGCCTTCTCCTTCGGGTCTGCACTTAATTCTTTACTTGGTGCGTGGCCGGCAGCAAAGCTAGGCCTTTCGCCATTCATGCCCAGGAAGGGTGGCTGGACGATGGTCGCGTGGGGACCTTTGTTTTTGGCATGCCGACTCCTCCTGCTGGGGAGTCGATGCTTAGCTCTTTTTTCTTGTTTTGATGGGCATAGCTTGGTTTCACTTGACTGTTCTGCGGGTCCCTCTTGGGTAGGCTCTTGTTGCGGCTGGGCTCCTTCTTTTTCCTGGTCTACCGATTGAGCTCTACTTCCATGAGCAAGCCGTCAAAAGGCCTCTCTGATATCCACGCGGTGTTGGAATGTCGTGTGTATGTTGGTCGACCTCGCTTGTTTCGCGCACTCACATTTGGTGGCATCGGCACGAGTTCAGTCTCATTCTCTGGACTCGGAGTGGCTCTGGCTCGAGCTCGGCCTCTGAGGCGACGACGACAAGGGCCGAAACAACTTAAAGGACAGCAAACCATTACTTTTGCGTGTTTGATAGATGAGACTCGCGTTGTTGATGATTCTGCTTGATAATGCTGTTGCACAGTGCTGTTCAGGACTCGACATCTACGATCTGTTTCACGGTGTTTCGAGATCGGATTCATCTCTCAACACGGGCATTTTGGACCCTTATAGACGTGAATACGTATTCTCGGGATTTCATTGCCGGCGCTTGGTTGAGGTAGCATAAAGAAAATTATCAAGAGATAACTGGAAAAAATATTCGTCTGGAGGGAAAAGGTCAGCTAGTGTTTCAGGAAAAAACAAAGCAATTATTTCTGCCAGTACTTTAAGGAATATCATAACTAAGGAAGTTATTAGTTGAAGAGGCCAATCGTCCAATGTCGAATCACACATCAATAGACAAAGGGACCGATGCCGAAGCACAAAAATAAAACTTTTGCGACAAGCACTATTAGAAACGAAGCTAATAAAAGACCAAGGTGGTCATATGCAACCTAGCTTAATTCAAAGCAAAGGAAAAGAAACAAGAAAACATGTTAGGAAATGTTCCGTGGCTTAATTTCCAATGGACCGCATATATCATTTTCTAAATTGTTGAGGAAGTGCAATAACCTCTTGCAGAAAACCTATGCATTTTTGTTGCATTGAATCGTGGCATAAGTAGGGCAATGCTATAAGACAACTCCCAGTCGTCCTCGTAAATTGGATGATCGAGGCTTCTTGTAATACAAGAGTCATTAAGAACAACTACTTTCTCTTGATTGTCGGGAAAGTAACTTCCAGTAAGCACTTTCAGTCTGGTTGACCTCCAATTATATGTCGCAAATGCCACAAATCGCTTTCTCATTCCAAGAGATCATACACACACAATATTCAAACCAAGTGGATGTCTTGAAGAAAAGAGAGCAAGCAAGAGCAGCAAGGCACATTGAAACTGATGCGAATGTCTTGGCTTAGTGAGATCGTATTTAAAGGAATGCCCAACTGGCTGGTCAAGCAATGTAGCAAACGACTGCCATCATTGTAGCATTATATGATCTCAAATCCTGGTGGAATCGTTCTACCAAAATCAGTAGAATATAGTTTAGAAATTGTCAAGCAGCTAACAATGCTCTTTGTCAATGTTAAAAGACTGACATTTTTCAAAGATCGAGCACAATGGCCTTTGCGATTTCATTGTTTTCATTGTGATATCACCTCTTGAAATATCAAGTTCTATTAACTAAAAGATCTGAGACGAGCAAGCCTATATAAACAACCTCGACCTTTTCATCTGTTGGAGAACCTCACACATTATTTGCACATTGTTTGCTCTTTTATCTTTCGACTCAGCTTAACCACTGTTCAACCGACAAAATGTCTCGACGTACGCAAAAAGCGCCAGCCGCCCCAATGACACCCAGGCTGAGTTCTCGTAGAGCCCTAGTTACCAAGTTTGAAGAGGAATGCTCTCGGTTCAAGGTGGGTCTCAATATCCAAGTTGCCCGGTTGGAAAAATTTGATGGTGTTGCCGTCGTTACTGGCGATCATCTCACTCAGCTTTCTGAGCAGGCTCGTCTAATCAACGGGCTTTCTTTGCAAATCGCAGATGCCTTTCAAAGCACCTCAACTATCCGAGGCAAACCTCATGTCCACTACAGAGACCTTGTTACTAGCCAGTGCAGGGCTCTCTTGGGGATCCTACCGGAACTAGGTGCAATCCTCCGTGAATACAGCCTTCGGGATGCCCGTCGAGTTTCTGACCGTCTAAAGACTTACCTCCAGAACTTATGCTTTTAGTTCACCTAACCCGGCTAGCTAGGTTCAACCTCTCGTGGTGATTCAAAACGGGTATTAACTCGACTCTCAACAGTATTGATTGACATTTTTCTTCTTGTTCACTTCAGATAGAAAGGTGAGACACCATAGAAGTTTTTTTTTTGTTGTAAAATAGAGCACTTTCCATTTTCTGACTGTTGAAGACGAAATGGTAATGCGTAAACAACAAAGTTCAAGACTTGTAGTTTGTGTTTAATCGCTTTTGTAGAGACATATTTAGTACGATTGGAGAAGTCCCAGTATCATAGGATGTAGACAAAGCAGGAATCTCCATTGCTTCTAGGAAACACGTAAAGAGAGAATGATGTAATTTATCCAGGGGCTTGTAGACAGAGCGAAGGGCTCCCGACCGCCATTACCTAGTTGTTTCAACACTTCATAGGCCTTGAGGGACTCAGCCGACCATCCTGCAGGACTGTCACGCCGATAATGGAAGTAAAGAAGCCGGAGTGTAAACAAAGAGCAGTCGGCTACTTGCAGTTTCGCACAGAATATCTTCATTTTCTTATGCTTTTGCTTTTCTTTTTCTCTGTCCCCTTCATATTTCCAGACAAAATCATGTCTCTTATTAACCATTTTGCAAAGGCTGCTAGTCCTGCCATCGGCGGCATTTCTGACAATTCTGATATTCACATATTCAAGGTGGCGAGATAAGGAACATCAACAAGATCTCTCTGACTATCTTCCAGACTCTCTAAAATTGCCCCAGTGTCTTTGGTATAATACTGAATCATGTATTAGAGTCAATTTTTGGCAATCAGGGTTCATCCTTCAATCTTCTAACTCGATATTATCCTCCATATTGGGGGTATGCTGCCTCTGAAGGTAATGACTACGGAGGCCAAGTGACCAGAGTCATGTCTACATTGCGCCTTGTATCTTGAAAGGGGCCTATAGCGGACAGTCTAAAGTAGATCAGTGCGTTGTACCGCAAAGGCTTCTTGTTGACTTTTCTTTCCAGCAGCATCGAGCTTGACCTCACTCCATCGATCAAATGCCGCCTTTTTCTACTGATGCGGCACTATGAACCCACAGAAGTCTGGTATATATAGTTTCCTGCTTCTGCGTCTTTTTCTATCTTCCTATTCCACTTTTGAGACACTCCACTAGTCTCATACGTGAGTAGTGACCTCGAGGACTATGCTAGGGTACTCAGTCTGCGAGGTCTGGCGTTTGTGCCGCGATGTCGCTTCAAGCAGTGGATATGGCTGGCACGACTGGTCTCCATATTAAGAGGAAGACCTTCTACGCCACCTAACTTATCATATCCCTGTCCGTCTCTTGGGTCGTAAAGGTTCATACTGCTGACTCTTTTTCTTCTTCTCTAGCTCGAGATCGACTGAACAAATCAATCAAGATATTCCAGCCTTCTGCGACAATTGCCGCGTTGGCCCGTTCTGTTTGCCTTTCTTTTTATTTCGCAAGGATGGTGCCTCCATGAATTTATCGTCTTTTTTTGTCTTTGGGAAAGAGAGTCGTGAGACGGGACATGGAAGCGCATGTAGGATGAGATATGGCCTCCCCGTTCAGAGGATACGAATATGATCAAGTTTCACATCCTACATTCCATGTATCAAGCCAGAGTTTACCTAGAGATATACAGACGCAGATTGTGAGCGCAGCATTGCTAACAGACACTACATAGCCAAGCCACAGACCTGGACATCAGCGTTGCACGTACCCTACGTTGATCAACAGTGATCGTGACCATGCTATATCAGTCTCGACAACAGATGTCGATGTATGACAGGGAAGCTTCGTTGGCAATGACAGCTGGACCGATTCGGGATATTGCTTGGAGGGGAGTCGGACGATGATTGGTACGCATATAGCCAGGACAGGAGATCGTGTGGGATGGGAGAATGTTTGCCACCGTTGTGTAATGCCTCTTGATGCTGGGATCATGCAGAATCCTACCTCACAGTAAGCTGCATCATTGATAAATTGTGTTGAGGGGAAGATGGTCTGGATGGTTGGCCTTGGTTTTGTCTTCATACAGGTCAGGCTGATCTAAGATATATGTTCCACCAGAGTGAGTGAGAATTACTTGGACAAATCGGTTAATATTTCAATATCCATTATATTCATAAATCTGGTAAATGCCTCATATAAACACCGTGCGCGCGTGAAAATGCGATTAAATAGCAGAAAGATGACTGCAGAAGATAGAAAATATTCAAAAATAGAGGCTGGAGTCGAGCGGTGAATGGGAGAGGCATGAGATATATGATTCTCGATAATACCCTCCCTGCATGAGACCAAGTTGGAGGCAGCAGCCCCATTCATACAGCATGCTTCTTGTCAAGCCAACATGACACCATAGTCTTGATCAAGGCAAGGGTGACTACGCGTCCTTGTTCAATGTTCGCATCTTCGGATGCACCAGGCACATGAAGGAAGAGGATGTTACGGTCCTGGCCCTCACGCAGAGCCAACGACATGCTGTTATAGAATATAAAGTCACACAGATAGTGACCCGCATCTTTGGACAGACGAAGATCCGATTCCGGGGCAAAGGACTGCCACGTGTCCAAGAAATGCTCATCGGGTTGGTATGGCGAGGCAGAGGATGGATCATCAGTCACACGGCCCGGTGTCAAAATGGCCGGCAGACCCAGCTCTCTCCACCGCTTCTCGCCATCGAGATACCCAGAGCGGCCCTCGACATCGGTGATGTTATAGTCATCGCGGTGGGCTAGGGTTTCAACCGAATAGTACGGTCGTGGAGAGGCTATGCCGATATGAATGATGAAGTCGGGCCGTCGACCACCGTGGGAAGCAGCGAAGTCCTCCAAAATTAACGGGAGGGTCTCCCGGACGGTGGCGTAAGCCACAGAGATAGGTGTGGGGTGCACATGGAGAGAGACTCGACGCGGGTCCGTGTCCTGGTCTTTGGACGGAAAGATGAACGACGACGGGAGGGAAGAGGCGATTAGATATGAGGCGTTCACGAGGTTTGTCTTGAAGGGCTATTACACGTTAGTTTCATGATTCGGAAGACACACGAGCACGATCCGAGACGCAGATCATACCCCAAAACCCGTTATCAGGACGGATATCTCGTTGGGAGAAACCGAGGGCTGCGGTGGATTCCCAGCTCGAGTGGAGCGCAACGGTGGAACAGCAGTTCCGCAGTCACCCATCGTGAAGACAGAAGAGGTCGAAATGAAGAAAAGATGAAGTGTCGCGGGGGAAATGAGGAGACATGCTGAATGCGGGGTCTTGGCGCATGCCGCCCATGGATCCTTGCCCTAATCGTGCCTCTATATAAAAGTGGCAAATCTAGCATTTGCAACATAAGCATAAGTATATCCTTATTTCTATGGGGGGTTTCTTCAAGCTACAGTAGTTTGTGGCTCTTTGTGGCGCCGAGACTCCTGTACGATAATTTCGTAGCCGGATTTCACGTCGGATCTGGCCTACCCGACTGGGGTATGCACTGTCCAGGGCTGTTCTCCAGTCATCGACACGCTAATAGCTTTGACGACGTCCGCGAGCTGCAAGTGGATCCCCAAGGGAAAGGAAATTGCCCTTGAATTGCCCCTTTAGGAAACGATCGCGACAATCTCTCGTTTTCGCATTATCCTCGCTTCAATGCACGCAATTTGTCGGAGCTTTGACATTCCGGCTAATTGAATTGGTGAGCTCATCCCCAGGCGGGTGGCTTTGATTCGGCTGCTATAGCATCCGATAACCCGATAGCCTCGCGTGTAGCCTTATGTGGGAATTTCCAGTTGATCGAGCAAGGAATGAAATACAGTACGTGTGACTGGTCCATGGCCTGGGATTATTATAAATAGGTCGACCCTCCGGATATAATCCGTTGTAGTAGCCTGATACCTTAATCTCGTTGTTACTGCTTGGCCTAATTATGGGCGTTGTCAACGAATTACTCAACAACCCCTATGTGGTACAGGGCGTCTGCGTCGCCCTTGTGGCGGTGTTCATCACTAGCATATGGAGTGATTTAGCAGACGAAATTCCCTTTAGTCGTGTGCCTCTGGTTGGAAAAAGCTGGTGGGAACTTACAAATAAAAAGGCCAGATCGCGCTTCACTCAGTCTGCGCGTGCTTTGATCGCCGAGGGTTTCGCGAAAGTGAGAAACGGCATCCCGGCGATGAAAGTTGCTCTTCGGCATGCTTACAGGAGTAGGGTTCCAATGTATTCCAAATTATAGGAGCGACTCAGCCAATCATCCTTGTGCATCCGAAGTACACGGATGAGATCAAGAGTCACCCAGACTTGAGTTTCGAAAAAGCCGTCAAGAAGGTAGGTTGTCACGCCTGAAACAATCCAGATCTTATTAACTGACATTAGCAGACCTTTTTCAGCAATCGTATCGCTGGCTTTGAGGCATTTCACAATCCAGGATCCTTCAATATCACTGCTGGCGTCGCGCGCACCCAGTTGACACAAGCACTCGGTATGCCATACTGAAAGCTGCCCGGGGAACATCAATGCTGACAAACATCTAAATAGGGTCTCTTTCAATCCCACTCTCAAGGGAGACTGGCGCGACTTTGAAAGAGGCATTTCCCCCAACAAAGGGTATGTTATCACCCCTCGCCGCATGCAAAAGCTCCTACTGAGGCATGTTCGCCGCGCAGAGTGGACACCGTATAATTTCTTTCAAAAGACTCCATTTGCAGTAGCCCGGATCTCATCCTTGATCTTTCTCGGAGAGGAAATCTGCCACAATGAAGAATGGGTGAATGTATCCGTTAATTTCGTGATCGACGCCTTCGAAGCCATGCGCGAGTTGCGAGATTGGCCCTCTGTTCTCCGTCCATTTGTCCACTGGTTCATGCCTACAGCCCAGAAGCTGCGTAAGCACATGGAAAGCGCCAGATTGATCATCGCCAATGAACTCGAAAGACGAGAATTAATTCGCGCCGGCAAGCTTCCTGAAGACGACCCGCCCCGCCTCCGCGATGCTCTGGACTGGTTCAAGGAGACTGCTGAAGCGAACAACTTTACCAATTTCAACATCTCCCGTGCTCAGGTTGGATTGTCGCTCGCGGCTATTCATACTACGTCGAACTTGCTTACGAATATTATGTACGATCTCGCGGCGTACCCGGAGTACATTCAGCCGCTACGTGATGAGATTCGTGCTGTTGCTGCTGAGGACGGGATCTTGAAAAAGACTAGTTTGCTCAAGTTGAAAAAGATGGATAGTGTGATGAAAGAGTCACAGCGGATGCACCCATTGAGTCTGAGTAAGTGATCTTCAGTATTTACTGTTGCATGAACTAGGAGAGTGACATGCTAAAACTGGACACAGCTGGTTTGAACCGCTACGCGACCCGGCAGATCACCCTTTCCGATGGCACTATAATTCCCAAGGGTGCAACCATCGCTGTGTCGGCTCATACCATGATGGAAGATGGCCTTATCTATGAAAACGCCCGTACCTACGACGGGTTGCGCTTCTATAACATGCGCCAGGAACCAGGCAGTGAACACAGACACCAGCTTGTCACGACAACACCGGAGCACTTTGCCTTTGGTCTTGGCAAGCACGCCTGTCCTGGTCGATTCTTTGCTGCCAACGAATCCAAGATTCTGCTGCTGCATTTGATTATGAAGTACGACTGGAAGCTGCAGTCAGAGGGTCGACCTAAGAACTATGAAAACGGGTTTGAGTTGATTACCGATCCGACAGTGGAGATGTTGTTCCGCTCGCGCGAACCAGAGATCGACCTGGGTTTCTTGGGCGAGTAGTGTGGGTTCGCATACGGACTCTGTATTGGATTCTTATTTGAGGACCACCTATTCTCTATTCTGTGTATTTTTTCGTCAGTATCATGTTTATTAGTTGCGAAACAAGCTGGAACTTGGGTGACACGCACATTCAGATATTATGATCTCGTCTGGAACCAATACATTGACTTAAATTGACACTGTCTGCCCAATACCGAGTTAGTAAATCGGCGGTGAGACTTGGCTTCTCGAATGTGGGTTTGTATCGGGCATCCCAACTGCGGCTACCCACTGCGAGATGGAATCAATTTTTCCCAATCAAACCAGCATAAATATCCGACAGAGAAACGAAGAAATTGAAGTTGAAGTTGAAGTCGAAGTATACACGTGATGGAAATACACACGTGACTGTAAGATACAGCACGCGACTTCACGCGTCGCGCGTCAGTGGAGAACTTCACCTCCTCTCGATGCGCTGAATGGGGTTATATTGGCTCTTTGGCCCCGGGCTTTGGGCCACAGACCGCACAATGAAATCTGTCCCGCTGATCCCCTCCAAGGTTATTTTTTTAACACAAACGAATTCTCTCTGAAAGAATAAAAATACCCTGGATACGGCCTGAGCCACGAACACTATGTATAATTGGGGGAAAAGTGAAAAAGTATAGGTGAAGAAAATCAGTGCAGGGCATGATCTGATGCATGACCGTTCTATAAGCAACCTCGAGGCCCTTGCAGCCAAGGAACGGCTGGAGACAGTGTCTACTTGGCCTAACCGAACACCCACGATGTTATACAACTTTACACTAAACAGTCCACCAGCCTCCCATCTTTCAGGAACAGGTCCACGGGCTCTGTCTATCTTTGCCTATTTGTACACCTATTTTTACCTCTTGCTACTCTGTATCTGTAACCCATCCTTACCTCCCAAGTCCGGATTCTGGTCTGCATCACGTAAGGTCCCTGCAGCAAACCACCTAGGAAAGAGTCGAGAAAATCTAAACAAACCCCTACGAGAAGAGAAAATATCCAAAGTAGTCCTCTCTATCGAATGAGAATAAAGAACTCGTTTGTATCGCGCAGTTTCGCGAATCGTAAGTCTAAGATTTTCTTAGTGGGCCGTTGAACCGCAAGTACCGAGTACGCTGTTCAGTGAGTGTTGGCCGCCGAACCACAGGTACCAGGTACCCCCCGGCGCCTCACCCTACGCCCAACCTCCCCCATCTTCTCTTCTTCCTCTTCTCTCCGGCCCTTCTCCCCTTCTCTCTCTACCACCCTTTTTACCACTTTCGCGAGATCCTTTCTCGCCGTCTCCATTTCGGAGGCCTTCTTTTCTTTTGTGCTTTTCTGGCGTTGGGTAATGACGAAATCTCCCTCCCCCTACTAGACGGGATGGAGCCGCAGATGTGATCTGGTGATACCGATTTCGCGCATTCCTGAGCCTTTGATCACACCGAAACCTCGGACTTTTTTTCGTTGCCTCACCTATTTTGCCCTCGTTCCCCTTTCCTTTTTCATCATATCACGATATTACGACCCTGGACGCGACTTTGCGCGTTTCGAAGCCGCATATTCACCGATCCACTACACCCTCCGACACGACTCCTACCTTCGTCAGATCGCATTGACCCCACATTCTGCGGTTCGCATTACCGCAAGATCGCCAGTATGGCTCAACGTCAGCTTTCGCGCACTCTGCCGAAGAACTTCACCTTCCCCTTCCTAGATGACGAGGTGCCCAAGACTCCGGAGCGCCCGAGCACCAAGATTGAAGTACCGCCTCCACCTCGTCACTCTATCTCGGGTTGCCGCTTACCGCGAGTTCGGCCTCGCTCCGGCACGGATGTCTGCGCTCGCATGGATCTTGACCTTTTCCAATTCCGAGGTTCAGACGTCCCGCTTCCCTCGATTGAATTTCCGCAATCTAACGGTGCGCTTGAAGCGCCTTTCCTCGGCCAATCCCCTCAAGATGAGGGTCTGCTTGCACCACCTCGCGCGCGCATGAATTTCAAGACACCTCCCGCGCAGATCCGCGGTACGCCTTTCGAGGCTTGCGAAACGGGGACCCCTTGGCCAGCTTGGGATCAGACTCCTGGGCCCATTAAACGCCCCGAGTCCGTTTGCTCGAGTTTATCTGACTCTTCTGTTGAATCTATTGAAACATTTGCTTCGCGTCCATCTGTTGGAAGCTGCACGAGTGTGGAAAGTGACTTATTCGATCCATACTTCCCTCTCGAGTTCTCCAAAGAAGCTGAGCTTGAGTCGCCTTCGCAGCGTAAATCATCGAACGCTTACAGGTCTGCTTCCGACAAAGGCTGGACGCGCGAGATGGATAATCATCTGTGGAACACTTATCAAATTTATCTCCAAGACCCCACTATGACTCCATTCAAGATGACCCCGGGCAGCATTCCTCCCCTTGGAGTCACATCCCGTGTTTCGCGCCGGGCTAAGAGGACATGGGAAAACAAGCGCAGTCGTCTCGGCCAATCTGTCTCGATGATGTCTGCTGAGCCTGGAACTCCCAAAGCAACTGCGGCATCGACATTGCAGCCAAACTGGCCCAAGACAGACGCCAAGACTCGACGTCGTCTTAAGGCACTTTGCCGTCGCAAGTTCTCTATCTCGCCTCATTATCAACGCATCATGCAGTCGCGTACCCCCGAACCCACCGAAGTGTCCGCGCCTGCAGGTACCGGTCCTCACGCGTTCGCAGACAATTCTGCCTATACAACTCGTGATCTTGGTGTCTCTCTCGTCACCTCGAATGAGCCAAACCCAATCGCTCGCGTCACACAGGATCTGCCACCGTTGCAGCCATGGAACACTTACTCATTCAATGACCCTGTGCCAGCCACTGTCGGGCCCGAAAATGTCCCAACCCCCAGCCAGCATCTCCGTGTACAATCCGCTCACAGTATCCCTCGTCTGGGATCACCCTTTGTGTACAGCACTTGGGGCCCTGGTGGATCAAACCGCCAGGTCAAGGGCAACAGCGCACCTCGCCGCGAGACTATCCATGCTCCAGGGCGTCGCACCCGCCGCAACACTTACCTGGAGCAGTCTATGCGCAACGTTGATGACGTATTCACCAGTGCCCTGGGCGAGACCAAGAACCTCGATGAAGATGTCGATCGTCGCCTTGAGGACTACCTTCATAACAACAAGCTTCAAGACATGGGTCATGGCCGAGTTCGTCTCCGCAACCGTGGCGCTACGACTAGTGGAGTCAACCCTCGAGATGTTGTCGACCAGCTTTTTTCCCCGCCTTCGTCTCTCAACTCAGGCCCAATTGAACCTGAAGAGACCACTCCTGTAATGAAGCCACCTGTCAACCACTTGCTAGACCTTGGTGACAATATCAAACGCCTTGGCTCGCCGTTCAAGATTGAAGGTGCATACAAGCGTCGCGATGCTCCAAACCGGTTCATTAGACATGCACCCTCGCTGTCCGATCCGTTCTCGAGCGGCGGCCCATCCTATGTGAGACCCACCGACGATACCTCTCCGATGCAAATTTCCCCTACACACGCACCCGAGAAGACGTCAACCCCTCTACCTTACAATGCATTTGAGGAGGGTCTCTCCGATGCCGAGCGAATCCGCCGGCAAATCTTGAATATGCCTTTCACGCGCAACTAGATTTGCGCTTTTCTGCTGTCGACTTTTCGAGTATCTGTTCTGTTCCGGTGTTGATTCCGCCAGTTTTTATCCCTTTGCATAATGACCTGAACGAGATACAGACGGGGCCCAGCTATCGCCCCCATTTCCAGCCTTTTTTTATGACAGCAACGGCATTATCAACGACTGTAACGATATGTTTGTGACTTGTGTCCTGTTTATTCTCTCACGCTCGATCACCTTCTCCACACCACAACACTCAACTCAAAGAAAAATGTGATAGGTTTTTCGCTTTCCATTTGTTTGTCGGAACCATGTATGGTACATTGGCATCGAGCTATCGGTTGCTTGACAGCAAGCATTCAACTCGGCTTGCCTTGTAACAGCAAATGCTATGTGTGGTCTTCGTCAAACCATCCAATTCTATTGGCAATTACTTTCGTTACTCGGTGGTACCTGTCTCAACTTCGACGAACGTCCACCCTTCACTTCACTCATTGACAACCATTTCTACATTTTCCTTCTGGTTTCTTCGAAAACAACAAAAGCCCAAAAAAACTTCAAATACCAATTCGAAAATCCGAAAATCTTCTCACAACTACTCGCCATATTTGCGACCCACATTCTCTACAAATTCTCTTTACTTTTCTTTCTCAGGCTTGTCCAGTCGTCGCCTGTATCTCTCACATAATGCCCCTCACACTCTCACACCTCGGCATTCTGGAAAATTGACACGACTCGGATAATTCATCCGCCTATCGAATTACCCATCACATATGGAAACGATCCCCTGCTTCTATGTTGACCCTCGTCAATCAGCATGGACAGCAATTACACAAACTTCCCCTAAAAAAGCGAATGTGCAACGATACATATGCAAATACCATAGATGAACCGAAACGAAACGAACGCGCATGATACTGCAGTTGACCAACGACATCCCTGATACGCAAGCGAGGTGTTTTGTTTGGTTATCTTTTGCCAGCGAAACTTCATTTTTCTCATAATTCATTCGCATTTCCCGGATCTTCATCAATCGATTTCGATTTGAATCCGAACATCGAGCCAGCCATAACTCGACGAGTTCTATTCTCGATCTATGATTACCGATCCGTTCAATTTCTTCATGCCTTCGACGCTCTGATTCTGCTGATTCTGCTTGTGCTTCACATGATTCCCCTAAGCTTGTGGCGAACTTTATTGGCCTTGCATTCCGGACAGTCGCATGTGATTTTTTCTTTTGCTGCTTTCATTTCATTTGCCGCACTGCTCTTTTTTTTTTTTATCTGATATCGTCTTATCTGTCTTACTTTCTGATTCTCTTCTACGTTGTTCATGACGTATGGATGCCTATCTTTTCTTTTAAGAGCTTATTATTCGTGCTGGATCTTGTTTGATCTATTGTGCAGAGTACGGCTTGTTTATTCCTTGATTCCGTGTTTGCTTTGAGCGCGAGATCATCATGGAAATCAATCATTCTTATTTTCCAAGTTTTCTTGTCATATCTCGTAGATTCTACGCCACGGTGAATGCCCGCAAGGTACGCCTGACAGATTTTTTTCTCCCTGCTTTTGTCCATATCAGCCCAGCGTTCACGTCATAGTAGATCGTGGTTAGTAACCTATAGAGATCCACCTTAAAGTATACTTAAATGAGTGGGCCCCGGGTATGGATACTCAATTTAATTACATGAGCCGGTCTAACTCTATCTATCCATGGCTTGGCCTAATGTGACGTAAACAGAAATAGAGTGAAGCTTTTTTGACTACCTAGGGACTGGTTGTTGTGAGAATGTTTGAACCGGAATCAACTGGAGCAATATCAAATATTATCTTCAATCAAACATGCATATTAACAAAGGGTAGGAAGGAAAGTGCCATTAGAACCCAACAAGAGAAAGTAACATGAAAGAGATAGGGGGTATAAGGTATGGTATAGAAAAGAAATACACAATACGGGCATGTCAACAGGAGGAAGAGTCAAAGAATCACTTCTCCAACTTCTTCTTCCGCTCCGCCAGAAGGTGTTCGATCTTACGGAGCTGAAGAGCAAGGTTCTTCTTTTCAGCATGCGCAAGAAGCCACTCTTCCATGCTACAGCGGACATGACGCATGGAATGTAGCACAGGAAGAATAGGTGCCGTAGACAGAGCAATGTCTGGTGGTCCATTCTCGCGCTCAATACGCTGCCAGCGTTCAGCGCCTGGGTTCAATAGAAGATCGAAGACACCGGCCCATATTTCACGGTCCCAGTAGCGCTTCAGAGATTCACGGATGCGGTAGGTGCGCGAAGACCCCGACGGTGAGTTCTCATCGTTGCCAACGGGTGTGGACTCAACGTATTTTCCGAAAAGAAGGACGTGGATAACGCCGGCAATACCGTATAGATCGATTTGGTGGGTCCAGGTTCTGGCTTCGCGAATCTCGTTGCATTCGTGTGTGCCAGTTTCCCAGTCGGCGATAAATTGCACATTCGGAGAGAAAGCTTGCATGTCAATACCGCGACCAAAGTCAATCAATGCAACTCCTTTTTGTTTCCAGCCGTGGTATCCACTTGGAGAATAGTGAGGGCCTTCACGGGGATCGAAGGGAGACTCATCGGCGCTGAGGTCAAGCAGGGAAAGACCTCTAGTGGGAGGTTCGTTGGAATTGGAGTCATCGAGACGGACAAGACAGTTATCAGCTTTGATGTCACCATGAAGAACTCCGTTCGCGTGGAGTCCCTCGACAGTTCGGAATAGCTCGATGGAGAAGAACATTGCCAGTGCCTCTTCTAGACCACCTTCGGAGGTATGATTGGCGCTGATAGACTCGTTGCGCACGATATTGACCAGGTCGAGCAGGGTGCCTTGTCCGCGATAGTCTTCTATCAAGAAGCTCTCCCGTTTATGCACATGCAACTCGTGTGCACGAACAATGCTGTCTGTGGCGCGTGCATAATCTACAGATTGCCGGAGACGTTCGTAGGCGGCGCGAATCATGTAGAATTCCCAGGCACTGGATGGTCCATTCTCAACCTTGACTGCCTCCAAGGGATAACGGGGTGTATCATAGGCGTTCAATTTCGGGCGAAAGTCTTTGCCCTTGGGACTGGCACCGTCGTCGGAATCGGAATGGTAGGATTCAAGACTGTCCACGCTCTCTGCTAGGTATACCGGAGCGTATGCACCAGCTCCAAGCTCACGTCGAACAATGTAGCTTCGTTCGGCTCCTGGGAATTCAAGAATTGGTGTATCAAATCTCTCATCGCCACTCTTGGATCTCCTAGTATTAGTTTTTACAAATTTCTGAATCATCGAAGCGTAGTTGCTGTCTTCAACGTGGTCATGATATCCGGTGTATGTGTCAAGTGGCGGTTCCAAAGAATTAAGAATCGTGTTGCGAATGCCCTTGTCAGTTGGATTGCACTGCGAGTCTCTGATGATCGCTTCCCGTCTCCGTAATTTAGGCGCAAGCGCCTTGAAAGCTGTTGGGCTGAATGGAACATCTGCCGTATATGCGAATGTATGATCCTCTTCTCCCAAGGGGCTATCAAGCAAGAGATCCGCGGCGGGTGATCGAGGCTTGGAAGGTGTTTTCGCATTGTACATGCTATTCCGGGCGGCTGTCAGGGAAGGAATTGAGCATTCCGTCCGTTCCACAATTGGAGTCATGAAAGGAAGGCGGTTCTGGGCCATGACAGCAGGGTCACGGTAAGTTCCCCATGGTGGAGCATAATCCTCGGGCATCTCTGGCACGAATACTTTCCTCTCTGGTGTGCCATGCGAAGAACTAGCTGCTTCTTCACTCACGACGGATTGAGACGTCAGCTCGTCATTGTCCATTCCAGGGATGTCGCGGTTGGGGTCAAATTCTGTCCAATCGCCCCCATCAGCACTATCAGCCCGTGTAGTGTCGGCAAATTCAGTGTCATCGTAGGATCTGTGGAATGTTGTTTGGGTTTCGTCATCACCAAAGTCGCTTGACGCTGCTGAAATATGACCTGTTCCGGTGCTATCGCAATCCTCGTCCTCGTAGTCACTACCGCAGAAGCTATCGGCATCTGCTTCGGTTTCTGCCTTCAATGGCTGATTGAAGATGCTATAGATCTCATCAGTCGCCGCGCGAGTATGCATGGTCATTGTCGGTTCTCTGGTGCTCTTTCTCCGGGATTTGGATTTTGACTTGGAGGGCGAGTCGAACTTCATCTTGACTATACAAGTCATCAGTTTGGATGGCTCAGAGAACTCGCATGGGTTGTATTGACTTACCGGTCTGGGTCTGTGTCGTTTCCCCTTTGACCTCGATGCGTCTTAATTTGCCTGATTTGCCGCCATCTTGATCGTGAGACTGGAAATTTCCATTTATCGTCAGGTTGTCAATCAGGTGCTCCGGTAGCTCCTCTGATGCATTGGCATTCCCCGAAATTTGTTGCAAGGGCTCTTTCTGTTTTTTCCAGTTCTTGTCCATCCACCCACGCCTGATAGATCTGAGCTCTTCGAAACTCATCTCATGGGCCGGGTTTTTTCGATCCGGGTATACTGATTCCAAGTCGACAAATACACGCTCTCGGCGGCCGGTGCGCGGGTTTACCGCTTCCCTTACATGATGTTCCGGTACTTGCTTGGGAGGAATTGGTTCTTTGGTAGATAAATCTGGTTTGGACTGAATACAAAGTAAAAAACCATAAGGTCATGCCAGCAATTAGTCCTGTGATCGTAAATATGTGGAGGTTCATAAAGAGAAAGGTTTACCCATGGTGAACACTTACCTCGTCTCTGAAAATCGCCATCTTCTGCGATGGCGCTGCTTTCTTTCCAGCCTTCAATGTTTCTCCAGCCCATGGCTTAGCCTCCATTTCGTTCTCCTTCTTGCGGTCCCGAATCGATCCAATGCTGTCCCAACCCTTTGTCGCTCCACCAGTTGCTGGGCCTGGCGCAGCGGAATCGGCGTCTGAGAAAATGGCCATCTTTGGCTTTCCGGATTTCGTCTTGGGGGCAGCCGAAGGGGATGGTCGTGTAGCTTGTTGGTCGACAGGGCTTTCTGATGAGGCGAACGGATCCGTTTTGGCGGCCAGCGCTGGTCGGACGGCCGGCAAAGCAGGTGAGGATGGCCCTGCATCTTGTGGTCGTTGTTCGTATCGATCTTGGAACTCGCTGTACTTTCGTGCCAGTCTCTCGACTGGTCGCGCTTCACGGTCCATGCCGAGCCTGTATACTTCGTCGGCTTGTGCCCAACGTCCAGCACCTTCCAGCCACCCAGCAAAGTCCTCGTAAAAGAGAGCCAGGCTTTCACCAATGCGATGACGTGCGAGGAATGCAAATGTTTCGCGCGGGGCGTCGGAGAAAAGCCGAATGTAATGGAGCCATAAACGTAGATACCTCGGGTCGTTCCTATAGTGTGATGATGAGAGGAAAGACTTCGTGGCCCGCTCCAACAAAGGAAGGAGACCGGACTCTGGGGTCGCTTGTGCAGATGGGTAGGCGTTTAGGGTCCATTTAACGTAGCGGTCGTAAACGTCGAGCGGGTCGTCTGATTCTCCAATCGACTGTAGTTCCCCTTCAAATTCTTCTCGTACGGCATCGTTGAGGGTCCTTGTCGCGTTCGGAGACGGCGCTGGAATCTTGTCACTGCTGCTGCCAGCAGAAAAGATGCGGGCAAGCTCTCTTGCTGATCGACCACCGGGGAGTGATTGAATGTTTTCCTTCTGGTTTTCGATAATGTTGAAGTCGACCAGGTCATCAGAGGCCGCCATGACGACAGATGAGAGATCTGAGAAAGCTCGAAAATTGTCGAGTTGAAGGGACAACTTTGTGTGGAGGAGGGGGTTTATCGATAAACATCACATGACCGTTGCCCCGGCGATACATCAGTTCTCTGTCCTTGCTGCATCACATTGACAGTATTGGGCAGATACGCGAGAAAATTATATCAGACAGAGCCTCGCTTCGTCAGAATAAAATACTCTGGCTAGGCATATCTTACTCTCTGGAATTCACAGCGACGGGGGCTACATAAGGCTTGGCAATATCAGCCAACTTCTTCGGGTCTTCGATCAAGTATCCACTCTTGAAACCTGCAACATTGTGAAGAACAAAGAACACCTGGAATACTATGTGCTGCCAATCACCTGATTCGCCGAAGCGTGAAGAGTTTGAATCCAAGACCAATCACAAAAGAAACCTTAGTGGTGGCACATCCGATGCCTCGCCTATGAGAAGATCCAAGCGACAGAAATCCAGCATCAATCTCAAGGAGCTGTCTTCCCCGGAGGCATCGGACGCCGAGGAAGAATATACGGCTCCGCCCGTTAAAGAAGAGGCTGTTGACGAATCTGCCCCAGCTGCTGCTCCCAAGGGAAAGCCAAAGAAGTCTCCTGCCAAGAAAGAAGCCACCGAAGACGCCGACAGCACCAAGCCTGTTAAGAAGGCGAGAAAAACCAAAAAAGATCAAGAGGCTGAAGCTATGCCTCTGGCAGCTCGCACCCAGGGTCTGCGCATGTTCGTTGGCGCACACGTCAGTGCCGCAAAAGGTCAGTACTCAACTCGGATGAACAGCAGCTTGGTATTGATCTAGAATTATGAGCAGGCGTATTTAATTCTATTCATAACAGCCATAACATTGGGTAAGTGCCAGCTTTTACTCCCCTCTTATTCAGTCCCAACTAAGTGTGGAATTAGCGGCAACGCATTTGCGTTGTTCTTGAAGTCGCAGAGAAAATGGGACAACCCAGCGCTCCAAGACGATCACTGTGATCAATTCCGTCAGCTGTGCGTTGAAAAGGGCTATGATGCATCCAAGTCAGTTACTACGATCACCCGCATTCACCAGAATAGATCACTCATGCTCAATCTAGGCACATTCTTCCCCATGGTTCCTATCTCGTCAACCTGGCCCAAAGTGACACCGCCAAGTCCAAGCAAGCATACAACTCATTCCTAGATGACCTCCGCCGTTGCGAAGCCCTTGGGATCTCTCTCTACAACTTCCAGTCAGTCAACCATCCCTTCAGCCACAATTCTACTAACACCCCAAAGCCCTGGAAGTACCAACCAGGCTCCCCTCCCAGAGGCACTCGCCCGCCTAGCAAGCACCCTCACCCAAGCCATCAAGGAAACAACAACAGTTGTCCCGGTCTTGGAAACAATGTGCGGCCACGGTAACACGATCGGCGGCGCCCTCTCCGAGTTCCGTGATCTCTTAGATCTAATCCCAAAGGAATATCACTCCCGCATCGGTATCTGTGTTGATACCTGCCATAGCTTTGCAGCCGGCTACGACCTCACCTCTCCAGAGGGCTTCAAGGCCTTCCTCGCAGAATTTGATGAGTTGATTGGCATTCAATTTCTCAAAGCCCTACACTTGAACGACTCCAAAGCTCCCCGAGGAAGCAAAAGAGACCTTCACGCCAACATCGGTACCGGATTCCTCGGTCTACGTGCATTCCACAATGTAATGAACGAGCCCCGGTTCGAGGGTCTCCCCATGGTTCTTGAAACACCTATCGACCGCGTCCCGTGGAAGACCACAGCCAACGAAGACGCCGGAGAAGGTAGTGAGGACGAGGGCAAGAAAAAGGGTGCAAAGAAAGGATCTAAAGGGACGGGCGCGGCTACCGTTCAAGATCCAGGTGTCTGGGCACGTGAGATCAAGCTGCTCGAGTCGCTTATCGGGATGGACCCTGAGTGTGAAGAGTTCAAGTCTCTTGAGACTAAGCTTGAAAAGGAGGGTCGTGCGGAACGGGCCAAACATCAGGATCAGTATGAACGGAAGCTTGAGGCGGATGAGAAGAAGAAGGCTAAGGGGCCTGCTAAGCCGAGGGGTCAGAAGAATCTTAAGGACATGATGAAGGGGGGTGTGAAGGAATAATTGTATGGATATTGATTCGAGGTAGTTTGCGTGAATGAATAGATAACGTTACTTCTTATAAGATGTGTTCTGCTGATTAGTGAATACAGTTGGACACCGTGGAGATTCACACATTATGAAAAATTTGCCTCCTGTATAATGATAACATTGAGTATCTAACCAAGGAGATGCTGCAAGAGTGACAATCAAGTTTGAGAACGGTGTATAAGCAAAAGAAATTGAATTGATGGTATCAGTGAAGTCCAAGGCAAAAGCCAACAACCGCCTCATGCAAAAAAGAAACTCATATCCTGGCCAAACCAGAATTAGAACAAATCATATCTAAAAAGAGACATGCAATCCAAAAGGCACGCTTCGGAAGTTAGACCAGCCAACAGAAGAGATATAGGTGGCATACAACCGTCACATGGAGGGGAATATAGGGCAGATCAAAATAACAGAGGAGTAGAGGCAGAATGAACGTGACACGCTAGTGATGGGTGGGAGTTTATTGCCGTACAGGTGAAAGGGATGAGGTTGACAGAACATCTGGAGATCCCTCGCGGTTGGAGGGTTGCAGATGAGGGAATCCCGCTTGGGCCATTGTCGTTATAGTGGGAGGGGCGGATCTGAGAGGAGATGGTGGCCCGTCGTCTTCGGGGATTGTAGACGTGGAAATGGAGAGAGCGTGTCTCGTGTGCCTGGAGCCGCTGGCCCGCACTCGGAATGAGCGCCCTTGATCACCAGCTGGCGATACAGTTTGGTCACTATTCAAGTGGCCACCAGGTGCAGGGCTAATGATGCTAGCATCTTGGATTGCAACTCGACGATAGTCTCCTTGTTGTTGCTGCTCGCCAGCGCTGCTGTGGTCACCATCTTCGGTATCAGATAGCGGACTCGACTCGCGACTCCATGTCTCTTCTAGTGCTTCACTGCGCATTTTCGAAATCTTCATGTAGTTGTATGCCGCAATGCTACTGATCGTCACGAAGAGACCGGTCAGGTTGACCGCAGTGAGCTTATCATGGAAGATAATACCCGCTGCGCTGATTGTGACCACCTCCTTGAAAATGCCACAAATACTCAGTGTAACAACTGAAGAACGCTTGAGAAGCGCAAATTCCGAGGATATCATACAAAATGCAAGCACTCCAGGGAAGATGAGAAGGAAAGAGCCTAGCAGGTTCCCACGTTTCTCAGCGAGCACAAGATATCCTTGGTAGATCTCAGCAGGACCTTCCACAGATAGCGCGATGACGATAAGAGAGAAGAACATGACAGGAGTGAGCAGGAAGAGGGTCGCAAATGGATTCGAAGTGGCCGGGTGGCGGAGCAGAAGGATTTGTGTCAAGGCCCATCGGAAGCCCGAGAAGAATGCAGACGCAATGACAAGCGCAAACCCGAGCGCATTGAAAGCAGTCTCGCCTGCGACCATCATCACCACACCGATCGTCATTGTAACAATAATCAAGATCAACTTGACAGAAGGCGATTCGAGTCGGAAGAGGATGGCGAAAAGGAGAACGAAGGCAAGTGCAGATGATTTGCACATTGTAAGAAAGGTAAGGGAGATAAATTTCAATGACATGTTTCCGAGGCCAATGTCGAGCGAGGTCGCCGTACCGCAAGGCACAAGGCGTGTGAAGTAGAAAAATTTGGTCAGGATCGGCGGCTTTTCTTCAGGGCCATCCACCGGGGATGACGCTGCAGACCCCGGAGGGTGTTGTGGTCGGAGAGACGGGAAGATCCATAGGATTATAACGGAGAGTGTGAATTGAACAAGCATATGTAAACTCGTGGTGAAAAGAGGAAAGGGGAAGACGACATCGCTTTCGGAGAACATCCATTTGTTATACTATACACAAGAACGGTTAGCTCAAAACACCAGGGGAAGATTGGAGCAAAATCACTCACTATTGAGATGGATAACGAGAAGAAGTACCACATCAAAATCAAGGCGGCATTAACGCCCAACCTCTTGACGATGCTACGGTCTGTATCGAAGTCGCCTCGTGACTTGGTATCCGCGATTCGGGCATCCAGCTTTCGTCGTTGGTTTCTCCGTCGTCGTCGCTGGCGTTTTTGGCTTGATGTGAGTCCCGTTTCCTCGTCATATTGGTCATCATCTGAACTCATCAAGTCGAGTTCCAAACTCTCTGCAGCGGACGACATATCGGATGCATCAGTGTCCTCTTCGGCCGTCAATGGCTCTTGTTCTTCGCGCTTGTGGTTTCCTCCATCGGCATGTGACCAGAGGCTGTCATCTCTGCGCTCCGTTGAGACCGGCTGTGAAGCTCGCCCTGTCCCGGCGAGCATGGAGCTTCGCCGACGGTGGTGGCTACCGGCGGAGAGCCCCATTTTTAGGACTGGACAGTTAGTTTGAAATAAGGGGAAAAGATACAAGAACTGATTCCCCCATGAGCGAGTAAAAAAGGGCGTCACACGACAGTACACGAGGGCAGTTGGGGTAAGGAGGCGATGCTGACAAAGAAAGGGAGGGGAGAGAGAAAGGGTGGAACTGAAGGTGGAACTTGGTCCAAGGGAGTGAATGTTCGGGAACAGGAAAGGGAAATGGAGAAAGGAACGAACACGAGAGCAGCTGAAGCAGGGAAAATGAATCCTGAGGGATCGAGTGGCAGATCGAGGGTCCTCAGGGCGGTCTCTTCACTAGTCACGTCAACTTCAGCTCTGACTGGTTCCACCGATCTTTCTCCGCTCCACTGTCCGGTCGATCCGGGGTCAACCGTGAGCTTTTGATGTGATGTTGTTTAGGTTCTCTTTTTTGTTGTCTGTTTTGCTATTGGCGGATTGAAATCTCCGGTTTTGGTACCCTGAGGATTAATTGTTGTGAAGATATACAATACCTGGGTGGGTATCTAAGAGGATCCTGAAACTCCCGGTCAACCTGAGAGATCAGAAAACACGTATGGGTCAATGATCTGAATGCCGGGAAATGGATCCAATGCGAGCTCTCCAACGATGAAACTCGGTCCTCTGCCTTGTCTGCTAGGAAAAAGCCTCCATCCACCGGCATAGCGATGACCTCAGACCCCTGATGCATCATCATCATGTCGTGGTTTCTCCATAGTCGTCGGGCCATGCGGATGATGAATCTCAACGGAGGATATTGCATTCTCTTGTGCTTTCGTTTCTGTTTCTCCTCAATCGTCTCGGGTTGATGCTGCCAAAAAGCATTCGATCTGCACCAAACACCATCGTATTTTGAACTTGTATCGGCTTCCCTGCATTCACTCATTTCCGTTGTCATCATGACTGAGACTGTATACAATGCCATCGAGGACTACGGCCTGATCGGGGATATGCACACCTGTGCCCTGATCAGCAAGGCCGGTAGTTTGGATTACATGTGCTGGCCAGTCTTTGACTCGCCTAGTGTCTTCTGCCGCCTGCTTGACGACAAGAAAGGCGGGTTTTTCTCGGTGACCCCTTACAAGACCGTTGTTGATGCCCACAGCAAACAGCGATATCTTCCGTATTCGAACTTGCTTGAGACCAGGTGGACCAACGAGGATGGTGTCGTGACCATGCTGGACTATTTCCCAGTCACGCCTAAAAAGGTTGTCCAGTCCGCTAGACTCTTGTCGGGATATTGTCCTTGCAATGAGCCTGGCACCAATCGGTTCAAATCAGGGTTACAGCACTCGGGTCTGATCCGAAAGCTGGAATGCAGCCGTGGGTCGATGGAGTTGCAGGTGGAACTGTTTCCGGCCTTCAACTATGCACGAGACTCGCATAACACTCGTGCAAAGCTGGAGAATGACATGGAGAAGCACCGGCTTCAAACTATCCATTTCGAAAGTGAGACCGAGCGGCTGCAGGTCGAGATCTTTGGCGATTCGCGAGAGCCAGACAAGCTTGGGCTCCCATCAGCGAATCTAAAGTTGGAAGATCGCTTGGGAATGAAGGGCCGTGGCTTGGTGTCCTGGATTAAGCTGTCGGAGGGCCAGACAGTTCATCTGGTCCTGCACAGTCCCGAGAAGGCTGTCCCCAGCTCGGCCACTATGGCCGCCTATCTGCTCAAGATGGAAGAGGAGACCTCTGACTACTGGACCAACTGGACCCGCAAGTGTGCCTTCCGCGGTCATTATCGCGAGACAGTCGAGCGCAGTCTTCTCATCCTGAAGCTGCTGACATACAAACCCACTGGTGCCATCGTCGCGGCACCCACCTTCTCGCTCCCTGAAAATGTGGGAGGCTCGCGAAACTGGGATTATCGGTATTCCTGGGTGCGTGACACGGCTTTTACACTGTACGTCTTCCTGAAGATGGGTTACAGTCAAGAGGCAGAAGCATACGTCAACTTCATCTTCGATCGGATATTCCCTCATGCTGCTAAGGACATGGACAAGGATAGCAAAAGACCATTCTTACCACTCATGTTCACCATCCGGGGCGAGTACGAAATTCCCGAGGTGGAACTGGACCACCTTGATGGGTACAAAGGCAGCAAGCCTGTTCGCATCGGCAACGCGGCTGTCTTCCACACGCAGCTAGATATCTACGGTGAGCTGTTGGACAGTATTTATTTGTACAACAAGCACGGCAACCCCATCACCTATGACCAATGGAGCTCCATCCGACGCATGGTCAACTATGTTGTTACCGTCCGGAATCAAAAGGATATGTCCATCTGGGAGTCTCGTGGTCAGATCCAAAACTTTATCTACTCGAAGATCATGATGTGGGTGGCTTTGGATCGCGGCATTCGTCTTGCAGAGAAGCGCGCCAGCTTGCCGTGTCCTGATCGCTTTGAGTGGATTAAGGTTCGGGATGAGATGTACGACGAGATCATGACCAAAGGATACAACAAGGAGCGTGGTCATTTCTGCCAGAGCTATGAGAGTCCCGAAGTGCTGGATGCATCCATCTTGATCGCGCCCTTGGTCTTCTTCGTTGCGCCAAATGACCCCAGATTCATCAGCACTCTGAAGAGGATTCTCGAAAGCCCCGAAAAGGAGGGACTGTCCAGCGCCAAGATGGTTTTCCGATACGACCACCTGAGAGCCAATGATGGTAAGTGACCACTTCGGCCATGCAGCCCTGCATTACCTTGCATTGGATTCTGTTACTGATGTTCATGTTGCACAGGTGTGGGAGGTGGCGAAGGCGCCTTCATCATGGTAACCTTCTGGCTTGTCGAAGCCATGGCTCGTGTAAGTTTGAGCCTACACCCATAAACTGAGAGCCCGGCTCAATCTGTTTTGCATGTCTAGGCTTCAAACTACGACGTGCCCATTCCCAACATCTGGAAGCTCGCGCTTTCGCACTTTGACAACATTCTCTCCTACTCGAATCACCTGGGCATGTTCTCAGAGGAAGTAGCTATTTCCGGTGAGCAGATGGGTAACACTCCACAGGCGTTCAGTCACTTGGCCTGCATTAGTGCGGCAATTAATTTGGAACGACTTGGACGTGGAGATGACTAGAGCTCCTACCTCCAGGTCGAAAGGTACAAGGAGATAACCCCCGAGGAGGAGAGAAGAGAGAAACAACCTTAGACGGTGCTATAGATTGACTTGAGATACTGTTTGTTTTTATTTTAATGTCTGATTCGAAAATAAAATTCTTCTTTGTCTTTGAAACAAGTATTCCGCGCAATGTGCCAATATATATATATTTTTTCGATTTTGTCATGCGTGGTGGTTAAACCTATGCTACTTTTAAGCCACAATGCTAATACCAAAAAATCCCCTCTTCCCAAAAAAAATCCAGTGACCCCCCACCCATGAAAAACCATCAAATGAGAGAAACATGAGAAACACGAGGTCTTTGTTGACTATACTATGCCTTGCCATTCGGGCACCTACGGCAGGTGACGACAACACACTTACGTAATGTAGATAGATGATCCGAGCTCATTACCCCAGAATAGCTTCTTTTTGTTTGCCAACATAGCCAAAGTGACCAGTGACCGAAAACTGGGATTGTATTGTATCTTCTTCAGGGATGGTCTTCGCCACCAGCCGTGCCCCACAGTAACTGCGATCTCGCGCTAGGGACACGCCGTCTGATGGCCGATATGGATACCGATAAGCCCGACATGATGTCGTCAGACGAGGAGGGTTTCGTCTCTAGCGAAAGCACCGCCTCAATGGAGCTCGAATCCGATGCCAAGAAAAACCTCACTCTCGCGCTGGGCAAGCTGCGTTTGGAACAAGAGGACGTCAACCGACTCTCCTATCAGGGCGCTACCCCATCGACTTCCCGCACGGAAGACCGAAGTCAAACGCCTCCAGATCTCAAGATGCCAAAAAAGCCACGACTGTTACTGGATTTGCCGCTGGACGTGTTGAAGGAGATTATTAAAGAGGTATTACTTGTCTTTCTCGCAATCGCGGGCGAGAGCTTACAATTCCATAATACTAGGTCACGCATACAAATGACTTGACATCGCTGGCCCTTACATGCTCCGCTCTCCATGGGTTGGCCATTCCGCATATGTACTCACGATTCGACATCGTCTGGCCAGAGTCCCTGAACCCATCAACCGCGGACTATTCGGGGGTAGATGCGCTGTCTTATGGCCTGTCGACATTGGTAATGGGCGAGGATGTGTTTAGCCGGCTGCCAAGGTTCCAAGAAAGACTGTCGGGCAATTGTACGCACTGCGGCTGTGATTGCCAGCAAAGTACGAGTTCTCAACATTCGGAGAATCAAGTCGGTGGGCGGTCGCGGCGAGGGAATCATTATGCGCAATACACTCGCACCTTTTCCATTGGAAACGGTCCACTGAGCTGGGTCCAGGAATACTCAGTAACCAAAGAAGTGGGCAAGATGCTAGGGACGCTCGTTGCCCTGGCTGTTGCGCGGATGGTCAACCTGGAGGCCTTCGTCTGGGACATGCCGACTGGAGTGGTTCGTGAAATCTGGTTGGCGCTTGCGTCTTTGGCAGATCGGCCCGGACATGAATGTCGCTTGGAGCGCATCTGGGTTCGTTGGCATGATAACTCAGAGAACGCTTTACGCAACCTGTCTGCACCGGCAACGAGGCTCTTTCAGAAATACAAACATGTCGAACACCCTTCGCTGTCTGTATTGCCTCCGCTCAATAGCGTGGCTGTCCTTGACATAGATGAACCGGCGTATGTTGAAGAGCTGGCACTTCTCCTTGAGAAATCGCGCCATCGCCTGACTGAGCTCCGAATTGGCATTGCCGGAAAAGCCCACATGAGCGCGTGGCTGCTGTGTGGAACAAACTCGGAGTCTGCATCGAGTTGGCCTCGCGCAGATGGTATCTTGGGAATACTGAAACGGCGCAGCTTGTCTGATCATCGGGACGAAGTTACTCCAGCTTGCCATATCAAAGGTTCGATGCCACCGAACAGCGCAACCGACGTTGCCCCCAAGTGGTCGACTGTTGCTGAGAGCGAGGAACCCGCTTCGCAAGCAGAGCAGCCATTCATCAGTACCAACGAGGACAAGATACAGCCACAAGATTCAACTTTGCCCAATCGAACGACTCATTCGCCTGCGAACTCCTTTGAAGCTGATTCTGACATGCTTAGTCTCAATGTCCTCGAGTTGGAACGAGTTCCATTGCATGTGCCCACCCTGTTGCCAGCTGTTGATTGGACAAAACTCACCACCCTAACCGTCATGCAATGTGTTGACCATGAAAAACTGTGGCGGGCTCTTCGCCGGAAATATGCACCTTCTCCAGTACCGGTTAGGCGCCAATCTAATCCAGATTCCCGGTTCACTGAAAGCCTGCTTGACTTCCCGCTTAATCTGAAACACATTCGCACGGACAATGTTTCGCCGTATCTCATTCTCTTCATCAAAGATGCATTGGCACCGAATACATTGGAGAGTATCTTTCTGCATGAGGCGCCGGGTCACGAATCTTCTGTGCAAATCGATGCCATTTACCGGCACATCCTGCGAAAGCATCGCAAGAGTCTGCGTAAGGTTCTCATCGATGGCACTGATCGCAAGATTGGAAGTGGGTATTCATCTACGCGGTGGTATAAGTGGATGTTCACTCATGACATGATATCATTTGTTACGAGCGGGAAAATGCCGCAGCTGAAGGAGCTCGGCATGGCGATGAATTATGCAGATTGGGTAAGTGATCATTGCCGTGGTACTAGTTACAACTTATACTGACACGGAACCAGCATTTCTTTCTCCAGAGATTGCCTAATATGCCGCAGCTTCGAGCTTTGTACCTACCGAACATCTGCAACACTGTCCATCGTGATCTGAAGGAGTTAGCACTCCAAGTCCTGGATATCGTCAGCATCCGCCCAGATCTCAAAATCGCCTACCTTGGCCTTCATATCAAGTGCTTCCAAATTCTCGAAGCCAGACATGATGACAATCCTGCCGATTTCGACGACAACCCCACGGTGGACAACTCCCCGGCGACTACCGAGGAGGATGAAGATCACGACCCCTCAGCCAACGATAACCACTTCACCGAAGACCACAGTGACGACGAATCCTTCAAGGGAGATACTCTTTCCAGCAACCCCGAAGACTATGACACCGACCCAGACGAGGACCAGAACACCTCGCGCATCTATTACCGACTGCAGGAGATTCTGTTCTATGACGAGAAGGTGTCCATTTTCAAGGCACGACACGGTGTTTTATGATTCATGTGGGCTTGCATTTTACTTGCGCAGGTTTCATTCGGCTATTTGCGGCGTTGGGAGATATGCATCCCGGGATCTTTACTGTGCTTATGAGATACCATCACTCCTTAGCTTAGTCCTTATTTGCAATGAATTGTTTACTAGCATTTACGTATTCTGCAAACTGCAATGTGAATGCAATTTAGAGTTCGAGCTAGGTGATTAGGACAATACCCAGACACAACACCCGGAGTCATTTTCCGTCTCATTCATCACTCATCATGGGTTCCGAAACCAATAATGCATCGTCCCCATCCAAACTACTCTTGAATATGTCAAATCTTACCCCAGATTGTGCGATTGGGCCCCCTTCTCTGCAGCGTGGGCTCCCTGAAGGCTATACAACACGTGTCTTTTCCTCAATCAAACACCTCCAGCATGAGGTAGCTGTGATTTTGGAAATGCTTCAACAGAACCCTAATGGAAACCAGTGGCTCCTGGTCCTAGGCCTGTCTTCAGAGAAGTTGAAATGCTTGTGTGAAGATCACAACATTCTTGGCGCGAATTACCGTATTATGTGGGAACAGTCGAATGCCCTGATCAAAGTCATCCCATCAGCCTCTCATGAACAAATCACCACGCGGGTATCAAAACACATGGAGGGGCAGATGCGTGCGATGGGGATATCGGAAGACGATTGGGATTGGGCTGCGGCTTCAAAATACCCACCCTGTCCTCCAAACTCGACAAGGACTTCTATCAGAGGAAAAGAAGGAGACCAAGGATTGATCCCACAAAGCAGAATGTTCAATCAAGAAGAAAATTATGGCTGGCCGACTCTGGTATTTGAGACAGGGGTTTCGCAATCGTTAGGGCGCCTACGAGAAGACGCTGAGTGGTGGTTCGCACACTCCGAAGGCGACGTACGATTTGTGCTTATCATTGCTAGGAAACCGACTGTGATACATTTCGAGTTATGGCAACTCGCACCAACTAATTCTCCTCGCCCACTTTCTCGACACTGCATTCGAACACTCCGCAGTCAGACCCCCAGCATGCCTCCTCTAACTCGCCAACCAGCACAGACCCAACAATCTTACTGCTCTCAGGAAGTCACTGTGACTCCTCATAGCGTGGTAGGTGCGCCACTTGTTCTGCCATTCGAGGCTTTATTCTGTCGAGCCCCTGTGTTCCCCGAGACGGATATATCGATTCCTGCTTCACGCTTTGAGATGTTCGCTACCAATATATTTCACTAACAGGCTTTATTCTGGTTGAAGATTTATTTATGTTAGTCGCAGGAAGACTTCATTAGCTTAATGTCTATCGATATCTTTGCTTGTCGAAGATTGCACGGTGTAGAACCCATTGTTCGCTATCAGATGGCGATCGCAAGGCTGTCTTTCCCGACTGGACGCCAAAACTTTGTAGACCCTTCTCACCTCCTTTCCTTCCCTTGTTGCGTCGAGGTTAGTCTCACCAGCTTTGGGCACAAGCCGAGGAGGAGGTTTTTCTTCCAGGTTCCAGGTCCTGTTTACATCGACTGCTCCCGCTTCGAGACTTGAGGCCAGACTCACCTGCTTTCGGGCATCAAGTCGAAGAAGAGCTTTCTTCCGGGCTCTAAGCATCCACGCTGCATCCACTACATGTAACTCACGCCGGACTACCTCATTTCCACGACTCTCTCTACACCTCGCTGCGTGACAATGGGACTTCTCCTTTGTGAATAAGACACCCGTAGTCTTGTCCCCTCCGCTCCCCCTCATACTGAGGCTCATCTCTCCAGCTTTTGGGCACCAGGCTGAAGAAGAATGATTTATTTTCCAGGTTCTAAATGCCCTAAATGTATTCGCCTCAGACCTCGTTGTCCATTCCGATAACTTACTGCCTCAACTTTATCGCTCACTAACCGTCTGCCATTACCCCAACTCCCAACCATCTTGCCTCTTCTCCTTTGGCACTGCATGGAGAAGCTAGCAAGGACCTGGCTGGGCTCAGCTGGAAGATCAAGTCCAGGTACTCGGTCAGTGTTTAGCGCCAGTCTGCAGGACGAAGGCCAAGGACCGTAGCTGTAGCCGGTGATCATTCCCCTTTCCATTTGCCCTGTCGTATTTTCATTCCATTGTCTTTGTCTGATTTGAGGATTTCGTTCCCTGAGGGAATCTTCGGGGAGTGCCCAATAGTGAAAAAGACAAAAGACAGGACAGCATATATCCCACCAAGACTTGGAGTTACAGAATTTCTCAGAATACAATCTACCATGTGTCACTTCCATGTATGTGTTCAAAGTCTTCATTATCATTAAATGTAACTGGCTATATACAAATAATGATCCCAGTCCGAAGTCCCAATATTATACAGCAAATTACCTCTCTTCACTTTTCATCTCAATAGCAACCGTCTTGGTAATATCCCCAAGCCGCCTCGCCTCCAATATCCCATCCTGACCAAGCCCAACCCCATCAGCATGCACAGGCGCAGGAACGGTCACCAAACTCGAAACATCGACCGCGACCTTCTGCCCATCTCCATCAACAACTCCATCACCACCCACAATCACAGTCTCACCACCATCCCTATAACAATCACAATCCTCCAAATCACGCATGACAAACTCAACACCAGGATACGGATACTCATGCGGCGCCAACGTCCTCCGCCGACTAGAGCCAACAGTCCCCGAAATCCCACCCTCACCATCCGCTTCCCCATCGCGATGCTTCCCAGTCCGATAATAGGACGACCCCCGGAAGACCGAGCGGAATAGCGGCCGAAGCGATGGTGCTGAGGCGGATATAATGGCGATGTTCACTTCGACTTGGGACCAGAGTAGAATCTGGATCGCGTCGTAGGAGACGTCTTTTGTGATCATGTACTTGTATAGTGCGCTTAGGCGCACGATCGAGGCTGCTGAGGCGAAGGTTCCAGTGAGGAAGATTGCTATTAATGCGTCTGGTGGACGTGTTAGTTCTTGGTTTGGAACGGATGGGATAGTGGAAGTACTGACACTTCTTCCTCCGGTGGAGATTCAGTTTCGCTATGAGTGGAAGAGGCATAAAAAGAATGATAACATCGGTTAGGATGTTGGTACCTGCCATGGAGAAGTATGTCGCTGTGAGGCTATTGCAGCCGTTTGGATATACGGTTGGATCCCATGCACGCCAGGGTTTGGTATGACATTCGAAGGCCTGGATTGGCAGAGTCAGAGTTGATTCTTGGATGTAAAGAAGGTAGAGTGGTCCAGAGAGGGACTCACGTTGACGAAGATGACAATGACTGTATAGAGGAAGACGACTCCCGCGATCGTAGCTGTGGCGATTCGGAATCGCCTCACAGGGAAGATGCGGTAGTATTGAGAAAGAATGCTGAATTTGACTAGGCCGATTGCTAGTGGGTAGACGAGCTGGTAGGCATACCAGTGTTTGAGGGTTGGGACAATCGTTGTTGGCAGATCTAGGTCGACCATGTGGCGTCTAGATACAATCTGTTAGCAGCTTGCAAGACAACATTGGCAGTGATGAATATACCCTGTACCGAAGCTGATATGAAACGCGTTCATGATGCCCATGGCAATTGTAACGAACAACCCAGTCACAATTAAATAGTCATCCGGTCCAACCTTGTGGACTAACGCAACCCGACAGTATAGTCTCAGACCGACACTGATACATGATAACAATAATAGCCCGATCATGACGGCAAGAAAGGCAGGCTGAAGAGAGCCATTGTCTGCCGTAATGTAGGCCATGACAGGCCAAGGATAACCATTGGACCTGATTACAGTAATTGATAACTGAAGTGTTTCCTATATCTTCAACTCGAATTAACAGGGATCTGTGAATTCTTTATATTACAAGGAGAAAGGCAAGCCGTGCGATCCCACATATTTGTGAAAGGAAGCAAGGCTCGCCGAAGCTCCCCGGACCATTGACTCGACGTGCTTCTTTGTGACTGAACTGAGTTTTATACTATTAAAGCAGCTCCGGCAGACGCTTTCGCTAGGTCCATGATATCATATGTATCTGGCAGTAAACTCGAAGTTGCGGTGTCCGCTCTCCCCGATAGTTCCAAAAGTCCAGCCCTGTGGGCAACCATGGGTCGACGTGGGTGCTACCTCAAAGTAGCTCTTCGATGACGATCACTGGCTTTCCATTGGACGACTTGGCCCCTTGCTCCGCGGTCTTGGCGACGGGGTTCCGCCAAGCTCGGGGGTCCTGGGAGCTCGAGTTCCCCATGATTTTGGTTGAGAGCTGGACATGTCTGTGGTAGGGCTGATAACTGACAGATCCTGGTTTCTTGGTCACTGGATCATCGCCAAGACCATCTCTCACACTATCTCTCACAAAGAAAGATACACAAGGTCCATGGGTCAGCATTCTTTGTCCTCTATATTGTACTCAAATTCTCCCACCATAATTGGTGGAGCAAATCGATCCCCGGCAGGCGCCCGACAGACCCGACAGGGATGGATGTTGACACGAGGAAAGTAGTCCAAGACTGAGATGGAAAGGCCGAACTTGATCTTTCCCCGAAGTCATAGTGTGGTCGGTGCAGTCGGCCGAGGTCTTAAAAGAACCATTCTCCCACCCTGAAAGAATATTTAGACTCAAGCTTTACCCATTTAACTATGCATTTCAGTAAGCTTTCCCTAGGAGTTCTCCTTTTGGTCCTGGACTGCATCGCGGACATATGCGAGAATCCCCCGATACGTAAAGAATGGTAAGCCACAGTGTTATGCTTTCTCGTCTTTGTGTATAATTGACTTTGTGTCTTGATCTCCTAGGAGAGAACTAGATCTGGACGAGCGCCATGATTATATTCGCGCAGTTCGTTGTCTAGCCTCTCGACCGGCGATATCTGGTCTTGAGAATGCGATCACGCATTTTGATGATTTCCAGGCTACTCATAGTGATCAGACGCCGAGTATACACTGGGTGGTACATATCGCATTCACATTGCATGTATAATTGTCAGTAAGACTGATCACTGTAAATCAGGGTCACTTTACTCTATGGCATCGATACTTCGTCGCAACCTACGAAAAAGCCCTCCGAGAAGGGTGCGGATATAAAGGCGTACAACCGTAAGTCAGTCCGACCACAGACCCCATCAAAGAAACTTAATGAAGAACAACGGTATAATCTTTTGGACAGATACTGGAACTGGTCCCTAGACGCCTCATCAACAAACAACTCCTCAATGAAAATATTCGAAACAGACATCTTCTCCGCACACCGCGGATTCGGTGGAAACGGGAAATATCTCACTGCAAACGCTACTCAGAACCCCTTCAACCTAACAGGCCGAACAGGCGGCGGATGCGTTGAGGATGGCCCCTTTGCGCCTCCAGATTTCATGCTCGCCGTCGGAAACCCAAAGGGTCAACCTGATTGTTTGCGGAGAGACTGGATTCCCTGGATTATGAATTACTTTGCGCAACAGAGTCTTGTAGACGATGTTCTCGCACAGCCGGATTACACTTCGTTTGCGCGGGCGCTTGAGAACATTCCTAGCTTTTCGGAGCCTAACATTCATGGGGGTGCGCATTTTGGAGTTGGGGGTGTTCTTGGGACTTTGGGGAATTCGGCTTTAAGTCCTGGAGGTGAGTTATCAGGGCCATATGGGTTTGTACTTAGTATACTGTTTGCTGACTGGTCAGATCCTCTCTTTTTTCTTCATCACTGCAACCTCGATCGGATCTTTTGGGAGTGGCAGAATCAAGACCTGCCTACGCGCTTCCATCAGGTTGGTGGTCCTATCATGCCGCTTGATTACGGTGGGAAGAATGTCACTCTAGACTTCGAGGTGAATATTGGCAAGCTTGCATCTAACACTACGCTTGAGAGCCTGCTCAATACTCAAGGTGATTTTCTGTGTTATACCTACTCAGGCTAAGGAGTATGCGCATTTGGATGTCGAGATACATGAAGCAAATCCAGGTGCCTGCAACAAGCTTTTCTTGTCAAATTGTTTTTTATTGTACAGTTCGATTTATACATTGAAGGCGTTTTCGTCAATGCTTGTTAGGTGACAACAGCACCATTGGAACGAAGAGGAGGGGTACAGTTGTGAGCGAGGCCACATGGCACTGGAATTAGTGATACCAGCTGTCATCGAGAATCTGGGCTCGTTGAAGTTGATCAAATGTTGGCTTGTGTTGGAGGGACTGGCGTCTCGTAGCTTAAATCCTTCTGGGCCCATTTTAGCGCGTCGTTGACTTTGAGGGCTTTGGATCGACGAGCCCTACGGGAGATCGTTTAGATAGAATAGACATATGGTCCCAGAGTGGACAGTTGGCTGCCATTTGAACTGTTCATGAAAGCTTGGGTCGTTCAGGTTCTGATCAACTCCAGCGAGGAAAAAGAAGGTTTGTGAGAAAACGGTAAATGTGCAAAGAGTACCAAGTTGGAGCAAAATCCTTTCTCAGTACAGTAATACGTAATGCAGTAGCTTCTTATATTAGGCCTGAATAACATCCGATCTTGACGCTCGCACTGGCTCAAAGCTTGCTTTGCACCATTCTTTCTGGATGGTGAATGCCATATCCTGACATACCCTTATCGAGCCGAATATCACCCCATACCTCCGTTCGATCCACCGCTCTAAAGTTTCTTTGAAAACTCAGGTGCGCACTTGCTGTTCAACTTGCTCAGGTTCTAGCTGGCTCTAGGGCCAATTCCCGCGGGTGGGACTACTCAACTCGACTCTTCTGGGCGCCTCGCCCGCCCCGGGAGTCGGTCCGTGGATGGGGTCAATGCCAATGGCTAAATTGACTATTGTGAGGCCGTCGGGAGTGCTCATCTCTGTTGTCTTTTCGGTTCAAAAGCCTGTTGCAGCCTCTATGGGAGCATTTGAAGGACTGAAGAGAAACATGTTTCGTTTCGAGATGTCGCATCATAGACCCTTTCGAGGAAAAGAGCTGTTGGCAATTCCTCCACTCGCATGCAAAAAAAAAGTGCGCGTACACTAGAAAGAAAGAACCTATGTTAGCAAAGATGATGGCTAGCTTTCTTGCTAAAATCTAAGACTTACTTGGGCTTTTCTATTCGGTTAGACAATCCGCAGGCTTTTGGCTCGGACAGTCGAGGATGATTGGCCATCTGCCTCATGACATCTAGTGCAATCGTGGACTTCAGAGATTGAGGCCAAATGGCACTAGAGCCAGTGACATCTTCCGCCCCCAAAACCTGTGGTTGGCTGGAGTTGATCGAGGAACGACTTGGGGTATAGTAATTGGATTGATACGATTCAACTCCCCCTAGGTCCATATGAGCACGTCGGTCAGGCTGGGGGCATGGAATGAGCGAGTCACAAAAGCAATTATCTGTAAGGTGCGCGGACGGCTCAGGGAGAAGAGTTGATGATGGATATCCAAAAGTTTCAGCATGATAGTTCACATCCGTGAGGCTCTGGCCAGCTTCATCGAGCAATGGTACCGAGGTCATCATGAAATGGGTTGGAGACAGCAAAGAGAAGGTTTACAAAATGTGACCCATGATCGAAAGATCATTTGTGGATTGTAGAACCGTCTTTATACCGAGAAGAAAGGGTAAATGGATTAGACTAAAGTGATACAACACTGCATACAAAACATCGTACAGGTACAGAATCCAAAGCGCATGGTGGATTTCGGATTGTGACTAGCACCAATCACAGATTTGGTTCCTTGACCCTGGCGAGGATCGGGAATCTGATTTTGGTACTAGCAAATCATGACCGTGATTTCTCAATCCATTCCGTGTCTCAGGGTGAAGCCCAATGGTTTACCTCAGCCCCAACGCCCTAGTGGATCATCAGATTTGGACATCAGCCAATGCGACTTTCTAGTTTAGTGGTCCCGTAGGCCAATTTTGATTATTCTGGAAGTTGGCCCCTTGCATCGCTCCCTTCCCGTCATGTCGATGAACGGTCCGCGCGGACTGTTATTTGACAAAACAGAAATAGCTAGCCACGATACCATTTGTAGGTTGACAGAGCACTTCGCGTGCTTGAAACAGTTTTCTATCTGAATAATATATCATCTGAAACTTCAATACATCATAGATTAATCTGAAGAGTTCTACCATTTTAAGCCGTGCTCACCTAGCGAGCTCTACAACAACAGCCTCGCTAGAGTCAATTTCAAGTCCAATGGAGCCCCCTCGAGCCCTCAAGACCTCAACCCCTCCATGGCCAAATTCTTCAAGTCTCCCGTCCGTATAATTCCAACGAACTCCCCCCCCCCCAAGATATTCCTTGATCAGCACTAGCCCCTGGACCAGTCAACCGTTGAACCTCAGCACTTCTCACGTGCCTGGGCACATCGAGCAAAATCCGTTGAGAAGGTCTGGGATAACTAGTCGTAGAATTCCACTCGTCAAGATTAATAACCACATACCTAGCCAGCCTCTCAGACTCATAAATCGCATAGGCAGACAGATCCTCTCTGTCCAGCTCAAGAGATTTTACTTGAACGGTTCGATGACGTCCAATGGCGTCTGCCGCGACAACTTGGCCGTAGAATGGTGCTCTGACTTGAGGGGCCTGGTTATTGTTTTCGACTGGTGTCCAGGCTGCGTAGCCTTGATTGGATCATTGGAGATAGATGCTGTAGGCGTTGCTGGGAGCTTACAACGCTCAGTCCGAAGAGCAGATAATCCACAAGCCAGAGTGAGCTACCGAATACACCCTCTACCTGACTCATGTTGAGATTGACGTAGTCGCTGTTTGTTTCGCCGAGGAGGAATGTGATGTTTGGATTGCGGGCGTGGATTACGTCCATGTCGCCGATGTATTGTGTGAGGTTTGCTGCCGTTGCGGTGTGGTTCATGAATGATTCTAGACAACCAGGTCAGAAAGATACTTGGTACTGGCAGATATACAGAAGGGCAATGGCAGCCTTTCCTACCTTGAAGCCGAACCCAGTCTTGGTTACCAGAAGCATATCTACGCCCTCATTAGCGACTTCAAGTAAACATAGTACAGACGGGCGATACGTACTGATGCCATGAAACCAACTTAACATGTCCATCATCATCAACACCATCTTCGAAAGCTCGTGCCCTGTTTCTCATGAATCGACGACACAATAAAGAAAAGAAAAGTAACCTACGTTGTAAACCCATCCATATGAAAAACAAAAGTCAAAGCCTGAAATATCCTCCACTCATCCAACCCATACCTATTTCCCTTGAGAACATGCTCCGAGATAGCATCTGCATACTCCCTCCATTCACGAACATAATCTGCAACGGTATAGCTTGCAGGTCTGACATCACCGGGATAGAGGTCAGGCTCATTGCCAATCTCGAAAGCGACAAGGTTGCCTCGGATATGGCTTAGCGCAACGCGTGCTTCAGTGAGTGCATGCTCAAGCCGGTCGGCTTTGTTGTTTGCCAGATTTACCTGAAAGGTCCAGGGTGTGTCTGGGAAATTATCGAAGCCTTCGAAGAAGACGGGGCCGAGGGATACTTTATTTGGAATTCCGTTGCCGGACTCTTCGGAGAGAATGATGGATTGATCTTGGGTTTCGTTATAGATTGCGCGGTCTCTGCGATGGATTTAGTATAAAAGGACTTTTGGGTGAATGATATACATGGATAGGTCTTCATAGGTGGACTGACGCTGATGTTCCTCCTACTCGGATGTGTGGGTGTGCTCCTGTCTTTTTGTAAAGAAGATTAACTATATCCTGTGAGAAGTGGTTTGGGTGGCTTTTGTTTCCTGAAGTCATGGCATAAGCAAAGGATGTATAGATGGGACAGTGTCTAATACTCACCAGCGTAGTCTGCGAAGAAATGAACAGGCCAAGAGAAAGACGCAAAGGCATGATCAACCGGCTTGGAAGCATTAAGAGGAAGCTGTGAGGGTGCTTTGAGCTTCACTGTGCATCCTGCTACACTCAGTGAATAAGCGCAACCTAGGAGTAGCCACTTAGAAATAGAGAGATCATGCATCTGGGCTGTTGTTGTATGGCTTGATACCTTGGCTTATACGCACTTAGGTCTAGTTTCCAATGTCCAATGTGCCCCATCCTGACATCACCTATTTATACACTTCTTTTTTAAACAATTTTACCCCAGATTCCCCATAATACAACCTCATGGCACCATTGCTTCGGATCTCGCCTCGAGCTCGCGGATGTCGGCACGGATGTCGGCCATGCAGGCTTTAAGCTTCAGACCTTCCTCGGATAGTAATAAATACGCTACTCGGAACAATGATTGGACTAGAATATACTTGAGATGCAGCTAGTTCATGAAGTTGTAATATGTCATTGAAAATGCTCATACTCAGCTAAAAAATGGGGTATCTGAGAGCTTGCCGCTAGGAAGCTCGATTGCGGAGTGGGAAAGTTGCTCATGCAATTTCGCGGTGGGCAACCTCCTGCTGTGCGCGGATTAACTCCACCTCAATGGCGTGCCTCTTTGCCTGGTCTGTTGCACTGGAGTTGTCCTTGAAGACATGGTCCATTTGTTCCAAAGTGCGGCCCTTGGTTTCGGGGACGAAGAAGAAGGTCCAGATTCCGGCTAGGACACAGAATACGGCGAAGAAAACGTAGGCTCCGTATCCGGTGTTTTGGACGAGAGGGGGTGTGATAAGGCCCTGAAGTGGAAGGGTTAGTCTTGTTGGTCTATGGATAGAGGGTTGGTAGAGGAAACTCACGATGATGAAGTTGTTCAGCCAGTTGGAACAAGTTGACAGAGCCACACCCTTGGCACGCAGAGAGGATGGGAAGATTTCTAAGGCTGCTATTAGCAGGATGTTCTCTTTAAACTAGGACAGGTATTCACGTACCGGATGGCAGGGCCCATGGGATCGGACCCCAAGAAGCTCCGAATGCGATCATGTAGAACAACAGCATGGCCACACTAGCCCATCCCTGGGGCCGATGTGCTGGCCAGTTGTTGGAGAACTTGCCAACCAGAATCGCGATGATAATGTGTGAGATGGCCATGAGAGCTGCGCCAACTAGCAGCAGCTTGCGACGACCAACCGAGTCCATAGTCCAAATACTAGTAGTAACACCAACCAGCTGCAGCACATTAAGGACTCCGGACATAATGAGCTGCATGCTCGAGTCGAGACCCATTGTCTTGAAGAGGGTTGGGGAATAGTAGATGAGAGCGTTGATACCGACAAACTATAATCTTCATTAGTTCAGTCACCCGACGAACTTTTGGGGGTACGAACCTGTTGGAAGAAACCGAGTCCAACACCAATATGGGTCCGACGCCAGCATCCCTTCTTGAAACAATCGGCCCAAGAAGCCATTTCCAGCAAGAATGAGTTCTTGGTGCTTTTTTCTTGCAAGCTCGGGTGCTTCTCTTTGTTGGTTTCCTGGTGGAAACGTACTTCGGCCTGGATGTCCAACATCTCTTGGCGAACACGTCTATCTGTTGGCGGGAGGGAGCGAAGCTTGCTGAGACTGAGGAGTGCTTCTTCATCGCGGCCCTTGGAAGCGAGCCAACGGGGTGAGAACGGTAGCATGTAGACACCAGCAGCGAGGACGAAGCCTGGGATCATTTGCAATAAGAACGGCAGACGCCAAGCCCATTCCCCGGCCATGTAGCGGGTTCCGTAGGTAATCCAGAAGGCAACCACGATACCAAGCACGATACACCATTCTTCAAGGACAAGTAGGGTTCCACGGCATTCAGGAGGGCCTAGGTAGGTTTAAAAAGCAATCAACAATGTATCCTGGGGATCAAAAAGCAAAAAGACAGGAGGACGCACTGATTTCAGAAATGTACAACGGCGCAACCATCGACAACATACCAATCCCAAGACCACCAATAAACCGAGCAACAGTCAACATGGGATAACCATATGCAGCAGTCTGCAACACAGAACCAAGAGTAAAGATAGCAACGGCCACAAGAATCGAATAGCGGCGTGAAATCTTGTCCGCAATCCAACCCTGATTCAACGCACCGATCAAAGCACCTAGTTCAATCATAGCAGTCAAAAGTCCCTTCCAGAAGCCTGCTCCTGAGGCAGTCTCCGAGACTCGGGGAAACTCAGTCAGGAACTGGTCCATGACGAGAATGACTGACACAACACCCTGGTCATAACCGAACAACAGACCTCCTAGTGTTGAGCAGGCTGCACAAAGCAGCACGAATGGGTTGGCCACTAGTCCCCGAAGACCAGGGGGGCCATAGGGCTCGCGGTCATGAGCGATGTTCTCAGCATGGTGTGAGAAGCCATCGACCACAGGGTCGTGGGATATTCCTTTTGTCACTTGGATTTCATCGGCCATGATGAAATTGAAGACCGAAGCCGAGATGTGAATGTGATGGTTGCTTTGGCCCGAGAAACAGAACTGAACGCGAGGTACCACGGGAAGTCTCTAGGGTATTTATACTTGCGAACTCATTTCTCCTGGGATACTAGATTTAGACATGACCTGGGGTAAATTAGGACCTCGGGCTGCCTCCGAAGTAGGCAATCCAATCAGCAGCATTGCGGGAGCCAAGTCGGGGGTGAATGACGGAAGCCTGTATGTCTACATTTTAGTGTACGGTTGTGCCCGTGGGGATGCGGAGGGGAGACATGGGGGTGAAATCGGCGCTATGTTTGTGGGGATATGGCTTCAATTGGTGATCCGGGGACGGCTATCCTCGTAAGTTTGACCTTTTTGCCATCTAGGCATTCGGCGTTTGGGGGACAAGTTGGAACTTTTGGCTTGAGATAGGGGTTTCGACCTCGTTGTTCGGAGTATCCTTGTAATGCGTGATCTCGGACAGGCTGATCCCTAGGACCCGCTTGCTCCAGACATTTGATCGGCCAGAAGCCCCTCGGATTTCACGTTGACTCCGGTGCTTACTGGCTTCTTTGTCTCCACTTGATATTGCAGGAAGTTACGAAATTTGGGGAGTGCAAATATCCGGAGCCTCACGTGGTCCGTATAATTAATTGGTCATCTATAGTTGTTCTACCTTGTCTCGTCATTCCATGACGGGGTTCTATATATATTATACCTACTTATTAGACAGATCCATGAGACTTTGCTCTGCATTTGATAATAGTGCATTATAAGTTGATATCGAGATGTGCCAAGGACACGAGTTTTAGGTGAGATATTTAACTCGGCCCGGTGTTAGCCAAGTCACTTGGAACCTAATCATCTCGTGACGAAAATGGGATTCACCTGATATGTCTCATATTGCCCACGGGGAAACCAGAAAGTTCTATAAAACAGACCCTCTGTCAAGATCTATACGGAATTCACCTACCGAGTGGAGTCAGAAAAGCGGTCGGCGTCTGCCAAAGCCACAATCACACGGATTCCAGTTCCCGACTCGACGTCACCTCAACACTTCCCCCCTGGACAATCGTACATTCAATATGGTTTCCTTCGTGGAGGATCTATGGTCCAGCATCTTCACTCCAGGCCCCACTCCAACCCTCCTCATTGCAACCAACGTATCCTTCGCCGCTCTCCAGCTCGTCTTCTTCGCTCTCCTTCTCGCTACACACAGCCTGCACTTTGTCGCACTGTCCATCATCAGCGCGGGACTATGGTGGTCCATCAACTGGTTCGCGGCCGAGGTACGAATCGCCCAGCTGGCCCAGGAGGCTGAAAAGAAGAAGGAAAAAGCGCAAGAGCAAGACCCCCGCGCGCGGGGAGCCAGTGTTGGCAGCGACACCGAGACCGAGGCTCTGGCTTCTAAGAAGCATGATAAGTCTAGGGCTGTCACGACTGGAAGCGCTGCTAGGTTGCAGCCAACCGAACTGGATTCGAAGAAGAGACCCAGCACTGGTGGTGATGGTTCTGGGTATGGAAGCACCGACAGCGAGTGGGAAAAGGTGGACGATACCCGGTCCTGAGAGATACTGGCCCTGAAGTGACCAAGGGTTTTATAAGTCATAGGATGCTGTCCTGTTCCTTGTGTTTGGAGGTAACACACGGCCCGACTTGGTCTGTTACGCGCCTCTTGTATACGCCAAATCCCCTGTTCTATTTCGTCGCGATACCCCATACTGTGTAGATGGTACAATTTACACCTTCATTATGCTTAGCAATATACAAATAGATTTATGGTGAACATTTGAGTGTCAAGTATATCATCCAAGTAAGGTGGAAGGTGGGACCTGAAGCTATAGAATCACCCCGCACGTGACGACGCGATAACATCTAAACATTCCCCAACTCCAATCCACAGACATAGTCAAACTGCGCGCCACACAGACCAAGTTAATCTTCACGATGTTCAATGTCTGATGGTGACAATGCTATCAACCGTTCCCCTCAATGTGGGACGTAGGCGCGTCTTTGGCTCCGTCTTTTCCCCGGCGTCCCTAGAAGCCCCAACAAAGTCGAAGTCAAACTCGGAACACGAAACCGACCGGACACCCACCAGCTCCTTCCATAGCTCGACAGGCTCAACTTCGACATTTAAGGCAGACTCCTTGCCCACTTCATTCGCCACTGTTGGAGGATCGACAGACTCGCCGAACGAGGAAACATTGGAACAGGCACGACTTGCGGCGAGCGAGTTCTTATCTGTACCCAACCTCGGTTTTCAACTACTCTATGACTACCGGAATACAGATGGGAGTGAAGTGCTGAAGCAATGGAACCGGCTAAGTCCGCCGTCGAAAGAGACAGCAGAGGCACTGGAGTGTCTAGTGCGGAACTGTCCGTGGACCCTTTTCGATTGGTATGGGTGTGATATTCGCAGGCATTTTCTTGTGAATTTGCGCGATGATTTTTCTCAGGTAGACTTCTTGATCCGTATGCTATTGCTGCTATATGTGCTGACTGGATTGTAGCTTCTTCGGAGCCCGGAGAAACAAGGTCTCCTCCGGACCATTGTCAATTGCTTACAGCTTGCCCGTCGAATTTACCTGGCGCCCGTCGTGCGCTATCTGCTTCCTCTCATTCCGACACCCCACCAGGCTGGGTTCTTGGCTCAATTACAACGGGCATTCCATACGGTGGTTTCATACTCTCTGCCTTGGCAGCAGATTTCACCGCTTCTTACAAGCGAAATTACCCGAGATGCTACCACTATCCTGGGTATCGATACTCTGGATGGGGACTCAGATATGGAGAAAATGAGTATTGATGAGATGGAGGTGGATCGGGCATATTCCGTCTCGTACAAAGACTGGAGACGAGAAACCACTGAAGGTCGAGCACACATGATGGATGAGGGCGAAGACCATCGAGTGGCAATTTCCCGCGATCGACTTCTTGCTTTCCTCAATGGTCTGCAGCTCGTTGGACTTGGTGCTGAGAAAGCCCAGAAAGTTTTTGCAAGGGTGATGAATGTGATGATGTCGGACTTCATTTCTGCAGCATACACTGGCCAGTGGGATGCACCGACATCAGCGCCGCATCACCTGCGACAATGGATAGAGAATGTTTTTGCCCGACTCGCAGTACAGGTCTTGGCCATCATTCATTCCGAACAATCAGGAACCCACTCTGGGGCCTTGGATGTGAGCTTTCGTGACGTGGAGAAGTGGCAGGAAGTGGGCATTGCTCGCTTGGGTGCGCTCCGAGTAAGTGAGCTCTTCGACGTGGTTGTTGAATGGCCTGCCAGCAGTGGAGCAGTGGAAGATCTGCGGCACTTCACTACGCATACTACATCGAGAACGCATGTTACGCAGTCATTTATCAATATGCTGCAACAGCGGCTGCTTCATCCTGGAGCTTCTACTGTTGAGATCTTGCAGGTGTACATCTCTATCATTCGAGCATTCCATCTACTCGACCCCAAGGGTGTTCTGCTTGACCGTATCGCTCGACCTATCCGACGTTACTTGAGAGACCGCGATGATACCGTCAAGGTCATTGTTGGCGGTCTTTTGGCAGACTCCACAGCGCCCAATACAGGCGATACTCTGGCCGAGCTATCGACAGAGCTGACCAAGGTGCACCAGCATTCCATGCGGGGTAACAAGGGCGAACTGGACTTTGATGACTTGAACTGGGTGCCTGACCCAGTCGATGCCGCTCCGGACTACCGCAAGTCAAAGAGCGCCGATGTCATTGACAGCCTGGTCAGCCTGTTTGATTCGAAAGAGACCTTCGTGAAGGAAATGCAGACTCTCCTCGCAGACCGTCTGATCCAGAACCGCAAGAACTACGACCAGGAAATCACAGTCCTAGAACTCCTCAAAGTCCGATTCGGTGACTCCGCACTGCAAGCATGCGAGGTCATGCTCCGAGATATCTCAGACTCCCGACGTCTCAACATCTCCGTACAGAAGCAGAGCCATACAAAGCCTCGCTCAGCAGCCATGGCCAACAGACTCGTGCCACCAGACTCCACAGATCTTCACGCCAAGATCCTATCCCGCTTCTTCTGGCCGGAGATCCAAGAGCAAGAGTTCAAGGTCCCCAAAGAAATCGCCAAACTACAAGAAAGCTACGCTACAGGCTTCGAAGCCCTCAAAGCCTCACGCAAACTGAACTGGCGCAACGGCCTAGGCCAAGTGACAGTCGAACTGGAACTGGAAAACCACAGCTTTACCGGCGAAGTAACAACCTGGCAAGCAACGGTAATCTACGCTTTCAACTCCGACACAGACACCGATCCCAACGAGCCAGCCACAAAATCAGTTACGGAACTATCCGACACCCTTTCAATGACCCCAGCCCTAGTCCGCAGCGCGTGCTTATTTTGGGTAAGCAAACGCATCCTGACAGAACCGCATCGCGATACCTTCCGCGTTCTGGAAATCCTTCCCAGCGAACACGAAGCCCATGGCTCCATCATCGCCGGTCCAGAAGGCGCAGAAGACGAAGATGACGATGATGCCAATGCAGCCGCGGCAGCAGAAGCAGCAGCAGCGGCAGCGGCAAAGGAATCCGCTGAAGCAGCTGCTATGGAGAAGATGAATTTGCATTGGCAATTTATTGTTGGCATGCTTACGAATCAGGGTCCCATGCCGTTGCAGAATATTGTTATGATGCTGAAGATCGTTGTGCCCGGTGGATTTCCATTTAGCAATGAGGAGCTGAGGGAGTTCCTTGGAGGTATGGTTTCAAAGGGGAAGTTGGAGGTTGTTAGTGGTGGCAGTTACAAGATTGTGCATTAGGTGACTGGTATCGCTACTGTGTATTTTTAGGCGTTGGAATGGTGCATGGTGCATGGATACCCAGATCAATGATTTCTGATTTAACTTTTATTTTGAGTACAGCGTTACCCAATTTAGCTTTGTTCTGCCACTGTTGTATGCATCTACATAGACCGGGCAATTCCTATGTACTTGATTTCCTCTGCCACTTCTTGGCGTTCTCTTTCCGTATTAGTGGTTAGCCCTTGCCGCTTTTGCTCACTGAGTAGACATCTGTTGTGGGAATTTCCCAGTGGGCACCAATCAGGTCAAGACAGTGGATCCCTTGTGGATGTTGAAGTAGCTGGTCGCAAGCCGGTGCAGCTCTTTTATGTATGAGCATACATCAAACAAATGTGCCAGTATTGATTTCGGGAGCCGCAAGCTGGATTGGACCTCGTCAATACAGGTACCAAGTCTCCAAAGCAGCGACAGGTCGCTATCGCAGGACGTAGAGCAGTGGAGGATGTTCCAGAATATCGTAACAGCCGCGAGGGACAGTTGGAACGAACATTGCCTGTGGCTCAAATTAGCAATCAGATTCCCGTGGGCTGCGACGGAGTACCAGAGACAAGTGGACTGAGAGGGATTCTCGTTGAATAGTGTTATTGAGTTGCTGCAATATCATTCTGCTCGCCGCGATTGGAACCATTAACTCGCCTGGCATGTCATAAGTCCCTGATACTACCCGCAGGATGTTGCCGTGGGATAAATGGCTGCGTGCGAGGTGGAGGATGGACGCGCAGTGGTAGTATTCGATCCAAGTAAACAAAAGGCCAAGGGGAACCTTGGTTTCGCGAGGAATACAAGGAAAGCCAATGGAGGCTGGTTGAGCGTCCATGGGCAAAGAAAGTTTCCATGCGCCGAGTGTGGTTTCAAGATGACGAATCACATCTTCCGTCTCTGCTTCAGGTTGCAGCAAGGACTTTTCCGAATAGAGCTGTGTATAGATTCGAGATTTTATAATGCATAGGCGGATATCGAAAACAAACATTGCCGTTTCCATGGGTACTGCCGGTGTCGCATAGCCCTGCGCCTGTGAATAGAAGGTTGCGACATAGTTAGGTGGCAATGAAAGGTTGCAATACGAGTCATCGATTGAAGGAGGTAGTCCCGTTCGGAAGACGAGATCTTTGTCAACAAAATAGCAAATCCAGAAGAGGTTTCTAATCTGGAGTGTACCATAATGTTCCCCCGTCTCTGGTGTAGAGGCTTCGCCCTGGAATGACGCAGTGTGTCCGCCAAGCAAGAAGACAAGGCGAGCAGCGATTGAGTTGAAATGGATTGATACGGATAAGGAGTTGCAAAGAGTTCCGTGGAGGGCCTGCAGAAGGAAAAGGTCGGGAGAGGTTAGCTTTGCGTGCACGAGCAGGACGCCGTGATAGGCGAGCCAGGCAGCGCTCACCAGAGTTGTCGCGGCCTGGGCCAGCTCAAAAGAAGCCTCTCCGTTTAGGGCCTGGGCCATGAGACACCGGGCATTTATAGCACACATCTCACCATCAATGGACGGGTATTGCCCCACAAGATCTTGGCAGAGGACACACATTAGTGCAATAAAAGAAAACACGCAAGCCCTATGGCTTATGTTGCGTGTATATGGCCAGCTCGTATCATAAGCAGCGGTAACAGTAGCCTGGAAAAAACCAGGACTGAGTATCGGATACCGCTGATATAAGTTGCGGCGGAGATATTCTTCCAAGAAGGCCTCGATGATAGAAATATCAGGTAAGGGTAATATGTCCCGGGTCTGGCTTCTGACCAACATAATCTCCATGTCTTGGGCAATCAGTTGCTGCACGGCAGATGTCGTCTCATAATGGGAACTGTAGCTCATTGGCTCGCCTGTTCGAAGACGGATCCAGGTCTTTGCTTCGTCTGAGAAGCTGGGGATACCGCGCAAAAGAGTGATTGGCAGCTTCTGTCGTCCTGAGAAATGAAGACCGAGCGCAGGACCAGTAGATAGATGTGATTCTGGCGTTCCAGATCTTGCATAGCGCGTTCCATTCGCAAAACCTGAAGATCAATTGAAAAATTAGATAACTGGCATTTAGGAGACGGGCAATCCCCCGGGTCCATCATGGGACCGAGTGCCCTTGAGGTATCTGGCGCGGCACACCAACCGTGAGTTTTCGCAACTTCCTTCTTGTTTTTCCGTGTAAATGTACATGGAAGATTACGGTGACAACAGTAGTCGCACTTTGGAAATGCGGCATCGCACTTGATCTGGAGTTCGGGCCATGTTAATGAATCGAGCCAGTATTGACTACCCACAGCAGGAGTTTTCCATACTTTCCTAATAAAACACGAGTCACACGCCCGAGGGACTCGTCCTCCCGCTTTTGGCATAACTGGAGAGTATTGTACTTCACGGTGGACTTGGGGCGAAGACGGTGCGAGGGCCTGCTTTTTGGGACAAGGCAATCATTGCGGGAGAAGGCTTTACAGGCGTGATGGGTGCTTGCAGAACTATCGGGACACTGGACATCCCGATTCCGGTGGCTGTATCCACAGGCCTATATGTCGATTCCGACAGTTCATGATCCGCCTATGTTCCGACCGTCGATTGGACTGGACACTCGTCAGCGTTGAACTGGGTGCCCACACGTCAGCGGCTCAAGGAATCCATCAACTCCCGCTGACATAAGCTGCGGCGAGATCGGCAATTGAATTCGGTCTAGCGGGCTGTCTATTATACTTCACTTATTACATACGATTTTAGAATGTATAGGAGGCAGCTCGGCATGGCGGTACCAATAAGGAAGACTTTCCCTCACAAGAAATTGCCGCACATCTGACACTTGAAAGAAAGACTAGTATCCGAGCCTCAGCTTGTTTACTGACACCGGGCCTGCAATTACATAGTGAAATGGGGATGGCACGATGGCAGTCTGACATAGCAGACGGGTCGATACTAATGAAGAGGTCACACAACCACTCCCATGGCCTGAAGGCGTAGAGAGCGGTCCCTGAAGGTGTAAATCGTACCGAGCCTGATGCTATATCATGAATCAAGAAGTTTTGCGAGTAACTGTAGTCATATTGAGGTTGTTGGATCATGCTCCTCTCTCTCTGTAGGAGAAGACTGCATGTCTCCTGAGGCATCTATGATGCCTCAGGCCATTAAAATACTACTGTCACGGGATTCACCACTACAATAGTCAGAAATTATATAGTGAATGAACTATGCTTGGGCAATGAACTGTATTTTATATAAAGGGGGACAAGTATCTTTAACCTATATACAGTTGCAACTGTGCAGAACAGAGAGCAGGATAACAGATAGACGGGTTAAAAAAAAAGCGTAGAGGCCGCACTTGAGAATGGGCAGCACGTTAGTAATGAAGGCATAATGAGCCTATATCTCGGCAAAATGTGTAAACACTTCAACAACCCGTCGAGAAAGCTGAGTGCAACGAACAGAAGAATAAACAAGAATATGATAGACAAATAAAGCAAGGTAAAGAATGAAATACAGAAGAAGGAATTAGCGTTGAGCCTAAATAAGATAAAAATGAAAGAGAAGGGAAAGCGATTTGCAAAAAGGAAAAAGAAATAGAGATCGATCGGTAGCGGGCTGATGGGTGCCGAACGCCGGATAGGTGGACTTTCAATCAATGCAGCGCACAACAGACTCAGCCAGAGCCCGCTTGAGGGGCACGTTCCGGAGGATACAACCATCAATCAGAAAACTGCGAGGAAGAATTACTCAGCCTTCTTCGATGCCTTGGTCCGAAGTTTCATCATCAGGTAGACCAGCGCGTAGGAGCTGAAGACGAAGATGACCACAATCGCAGTGTTTCTCCAACCGTAGTAGTAGTCTTTCAGGTTGATGGTATAGAGATAGTCGGCCCCAGTTCTGTACTCACAGACTCTGCACTCACTTGTGGCGTCTGGATTGACAAGGTTTGACCGAGATCCCATTCCCTCCAAAAATGAAGCCAGATAGTCTGCACATGTCTGGCCTGCAGGGGGATCAAATTTCGCAAATTCCCCATCGCTGCATGTAACGGTCGTGTCGAAAATGTCGAAGACAAGCATGCTTCCCATGAGATAATTGAATGGATTCAGATAATACATCCAGTACCGCCAGAACGGCTGAATTGCGGCGTAGGGAACCATCACGCCGCAGAAAGACACCAGAACACCAAGAAGCAATGGGTTGGCAAGGGATGCAAACACTGCGTTGGGTGCATAGGCCGCAATGAACTGGCCGATTCCAGTGTAGAGGAATTCATACATCAACATGACGAAAAAGGTGGCGCCTGCTTTGTTCGAAGCAGATGTGAATCCAACAGTGTAGTACCAGCAAACAAAATAGAGAATACCACAGACACATAGATACGGGAACTCCGACACAATAAGCGCAGTAACAAAGGCTTTCCACGAATACATCCTCGACTTCTTTTCACGAGTGTCGTAGATGTCGCGTCTCTCGATGAAAAGAGGCTGGAGCTGGTTAATCACGCCCGCTGCGACAAACACAAAGTTGAAGATGGTGAACAAGCGTAGCTGAAGGTCATTCACCGAATCGCCGACCATCCAGAACGAGAAGCCGTTGAAAAGCGCGGAAAAGACATGCAGCATCAGCTTATTGTTGATGTAGTCGGTATTCCGGTAGAGCGCAGTATTCATTCGTTTGGTGACGATTTTGGTTTGCGCCCAAATCGGCATGGCGAACTCGTTCCCATCGTCCTTGGTTCCAGGTTCTTTGCTTGCAGCGTCGGCGATGAGTTCCTCAAGCTCGGCGTGTCTGCGCGCATGTTCAGGGGAGTTCAACCATGTTTTGTTCCAGTCCTTGCCCTGAGACAGCTGTCCAGAAACAACATCGATCATATACTCTGCCGGGTTGACTCCAGGTAGGCACGGTGCTCCGTAACGGCCGAAATAATCCTTGACGGTCTGCCCACCAGTTCCAATATCTCCAAAGTAGACCATCTTGCCTCCGCGCGCAAGTAATAACAGAGTATCGAATTGGGAGAATAGCTGTGCTGAGGGCTGATGAATGGTGACCAGAACAGCCTGGCCTACGTCCGCGAGCTTTCGGAGGAATCTGACTGTATTATAGGCGGATTGACCGTCAAGCCCAGATGTTGGCTCATCGAGGAAGATAAGGATGCTTGGCTTGGAGACCAACTCAACGCCGATAGTAACTCGCTTCCTCTGTTCGACATTCAAACCAGCCCCTACCTTGCCAACCAACGTATTCGCGATGTCATGAAGCTCAAGAAGGTCGATTATTGTGTCAACATACGCAAGTTTGTCTTTTTCAGGAATATCTCTTGGCTGACGGAGAAGCGCTGAGAACTCGAGGGCCTCCCTGACTGTTGCAAACGGTTCATGAACATCAAGTTGCTCACAATAGCCAGCAGATCGCTGAAAAGACACAGGAAGAGGCCGTCCATCAACCATGATTGAGCCACGAATGGTACCTTCGGTCTTGCGCTGTGCTAGGACATCAAGTAGAGTCGTCTTCCCTGCACCAGACGAGCCCATCAGTGCCCCAAGCATCCCTGGTTTGACCCATCCGTAAATGTTGTCAAGAAGAACACGATCGCCGGAAGGCGTGCTGACAGTATAGGAGAGATTTTTCCAGGTGAAAATCGACGTGTTTCGAATGAGCTGCTTGTCGGCTAGGCCGGACCCTTCGGTGGACTCCTTTTTGTCCGCCTCTAAAACGGGCTGAGTGGCCTTGAGTTGAGATTCTTCGTCTGAGTTGAACTTCTTGTGGACAGCTAGCCGTTCGCGTGGTATGAGAAGCGATGCGCCGTTGGATCTGTCGCGCCAGCGCGATGTTGACACGACAGTGATGGCGACAAAGAGAGCCCACCACGCAAAGACGATGCCGAGGTTTCGCCAGACGTGCGAATGGTTGTAGCTCAGAGATGCCAGGTACTGATCTCCTGTCAGGGAGACTGCGCCTGTTGGCGCACCACCTACACCAGCGCAGGATTGATAAGTCGAATCATTGTATCCAGGGCCGTTCGGAACCAAATTATTGGCAACACAATCAATTGTCTTGCCATGGAATTCCGTTCCCATCAGGCTTTCGAAGGCGTATGATAGCGGATCGATCCAGAAGATCCAGACGAACCATGGGTGCATTTTGGGCTTCTGGATCATGTAGCCTGTGTACATGACCAACGCAGAAATCAAAAATCCCGAGACTTTCGAAGCTGCATCAAAAGAATCAAAGGCAGCGCCGACTGCGCGAAACATCGCCGTCATGCACTGTACGAATGTTATTAAAGAACATGGAAGCGAGAGCACCAAGCCGGGCATTTGAAAAAGACCAGCCCAGGGAAGCTTGTTGTAGGATTGAAGATATGCCACTTACCATAGTGCCTGCGAAAAGGACAATCCAATATGTGAAAAAAGCAGATGCGGACATGGTCAAGCCCACCATGAAATAGATGACTATGGAAAAGATGCTGATCTGGAAAATAATGACTGGAATATCTGCAGCTATTTGAGCGATGCAGAAAGCGGATGGGTGAAATAAAGCAAAGGATTTATGCTTCAACAGCACAGGGCGACCAGTGAAGGAGTCAACAACCTCTGACATTGACATCAAAGAGTTGAACAAAAGAGAGAAAAAGAGAGCTCCTCCCTTGATAAACAGCCCGGAGGAGTCGGGAGACGCGTTGTAGAAGAGTGACCCTGCAACTAGAGCCTGGACCAAAGTTGATACCTGTTTGATAATAAAGGTCGATTTATCACCCCACAGAATTTGGTACTGACGCAGAACGCATGCGCGAACTTGGTTGGGGAAACTGGTTGTCAGGCTGCTCTGTTTCGGAAGGCTGGCGTGTCTTTCCAAGTCGATGGTCCGTTGGAAAGCTTCGGTGTTCTCTTTGGCTGTATGCGAAGCCGGATAATCATATTCCTTTGTCATGATGCCGTGGGTGGGAGATTCTTCATACGCCTTGCGAATGGCCAATGCGTCTCGAGGATACCGATGTTCGTAGCCAGGCCGGATTTGACGCTCGGTTGGGACAGTTACGCCTGTCAGAAAGTCGGCAACATTTGCCCCGTCCGCGCACACAAAGCCGAGATCCTCCATGGATTTTCGAGCCACCGCAGTTGGGCCATAGTATATCTGCTCGCCTTGATCAAGAACCATAATCTTGTCAAACAGCTCGTAGATGCCATTTCCTGCCTGGTAGAGTGTCACGATGCTCGCCAGCCCAAACTCGTCAGTAAGTGCTCTGATAGCCTTTGCCCATTCTAATGCGGAGCTGGCGTCCAACCCTCGTGTACTGTTATCCCAACAGAACACTGAGCCGCGAGTTGCGAGGGCCTCGATGATGGAAACTCGCTTGCGCTCGCCGCCAGAAACGCCCCGTACAAATTCGTTGCCGACCTTGGTGTCTGCTGTATGAGCAATTCCCATCGAATCCAAGAGGAAATCCTTCATCTCCTGTTGATAGGCCTCCTGCGAGAGACCATCGGGACGCTGATACGGAACTTTCAGACGGCTTGCGAAATCAATTGCCCGGCCAACTGTCAAGGTTGGGAAGAACAATTCCTCTTCGGTATTCATGACAATCTGGCTGCGGTAACGTGCAGCTTGATCATGTGTCATTGTCCCGTAATGAACATTCCCTTCAATAGACTCATAGCCTTCACGTCTGTTCGAAAGCGCGCGAAGCAGTGTTGTGCATCCTGCACCAGGACGCCCAAGTACAAGCAGCATTTCACCCGGTCTGACACAGCCATGGCTATTGCTGACAATGGTTTTCAGCATAGGTTTCCGCCTAGACTTTTGTACTAGGCGAGAGAGATTGAACTGCGAGAATACATTCTCATTCACGGCTGCATCCTGACTTTTGGCCTTGACTGTCAGGCCCTGCCAGGTCACGCCAAGTTTCCGGTCACCCAATCCGGATGCAGCTTCTCGCTCATGGAAGCTTTTCACCGTCGATGTTAACCTCCATTTGTCCTTGACGGCCTCCGCGCTTTGCTGTTCCGTAGGATGCTGATCGGCGAGGGTGGAGGTTTCGGAGTTCGCAGGAGGCTTGCTGGCGTCTCTCAAAGCTTCTGAGAGATTGTTCACGGACTGATCCATGCCCATGTAGCTTGTCTTTGTGCTGATCAGAAAAGTGAATAGTACAGAATGTTTGATTCTACGCGGTATCAGAATCTGGGATTCGCTGGCTAAAATACGTTTGCTCTTACCCACTTGTAGAGGGATATGATGGACCGCGTTCTAGTCGAAGAGAGGGTTATAGACGGCAAATGGAACTTGATGCCCTTCCGGGTTCCGCTTATTCATGTCGAGTTCGCAACTCAACCACACGGAGTAGCGGCGATCTCGGAAGTCACGCAAGATGCCGGCTACTTACCGGAAATTGCTCCCGCTAAGTCATCTCATTATCGGCCGCGGTAGCATTAGATAGTGAGTTGCATGAGGAGGCCTCCTTCCTCGGCCGGGCAACACGGGTCGATAGGGTTTATGTTTGCGGAATACCGCATTGTTCGAATGAATTATAATTGTCAGCGTGTACATCTATCGTGTACCACATCCCAAGCAAAATTAGAGCTTCGCCGAGGCCTGTCATAGCCTAATAGCCGCAGCTTTAACCATGCTGCTCTCATGGCATGCGGCTTGAATCTTTGCGATTCTTGGGCATAACCCAAGACCGCTTCCACGGTCTTAATCCTCGAAGGGCTGTCAACCAAACCTACTCTTTCATGGACGGCCGAGTCTAGACCTCCCAACGATAAACGTGGGTGCCAAAGTCGGTGGAGTCCAGAAATCGAGGCATCGGCTGCGTCCAATGGGGTTAGAAGTATACAAGGCAATCTTCGATGAAGATGAAACTTAAGGAACGGAAGGAATGGAAGAAAAGAACAGTGATCTCCCTGTTTTTCGCCGGCGAGGAATGGTCCACTTACCGATCTCCGGAAAGCATACCAATGATATTGGTCAAACCATGACGGAGGAGGATATCCGTATCGGAACCACAACCGAGGTGAGCCGTGCACCCGCTGACAAAGCAGCGGCCGATCTCCTAACTCCGAGTTCTGCTTGCCCGAAATAGACTGGATTCCCCCTCGAACCGGAAGAAAAGTTTGCTGTCCGTACAGAACAGTACTGTTCAAAGCCGTAACCTAGGCGCCGAAGAACATTTGACAGTCATTACAAACCGTAACCTATACAGCGGGTGATGATGATCATGATGACGGCTCGTGTTCTCGAAGTAGTTCGTATTGAGAATCAGCCTAATTTACGTTGGTAACAGTACCATTTGCTACTGCTCTGTGTATATAAATACTCGGCTCGTGAAGGTGATGAAGTACTCCTCTATTTAGAGGTCATTCGAACCCTCTGGCTCTTCCACAGCAACCTTTTTGCTGCTTGCAAATGGATTTGATTGGGAGAATGTATTCGCGGGGGGGGGTTCAATTACTATTCACATACTATATCTCATCACCTCCAAGCGAAGAGATACTTGGAATCCGCCAAGCCGGTGGATGTTTATCCAATCCCATCACGTGTCGCTCGGCCGATACCGATGTAACCAGGGGTGACAATCGTTAATCGGCAGGCAATCCCCCTGCGGGTTTATGCAACTCTTCATCAACGCTGATGGCCACAACGCCCCATTTTTTACGGCATTTCCGAGTCATATGCTGTAAGAGGCTAAGAACTCATGCCAGAGAAGCCGAGAACCGGGTTGTGAGATATATGGTTGCTCTTTTGTAGTAAAGGTGTCACCGCGATTATGGTGTCAGTTGTTTTAACTTAGATTTCCACATCGGCCACATCTACGACAAAATTTCGAACAAATGACCACGATCAATAGCCATAAAATGGATTTTTCGATATACGTGAACTGCGACCTCTTGAGTGTGTTCCACCCTTTGATTTTCACAATCAGACATGGTTTTTGAAATATCCTTACGAATAACGAAGTTGATTATCAGTCAATTACATGTTCTTGTTGCACGTAGCTTATAGCCTCACTTACGTCGAGCTTATAACAACAATTCTTCTTCGAAAACACGAACACCTTTTGCATTAGATACCATATCCCGAGATTTATAGTTTTAAGAAAGTAGCAGCCTATGAGACAAGCGAAAAGACACCTGCTACAGCCACAAATAGCTTCTTTCTTTCTCGTATCGTGTAAATGATCATCATCCATGCTTTCCATGGACGACGGTATTGGGCTGAAAGTACTATTGACGGGTCATGGTTGTACCAAATGCCAGAAGACCCAACCATAGGCCTATAAAGGGTTGAGCGGCAGCCATGGAGCTACGCTGACCTCCTATCCCTCAAATATTGACATGTGATAATGTATCGCTAACTCATCTCTATTACCGACCTCGGTGACTCACTCAATGTCTTTAGAATATAACTGCTCACAGAGGTTATGTGAGATACTAGAAATAGGGGCAGTAAAAGCCAGGCCTGACTAGTTCAAATGGAACGCCCACGTCTTCTGACTTAACGAATTCAATTTGACTTCAAACGCTCTCGTTATAAAATAGATAGAATAAAGAGCAGAGATTGACATATCAATATACTCACTGGAGTACATGACGGCACACAAAGTCATATGCATCATTGACAGCAGGCCATCCAGTTTCCTGTGGATCCTCGTCAGGCCAAAGATCAAACGCATGTCCTGCGCCGTGTGGGGCTGCGAATCCAGCCTCAACGTTCTGTGAAACAAGAGCCTGCACAGTATCACGGCTTTGCTGCCACGGAATCAGCTCGTCGTTATCGCCATGAACGAGGAAGGTTGGCGTGCGGTATTGGCCACGCAGGATTTGCGCGTACGGGCTGACAGCCCTAATTTCCTCGACAGGAGGCATTGGTAGCTGCTTCCAGTCTTCCGAGTTCTTTGCATGCATGCTGTTGGGGGTAGCTTGAGCCTTGCTCGGCAGGCCACGAACAAGGACAGGCACTAATTGAGCTTTCCAGTTGTAGTGAATTACGATGCGCCACCGCGGATCCGTGAGAGACATCTGCCCACCACTTGTAGGTGCAGGTTTATATCCTGTTGTCTGCGCGAACATGTCAACTGGTACTCATGATATATTTCTCTTCGCTCTTTGAAGCAACTCACTGGGCTGTCATAAACACCTTCTAGGAGGTTGTATTCGGTATCTGACGCTTCCGGAATAGACCTTGGATAGATAGGGCTCTTCCAACCTATTTTGTTTTCAGTAAGCTTGAGCGTTCTTGATATTTATATAGTGATCAAAAGAGCAGGGGCAAGGGGCGATACAATCAGCTTCGAAATTTGATGGGCAATAAAATGCCAACACGGTATTTGGAGGCTGTAAGCCCCTCTTCGGCGCTGTATATGCCAAAGTCATAGCTAGTTGACCACCAGAAGACCATCCAATAGCAGCCACTCGGTTGGAATCTAGGTGTACATCGGAACGAGCACGGTCCAGATCAGGCAGTTGAGATTTTGCCCACGCGAGGGCATCGCAAGCGTCCGTCATTGGGCCCTGGGAGAGATTTACTTCGGGACAAAGGCGGTAGTCGACGCTAATAGGCAAGAAGCCCCGATCGAGCAGCGTTTTGATGTGCTTCATATGTATATCTTTCCGTGTAAGCAAAACATGCCCGCCGCCATGAAATAACAAAGCTAGTCAGATGATCAATTATTAACTGTCCTGGTGTTCAAGCCATGATTTAGTTTCACTCACCTATCGGCCGCCCGCTGCGGACCGTATCTTTCGCCTCTGGCGAGGGGTAGTATATGTCGGCACAAAGCTCCAGGCCATTGGTACGTTTCCATGTAACTGTTTCTAAAGCGATACCGGCCCTTTTTGACAAATGGCCCTTCTTCCCGCTATCGGAGGTCGAGTTAAAGCCACAGATAAGCCTTAAAGTGCGAGACTCGGCCGTGTCGCCGTCTGTCCACTTGACGTGATTAAAGCCGGCGGCAGTCAGGCTACGCTCCCAGAAGGAAACATCAGCGAGTGCATGACGACGGCCGTCATCAAAGATCCACCATCCATCGAGGAGACCGTAGACCAGATCAAACCAGTATAAACCATTCGTGAACTCGACCAGAGCCAGCACCCCATCGGCAAGCAACATTCTGCGCAAATTCTCCAATGATGCTGTCGCGTTGCGCGTTGCGTGTATGCAGTTAGTTGAGATAATGGCATGATATTTGCCTTTGAACTGTAATGGCGGGTCCTTTTCGACATCGAGTGTTGCGTATCTCATGCAGTCGTGCCCTGCTAGAACCTTTTTGACAGACTCCACAAGGGCAGATGAGATGTCAGTGAAGGTGTAGGTGAATTTGACTCCACGGCGGGTCAGATTCTCGACAAGGAATCTAGTTGTTCCGCCTAAACACCGTGAATAAATGAATGTCAGTTGAGATAAATCTTAGCTAAGACCACCAAGTGTCAATACGGGAGATGTAGATTAACTTACCGGTACCACCTCCAACTTCTAGAAAATGGAATACCTCGCCCTTGTTGCTTGGTGGAAATGCCCTCGCCATGAACCTTTCCACGAGCCGCGTGGTTGCGCGGCACATGGGGGCTTGATCGTAAACTTCTGCTACTATTTGTCGAGTTTTCTTGTTGGCAAATAGCAGCGCGAGAGGGTCTATCTTTCCCGTGAGGCATTCGGCGAGCTGGGACCCGGTGACATCCAATAGCTGATGCTCTGAGGCATGGAGAGGGAAGTCAGAAATAATGCCCATCAGCAGTGTCTGCGGCGCATCTAGCACAAAAGGTTTGGACGTGCGTTTGTAGCCCAAGCTTTGCTCCCCATCGATGTATCCACCACCGGCCAGGATCGTATGCATGCGCTCAAGCAGGGGCTTGTATTTCTCAAGTATTGGCATCTCAGGCACTACCTGTCCAGCTGGAATGTACGCCAGATCAGCGCCAAGCTTCCGGAAGGAATTCGCAGTGTAGGCGAGAACCAGACGATTTTGATCTGGATGCACATCACGCCAAAAATTGGCAAACCCTTCTTCCTTTGCAAGTTCGTCAAAGTCGTAGCGAATCTTATCAAAAGTCTCACGCACGTCGACTGCACCGGATTGCTGTGGTGGATCTTCCTGGTGCCGTTGACTATTCGAATGACCACCTGCCGTGCCAGAGCTACCTGCAGAGTTCTGAAGACATTTTTGGACCAACCCCGCCATGCGCGCGAGATCTTGGAACGTGGATGTGTCATCAAGCTGGTGCATGTCAATGGAGACAGAGAATACTTTCTCAATCTCGTTACCAAGCTCGATGGCCTGCAAAGAGTCCAAGCCCATTTGCGCAAGATTAGCGTCTCCGCTCGGGGCCGATGGCGTGTCCAGGACCCCTTGCAGCAGGCTTGCAAGTTGCTCAATCCGCTGGGAGTCATGGCGGTCGCAGGGTGGTGGAACCTCACTGTTAGGTGTGGTATCTGGAGTATCAATGGAGGGACTAGTGGGCTGCGAAATGACCGTTGTCGATATGTCCGAAGAAGAGTCATCTCCTCGCTGTGCACCCCATTCTTTGTTCTGTATATAGTTCACCAGCGAATCAAGAGTGGTCAGCTGTTCCATGTCTTTGATAGGCAGCTCAATATTGCAGTGACTGGAAAGTTCACTGATTACTTCCATCATCATAAGAGAATCGATTCCAAGGTCATCCATAGATGCATTTCCTTTAATATCAAGACGTGGAATTTCAGCCACCCGTTCCAGACAGGCACACACATTGTTGAGAACATCATCACGGTCAACAGGAGGACCAGATCTGGAGACATCAGGCTCTGGGGCTGGGAGAAGTGGAGCACGACAGTCCGTAGCGGATGATGAAGGAGTGAGAATCGTTGTTTGTTGGCTGTGATTCGGTGTTTGATGGACATCACGAGGTTCCGTGTTCAATCTAGATAGAACTTTCTGCAACGTGCTCAACCGGACATTATTGAACTGAGCTCCTAATATTAGCACCACGAGTCGCTTCGAATCTGCGTCAAAAACAAAAATGTCGTTCAAAAGCTCTTTGGACTCGGTAGGTACCAGATTTGAGAAAATTATCCATGAAGACGGGAAGGTCGGCGATGGCTTTGTGAACTCGGGACCAAACTGCATACGTTCAAGCTTGGTGAACACGTAAACTTCATCTTCGGGGCACGGCCTAATACCATTGGCATGAATACCAGCGATCTGCATCCAGCTATCGACGACTGCGGGATGGGCAATAACAGTATCACTGATGAATTCGGGCGACGAAGTGACCTTGCCTGCAATGTGACCCATCTTGGCTGCAACGCTTTTCAGCCCTCGATAGGGACCGCTGTACTGGACAACGCGCGAGAATACCTGATAAAGCATAGAGCCTCTTACAGACTCGCTGTCGGCATCTTCGTACAATTTCTCCACGGTCTCTGGGCAAATGAGTCTTTCGTATCGGGAAAACTCTCGCTCGACTGTTCCGGCATTTGATTGCAGCTCGATAATGCCCGACGTATGAGACACCTTTTTGGATTGTTCAGTATTTCCCGCATAGCTCATGATATTGAACTCCCAGCTCCCTTCGCTTCGCACCCGAAGTATCATAGTAATATTCCTATCGGCTGCCATTCCAAGTGGAGAATAGATTTGCAGTTGAGAAAATCCTAGCAAGAGTGTCGGTTTCCATGGGACAAGCATCTTGCACGCCCTCGCGACAATTTCCATGTAAACAGTTGCAGGACACAGAGGGCTTCCCGCGATGACATGGCCGGAGACAAATTCTTGGTACTCTTTGCATAGTGGATCAATCTTGAAAATGAATTCTTCGTCATGCTGCTCGATCTGGCTCACAAGATGTGGTGCCCTTGGCTCAGGAGCTGCTGACACTGAGGACTGACCTGCTGCTGTTGATGGTGATGGTGGCAGTAGTTCAAGCCAGTGCTTGTTCTTTTCCCATTGATATGGCGGAACACGCAGTGGGTGGTATTGGTTACTTTGCACGCGATGAAACGCCCAAAATTGTGAGGTGTGGCCTACCTTCCACAACTGAATAGTCGTATCGACAATCAAATCAACGTCTGATGGTTTGCTGAGGCTTATAGGGAGGAAGGTATGCGCCTTGGATGTAGAAGAGTCCAGAGCGCGGCGAGCCATACTGGCAACGCCAGACTCGGAGCCAGCCTCTAACCATGTACATATGCCCCGGGTACTGGCAAGTCGCTGAGCAGCCTGTGCGAAGAAAACAGGTTTCCGAGTATGTTCAGCAAGGCAATCCGCATTTGGATCCAGCCAGCTTGACCCGTCGGAGCATGTCTCAATTGGTATTGCAGGCTTATTGAAGTGAAGAGTAGAAGCGAGTTTCCGAAGTGGCGCGATAAGAGGCTCAGTGAACTTGGAATGAAACCCGTTTGTCACCTGCAATCTTTTGTATTTTAAACTCTTCCGTGTAATGATTTCTTCAAACTCATTCATCGATGCTTTGTCTCCGACCAGAACATGCGAGGAGTGTCCGTTGTAGCAAGCTACCTCCAGGGAGTGTCGTATGTTGGACAGCGTCTCCTGATCCGCTTCAACCAAGATCATGGAGCCGGCCTCTGTTCCCCAATGGGTTTTAATCAGTGAGGCACGACCAGCAACAAACTTAAGACCATCTTCTAGTGATAGTATGCCGGACACGCTAAGTGCGGTAAGCTGCCCAAGGCTGTGGCCAATGACAGCGTCAATGGCGAGACCACAGTCAACCCATGCTTTTGCAGATGCATATTGCAGAGCAAAAAGCGCGGAATGCAGAGTCACAATATCTGCAATCGGCTCAGACTGAAAGATGGCTGGATAGATCCCAGGATAACCCATGGAGCGCACAATCTTATCGCATGCATCGAGATACATGCGAAGTAGAGTGAATTTGTCCCAAAGGTGTTGGCTCAGACCGACATATTTGCGGACTTGGCCCCCACAGACGAGAATCATGCTAGGGCGAGATGGACGCTGATGGATTGATGACGGGGACCCGGAAAGCTGCCGTATTAATTGTGTCTCCAGATTTTTTGTATCAGATACTGCTGTCGTGTACATATATGGTAGGCTGCCGTTGTGTCGCCTAGCTAAATGGAAGGCGACGCTGCTAATCAAAGGTCTCTTATCCGGCTGGTTCTGTAGGTCTTCTTTCAGGGCTCTGCAGTACTTTTCCAAGCTCACTTCAGAGTTTGCGGCAATCAAGATGGGATACTTGGATAGAGATACAAGATCCGTAGGACGCTCTGAAATGCGTGGTGGCTGCGCAATTATTAGGGCGCAGTTGCTCCCGGCTGCGCCATAATTGTTCACACAGGCAGTCAGTAAGTCATCCTGTAGGCTAAGATTTGCCGTCGGTACAGTGATGCGATCAGGACCAAGCGGAGAGATTCTGGGGTTGAGGGATTGAAAGGAGGCCTGCCTAACGGCAGTACGATGTTCGAGTTGTAAAATGGCCTTGATTAGACCAGCTACACCAGAAGCGCCCTCAAGATGTCCAATATTGCCTTTGACTGACGAAACCACCAAGTGATTTTGTCTTTGAGGCCCGCCAAAAGCATTACGGATGCTCTCCATCTCGATCGGGTCTCCCACCGACGTTCCAGTGCCATGACTTTCCACAAAGGAAACTTGATGAGATTGAATTCCCGCCTGCTGCGCTGCTTTTCTGTACAATGTCTCTTGTGAAGAGGCGTTTGGCACAGTTATTGGAACTGAGTTGTCATTCTGATTAACGGCCGAGCTTCCGATGACGGCGAGGATGTTATCCCCATCGGCCACAGCAGCGGACAGCTTCTTTAGAACGACCAATCCGAAGCCCTCACCGCGGCAATATCCATCGGCCTTTGCGTCGAACGGTTTGCTAGCTCCAGTTGGGCTAAGAAAATGGGAAGCAGAGAGATTTTCATAGAGATATGGGCTGGTGAACAAGGACACTCCTCCAGCGAGTGCTTGCGTGCACTCGTTGGTTTGTAGCGCCCGACATGCTGTATGTATCGCTACTGCAGAGGACGAACATGCCGTGTCAAATGTGAGGGAAGGCCCTGTCCACCCAAAGAAGTGCGATATCTTGCCGCTTAGGAAGGCACGAAGGGTGCCGAGGGTGGAGAAAGCGTTGGGGGAGTGGGAGGCGACATTGGCGTCATATTCAACGGCGCATAAGCCAAGATAGCATCCTATGTCATGAGCCCGACTATGGAGTGAAGGGGAAAAGTAGCCCGCAGACTCCATGGCCTCATACGCACCCTGCAACAACAAACGCTGCTGTGGATCCATGGACGCCGCCTCTCGCGCTGATTTGTTAAAGAATTTATGGTCAAAGGCGTCAACATCTCGCATAAAGTTTCCCCAGGGCTTTTCTTTTGTTCTGCTTCCACGGCTTGAGACTGTTTCTAGCCATCTTTCTGGCGGAACATGCTCCACCATGGATGTCCCCTTCAATAGAAGCTCCCAAAACTCATTGGGGGAGTCAGCCCCTGGGAGCTTGCAAGACATGCCAGTAATTGCAATCGAGTGAGCGGGATAATCTTGCAAGGATTCTGCTGGTTCTGAGGCTGCTTCAGTCTTGCATCTGCTTGATAATCCGACGATCTTGACATTTCTTGAAAGCGACGACAACACAGTATCTGTTCCGATTGCCAGTGCAAATGCCACTTCCCTCATCTCAGAAAGTCGGGAAGCAGTCTTTGAAAGGGCCAAGTTCCAGTTCGAGCACGTAACAAGTATTTCACGAGACGCGGCCATGAGCCCGTTGTGTTGAGAGAGTATCTGGTCATCACTGTCCGACCGGACATCATGCTGCTTCCTAGATCCGACTCTCGCATGCTGCGTGCAGCTTTGGATTACCTTCTCCGGGACTCCCCGGTGAGCACTCGTATGGTATCGTCCTCTGAGACCCGTATCGATCACGCATATTCCGAATTTTGAGAGAGTTCTGGACAGTTCGGGATTTGTCGAAGAAGGGACTGTGATGGTTGCTTCGGTTGCGCTTCTGATGACCGATATGTATGCCTGAATAGGACATGGTATCAGCTTTGCATCTAACTCTGTGAAGTAATTCGTGCGGGTTTCAAAGAACATTTAGAGAAGCAAATTCGATATGTGTCAACTCAATCGACTCATTGAAGGCCATCAGACCACCAGTAGTACGATTAACAACAACGAGAAAGCCTTTGGCATAGTATGCCAAATTTATGTTTTATGTGTAAACCAACAACTTTGCTTACCTGGTCATATCTTTTTAGGATATTTTGAAGATCGACGACACTGTTGGGAGACTTCCACCTGACACCCAGGCAGCTGGTTGATCCGTGCTTTAAACTGTCAAGATCCACATAAGCGCCTATAGCAAACGCTACCCGGACAGACAAGGCGCCATTTACTCCAACGGACTTTTCGTCAGTAGAAGTGGCGATGGCTAGAGCACTGAGAAGCCCAGCGCAGAAACCTTGAACGCCAGCAGCCTTGGCAATGTGTTCGAGAAGTATGGAGTGTGAGGAGCCGGTCTCCCTAACATATCTCAGATAGTCGCACAAATGGGAAGCGATCGTTAATGGGAGGCTGAGAATGTTGCCCCAAGGCGCATCATTTGTGCTGATGGCCTCCCTGGTCGAAACCCACGCCGCCAGACACTCCGCAGCAGCTAGGCCGTTGAGCGGTTCTAAAGCCGCATCGTTCGCGAGCAAAGTCTTCCAAAGCCCAGGCAACTCGCTGATAGCTTCCTTAACTAGACCGAAGTGCTCATATTTTAACAAGAAATCTCTCAGCTCCCCGAGCTCCTCGACTGAGGGCTTTGTGCTGAGGGAGCCAAACGAAATCAATGAAGGGAAGTTTGACATGGGGCGCGTATCAAGTCCAAGATTCACGGATATTGGAATTGATGCGTATTTCGCAGCATATGATGCTGAACCCCACAAATGATTATTTGTTACATTTGCTACTTGATTGAAGTTCCGATATTCGTTACTTATAATCTGGTAAGGTATGCCAAGCCCTTCAAATAAACTTACCTGGATAGTGTTTGGTATTGGCTTCAACCTGTCATGCGTACGGCGGACCCGCATATCGCCTTCGTAATTCAGAAAACCTGTTCTTGATCAATTTGTGCTTGGAAGTTTGGATCAAGTTAAATGCCTACTCCGCAATCTATATGCTCACGGGCCAGTTGGTCCCACCTTACTGTTTGATAAGCTTACAGCCACAGTTTGACCCAGCGTTTGAACATGGACTATACGAGCCTTGGCGTATAGAGTTTGCTATCTGGTGTGCGGCTGATCACCCGAAACCTTATCATGATATGAACTTTCTGAACTAAAGTTCTTAAGCCAGAATTTTGGAAAATGACACCTCTAGCGTACCCTCGGAGAGCAGCGCTTCTCATAATTTCAGTTTATATTTCAAGTAGGGCTTGTCACTGGAGCTATTCCTGAATTGACCTCTAAAGTACGAAGTGGATGAGAGAAACAAGGTGCTTGCAATATCTACTACGAGCAAGTACAGAGTAAAATAATCTCAAGAGATGAAAGCAAATGATAGAGACGATCAAATAATACGTCCAACAGATAATTACATTGAAATTGCGCGCTTCTTACAGATGGAGTCTTCTGGCCCTGAGATAATCGTAATCTGGCATAGCACTTTGGACCCATTCTTCCATCTGCTTCCCAATGTCTTCGCCAAATTCATTTTTCCACTTCTCTGCCTCTGCAACCATATCAATAGCGACCGGGGTCTTTTCTTTCAGCAACGTTGAGGAATGGTTCAATGTAGCCATCATGACCTCCTCTGGAGTTTTCTGTGCAGCTCCATCGGGATGGGCAGCCTTTCCTAGAGCTTCACGATTCCATTCAAATTTCAACTTTGTTGGGTCCATCCCTATCAGCTCACAGTATCTTGCCACCACGGCCGGTTCATTGGTCACGTCTTGTGCATCTAAGAGAAGGGGAAGGTGTATGTTGTCGCCGCTCTTCGTAGATGAGTCTGACCCATGCTGGCGATACCAGTCATAGAGCAGTCGAGTCCATTTCAAAGTCGAAAATAGTTTGAGCATTGGTTGACGCTCATGGGGGCCTGCGAAGCCTTCATTCTCCAGGTCAAGCATGGATCGGTAAAATGAAGGGAACGCTAGCGCGGGATGTCGTATAAGAAACGTCGGCGTCCATGTGTGCAGATACTCATCTGGAAGGATCGTCAAATTGTTCGAAGAGAATGCTCCGTTAGAGCTAGAAATGTATGGAACTTCGATGCTGAACGGCAGGCTTGCTGGGCCACCTTGACCAGACAGATGTTTGGCGACTTCGGCCGGGTTGGCAAACCATTGGGCATGTTCCTTCGCAAAGGTAATTTTCCCCGCGGATTTGGCTATTTCATGCTTGTCCTCGAGCTCGTTAACGCCTTTCTGGAACTCTCGCTGAATTTGATCAGTCTCTTCCACATTCCAATGCTCAATTGGCTTATATGTTAATCCAGTAGCTCGTCCCGTCATAAAGGCGTTCCAAAAGAAGTAACCACCTTTTTCGTTGGAGACCACGGCTGTCTGAGAATCCAGGGAAAGCATTTTCACTAGAAGATTGGACGCAGTGCGAGGATAGGTTATCAGCAATATTCTTCTGCGTCGCTCTTCTGTGGCTTCATTGGAGCTCAATCCAGCCATTTTTAAGATGCCACAATGGTCTGATAGAAATTAAAGCTACTGAAGATTGTAGATCTTGAAAGATAAAACCAAATAACTCCAGTTGGAGTAGCAGCGACGCACGTTTGTCTTATAGTTACCTCAGCCCAGTCATTGAAAGAGCCAACGGTTTCGGGATGCGGGGTGGCGCTGGTTACATTAACCTAATCTCCTATAGCCACAGAGAACTCAGCATAAACGAGAGGTAGCAAAATGATGTCACGAACGCGATTTAAGGTATTTTGCTACCATAGGATGTGGTATAATATATTACAGAATAAGCGGACACCAACTACTGCAAGAACTTTTTTTGAACATAACTAATTGCTGCATCTTACATCATTGTAGCCGCTCCGTGAATGGCAGAAAGTCCAATACATCATTATATATTTCTGAAGGAACCCAATTAGAGCTCGGTCGTAAAAACTCTAAATCTGCGGCTCAGAAGTCTAGATTAATTACTTTGAAACGTGCATCCCGCGGACTCAAATCACTCGTTGAATCCCGTTTCAAGCACATTCCTCTCTTCTTTTTGAATATCATACCACATTTTCTCAAACGCCTGCCCTCAAGAAAGAGCAACAAAAAAAGAAAACCGGAAATATCAAAAGAGCACAATAAGATGTTCTTTAGGTTGAGAAAGCTGCCCACGCATCGGCTACTATCCTCAAGTGTTCTTTGCTAAAGTGACCCTCCTTGGCTTCTCGTTTTTCTATTGGGACAATTTAAAGTAGACACTGCCTGGATAGAGCTGGATAGTTATGTCACTAATGGTCATCAAAATATTGTGTGCTTGTAGCAGTCTCCTACCGAATAGCGACTAATTACGATAGGCCAGGCTAGACCGGATGCTACATTGAGCCCATCGAAATAGACTGGCAAGCTGAGGTGCTTTCACACAGGGCGGAACCTTCAACCGACAGAGCATTGAGCTTTCGTACCAAAGGGTCAATCCAGGATCTTGGGTAAAGGTTGCGGACAATCGATCATGCTCCATGGATTTATTGAGTTCATGGCCCATAATTAGACAACCATTGGGTTAAGCTTTCCAAAGCATTGAAATAGTGCCACAGGGTCGTCTCTCGAGGCCTAGCAATTATATGATTTATTATGGTATATCAACCTGTTAGGGAAGAGATTTATATATGCCCAGGAGTTGGAATAGCTTCCACCCAGCCCCAACTGGCATGGTATCGGCTGATTTGGGGTAGATACATACTTGCTCTTCAAACAATCATCCGGGTTTTTTTTCGAAAGGATTTAGGGTTTCCGTCGAGGCCTCGCTGCGCTCGCGATATAATCAATGATTTGGAATTGAGTAAAAATCATAGCATGTATTATTAAGGATGCTATGAAAAGAGTGTTCGCCGACGACTGTCAGACCAATTCTGACTTTACCAGCAGCAACTAACATAAATATGACAACAAGAGGAAGCAGGAAATTCACCAAATGAGGGCAAGTTGGAATAAGAATCATGAAGGTGTACACGGCTAATACCAATTCTTCACCGCTAGAGTGCTGAGAGATCCAGTATTAGAAAGTCCGTACACTGATCCTGAGCCGCTTAAGGGCAGCGTCTATCCCAATCCCCATCTTTAGAACGAGTCAGAAAATGCATTAGTGAGCGGAATAAGAGAAACTTACGGCAGTTGGGAGGCTTGTCGAAATCATGGGCCCATCCCTTGTTGGTTTTATACCAGTTCCTCCAGAGATGGTCAGCTCCTGTTACCTTTTGTGCTATATCCTGGGATTTGAGTCGACTCACTTATATCTGCAGATTGCATTCCATTGGTCACCCCGGGATTGCTGGGTCGTTCTGTCGCTCTGGTCACACGGGTACTTCCAGTACCAGTACTTGTGATTAATTCGGCATCTATTTCCTCCACCTCCTCCGTTAGCCCTATCCTGAAGATCATCAAATTCAGGCTCCGCGGCTGGAGAAGCTGTCACCAGCTCAGTAGCCAGGGGAAGAAGGATAGTCAAGATGTAGAGTGGGTTCTTCATCTTGTGGGTTCAAAATAGAAGTTATTTCTTTTCGATAGTATGTGTTGAGTGGGTGCTTGGTTTGCTTGTTTAAATCTTAGATGGAGAATAGCAAATAGTTCGGGGCTTAAATATACCACCGTGGCAAAAGAAACAGATCCAAGAATAACTCGCACCAAGGACTAAATTTGGCCAAACGATTCTAGATTGAAAGTGAGGTTCATGACTTTGAGCTGTCAATTTTATCCAAGTAGAGGGAAGTCTCCAAACATGCCGTGGCACTGTCTTGGCGCTGCTCTCCATTGCATCTATAAAGCTCTAGACATACGATATCTTTTGGGTATCGTATCTGCATGCCATGGAATGTAGATACACGGAAGCCATCTTTGTCTGGATGCTTGGCGTGTAAGCCACCCTTAACGGGCGATCTATCTATTTTTATTGATTAGAGGTCGTTCAGGATCCCTAATGCTCACTTTGTTTGGATCCAAGGTTTTACTAGCTATAAAGCGCAAGTCAACGCACATTAACTGATTTACAACGGCGATTCATCAAGACCCGTTCCCCAAGCCTCTCCAAGGTAAGAGATCTTGTTAAACGGTCAATTTATGTTATAGCTACATCCTGTTTGGTCTGGGCTTTCTTCCGGCATGCAGCTTTTGAGTGAGCCATGGATAAGTAGAAATCTGATCAAGACGGTTCCGTCCCCTTAAAAATAGGCTGGAAAGCTATAGATTTTTTATTGCATAGCTCAATGGATGCAGTTAAATGTCATGTGCGATGTGTGAGCTGTTCCGAAAGTTGCTTTATTTAACGAACGCGATTACTGGCAGGCGAATCAGAGCCAAAATGTCCACAAGCCTCGTGTTTTAAACGTGGCTTGAAAGCCGAGTGTTCGAGATTTATGTAATCCTTCTCACTATCTTTATTTCCCACATATTTACCGTGATCTTATAGCGAATCCATTATTGGAGAAATATGGACGACTAGGCGGTAAGTCGTAAACTCCTAGTGCTTGTGCAATTGCTGTGGGAAAAGTGAAATATTAACAGGAAGCTTGCGTCACTTGATAGACAGTGAAAGATGTTGAGTCGCAATCATGATCGCATGTTTTCAGAAAATACGAGCTGGTGGTCATAATGATCGGTTACAAGGCTGCAGTACGCCTAGGATGCCGAAACCCAAATATACGAGTCGCGGGTGATCTCATACATGAGACATTTTAGATTTGATCTAGCCACTGTGTAGAAACGCCACGAAGTCAGACTAATCAATCACCTTGACATCGATGTAGCTGATTCCCTCGCAGTCTCACTAGATCTCTGCCAAGTCCTCTGCCGAGAGAGTGGGATAGAGAGGAAAACTTTGGTTCCAAAAATCTGGGGTATGATTCAAGGTTCCTCCCTTCGCAAAATACCTAAGTTGGTTGGTAGTGCATTTTCGGTATTTGATTAGATTAGTCGTGCATGGTCTCGCTTGGCCTGAAGTTTAACATTGACTGCACGAATCATTTTTGCTTCCAGTAAGCTTCGCGCATTATATTTGAACATGATGGAGAAATCGGATGCAACAACAATATCTCCAGGCAAGGTCATGAAGCCTGCAGTAGCAGCCAATGCAAAGTCCTTGGACGTTGCGACTCAATACGAACTTGGTGACACAACCGGATTTTACACTAAACTCCTTTTGACGTCTAGTTATCCTAAAATTAGAATTCGAACAGGTGACTACCGCCAATTGCAGGTACGCCACATGACGCATATCAATTCCCCGAGCCCGTAACCTTATGTTTTAGTTCGTTCATAGATCGAGCAATCACGGTTCCTCATCTCTGCCTCCAGCAGGGGCCTGTGACTTTCGTTACTACGGGCGCGTAGAAAATAGTTTCACGGTGCCTACAACTGGAACTACATACGGTGACTGCTGAGGCTCAATCCGATCGGATTAAGACAACGGTAGTAGCGTTTGACTTTATGGCTACTCTATCTTACACGCTAAAGATCTTGATTGGAGCGGGCGAAATATGTCCTAATAATCAACTGAGTTTGATAGCAATTGAACGAAGAATAAAGATATCAGAACAACGCAAACTTCCCGTGTGAATTGCAAAACCGAGGTGTAGAAAGAGGGTTGACAAAAGAATAAGAATAAATGGACGATGACTCGCATTTCAGTCAGACACGTGATGCTCGTTTCCTGCTTGAAAAATGTCAAGAAGGAACTGCAACATTAACAACAGGTGATTTCCTCAAACTAGAACCGTCAGACCCAATAGCTTCCGCATATGCCCGAGTGTAAAATTGAGGGCTTGTGTAGGTAGTCTGGAAACCCTGTTTGCCAATACTAGCCAGCAGCGTAAACTGATCGGAGCCAGAACTGGCCCCGTAAAAGTTCCAATTGGTATAGTCTGTCGCTCCATTCCAGCTAGCCCAGAATGTGGTTGCGCCATTTGCAGGGGCTTGTGCTGCGATTGCTGGAGCATCAGCTGGTGTCGCGGTCCAGTTGTACTTGAACGCGCGGTAATTCATCGCATCAGTGTCAATCAAGGTAGCAAAGTAGATTGGTGTACCATCTGGAGTGTGTTCTGAGAAAGACGGAATGCTTCCCCATCCGATGAATCCATGTCCATTGGACAGTAATTGGAAATTTCCTTGGCTTGACGAGAGTAACCCTGGTGCTGGAGCCTGGAAGCGTGTGAGGAGCGTCGAGGTGCTGGATTGGCGATCGATGGCGACGATCATACCAGACGATGTGAGTGAAGTGTTTCTGAAGCCATTACTTCCGTTATCAAACAGCGAGAGCACTGTATGTGTACTATTTTCATCGTTTACGCGCGCATCATGTTGCGCAGAAAAGTTGTAGTCGGTCGTTTGAATGGTAGAGTTTGTACCACCCAGTCGCCATATCACAGCCCCGTTTTGGCCCGAAACTCTGTAGATGGCGCTGGTATGTCTTGCAGAAATGAGGTAGTCGCCGTTCGGGAATTTGTCAACCGAGTTGATGTGGAAATAATCCCAAGGGGTAGCATTGCTCTGCCCATTGCCCACAATTGAATTGATCCCCAAAGGAACGTCGCTCTCCGATGGAGGAACGTGATCAATAGACCCCCACTCGAACAGCACCTTTCCGCTCTTGATATCGACTTCCTGAAAGATACCATCCATGACCCACCCATTTGGGGGTTCGACTCCGTATGCGGATAGATCGTAAGGCTTGGGTTGGTAGATCGGAAAGAGCATACGTTCTCCATCGAGGACTTCCAATTCGTGCAAATCAATTGGCTCTAGTCCATTGCCGCTCTGTACAGTTGCAGCAGGTGTATAGTCGTCGGTAAGAATCAAGTTTCGGCCCCGTGCGTAGCCCTCGATTTGTGTGCCTTGGAAGTAGCACAGATGATCAGACCCTCCATAATTGCAGACATGGAGATCATGGAAAAGCTCGTCGGTTGAACCGTCCGATCCACTCCAGACAAGGTCCTGGGGATTGTGAGCCAGTTTCAGAAGTAGGCATGTCAAATACATACTCCATCAGACGTGTAAATATAAGGTCCAGGTCTTTCAATCTGGAACGGAGCGATAAAGATGTAGCCTGGTGTAACTTGGCTACCTTCATTGATGCTCACATTGATTAAAGGGGCGAGGATGTCGGGCCTCTGCGAAAGGACTCTTGTCATTTTGGTTCACGGGCTATTCAATCAACACTTGACTCACAGATTGGAAAGATGTCCATTCTGCAGATTGCGCGATACCAAGATTCACATAACCAAGGATTGTTCCAAGGACATTCAGCCCATGAAACATACGCGATTTGCTCTTTTGATCAAACATTGCTAACGAAAACTAGCAACTAACAATTGGTAATGCCTTTGAGAAAATGAACCGGTTGAGTCGATGAGACGATTTTATGTTGTCTTTACAGAACGTGTCACGATCCAGCTTGACGTCAAGACTTGATCCGAAGACCATTGGCTAGACGAGCTAGCCAACATTTGGGCTAGTAAAATAAAAGTGCAATGTAAAGTATTGCGCATCGCTGTCTCCGCGTACGGCAGGCAAACTCTAATTCCCCACGATTGAGCGGAATAAGATTCCACGGTTCACAGCTGTAAATGGGGAGCTGTCTGAGCCGGAACTGGCCAAAAAAGCTTAATAGAGCTTGCCGACGTCAGCTTATGAAGCTTAACCAAGATCCACCCAGCTATACCTAGCTAGACAATGTACTCGAAGTATTTATCCACTTCTAAACACGTGCAGTCTGCATAGCTTTCGCAGGCTTTCAGTTCGTTTGATGCAAAACCGACCCTTGGATTGCCAAAGTATACGAGAAATGATCATAAGAGCAGTGATCTTTTTAGGCCTAGGCTGGTGTATCTCTCACATGGGGGCAAATTTGCGAGAGCATTTCTGCCAATGTAGCAGTCTACTATTATACAGAATTGTGTGAGATTACGGACAAACTGTACAAACAACTATTTGGTGTCAAGTTTAGCTTTCCTCCGCCCTCGCTGCAGTGGTAAGCTTCTCCATTGTAACACTACTAAATGGTTCTGAACGCCAAGCTCCGTGGTTTTCACCCAACCATTCACAGCCATGATCCGCTTTGGGAGTCAACCAGTGATCTTGTCCTAATTTAGACCACCAAAAGCCGCAAACGGATTGAAACTTCTCACAGTTGGGATTGGCCGTCATTTCAAGGATGAAGCTGTGGTGTGGCAATTGTTAGACTTCATTATCAGGAAACATGAGCATATGAGCTTAAGTTCAACTAACGTTCAGCGAGAGGGAGCATATTGCTTAGTAAGTAAGTCCTTTGGCTTAACGTTTGACTTATCTTCAACTTTAACGTTAATGTGACGCTCAGGAAATGATTATGTAAGATCGAGGAGCGCGCTCAGTTTTACACGAGTAAGCAAAAAGCGGCAAGCCACTAAGCGAAAAGGGAAAACCATATCCTCGTAAGGACTCCTCATGCTTGTTAGTCTAAAATGCAAAGACATTACTCTGCGTTCCTGTTCCATACGAGCCACTTCATAAAACCGACCCAAACCAAAAAAAGTGAAGAAAAAAGGTATCATTCTCATAACATAAGCATACAAACATCAGCACCATCAAACTCCAAACCAACTACTCAGCATCCAAAGGCGCAACAGGCTCCTGATCATCAACCTGAATACCACCCCTCTTCTTCTCATTACTATCCCAGAAGGGCAACCTCCACCCACCCTCCTCCTCAGGCGTCGCCAACCAAAGCCGCATAAGATGCCGGCGGGGCTTAGGCGGCGCATGATCCGTGTAGGCAGTGCGCGCATGCAAAACATGCGCATTAGAAAGGAACTGGATATCACCAATATCAAGAACCATATGCAAACTCAACCGGACACAGGTCTCCTCGAGAACCTTCAATGCCTCGAGCTGTTCCGCGCTAAGCGGGGGGATGATGCCTGCGTCACTGAAACGGCCGAGAGAGCGGACGTAGTAGGGATCCCATTTTGTGTAGACGCGTGGCTCGATGCCTGTTTTGGCTTTGCTGCGCTCTAGGTAAATCACACTTGTGCGGATGAATTCTTCTTGGCCGGTCGAGGTTTCGCCTTTGCGGTCGAAGTACCAGATTGGGGAGGTAAGAGTTTTGAGGACGTCTGGGCGTTCGGCTGCGAGGGCGTTGTAGACGTTGTGGGAGGAGACTAGGTCGCTTTCGCCGCCTTCGAGGGCTTTGGCTATGCAGAGGAGGCCGACGAGGTCTGAGTCGTCGGCGTGGAAGTATTGGCTGTTTTGGAGTTTGGTCAGTAATGTCTTTTTGAACGTATTTCCAATGGAGTGCTGTGCCTACCGAGCATTGGTGCGGTAAATCCGGACCTTATCAATCTGCGTGGAATCCTCGCCGAGATCCTTGACATGACCGAGTACATGACCACGGCTGTTCTGACTGACGAAGTAGCCGAGGTATGTGCCTAAACCCATGTATGCCACGGCAGATTTGTGATTACCCCATTTCTGGACGGGGAAGCCCTTGAAAAGGATAAAGCCCTTGCCGTCGATGAGGTCTGCGCGCAGCTTGTGGAGGTAGCCTGCTAGCTTTGGGAGTTGGAAGTTGCTCTATACGAATTAGATCATGTTAGCTTTACTGTAACTTCCCTCTGTTCTGCCTGATTAAATAGTCACACCTTCGAAATACCAGTCAAAGGAGTCTTGGAAGCAAGGAACGCATCCGCCGCAGCACTCAGCTCGGCGACCTGCTTCTCATTGAAAATATGCGTCCATTTCTCTGGGCTCTCGCGATAGTCCTCGGCCTTCCAGACAGTAGGTCCGGTGATCTGTTTCGGGAACTGGTCGAAGGTAACGAGCTCGTTGTAGAGAGGGGGATGTTGTCCTGTTGTTTTTAGGCCATCTGGGAAGATAGCCTTGGAGATGGGACCACCCAGATTATGCGGCGCTGTTGGGAGGGCGTCTGTAAGAGCGGGTGCCATTTTGAGGGCTTATAGACAAGAGAATGGAAGTTGTGGCTGTAGACTGGTGTATGACGAGGGGTACTGGGGTTATTTATACTTCTGCATACAATGTTACATATGCTTGGAAAGGATGATAGTTAAGCAGTGAGGAAGGAAGTGGATTGTATGGCGTGCGAGATCCATTGAATAGCTTCGTATTATTGATTTAGCTACTAAGGACATGCAGTTGAAAGGATTCAGAAGTGAAGAACTTGCGCTGATTGGGAGGTTGGAGTCAGATGGCGCAATTTGCGGGGGTCGATGTTGTGATGGCGAAGGCTGATCACGAATTTGTCACCTTGGGCAGGGCCAACGTTTTTATTTGTAAATAGTACATTACTATAATGCGTAGTAGTATAATAGTATCAATTCTTCATACAGAGTGAGTGTATTTATCATGAAGTTGACGTATAGAAGCAGTATAACGTTAAATCACGACAATGTAGTGAGCCGCAATGGAGACTCACTGCACCCACCCACTTTATACCCTCCATAACATACAATTATCTGGTATGCGTCTATCTTCTCTTGCGCAATTCTCGGCCGATAACTTCCATGCCTCCATCCCATGAATTACTGGATCGACCCTGGCTGCGCGGCGAACCAGCATGTCGCATATCGAAGACGCAACTTTATGCTGGTCGAGAACCCACCTGGTCGATCATCTCATGCAAAATCAGGAACAATCTATCGGTCGAGAAGTGAGTTCGGCTTTTGTTCGCCGACTTGTGGCATGTTGTTAGGGCTAACACCGCACGACTCCGTCTTTGGGTTAATCTCTCAATAAAGCGCTGATCTTTTTGTTTCCTACTTTCCGGTTATATCTCTTCTTAAACCCTTGAACTTTCTCTTGGTTTGGTGAAATATTCTTAAAAGGGTAAGAAGTGTTCTGCATTTTATGCCTCCCAGAACCTATCCAAGCTTTAGGTACAGGAGCAGAACCAGACAAGTGGAGCAAACAGAGGCCGGGTACAAGCAGAAACTTGGCCAATATATATTGACATTCCTTTAAACTCATTGCTATGGTCTAAAAAAAAGATTTGAAGTCATTACCGCCTCCTATTATCTCCTGTTCTTCTTTTCCTTTGGCATCGAGAATTCGAACGCGACCACCCGCACATACGGCAATATTTACCATAACCTCTTGAAGAATGGACCCTTATACTACCCCAGAAAGCTTTTTCACTGTCTCCGACATGAGCTTTTATCTTTCAATCTGTTACTAGTAGAACGACGGACCAACCAAATGTGCTCCCGACAAGGATTCGTTTTCCTAACTGGGAATGACAGCTCCACCAGATGACTCAGAGAAATTCCTATCAGGTATGCAGATGCGATATGAACTTCAAGTTCTTTCGGCATATATACATTCATTTTTTCTTTATTCTACACATCTTAATAAATTCATTCAAACACTCCTTATGACGAACAGCATTCACGTCGCCGTGCTAGACGCAGACGTCCCCTGCCTATCAGTATACAAAGAGCGGGGTCTATACAGCTCGCAATTCCGCACCCTCCTCCAAGCAGCAGCAACACGCCTAAATCAGAACGCAGACACAACCCTACAGCATGGACCACTAGCCGTGCACATCACAGCCTTCGACGCAGTAGGCAGAACATTGCCCCCACTCCACAGTCTCCGCAACAGTCCAAAGACCACAACAGAGCCTCACGCTGGCGGTCCACTGGGCCTGATAGATGCAATCCTAATCACAGGCTCAGCATCCTCAGCTTACGAGGATCTCCCTTGGATCCACGAGCTGCAAGCCTTCATCCAAATAGTGCACGCAGACTACCCGCACGTGAAGATCTTCGGTTCCTGCTTTGGTCACCAGATCATAGCGCAGGCACTCCTCTCCAAAGACCAGACCTCGCCTGAATCATCATTCCACGTCTTGCATGACCAGGCAGGCTTTGAGATGGGTATTCAGCCCATCAGCCTCGACCCAGAATTCACAGCGCGCTTCCCGCCTCTAGCGCGTGCTTCGCAGTTGAATCCGTTCCGTATTCAGCTTGTTCATGGTGATAGGGTTGCTCCTACGCCTGAGGCTGTTGCGGCTGCTTCTGCTGCTGGAAAGAGTGATGTCTCGCTGCCGGCTCCGTGGTGTAATATCGGGAGTAGTGCGCAGTGCGCTATTCAGGGTCTTTATAACCCCGGGCGGGTTTTGACTTATCAGGGTCACTTTGAGTTTGATACTTTTGTTAATGGGGAGCTTTCGCAGGAGTTTGGGAGGAGGGCGAATTGGCCTGTTGAGATTGTTGCTGGGTATTTGGAGTTGATTAATCGTTCGCTTGTTCCTGGGTTGGAGGATGATGATGATTCTAAGGCTGCTGCTGAGGCTGTGCTTTTGTTCTTTGCTGGGAAGGATTTGAAGGGTCAGGGGGTTGGGCTTGCTTTGCCTGGGAGTGGGTTGCTTACTCCTCCTTTGGGTTAAGGGTGTCTGTATGGATGAGTTAACGAAGCCTGGATTTGTAGCAATAGAATTTATAATCATAGAGTATCACACCACAAGATTACTACTGCCCTGTCAAGGCTTGCGTGATGAATGCTCTCCGTACTTTGGATATGCTATTTTCCAAGCCGGGCTTTTTGTTGTGAACAAAAAGCTAAGAGTGTTTCCTACGAATCAGCATCCCATTCCTCCTCATCCTCTGTCGAGTTTTGGACCGTCTTTTGCATGAGCATGTTGAGCACACGATCCTTGTCAAGCTTTTTGAATCTAGCCTCCCGAATCGACTCCCGCAGTATCCTTAGATCCTCGTCGCTCAAGTCGCGTTGATGGCCTTGTAGGTGGTAGTCTAAGCCATTATGCTCCTTTATCATTGGCTGGTGACATTCGAGGTGATACCCAGTCCCCCAGACGGGGCTTTTTCAATATAACCATTGGCAATTAGAACGCCTGGCTTTAACCCTCATCATTGTCTGAGACTTGGGTTTGTGTCCTTTTTACGAATTTGCAGTGCCTTGGCGCACATTGATTGCAGGAAGCGACATTGGATTTAGAGAGAGGAGGCATGCTTCTAGAATAGGAGGTATGAGATTACCTCATGGAATATTTCCAGAGGAAGAGATGTTCATGGCATTGTTAGCTTTGTATGTCTGTACATGTAATCCGACTTTGCGGTCCATTTAGGCTAGGGAGTTATTCACCTAAATAGGACTAGCTTATGCATTATTTGGTGCCTGATTCTTGTTTTTGTGATGAAGTCGGACTGCCTTGTGACAGTATATAACTAGTAGTCCAGTAATGTGGGAAAATGAGGGGCTGTACTTCATAGCAAGAAGGCCGTGAACTTATTCTAGCCTAGGTGTTGGTTCAGTAAATAATCACGCTCTATATGCGAAATACATCCTTCAGCTTTCATTTCGCAGGTTTCAAAGAACGTCAACATCAAATGAATAATAACCTCTACGCTCAGGGAGTTCCAGGCTTTGAGTTACTCATTATATCTTCTATACTAGTGTATTTTTCACGGTCATGTGTAGCTCTTCCGGTATATACACTGACTGGAGCATAGCAATGCCCCCGTGTTGTCCAGTCAGTCTTGTCAGTCTTACCCGCTGTTATCCCATAACAGAACGACACGGTACCCCCGTCACCAAGCTCCACGCTCCCGAGCAATCCATTCGGTGGGTATAGGAAGAAATCAAGACGGTACCCAGGCTAATCGCTTATTATCACATCCATCTGTGCAATCTACTGTCGCTTCTGTTCTCGTTCCTACTCCTTCACAAAAAAAAACCGAGTTCGTCAAGAAACAGCGCTTCTTGCCCATTATCAAAAAAAAAGGGAATCTCTCTTCGAATATATCAGGAACACTCCCATCCTGAGAGATATTGTCATCTCTGGCATAGACACCTTCCGGAACATGCAAAGCTTAGATATATCGGCGACAGATTGCTCAAAATCCCGCATATCCGTCGTTTCCGATTTGCCAGTAAGGGTGTATCTGTTTCACTAGCCCGACTCCTCGATCCCACCGACGAGTGGGTGTCCACTCTTCTCCAGCTGGGACAACAGTACCAGGAAATGGATAGACTTATCTGCATTCACATTCAGTAAACGCGATCAATCAGATCAGCTGGGTGACGTGTCGGGGCGTGTAGTAGCTCTACCAGGCCGTAGTGGCGGTTAAGAATCAATCGATATTTCTCCATGGAGTTAGCAATATCCTCGAGCAAATGTGTGCTTTAGTCCACGCACTAGCCAGTATTAATACTCAGCCGGGCTGCCCACGCTTCACAGTCATTCTTCGCAGTGGGTTTCGTGTTTACTATTAGCCCGAAACAAAATTATGTCTCCTAAGGTGATATCGTTCCAGGAGCGGAAGATCTAAGAACTCTTTTGAGCGACAGCCTAGACCTAGTATGAGCGGTCCGAGTGCAGATCGTTGGTTTTCTTGTTTCCAGTTTCATTTTGGATTTGCAAGTAAAAGGGCGCAAGCACTTGACGCGCGGAGTGGAGAGCTATGATCGTCATGTCGGAGCTCGAAGCTCACAGTGCCGGGACTGAAGGGAGATTCCACGAAGCAATATAAGAATCCATTGTAGTTTTTGTCGGAGGGAAACATCGATGTCTTAGCCTAGCTTCCAGTTAAGAAGCGGTTATTTAATAATTTGCTGCAAGTTAATCGGTGTTTGGTGGACAAAGTAAAACAGCACCTGCAACGAACTATTGGCTGAAATGGCGGTACATACATGCAGTCTCCGTAGTTTACCCACCATCCCCCCACTTGATCGGGTGAATATGTGACGATCCCTACGATTTCCGATCTTCCAAGTCTCCTCTTTCTGTTCGCCGACTTGAGTTCGCATGAGTTGCCGGTATGCTTGGGGTGTTAGAGCCACTGTTAGCGCTTCCTTTTCTCCCGTAAAGATTCAGCCCGTGGGCCCCTACAAGTCCAGAGACGCCCACCCCGAAAAGGAGCGGTGTGAAACTATTGGAAGATCAGAACGGCTTGTTACTTTTTCACTGGGTGCCTCAGCTGCACAGATTACAAAAACCATGCATTGTTAGCACGGTCGCTCGGCCCATTTCACCTTCCATCGTATCCTTCTACGCTCCGTAGAACACATATAACCTTCTCAGGGGGAACAAACTTCTCCACAGTTAATCTCTCTCCACAGCCTCATATCCTTCCTAAATTTCGATCACATCAAGCACAGTAAGAATTTCACCCTCGCCCTTCGTCTAGATAGAGCCATATCCCTCTAACCATCTAGCTAGTCATGCCTCAGTGGCTTGGGTCCATGACGTACCAAGACGACCACTCCCTGGCCGGCGTATTCAAGATCGAGGGCGAGCAATGGGTTTTCGAGAACCCGCGTTCAAAAACAGCCGCGACCTTCCAACATGCTCCGGCTGTTGTGAATATTCCTTGGAGGGAGGTCGAAAGCATCCGACATTCCCTCCGTGTGCGTGAGCCTTTTACCGCGATTATCAGCGGGTCTACTATGGAGATCACCTGGTCGAATGGGGTTCGAATCACGGCAAATGTGCCGCATTCTGGTGATTATGGGTATTTCTCTGGGGAGGGTGGTTGGCGGGCGCAGTGATTTTCAGTGATGGCAGCGGCACTTGAAGCCTGTTTTCTTTCTTTTGTTCTGGCATAATAATTTTTGTGGGTGTTTGTAGCTTGGCTTCTTGTGATTTTCGGGATATTGCGCATCATAAAACAGCTTTGCATCTCATCTTCACCGTCGTCTTTACCTGAATTATACGAGTTTGAAGGAAGCTTAGGGTCGGCACCCATACTGGTCTCTACGCTGAAGCAAAAGCAATATGGCGGTAAGCACTGTACAAACCCCAGAATGTGGGGTATCGGGTAGCCACATCAGCACTAGAAGGCGCCTCTGCAGAGCTAAATCATCTTAATGACGCATTGTCGTTCATACTACGGCATGGTGCTTGGCTGCATATATTTTAAGCACATACCCTGGCAGTGAACTATGTAATTCTCGAGATCACTTAGCTAGATTGATTAGCCCAGGAACCTGCCTCCGATAGCGCTTCGTCCAAGCTGTTGATTTGTGTTGTCAAGAATGACTGGGCTTAAAGCGCCACCACTTTCCCCAGAACACATTGTCAGCCTCGGTTTCACATTGGTCTCAGCTCTGACGAATTAATTACCCCGGGCGTCTGTGCTCATATATCATGACCAATCCGTAGTTCAATAGACCGACTTGGTTGGTTTCCGGGGTTGAATTTGACAAGCAATAGATTCCATGTCTGTCAAGCTGCACCTAGGAGCTAAAACTAGGAATATCAAGCTCCAGTGCAACAATGCAACGGCCCACTCTACTCGAATAATGGATACCTGGACAGTAACTTGGCTTCCACCAACTGCTTTCTATCATTGCGTTAATTCCCTGGGGATAGCTCATGTCATCTCAATCTATATTCGGTTGTGACTCCAGGTCTGCAACTGGATGTCCCGCCGGGATGGGATTTACTGGTCTAGCTATACTAGTGACCAATTGCATTGAAGATGGAGTGTGGGACTTCAAGGTTGTATACTTGTAACTACCTGTGTTGGAGTGCTGTAAAGGAATGCTGTCAGATGTCCATAAAACGGGACCATGACAATTGCCTCAAGAATATAGATCAATGGCGATCTACTATAACCCCGATAAGTTCCAGTGAAAAGTCTTGCGATATGGAGCAAATATCCATGGATAGTTTATAGTTCAACAATCTGATTGTGTCGGCGTATGACGTAACTGCGTGCCGTGTCTCTACTTTCCCGCAATTCGTACTTAATACTTTCTCTGGTCTCAATTGGCTGTATAACTCTCATTACATTCTAGCGTCTTGGAACCCGATTGCCTGTTGCCTGACGCCCATGACCAAGGCTCTTACGCGGCCCGACACCATCGCCACATGTGGCGGTGTTCAACGTATGCTTTAACCCGTTTCAGGGTCTGGAACTGTTCCGAGGGTCTTCACTGAACCCTGCAGATCGGGATTTGGCTTCTTTGGTCGATTTTTCTTCTGGCGAAGAAAAGCTCTTGAATTGAACTTATCACAACTGAGGCAAGGGACGTGGCTGTCCGGATCTCCGGCCACGAGGTACCCGTGTATGCCTTGACACTAGCTGGTGGAAGTACAGGCTACTTAAGACGGTCTCTGGTGGTCCAATTTAATACCCTTTCAACCGTGAGTTCCTGCTCAATATTAGTGATAAATGTGAATCAAAATGACATGCTCATTGAAATCTGTTTTCTGCTCTCCAGAGCTAAACGAGAGCGCGTGTAGATCGTAGCTAAGCATAGTTGGAACGGTAGCCGGTACATCTGGCTTCGTCATTGCCAAGCCTCTCCCCCCGTTGCAGCCACAGTCCCCTCTCCTTCTCACACTTTCACCCTCCATCTTCCTTAACTTCGCTCTCCAGAAAGGCTCAGAGTTGACTTTCTCTATAGTCATTTTATCACCCCCCTGTTCGGAACGGGAGCTGCAGGAGAGACCGCGCCTGACCACCGTCTTGGGCCGCGATTCGGAGAAAGAGAGGCCGTGTGCTTGGCAGTTGAACTCTTCTGCTATAATCCTTCGTATCGGACAATCGACTTCTACCCTGCGATTACGATCCATTCCGTCCATCCCCCGTTTCCTGCGACCGCATAACCGACACCATGTCCAAAGTCGTGCGCAGTGTTAAGAACGTGACAAAGGGGTACTCCTCAGTGCAGGTCAAGGTCCGAAATGGTACGAGTGGTCTCATTCTCCTTGGATAGCTTGGTTGATAGCCGAGTCCGGGCGCATTAGCAGAATGGCTGTATCCGCGGCCTGTCTCCCTGTTTGACCGGGATTGCTGCAATGCGCCCCTCTATTCGCCCCGCATGCAATAAGACCAAGACACTGACTTTCATATCTTGCAGCCACTAGTAATGACCCCTGGGGCCCTACGGGCACCGACATGTCCGAAATTGCCGCCATGACTTTCGGGAGGTAAGACCGACCTGCGCCCAATTGTGTGTATACCACTAACGTCATTCGTATAGTCCGAACGAATTCTACGAAATCATGGACATGCTGGACAAGCGACTGAACGATAAGGGCAAAAACTGGCGACACGTGCTGAAGTCACTCAAGGTCCTGGACTACTGTCTGCACGAAGGCTCGGAGTTGGTGGTGACATGGGCGCGGAAAAACGTCTATATTATCAAGACTCTGCGCGAGTTCCAATACGTCGACGAGGAAGGAAGGGATGTTGGTCAGAACGGTAGGTTGCCTTTCCGATTGGGAAATAGGCGACACTGACAAGTGGATATAGTCCGAGTGGCAGCAAAGGAATTGACCGCCTTGGTACTGGACGAAGACCGACTGCGCAGCGAACGATCGGACCGAAAGCTCTGGAAGACCCGTGTCAGTGGACTTGATGAAGGCTATGGAAACTCCGGGGCCGAACCCCAACGCCGGGAACGACGCCGACGCAACCCGGACGATGAGGACGATGCCGAGTACCGTTTGGCGATTGAAGCCAGCAAGAATGAAGCCGAGGAAGAGCGCAGGCGACGGGCTAAGGAAACCATGGCAGGCGCAGAGGATGAGGACCTGGCCAAGGCTATCAAGCTCAGCAGGGAAGAAGAAGACCTCCGCAAACGTGAGCTGGAGGAGAGCAACGCGCACTCATTGTTCGACGACACTCCAGCTCAAGTCCAGCCAACCGGGTATAACCAGGGCTACCAGCAACAGGGAGCTGTGGATTGGTTCGGAAACCCCATCAATGTGCAGCAACCTATGACGACCGGCTTCTTGAACAACCAATATGCCCAGCCAACAGGATTCCAGAACCAACCTACCGGCATGAACAACCCCTACGCCAATGGCTACCAGCAGCCCTCGGCCTTTGATCAGAACCCTTACGGGCAGGGGCAGAATAACTTCTTGCAACCGCAAGCCACTATTCAACCTCAGCAAACCGCATTCAACCCCAACAACCCTTACGGCGGCGGTGATGTCTTCGCGCAGCAATCTCAACAGCAACAGCAGCCCCAGGAGAACTACCCGTCAGCCGGAAGTAACAATCCGTGGGCTGGCAACCAACAACAGCAACAAGCCGATGCTTTGAAGCCTATGCAGACCGGATCAAACAACCCCTTCGCCCAGCGTACTCAGACACAATTTAACAATCCCGCGCCAACTGGACCTCCAACTCTGAACTCCTTGGCGGAGGACCGCGCAACGAACCAGTTCAACCAAGGAAACTCGAACCAGTTCGGTATGAACAAGCCGTTCAACCAACCTTCTCAGCCCAACCCAATTGCCAGTTTCCAAGCCCCACAGCCACCCAAGAGCACTCCACCCATGTCACAAGATCCTCACCATGCCCGTCTGAACGCACTTCTCGGATCAGGCGACGGCCAGGACACCTTCGGAAACGTAGGAGACCTCCGCATACCCGCGCAGCACACAGCCCCTGGCACATTCGTCAACTCTGCCGGCCAGGGTCTGGACCGACTACACGCCACGCCTACCGGAAACAACCCATTCTTCGGTCAGCAATTCACAGGCATGCCCCAGCAGACCGGCTTCGCCCAGCAGCAGCCACCTGCCAACAACCCCTGGGGCGGTCAGCAACAGCAACAGCGTGGAGGTAGCTTGATTGACTTGTAATGAAGCCACCGTGAGACTATCTCTTGATTCATCCTTGACTTCGCGAAGGCCTCACATGCGGATACCATCTATCTCTTTGTTTTCTCTCTTTCTGTTTTCTCGCTCTGTCATTCGGGGGCTTGGTTTCTGGTTGAGTTATCCCGGTCTCATTATTATCTTTCTTCGTTTCTCTCCCTATTGTCTCAAGAACAAAACTCACCACCATCTTCCTACATCTACGAAATGCGCGAGCTGCACCGTAAAGTGAAGGCTTTCCAGACACCAAGGCTTTCCTCGCTCTCCCTCTGATGTTCTAATTGGGACGTTTTATCACTTCATTGTCTTGTACCTCCCTCGAGACTCTTTCTTTTGTTTTCTGTTTCCTTTGCCATTAGGATATCCTTCTCATTTCAAATCAGTTTCCTGAGATCTTTTTATTTCCCTATATTCCCTCTTGCTGCATAGTTGTCTGTCGGTTTAGTCGAACTGTGATTCATCGTACTTGAGCCACTATATCTTGTTCCAGTCTGACTGTAAGCATTGGCGCTCGTGTAGAAAACCTGTTTTGCTCCAGATCTTCTGCAAGTAAATGTCTGCTACATTCCAATAGATGAATGCCCACGCGTAAGATTGAAAAGATTGAAAAAGAAAATCCTAGTTTTGGTTGAACATAATGTATGGTATCTACTCATCATCACTCTCCTCCTCGTCACTATCCTCTTCCTCACTGCTCTCCTCCTCAGCCTCAGCCAACCAATCAACAAACTGTTGAGCCTGACCACGAACCGTCCTCATTTCCTCAGTAGCACTAGACCGCTCATCATTCCACCACTGATCATAAGCCTCCTCATCAACAAGCTCGAGCTCATAAAGACTCTTAGCAGTAAACAGCAAAACAGTATCACCCTTGGAGCGATGAACGAGGTCCTGCTGAAGCACAAGCAATAAATCAACCTGATCCTTCTTCTGCTCCTTCTGCCGATCGAATAGCGTCCGTTCAACAACCTCCTTGTATTTCGAGAAGACCTCGCTAACAGCCTGGCCGGCACCCTTGCCCGCTTCCATCAACTGTTGGATATGCTTCATGAATGAGGAAACGATAGCGCGACGGACTTGGTTGTCTGATGCGTTGGCTGTCATGCGCAGACTGACAAGCTCGAGCTGGACAACGTCGGCGGAAACACCTTCGCGCAGACTATCGAATACGCTAGCCGAGGCGTCATGGTGGAAGTTGTCTTGTTCTTCGTGATCTGTGGAGAAACTGCTGCGGCCGGAGTGTGGCCAGGATCCTTGTGATAGTTCTGAGGATAGGGTTGAGATTGAGGCAGAGGAGAGGGAAAGACCGGGCATGCGGTAGATGAGTCCTGAAGAGGCGATGCTCTCGTCGTCTTCGTCATCGTCGTCGCTGTCATCTTCTTCGCCATGGATAAATTCGTAGCCTTCACCTTCTTCGCCGACGACTGAGGGATCGCTTTTGGCTCTGCTGCCGTCCATGCGTGTTTTTGTGATACGCTTGCCGCTCTCTACTGAAATGCCGTCTGCAATCTTTACGCCGAAGGAAATGAGCGCGCCGGTTGCAATGTTGCAGTTCTTGCCAATGACGACGCCGTCGGCGATGATGGCACCACGTACATCGGTGTTGTCACCGATGACGACGTTGTCCCAGATGTATGCCCCATCCAGCTTGACATTGCGGCCGATCTTGCAGTTACGGCCGAGAGTGGTGCTGTGAACGGTGGTCCGGTCTCCGATGCTGGTTCCCTGGCCGATGACAGTGCGGCGGCCGATAACACAAGACCGCGCAAGTGTCACACCCTGTTCTTGGTACAGGCTGCCCTTGCGGAGGTTGTAAGTGTGACCAGGAAGCAAGTTGGTATCAGGGCACAAGGGGTAAGCCCAGCGAGAGATGATATCCTTGCTGATAGCATCATAAGCCTTGAGGTTGCGCACGCGCGCAGCATAGTTATCATTGATGATATATGTGTGAAGGGTCTTGCCGTTCAGCTCGTAATCCTTCAAAACACCGTACAAGAACTGTTTCCGGGGAGTCTGGTAATCGAAACTATCAGACCACAAGCTCAGCACATCCGGTGTGCAGATATCGATGCTGCAATCGATCAAATCCTGACGGATATCTAGCTCGGGGAACTCCAAAATGGTCTCGGTCTCAATGCTTATCCGGGCTTGCTCAGTGCAGTCAGGGCTGCGGTCGATCTCCTCGTAGTGAACGCACCGGTTCTTGGTAGGGTCGATGACAAACACGGGCGAAGTTGAGGTGGACTTTGTGCGGTGGTTGCGGCCGGCTTCTCTTAGAACCATGGTCATGATTGCGTTCTTGTCCGTTTCCCGGCGGGTCCTGTGGGCAGCGAGCGCACCTTCGATAGGCAAGTTGCTGATTACATCGCCGCTCACAACGATGAAGTCTCCGGTGATCAGGTGCTTGCCGTCCAAATCACGCATCACATCACCAACGGACGTGGATGTGGATTTGAGGAAGCTCAGGTGCTTGAAGGGGGAAGAGAGGGCTCTCCATTTTGAGGCACTAACAACATAAGTTAGCTGTGCATACGAGATGCAGTGTAAGTCTCGCCGTACTTGATGTATTTCTCGAGCTGGTCCGAATGCGCTCCACCGTAAAGGAAAACCTCCTCCACGCCTGCATTGGCCAGGAACTCAAGAGTGTATTCGATAAGAGGTGTGTTGGCGAGTGGCAGAAGACACTAGTAATTGGCTCGTTATTCCCGGCTTTTGTATTCAGAGCGGTTTGGGTACATACCCTGGGCTTTTCGCGGGTGAAGGGCTCAAATCTCGTCTCGAAAGTGTCGGCGAGGACCTAACAACGTCAAAAATGAGTATTTCTGTCGCGATACCGGTATAGTGGGTTCAGCGCAAACGCCGCATAAATTCGCTCGACATACCACGGCCTGGAAGGTCTCTTCCACGTCCTCCGCCGCATTCGCCTTGGGCTTTTGCGCTCCTTTCTTGCTAGGAGCCATGGCTAGAATATAAACAGACGGTCAGTAGAATATTCACATACAATCGCTGCCTCAATCGCTGGCCCCTCGATGAGCTCAACAATAAACGAACAGGGCTAACATACCTCGCAGGATCAACGCTCAGGAACCAAGCTGGAGCGAAATCAAAAAGTTGCGCGCTGTCTGAGGAGACAAAAGACGTGCTTGCGAAGCAGCTATAAATACAGACAAAAAGATGCACTGATCTATCAAAGGAAGGGCACAAAAAAGCATCGGAGTCATCCCGCCCACCTGTTTGCTTTGTCTGCATTGTTGCCAAACTCGACAAACTTATGCCTCAGGCTGCAAGGCATCACAAGGCACCAATCTCAGGTGTCAATATCGTCTACACCACATGCTTCATATCAAACCTTCAATATCACGTCAAGGTTGAATTCTAACATTTCCTTTACGCATATAGCAGATAATGAGGTTAGTTTATTCACCGAACGGAATCATGAATTTTCTGAAACGGAATTGGGAAGAGCCCTTCAGACCGAACATAATGTCAAGACCCTGACGCGGTTGTGTGAACAAGAGATTATTTCTGCGATCCTCACGTACAATGTGGCTTTGCTAGATGATAGACGTGTCTTAGCCTCATATCTATACGCTTGTACCTGGTTTAGGTGAGGGCACAACAAATAAGGCTCAGTTGATACCATCTTGCTAAAGTGATCATAACAACAGGCAGAATACATCTATTGCCTTTCTTATTTCTTCTTTTTTTCCTCTTCTTCTTCTTCTCCTTCCCTTTGTTCCTTCTACCTTATATCTTTCTAGAAGGGCCACTGCTTTGGTCCTATCGTTCTGTTTTACACTCCAGCCCGCTTCTCGTGACTCTGCTTGTTTTCCATGGCTCAACGTGTTCCATTGCAGCTCCTTCGGGCTCATCGGACATTACCTGACTTTTTTGACCTCATGTGGTTTCATCGGACATTCTCTAGTTCTATCACAACAGAGAGCCAAAGAGCAACACCCAAGAATACAGAACAGAGTGACCCATTGCTTGTAAGTCGTCATTGGTCTCCAGTCCTCTCTTCTCAGACCGTCTCAGACTAACCTCCTGGCTATGAAGATCTACCAAACCCCATGACCACCATGTCTTCTTCTAACTCTAACGCTGGGCCTATTACACCTAGCCCTACACCAACCCCCAACCCTGACCCATCAGTGCACACAGGTATCCCGCCAAGAGCTCCCAGTGCACGAGGTTCCAACCGCGAAATGGGATACGTCCCTCCACTTCGATCTCTCACCAGTCCCCTCCGCAGCTCCAGAGGCAGCAGTGCAGATATCCCAATCGAATGGCACAACGAGGGCTTCATCACCGAAGACTACAGAGTCGGCGGTCCATACATGTGCTCTCTACCCATCATCATCGAGAAACTGACAAGACGACACAAGCTCTACCCCCAGAAAGAGAAAGACCGGGTTTTCACAAAGTAGACTCCGATATCCTGGCTAGTGTCGGAGTGACGAACCTCATGCTGCACATCCTCCGGGCTACTTCACTAGTCAACCCCGAACCCAAACCGCACACTACAATCTTCATCCATGCAGAGCCTCAAAATTGCATTCTATACATGTGGCTCGATGCCTGTTTGGAAATATACCACTGGCTAACCGACAATGGCCTGCCAGAAGTCTGCGTGGAGATCGCAGACCCGCGCATTTACAAGCCCTACAAGTTCTCACCAATTGGAGAAGTGCCCTCACTCCGACGTTGGTAAAACGTTCTTGCAGCAATCACAAAACACATTGATCTCACCGACGTGCTCACAATCGGATGCATGAACGCCCAACCTCCCATGGCAGACAAACCCGACCCAACGGTCCTTGTCACAGTTAACATGAAGAGCAAGCTTGACTTCAGAGACATGCGTGATATCATCGCCACTGCCCTGATTCACTACAAATTACCCCCAGTGGCCGTTCCGATCTTGCGAGACGAGCTGGTAACAAAGTCCAAATCAGTCATCCCAGGCTTTGATCGCAGCCTGCTGGAAGGAATAGCCCGAGTCGGAGCAACCTTCGGATCAGCCAAGTCCAACACCAGCTCTGGCAAGCTGGGAGGTTTCGTCGAGCTCGAATTCGACGGCAATAAACGGGACCCGATCATTCTCGGACTGACCTGCTTCCACTTCGTTCGTGATGATAAGGATACCACTACAAGTAAGTCCACCCCATCCAATCCAAAACGGTACCACAGCTAACACGCTTCCAATACAGAAAGCCCCACCAAAATGGACAAAGAAGGCCTACGCCATTTTTCACGCCAACGAAAGTCAGACACAATCCAAGTCCAACAACCACTATTCCACGAACTAACCGACCAATTAAACCACAAACTAGAAACGCATCAAAGTCACCTAGCACCTATCAAATTTCCAGTCCAGCCAAAAGCACAAGAAAGCCGGAACGCTCCAAGACTAACCAGAAGCAGAGCAAAACAAGTACGAGAACCTGGTCCAAGAAATCGCCTCGTTGAAGGCAGCAAGTGAGGAAATTGCCGAAATAAATGTTCATCTCGGCCATGTGGCTGCTTGTTCCGGAGACCGATTCTTCGTCAAGGCTGGTGAACACACCAAACACACTTTCAGCGTCAAGATGGACTGGGCACTCCTCGATATCATACCCGAGCGTCTGGATCCCAAGGGACATGATAACAACCAGCATGACTTCAATACTGAAGGGGCAGAGGATGCACAGCCTACGCAGTTGTGGATCAATGGGTCTGTTGGTCCAGCTGGGGGTGTGTACAGTGGTCTACGGACGTATGTGGTTTCTATGCCTGTGGCAGTTGGAAAAGAGGATAAGGATGGTTGGATGGTACTGGCCCAAGACAAATGGTCATGTGAGCATACTCTCTTATCCCGGTTCGATCACCCGTTCACTATGCCCGGTAGTACGGGGTCTCTAGTCCATGACTGGGATGGTGGTGTTGCTGGTATGGTTACTGGGATGCTGCAATACTCTGGTATTGCTTTGTTCACTTATGGTGATGATCTGGTGGGGGATATCAAGGGGATGACTGGGGCAAAGGGGGTTTAGGTTTATGGGGGAGCCGTTGTATGAGGGGTGAGGAGTGAGGATGGGGATGCTAGGGGTGAGTGATGGATCAAGGAAAGGTATTTCATTCACTCGGGGGTGAACTAAGCGGGAAGTGAAAGGAACGAAAGAGAAGACATAAAAGAGGGGAGCAGTGTATACAGTGTATGTTGGAATAGATACCCGCAAGATTTATAGTGAATCTGGACTCAATAGTTAATAGGTAGTGCTAGTGTAACACCATTCACCTACTCAGTCACCACGTCGATTCACTACACAACTTATACCGCAACCCTAACTTAATATAACCAAAAATAACTCTAAAACGCCACAACCAGACCAAACTCCCCTTCCCACCAGCCACAGGTCCAGGTCCAGGTCCAGATCTCTCCGCGTGGTCCAGGCCCTCCTGGACCTCCAGGACCTAATAGAATCTCGACGGGTCTAGACTCCATTGTTTACGCCGATCCATTCTGGAGATTTAGAGATCAAATGCTTAACTGTTGTTTGGTTCTCGGGGGGATCTCGGGAGGCTCAGGTGAAAAATTATGACTTGGCTCGTGTACGCGTAACACCAAAGATGAATTGAAATAAAATATTGGGTCGATGATGTGTATGCATACGAAAGACCCTTATCAGTTCCAGGTTCATGTATTCTTGTTTTCAAGTATGGCGTGTCATGTCTCATACTATCCAGGGATCAGGATTGCCAATGTCTTAATTCCGATTATCTACCCTCCCTACGCCAATGTCTACACGTAATGTAACACGCATGTCTGGATACAATCAAGTGAGAAAAATATGTTCGTAAATATATACCGGGCGAAAACAATCTCATAGGGGGTGAATGTATAGAACCCCCCACGGTGGATATAGCAGACGCAAGACTCAAAGTCCGCAATTGGAAGTTCGAAATTCGCAATTCGCACGCCACCCCAGAACCAGCAAAACAAAGCCACCAACGCCGTAACCTGTAAAAGGGGGTGGGAAGACAAAGACAAAATCCGCTACAAGCGGCCAATGTACGATTTGGAAACCTCGTTATAGACAAGTGGGAATCGTGAGAGATAGACAGGCGGAAGGGAGAGAGATGGGGAGAGATGGAAAGAATGGAGTAAGAGAAAGGGGAGATGAGGTAGATAAATCAATTTGTCGTAGAATTGGATTAAATCAGCCAGGGCGACCTGCTTGCACGGCAAGCATGGGTTGAGGTTGTGGGTACATCCGTTGGCGTTTAGGCATGTTGGGGTTTTCTGTTGCGCTGGACATGTCTGAGATTTGGCGGCGATGAGGGGGGCGGGAGGGGGCGCCCGCTGTAGGCACGGCGACTGGGGCTGCTGGGTATTGGATTCCGTTTTGGTCGACGGTGTATGCAGCTTGGGGTGCTGCGACGTATGCGCCCTGCACTGCGGGCATGTTTTGCGGGACGGCTTGCATATTTTGGAATTGACCGGGGGATTGCCAGTTGCTCATGGAGCCTGCAGGCGATTGGCCAGGGGAGCTGTCTTCCTTGATTGATTGAGTGGCCGAGTTTTGGGCTGCGGCCATGGTTACTGCGGCGGCTGATGGTGGTACTTGTTCCATGGGACCGCGTGGTGATGTCTTGAGATGGTCCAGGTGTCTTTCCAGCATTTCAAGGAGACTCTTGCGGGTGAATGGTTTCGGGAGAACGTCGTCCATACCATGTTGGAAGTAGAGCTGAATGTCGTCACTTCGGATGTTGGAGGTCATAGCAATGATAGGAGTGCGATCAAATTGGCGGATAAGGTGGCATGCCGAGACACCGTCCAAGTTAGGCATAATAATATCCATCAGAATAAGATCGTACTTCGAGCCGCCCTGGATTTTGTTGACAGCTTCCAGACCATCAAACTATCGACTGATTAGCAAACTCGCCTCCTCGCCTCTCGGACAAAGAATTCATACCGCGCTATCAATGACACAATTGAAAGAATAAAGGAATTTGCCACCAATTTGCCGGCAAGTAGAATCATCCTCAACCAGAAGGATCTGCGGACTGCGCACCCAACCAGGGTCAACATTTGTGCTTTTCTTGCGATTATCAGCAAACTGCCGACGAGCATCCGAAGTGTCAATCTCCTGCTTAGCCGGCATCGGGTAGGGAACATTGTTGATGTGCTCGCTGTACATGGGATCGATGCCGTTGGTGGCGCCGACCGGGTAAACCACTTGCTCCAGGTCGCCGGCCATTTTGGGATAAACAAGTGCTTGATTAGCAGGCGCAGTAGTTGCTGGACGAATAGGGCCGTTTCGCGAGTTTGGATCCATTGTAGGCGTTGAAACGACTCCGGCTTTGGGGGGCTCGTTCATCGAGTCGACGCCACTCATGTTGAACTGCATTTCGGCGTTCATGTCGCTCAACAGCTTTGAGGCGTTCTGAAGGGGTGAGGACGGCTCATCGTCCACGGCTCCGACTTGAGAAGGACTCATGGTTGCTCCTGCTTGGAAAGACACAGCCTTGCTGTCCCGGCGCTGGCGATCCACCGTGAGCAGGTGGGCCATCACCTGGTGGATGACATTTTCGTGATTCAGAACCGTTTTTTGTACCCGCATCACCTCCTGTAGCATAAGTTGATGATCGACTGTAAGTTGAGCATAGCGATCGGATAGGTGCTGGATTTGTTGCTGTTGGGCCACGATCTGCTGGTTAAGGAGGTCGATCTGTTGGGTGGGCACCGAATCGTCGTTGTTCTGGGTTTGCTTCCGCGGGGCCGGTGCTTTTCGGCGAATGTTGTCCAGGGACTCTTTGCTGTTCGCCCGGAATTCTGGGTGCTTGAATTCCCACGCCTGTTCTGTGTGAGAGGGGTTCCTTCAACCTTGGCATGGGGAGCTTACATTCTGCCCATATGGCGACTGGCCATTTTCCTCGTTGTTTTGGCGAACTTTGTGGAAGTCGTACTTGTTCAGCTGGCGTACAAAACTGGCAAAGTTGCTGTGCTTGAAATGTTTCGGTAGGATGGTCTTGGTGAATTTCTCGCACTATCGGAGAGGTCGGGTTAGCCAAGACACAAGGATTCTCACATGCCACGGGCGCATTACCTCCAAGACCACGAAGCTATCTCCTTCGTCGCCCCAGCGTACAATCGACGCGTAGGTCGGGTCCTCCAGCATTCTATAGCAAACATCAGTATATAGGGGCAAAAAGCGAGATCCAAAACTCCCAAGACTCACTTGTACAATTTGCGTACCTGGTCATGTTAGCCGATACCCTGTCATGGGGGGGGGGATTCACGTACAAAGTCGCTGGAGTTCCCAGCGGGGGCGGGATTGGAAGAGGTCTGGCCCTCCATGGCTAGACGGGTCGCGACCGGACAGACTGGTCTGGTCCCCTCGAAGAAGTAAATATAAAGAAGTGAAGATGGGTGAGAGGGTGGAAGAAGGGAAAAATTGGAATGGGGGAGTTTGGCGGTAGAGCCAAGTACCAAAGTTACTGTGGAGGTACTGCCTGGTACAGATGGACTTGATTCTTTATTCCCTTTTTATTTCTTCATATTTTTGGGATATTTTAGGACATGCAAGGAGTTGGTTTTTTTTCCATGGGACTAACGAGGGGCAAATATCTGGCATGTCACCCTTTACAACTACTAATATCTCACCCCGGGTTTTCTCTCTTTCTCTCAGTCGGTGCGCAGAGGACCATGCCCTCATGAGATGAAATATGTGATGCCAAGAGCGATTAATAAGTCTCCACCTCAACACGTTGAACTTGTCCCAAGGTTGTCTTTGATCTTTTAATATGTTTAATATGTAATGAACTCGTTACCCACTTTTATGTTGCCTTATGTTCCAACCGATGATACGGTACACCTAATAGTGACTAAGACATCTCATAGGTGTGGCACTGACAACACACCTCCTATCTCCACCTTAGCAACTTGACTGCATCCTCAATAGGGGGAAATCCTACTGTGCAACAGGCCAAGGATCCACTGCGTCATGGAGGAATAGGATATGACTGGGTATCATCCGATTCGAAGAAGCCTTGTTCTCCCTGTTCTTAGTAACGGTTATTATATGCTCGCGGTACCTGCGGGATAGCCTCCGTAGGTCGCACTGTCGACACCAAGCAGGGTGGTATAACCGGAGGGGTCCGAATAGTCAATAACAATCAACACAAAGTATAAGCACAAGGACAACACCCGTCAATGGAGCAGAAAAGCAGTTGTAAGATGTTGAAAGCTTGGTGACGTGAGGCTATTGTCTATAACGATTATGCTATATAATTTGTTCCTCTTGCATGCTTGGTTATCCCTGGTTAAGGCGCCAGACTGTAAGATACCCTAGGGGCCTAGGTCGAATCCCTGAGCTGTCGTTCTTGTCTTGTAAGATTGTTTCCTTATATAAGCAATCTCTACAGAGACCACCTAGTTAGAACGAGTCGGATATAACGACTTTTACGTAGCGCTTATAGAGACTGACGAAGGAGGTATGAATCAATGGGCGCGAACAACTAGTTATCACTCGCCTACAGCGAATACCAGTTAAAATGATAAAAATTTCGTGCAACTTTTTGTTCGTTATAAACGGGATTTACTGTAGAGGGCAAGTCTATGCAGATCCAAATGACGAAATTCGTCCAAGCTCCCGCATGCATACTCTCCACTCCTCTCTTCTCCTCTCCTCCCAGACTTAACCTTGTCTCAATCCATCCCAATTGATATCCATCATGTTCGCCGCCCGCCGCCTCGCAACCAATGTGCCCCGCGTTCGCGCGCAAGCCTCCCTCTTCCACAGCACAGCGCCCGCATTCGTGCAAAAGGGCGATGCTATCCCCAACCTCGACTGCCTAGTCGAGAACTCCCCCGGCAACAAGATCAATTTGGCCAAGGAGATCAAGAACAAGGGTGTTATCATCGGAACTCCCGCTGCCTTCAGTACGTGAAGTCAAGCTCGCGAAACAACCTCGCAAAAGACGTGTAAAACTGACTTTTTTAGGCCCTGCTTGCTCTAGCACCCACGTCCCTGGCTTCATGAACCACCCCAAGCTCAAGGAAGCTGGTCAGGCTTTCGTCATCTCCGTCAATGACCCCTTCGTGTAAGACCTGTCGAGTTACACTTGAATTTTGGCATTTGTTGACGTTGATTATACAGGACCAAGGCTTGGGCTGATTCCCTCGATCCCGAGGGTAAGAGCGGTGTATGTTTCTCTCGGTCCATTGACTTCAAGGCTGTGGTAGATTATGCTCACATACTTCATATAGGTCCGCTTCCTGGGTGACCCCTCCGGCAAGTTCACCGAAGCTCTGGACCTCAGCTTCGACAGCGCCGCCATCTTCGGTAACGACCGTAGCAAGCGCTACGCTCTTCTCGTTGAGAACGGCAAGGTTAAGGAGGCCTTTGTTGAGCCTGACAACACTGGTGTGAACGGTATGTGTCTACTTCAAAAAGTACCTGTATATCGAGCTACACTAACATCCTCAAGTTTCCACCGCCGAGAAGGTTCTCGGTTAAATTGACTAGTCTGCATAGGCATCCCTTTACAACCCTTGCACATACTGTGAGCTAGGTTAGAAAAATAAGACATGATTGCCCACGGCATAAAATTGGTTCCATCCACTGTACTCGTAGCACAGGAACGATTAATGTACAAAAAAATACCATCCATTCCAACCCGGCCAACGCCCGATAACCCGATGCCAGTGACCACTAACCAAGGACGTAGCTGGATCAATGGAGTGGACAATTAGAATGGCCGACCAAACAGCTCCCACTATCAGTCCGGTCCAATTCAATATCTTTATCCCTCTCTAGCGGGGACCCTGGGAGACGAAAAGTGTTCATGGTTCGTCCAATTGCATCTCTAGCAGCATTTCCCAAATTTACTGCGCAAGAGCCTGCCACTGCTCGGGGGTATAGCACTTAGGAGTCCAAGCATGGATAGCAGCAATCTCCTCCTTAAGCGCAGCGTTAACGAGACGGTGTCGCGCAAGCATAGTCTTGCTCTCGAACTGGGGGGAGACGATGACAGCCTGGAAAGCCTGTCCGCAGCCGCCTATAACAAACAACAATCAAAGGTTAGCAAACATCAAATAACTCCAATGGAGACTGTAACTGGAAATGAAACAGTTCGGTTTCTCCAGATTATGACGCCATACCAGACAAATCTTCAACCTCAACGTGCTGCGCCTGAAGCGTCTCAATAAGCTTATTCTTCAGCGAGTCGGCCGTAATCCCAGACGTATCAGCCATGGCGTCGAAAGCGTAGCGCGCGGATAGGGAGAACGAGGCCCGTTGGGTGGATGTGTAGGGAAGGGAAAGCGACGTCGCGCGGCTGGGGCTGAAAGTGGACGGAGAGCGGAGATAGCGGCAGCTTCTGCTCAGTGCGGTTAAGGAGGAGCGGGAGAACATCAAGGTTGGTGAGAAGGGGTAATTGAGTGAGAGACAGGCCCGAGGTTAACTCGATGTATGAGTTTGGCATTTATTACAAATTCAGAGGCTCCCGCTGACTGTGGCTAGTGTGGCACGTGTGTGGCGTCTTTTATCGGGCTCTTTTCTTGACTTGAGAGCACACTGGCGCTTGTTTTCTTTGCTTGATGAATTTCTTTGGCACTGCTGTTAGGCGCGCTTCTAAGATGTCTATCCTCTCGATGTCTAGTCATACTTCTTATTTCACCCAGACACTGGTGGCCTCCATGAGGAAGCTGTTTGTTCTCCCCCGCTTCGTTTGAGAGCTCCCCGCATTATATTGAGCTTGCGTTGACCTTGTGTGCAGGTACCCGGAGGCATTGGCTGACAAGAGCTTTGATAATACTGGACGTAAGCTTGTTCTATTCGGACCCCCGTCCTATGTTTACACTGTGCTAACCCCTGTTCAACTGCAGTACTGCTCGAAGCTCCCTTCGACCAATCCCGCAAACAGAAAAACTCAGTCCTCCTAGCAATCGATCTCACAACAGCTGTTGCAGATGAAGCCATTGGCAAGCAATGCTCAGTCGTCGTGGCATACCGTACGTTGCACCGTCCGCCGTTGGAGATCATCGCCATCGATTAACACACCCAACAGACCCAATCATCTTCCGCGGCCTCAAATCCCTCACCTCGGCCGACACCCAGCAAAGATCCCTCCTCCGCCTAGCTCAGCATGGAATCAGCGTCTACTCCCCACACACAGCAGTGGACACCGTCCCAGACGGAATGGCAGACTGGCTCTGCGACGTGGTAACAGGCAGCTTCAAGCCCAATTCCACAACACAGGCTGTCATCAACAACTGCAGATCAAGCCTGTACACCGCACCTTCATTCCCAGAAGCCCCCATCCCAAGCGTCCAAGCTTCACCCCAAGGACCACCACACACCCGCAGCACAATCCACCCCTCACCACCAGCCTCGATCCCAGAGGGGTTCGAATCAGCCGGTGCGGGCCGTCTAGTAACATTCAACGAAGCCCAACCCCTAACCACTCTAATCGATAACGTCGCCCGTGGTATCGGTCTACCGGGTGGAATCCCCATCGCTCTGCCCCAAGGCCGTTCAGTAGACGATATACAGATCAAGACAGTAGGCATGTGTCCCGGTTCCGGGTCAGGCGTTCTCCTTAAGGGCAGTGGACCAATCCCCGACCTCCTCTTGACCGGTGAGATGAGCCACCATGAAGCGTTGGCCGCTACAGAGCGTGGGTCGATTGTTATTTCGCTTTCGCACACGAATTCCGAGCGGGGATATCTGCGTTCTGTTATGCAGCCTAAGTTGCTTCAAGATCTTGATCAGAGGTGGCATGCTTGTTTCGACGAGGCTTCTAGGGATGAGAAGGCTAAGGAGGGGGTTTCCGCTGTTGTGAAGGAGCTTTATGCTGGCCAGGGGAAGGTGGAGGTTCTTGTTAGTGTTGCTGATCGGGATCCTTATGGGATTATGATCTGGCGTGGGAATTAGGGATTTCTGGGTGTTGATACATAGGCGTTGATGAGAGTCCATATAAAGAATATGGTTATTGGAATAGAAAAGATATTTGCCGTACTAGCCAATCTTTACCATTCCAAGGACAAATATAAGAAAGAACCAGCTGCGTATTTTCCGATCTACATCTACAAGAAACAAAAGAATTCATTAAATGGATTGCTAATCTTCAGCCAACACCAAGATCTTAAACCAACAGATCTCAAGAAAAGAAGAGCCCATCGTTAGATCACAAAGATACATGGTCATCCAAAAGATAAAAAAGAAAAGAACCGCTGAAAGATACAAAACCAAGAGAAAACACAAACAGGGCGTCTCCCAATCAATAAAGACTTTTTTTACCACCCCAGAGAAAAAGATGATCCCCGTGAATGCCCAAGGACCCCAAGAATCCAGCCTCTCCTAAGGTAGATCCTCAAAATCGCCCATGTACCGATTCTCACGATCCCAATCGGCGAACCAGCGTCCGATGGGGAGATAGAGAAAAGGACAAAGGGCGAGATTGTGGATTCACAAACAAGGAGATAGCTAGATAGACACAAGCAAGGACTGTAGAATAAACGAGAAAGATGATCAAAAAAGTAAACAGTAAAGAGATAAAGTAAAAGAGAAGAAATGATCAAGAAGGTTTGTACATGTAGGTGGAAGATCTGATTAAACAGCATACCGAAACCGAATAATGAATCAAAGATCAAGATCAACGCTATCGCTAGCGGCAGGCAGATGGATGTTAGCTAGGTGGAATTCCCCTTTACAGGATATCGGATCACGGACGATCCGAAAAAGAACTCATCCGTCCACGTCGGGCTCCGCCCGGCTGGCCCTGCACGGGTTGGGCCTGGGCATAGTATTGCGGGGGGAACTGCGCATACATCTGGGGAGGGTTAGGACCGGGGCTGAACTGCGGGTAGTTTGACTGGCTCAGCATCTGGCCCGGGGCGGACAGTGGGACCGCCTGCTGGGGCAGTGAGCGCAGGTTGTCCATGGCTGGTGAGCCGGGATATCCATAGGCGCCGCCTGGAGTGCCGGGGTAGGTGGGAGGAAGGCCACGGGCTTGGGCCTGGGCGTTGATGAAGGCTTGGTATTGCAGCTGCTGGTACTGGTGGTTCACAGGGTCTTGGTTGGGGTGGGGGAAACCGCTTAGGTGGTTGCCGAGTCCATTGCTTGCGTAGTGGTCCATGGGAGGGTTAGCCTGGTCGGCGGTCATGGGACGGGAATCGATATTGGGAGCAAACTGTCCGTTGTACTGTCGTTCCATGGGAGGTTGGGCTGGGTAGCCGGCTGTGCTTCCCTGTCGGGAGGATTGACGTTGCGATTTCTCGGGAGTGGCGTGGCCAGCTCCGTGCTCTCGTCCATGGTGGTTCTCACGGCCGCTGCCACGAGAAGAGAGACCCACCTCGTCCATGAGACGCTTGTAGCCCTGGCTTGGGGAAGCCTTGAGCTTTGTGAGAACCTTGGACACGTTCTTGACGACTTCGGATCGCATCGACTCATCAAAGAAGGGAGTAGTCAGGACCTTGAAAATGAGAGTTGCACCAGAGGTCTGGTCGCTCAGAATCTTTTCCAAAATTTCATCACCGGGGCTGAAGAAAAGGGCCTTGAGAACAATGTCACGGGCCTCTGGCTCATTGCGTTGGTTGATTACCTTGAGAACGGTCAAGTAGGCAACCTTGTGAGTGCAGAGGTGAACAAGGTGGGGCACAAGTCTGGGAGCCAGGACAGTTCGGCGGCGGGGGAATGTACATGTATCGAGGAACCAGGTGAGGAGGAGAGCTCCGTTGGCATTGGTAGCTAGCTGTACACTGTGAAGAGCGATAGCAGACGCAAGCATTCGTTGCTGATCCTTGGTAGCGTGGTGGCTTTCCAAACAAGCCCGCATGGCACGGGCACCAAATCGGCCTTGAGCAACTTCCCACATACGGCTCAACATAGATTCAAAGATGAAGCTGTTGAAGGGGCTGCCAAATCGGAGGCAGCATTGCAAGACATAGTTTCCGTATTGGTCCAAGAAGAGGGGAACAGTGTAGGGGCGGAGGGCATCAACGATCAACTGCATCTGCGCAGGGGTCTTGGCCACATCGATAATCTTCTGCGCAGCCCATGTACCGTTTTTGTGAACACCAATTTCAGCAAGATGAGGAGCAATGTGGGCCAACATCTGCTCTTTGGTAATCTCAGAGCAGAATTCGAACAGCTTCTGGACAACAGTGTTGCCGAGGTAGTCAGAGGCAAGTTCGGCAATCTCAGGGAGCATAGCTTCGGCAGTCTCTTCAATCTCTTGAATAGAGCAAGCACCATTGTCAATTCGCTTTCTAATGTCACGAAGGCGGGGTGCATCAAACATCCGGGACTGGCTAGGCTCTGGGATCGAGGGGATCTCATCTTCAAAGTCTTGGAAGGCGATAGAAGTCTGGATGCTGGCAGTGATATTCGCAGAATCCTCCTCACCAGCGCCAAATTCTTGCACGATTTGCACCATCTCGGGGAGGAGATCAGCTAGGGCGGGGAGTTGGGGAACACTGTTGGCGGTGTCTGCCCGATCCGTTCCATCTGCGGATGCGAGGTTTGAGCGGAAGTTGGGATCAGGGGTCGGGGAGGACTGAATGCCGTTTGCACCAGGGGTACCAGTGGCCGAAGCACCAGGGACCTTGGCGTAACCAATTCGAACGGGTCCAGCACCTGGGAAAATCTCCTTGCCGTTGAGCAACGACTTGGCTTGAACTGCACTATCGAGACGGTCAAAGTTGACGAAGCCACAGTTCTTGTGAGTAAGCACACGAGTCGATTCAATCTTGCCGTAAAGTCCAAATATCGCTTCCAGGGATGTAACAGTCGTAGAAACGGGAATGCTACCAATCCACAGAGCCCGAGTAGGTCCATCCTGGTTGTTCTCATCCGTGATCTCACCATGTCGAACACCCATGGAGTGGGCTGGACCACCGAGTCCCATCAGTTGAACAGCCTCAGAGAGGTCATCGTATTCACCATTCTCGGGGATTCCAAGATCAGCAGCACTGAAGCTGTTGTCGAGGCGGGAGGGAGTTGCGAGATAGTTGCGGATGTTGTTTCGCTGGGAAGGAGCCTCCAAGATACCGGCAGTCCGAGCACGGGGTCTGCTCACAGATGCATGGTTGGCAAAAGCCTGAACGGCAAGGTTGTGCTGGTGAATCTGGGCCTGGGTGGCAGCAAGTTGAGCGGCGGTTGCAGCAGCAGACGGAGTCAGAGTACCGGAGGGAAGTTGAGAATAACGGCTTTCATATTCGAGATCCTCGTCATCAGCGTATTTCTCCTTGGCGTTGACGGAGTAAGACCGGAACCGATTGTTGTTCTTCATCATTGCCAACTCAGCCAGGAGTGGCGGGAGCGCAGAGGCCTGCTGTTGCTGCTGCTGCATCAAAGATTCCATCGAGGGGCGCGCAAGAGAAGCTCTAGCCTGCTGAGGAGTCTCAGCGAGTCCAAGATAATCCAGCGTCTTAACATCGGTATCTGCGAGTCCGTCCCTGGAGAATGAGGAATGACTGGGCGAAGTTGGTCCTTCCGAAGATCGAATACTCGTCAAAGTGGTGGCTCGCTCGCGTCCCGTCGACCAGTTGGTTGAAAACAAGGATGGGCCAAAAGGTCCACCGCCTCCCAAGAGGCTGCTTCTCTGCGGCATCGAGCCAGCTCGAAGGCGTGATAACATGGCCGGTTCACGGCCAGCCGCAGTGCTCGCAACCTTGGAGCCAGTATCCATTCCCGAGACAGGTGGCCTGAAAGGACTAGTCGAGGGTGTTGGTCGTGAAGTCTGCGAGAGCAAAGGCTGCTGGAGATCCATTTCGTTGAGAGTGCCCATTGGGGGGAAACGAGAAGGCACGGTTCCAGCGCGAGCGCGGCGTCCGGGGCTGTTCATCGAGCTACTGGTGGGAGGCATCAGATCGGGGAAGCTATCCTGGCTGGGCGATTCGGGAATATTTTCGCGAAGCGGGGTTGAATGGCCGCTGGTGGGAGGTCCCCAAATGCTAGGAGAAACACCCTCTTGTGCTTGAATTTCGCGAGCTCTGCCGGAGAGTCAGTCAAGTCCCGTTCGTTTCCACCGAAATCAACTTACCGCTTTGAATACAAACGCGCTCCCAAGTCGTGTGAAGGGGATCCAGCCCCCGGCCTCGAACTACCAATGGATCCCGGAGCAGGTCCGAATGGTGTTCTTCCGCCCCCAGATCCAGAGCCAGACAGGTCACTCGGGGAGCTGCGCCCCGTCGATGTACCCGACATAGGCTGGGTGGTTGGGATGTAGTTGAAACTCATTTGTTCAGATCGCGACACCGGTAACATTATGAATAATCTTTCTGCCTTCAGGTGGGCAGTGCCCAAGTCTTTCCGAATCAAAGACCGTGTGCCAATTTGGACCAGCAAGGTACGTGGTAGATTTGCCCGTTCAAAAGTGTGGCACGAGCATAGAAAAGATAAAAAAGACTCGATGAATCGGATAAATTCGGAGGAATGTCGCGTTGAAGGATTGAGGAGAGTCTGAGGATAGAAGTTGGGGTTAGTTGGCGTTTCCAAAAGCGGTGTTTGCGATGTTTGTGGCGGATGGGAGGGGTTGACGAAGCACATCCACCACAGGGACAGAGAGAGGGAATGTGGGGGGAATCTCGTACCGATACTGAATCCTTGACAAAAACAGTAATATCCAGGGCCCTGGATGATGATCTCGTTTGACTGTGCGTGTATGACAATCTGCAGGTGTCCCAAAGCGATCGAGTTAAGCCAAGAAAAGGACTCCTTCTATGGCGCAAGTGGTCAAAGGCTCAAAAACGGAAATGCAGGCACAAAGCCAAAAGAAAGATGGATGGTCCAAAGGGATCCGTGGCTGGATGGAATTAGTTGAGGAGCGGAGGAGAGAAAGGTAAACCAACAGAAAAAGTTGAATTCGTCAGAGAATGCAAAACAAAAAGAAAGAGACGTGAAGAAAGTCAAGGGAGGATGAAGGAGAGAAGGAGAAGAGAAGAGAGGAGGCCGGATGCCCGAGGAAGATATGGTTGGTGGAGTGGCCCTCTTCAGCTTCATCCACAATCCAATTGTTGATTAGATTTACGTGTATGTTTAAAAAGGCATCTCATATGTCTTTGATCTTTGTTTACTACAGTATCTGTCTATCCTTAACATGGACCATTGACCTCTATAATCCATGCTATAATACATGCAATCCATGTTCTATCCATGCTATATAGGACCCAGAGACATTGGCTGGCACAGCCCCATACAAGTTCCGAGACTGAACCAGGCAACAGTCTCTGAAACACTCCATCTGAGAATATACAGTCCAGTCCAAACAGTCCAGTAGGTCTCCCCATTCTATCCTCAATTCAAGCATCTGTTCCGAGAAGCGAGAGTGGAAACACGAAGCCCCGCATTCCAATGCGTCATGTCTCGACTCTACACACCTTGAAGGCAGAGTTGTCAACCCGGGGTATACGATATGATGCAATCCACGCAAGGAGATGATGTTGAATCCACGGGAGTTGGTAGAGTTGGTACGCGCAAGGGATGGGTCAGATACGTGTCCTTCCGGTCTTAAGGTTCGCCTGTTCGTCTCTCGAAATACAGTTGGACGGGGTTTGGACATATCATTGTCTCGAGAATCGCAGTCATCAGCCCTGCCAAGTTTCTGGGAGTCGGCACAAGCGGATGAACCGGGAGGTTCGCGCGGTAGAAGCTGTGGAACCTAGTAGAAACACATGAGTACTCAATGGGGATGGAGGGAATAGACAACAGTGGCAATAAAGCAAGTCATTGAGTACTATAACAGCCTGTGTACTCCGTAAAGAGATGAAGTGTAGTTGAGGTCGTTCTGAGGCAATGCTAGAGAGTAGTAGAGACACGTTAATTATGGTCATTGGCTAAGAATGTCATGCCTGAGGCCGCAATTTCACTTTCGCGTTCAAGCTCCTGGACTTGCCGCAACGGCCACTTTTCATCTCTCTTGGTATAGCTTGCCACGTTGACCACCCATAATATCCGATTTAGATAACAATCCAAGCACACCCTATCGCGTGCGCGTTATCTCCGATGTTGAAACGGCCATCCTAAACTGTGCGCTACCAGCATCACCAATATGACCGACATAATGGAAGAGGACCCTTCGTCTGGGATGCAGTCTTCTGAGGAGGAGGTACCCGTGGAGTCCCTGATCAGAGGGCGCGCGAAACGAAGCACGGCAGGACTACACATGTCCGCTCTGCTGGAAGCTGCCGCAGACGACGACCTAGCACTACTTTTTGAGGAAGTCGAAGACGACAATGAATTCGCGGACGAGATAGACCCCGAAGTCGAGGAGGATGAAGGACTGGAATCGTCGGACGACGATGACGACCAAGGACCGAACGCGACGAATGACTACGAGGGCGAACAGCAACTACAGAAAGACGAGCGCAAGAAGCGCAAACAGCAGAATGACCTCCGGTTCCAGACCCTACGCAAGCGAGTCAAGATCGATCCGACCGCCGTCAATGCCGTGCCCGCCGCCCCTCCTCGTCCGAAGAAGAAGTCGGAGCGTATCTCATGGATTCCCACAGTGGAGGATGGGCCTACCCGGCAGTCTTCACGTCGCCAAACGATGGTGAACAAGGAAATGACGCACGCGCGTCTCAAGGACAGTCAGGAGAAGCGGGTGCGCATTATTGCTACCATGAAGGAAGCCGAGAAGCGCAAGGCCCATCTGAAGCCGAAGAAGATGACACAGGAGGATCACCTGGCGGAGGCTGCGAGAGTGGAGCGCCTCAACAGCAAGAGCTTGAACCGCTGGGAGCAGACCGAACGAAGAAAGGCAGATGAACGACGAGCGAGAATCGAGGCACTCCAAAACCGCCGTCTGGATGGCCCGGTTCTATCCTATTGGAGTGGTGTGGCCACATGGACCAATGGGCGTCTCACGCGGGTCGGCAAGATCGATATTAAACCGAAGCCCGACAAAGAAGAGGCCAAGAAGAAAAAAAAGGAGAAAGAAGACAAAGAAAAAGCGGCGGCGGATCAGTTGGCCCTGCAGTCTATTCCTGTCTTCGGGCCTGCACCTTTCCCAGGCTCAACACAACCTCTACCAAACCCAAACTTTTCTGTTGCGAATACTGTTGCACCCGTTACGCCGGGGACAGCAGATCAGCCAATTCCGACTCCTACCATTCCCACACCTACGGATCAAAAGCCGGCTGGGGACAAGCCACCAGAAATTGTCGCAACACCAACTTCTGAAAACAAACAAACATCTGTTACATCTGCTGAGACAATTGCCAATGTTGATACATCATCAGAAACGCAGGCCAGTGCAGCTATACCTTCCGAGAATGACAAGGGCAATGCAGTGGAAAAGCAAACTGCAGAAGAGGAGACAAATTCAACGACACCGATTTCAGAGAATAATGAAAAAGTGCCAGACCCGAGGAAACAGCCAGAGAAGAGACAATTTGCTGTGGAGATCCCAGCTCGCCGTTTATCGGGACCTACAAATAATGGCTCTACTCAAACAGTGCCGGAGCCAACCTCTGCCAAGGACGACGATGCTATGGATGTTGACCAACATTCAGCGCCTACAGATGTTCCCGAGGACAATCAAGCGAAAGAGCCGGCCAAAGCAAACCTAATGTCTTCGGATAATGCAGGTGCCCAACCAGTTTCGGCACAGGAACCCAAAGCAGACCCAGCCGGGCCGAGTCTTCAAGAACAACCACCGGCGGGCGCATCACAGCCTGTGGAATCTGCCACTCCCGTCAGCACAGGAGTTGTACTGGCCCCTCATATATCGACTGCAGCAGTTAGTTCAGCCACGGTGCCCGAGAATGCCTTGCTCCAAACTCAACCGCAACAAAGATGGCAGCCCGGATTACAACATCCAAATGTGATGGGACCAATACAGCCAGGGCCAGTTCAGACAGGACAGCCAGCGATCCCACCATCTCCTCCAGTAATTGAACACACCGGGCGCACATTAACCATCCTCGAGAACTTCGACCATGCGACCGCCCACAGTCGCAAATACAGCATGTACTTTAACGCCAAAAAGCCACCGCGTTTGACAAGTACGTTGCACCACATCCTACAGATCACACAACACATGGAACCATAGGGCTAACCAGCACAGAAATCTCGTCATCTCTTTGCGTCATCACTTCCATGCCATCACGATACCGCGACTCAGACACAGGCCTCCCATACGCCAATTCCTACGCCTATGGACAAATCCGCCGCCTCCTATCCGAAGGATGTATCTGGAGCTCGATGCTAGGCTGTTTCGTAGGTCCAGCCGATGGTGCCGCGCGAGGCGTGCCCGAGCGATTTTCAGGAAAAGTAGGACCGGCTTCCGTCGCAGCCCCAGTTACGAATTCAGTTCCAGAACCACTCCCGGTTCCCGGTCCAGGCCCAGGCACCGTCAAACCCCCAGCCCTAGAGGGCTCCAGAGAGAGCGATGGAAAGGCCAAGGGCCAGGCCGAGTCGATTCCAAATAAGGCCGTTGCCGCGAATGGCGATCTCCCTACAGCCCAGGCTCCAGCGTCTGAGCCAATGGACTTGGACAAATAGTCCTTTATTGTATGATTTACTAGATACCCACCCAGGATCGAGACCAGAATACATTTGTATTGTAAGACAAAGACATTCAAACGTCAACATCATTCTTGCTCCACTTTGGATCATAAACTTTGTTTAGCAGAGGCAGTGTAGGTGTATGATGTGACAGATGTCATCGACCCGACCCATCGCCAAATGTCCGCCTATAACGGCAATTCCAGGGGTGGAACTCGGCCGTGAGCCAGAGAACGAACTCGCTGGAATACAAGCAAGTCGAGTTATTTATTGTTAGGTGTAACGGGGAAGGGAAAGTTATTGTCTGAAGTCTAATCAATGCAACAATGCGCCCTATCTACCAGGGAAACCTGAAGATTCGATTCTGCACTCTGTATTTATGTAACCCATGTACTGGATCTCCAGCTGTGATGAAGCCCTAACCCACATAAACTGAGACTGACACGTAACTACATTCTCGAACAAGTCCCCGGTTTTTTTTTCCCCATAGACCCGAAACAGAAACGGAAGATCGACAATTAGGGGCCAGAACAGAGCAACGTGTCAGTGTGTTGTGTGTTGTGTGTGTTGCGTCTGTGTGGCACTTGATCTCTTATCCACGGCCGATTCATTTTCGTGATTGTCGCCTTTGCCGGCAGATATTCCTTTATTTCATTTTACTAACTACATTTACACTTACATTCACATTGACTATGCTCTGTCTGGTGGATCTATTAATTAATGTGATGATGTATGTTTACCCACCATTTTGCACCCTCTGGGTACTCATACTCGCGGCATTTATGGCGTCACTTAGGTTATAGCAGGGCTATAGTGTGTATCCATGGTCAAGGGCAATAACCTTGATTATTGAATTGTGGGTAAAGGAAACAGCAAATGACCGAATACATTATGTGGGATGTCAGGCCAGATCCGACCTCCGGAGATATGCTCCCTGCGCTACTGCAGCTCATCTGCAGGTAAACCTGGCAGAGAGGGCACGTTGCAGAATCTGTGCGTTTCAGATGGTCAGAGGGTAGGTCCGGGATTATGGCTTCATAGTCTACAATGTATACATTTATTCTAGAAGCGGATAATAGAAGAGAATTAGAGAAGAGAAAAACGACCAAAACGGAATATAATAATAGAAATGTGACTCAGGTCTAGACGGACCATTGCGTGGACGGGGGATCCTTGTACCCACGAGGTACTCTTTGGGTGGGGGATTGGACGGAGAGTGACTTCCAGGGTACCCGGGCCTGGAAGAAGTTCTAGATTTGATCGTCTCATCCTACCGCAACAGCACGTTCTCCATCTTATCCCACCATATCTTTTTCCCAGTTCCAAGTTCCTTATATATTGACCCTCTACCCCTTTTTCTGTTCACACTAAATATTAGACTATACCTCCACACTACCCTACATCATACCCTATATTAGTATACTACTCTACTCAGGTATGTCAAGTGTTCAGATTCCCGATCCGGCTTATCTCCCCCCACTCACAACACAAAGATAACCCTCCGGGGTCTCCTTCGGTAACAAAACTGACCTTATCATAGTCATTCTCACTCTTCGCTACGTTAAAACGACATAGGGATCCCTTGTATTCCCCCAGCCTTCCATTCCAGTCGAATTCAAGACTTTCTAAGATCACAAATCCCTCAGTCTGTGCTCCCAAAGGGGTTTCAAGATTGTGTGATCCACATGATAAGATAGTGAGGCATTTGAAAGAAAGTCTCACCGCTATGACTCAAGCTCCTGTCCACCGCCGTTCTCCTTCTTCTCCTCATGCCTCAAAGCCCAGACGTCCTGTCTTACATCGACGAGGAACATCCGGTGCGACTGTCTCCATTGCCAAACTAGGCTCGGGAAGGGGAACAAAGCCTGCCGACGAAGAAGATATGGCGAGCTTCTTGAACTTCTGGTATGTACATATCAATGCATCATTCTCTTATTCCTTATCTTCAAGGATATCTCAAGGATATCGTCAAGGAAACTCACATGCTCTGTGTACCTTGTACCATAAACAAACACACGGACCTTAAATTAACACCCTCCAGCGCCATGTGCGAAAGACAAATTACCGTACCAAACAACACCCTATTATACTGCAGCGAAAGGTATGTGGCAAACTCCTGTATTTGGGGCTACCCAGCCCCATCCTTATCAACATCCTATTTTGGGACCTGCATGTGAAACATCTACATATCACACCGCACATCTACAACCTATATACATATATATAGATACTAATACTTCTCCCTCCAGCTGCCGCCGCAAAGACTCCTGCAAACCCCTCTCAGCATCCCTCCCAACAATGACCTCAAAAATGACCACAACGCCACCAACCTCACCACCCCTCTCCCCACGCACAATCGTGCCTCAAATGACGCCCACCCGCATCCCATCAATCAGGATACCTAGCACATCCCATACCGCCAAATCAGATCTCGACCCAACAGAGTGGAAGCCAGTATTATTTCGCTCAAGCTCGTCCCTCGCTTCTTCGGAAGCCTGGTCCTATCTCTCCCAATTCCACGGCGAGTCTGGTTCTAGAGCTGCTGGCACTTCTACTCCAACCCGCCCAGCCAATAACCGCAGTGCGGCAAGCCTCCCCGCCCTGGTCGGCGGTGTTCCACCTAACGCCCACGCTCACGCTATCGGCACTGGTGCCGACAGCCACCTGCCTTCTTTGATAAACACCCCCTCAACCGTCTCCTCCTCTTACAGCAGCACGGCCTCCGACTCCCTCGGAAGCTATATGCACATGCACGAGTCGCGTCCCCTCCCCCCTCGTCACAACCCGTATTTTGCGGGTATGGGCGTGGCTAAGGGCGTTGAGCTTGTCGTGCCGCGCATCGCGTCGGATTTCGATGCTGATGCTGATGCCGATCATGTTGATGCTGATTCTGGCTCGATTTTTCCGGCTAGTTCGGCTGTTTGGGGAAAGGGCGAGCGGTCTGCTCCTATTTCTATGAAGAGGGGTGTTGTTTGAGGTGGCTTGACTGAGGTTGCGGTTTCGGGTTTCGGGTTTGAATCTGTCTTGTCTGTGTCTTGCTTTTCTCTTCTCTTTTCTTCGATTCTCTTTGATTTCATTTCATGCCGAGTCGAGCGATACGACTCTAGCGGGAAATATATGATGTGATGTGATGGATTTTGGACGTTTTTTTTTTTTTTCACACTCTCTTGGGTGTTGTTTGCCTGGAAGCGAATATAGATCTTTTCTAATGCCGTCTTTTTGGTATTCATTTAAACTTTGAATTGGAATCATTTCTACAGACTTTTCTCTGTCGTACAATTTATGTAGAAGATGCAAGTGATAGTGGATCTATGGACTTTATTATGGAGTAAGTCCACAGTCTACAAACTACGGGTTCTATACTTAAGAACTCATAGTCAGGGAACTAATATATTAGACCATTACTCTAATCATGCTTAAATTTAGGATGGTTTGGTGGTTCCACGGGGGTCCGATTTGGATTTGGGGGTGCATGTGATTTGTGGGGGTGATGATGTATATCTATATACTCCGCGTACGGACGTATAAGTCCATATTCTATGGGAAACTTTCAGTGATATCTATCCAACTTGCTAGGCTATCTCTTAACTCGCCGATATGAGATTAGTTGGCCTATGATATATCCCTCCCCGACAAAGACTAATACATGTACAGTGGATGATTGGGGCGCTGCAAACATCCGCACCCTAGCTGCTGCCAATGCGCAAGCCTGTACCCAAACGTGTTCGAATACAGAGGGTTGCGCTCGAGCAATCTGGCAAAGTCAGGAAACAATGAAGGAGTCAACCTACTGCGGGCTTCGTGGTTGGCAGGGTGTCGATAAGGCCCCGACTATTATTAGTGGTGCGTACAGCAGTGCCCATCTCCAGTAGGGAGAGGGTAATTGGCAGTACATGCGAGTACGAGGTAATTTTGCCTTGAGGGACCGGATGAAAATTCAGTGTCTTTAGGGTTGTTTTCATTGTCACAGGTTGAGATGGGCTGTGGAGGATTCAATTGGAGATGATTCATTGTTTGTCGCTCCTTTATCTTGATCGAAATGCCCGATGTCTTTGACTTGTTACTGTCGGTTATTGATACAATCTCGGGATATCATTTCACTTTACATGATACTCGTAGCCTCTATAAGACGATGTTCTTATCACAGAACTGCGTGGTACGGTCTAATACAGCAGATACAATTCTGGCTTTTATCCAATGTACGTACTTGTCCAGCCAGAGGGAGGGGAGCATGGAGGTTGCACGGGTAACAAAAGTTCCTCGTACAGTATGGTACTTGTATCCTGTATGTCGTTATGTCAAACCGGCATGCATTCTTGTAGAGATATCTGCAGCTAACACAAATTTTGATTAGTGAGTCCCGAGGGCATGTTAAGAGACTAACCCTCGAGTATCTAAAAACCAGGTATAGGGGAGCCACATATACATAGTACATATGTTCCACCATAAGAAGAAGAAAAACAACAAGAAGAAACAGAATATCATGGGCTCCAGGACACAAGTTCAAATAGGAGACCCCGAGAGAAAGGAATAAATCATCACCCACAGCTAGGGGATACTCTAGAACTCCCCAGCAGTGAAGCAACACATATAACACCCCTGAGCCTTCTGAAGCATAGGCGACGACTAGAACGAAGAGAAAAATATTAGCAAACAATACCACAACCTATCATAGATATATAAAACACGTCCATCTCATGGAGATAAGAAAGAGGGTATACTCACAAAAGGCGGCGGACATTTCGCATCAGCTTCATTCGGGTAACACATACCCGAGCAGAAAGCATTACCGATATCCTTGCCGTGTTTTGGGACATCGTCCAAGGTGGTGGGAGCGATGTTCGAGCCTGGTTGCATGGGGTCCATGGGTGCTACTTCGCTGGCTGGAACGTCGTTTGCTGGGGGGTTTGTGTCTGGTCCTGCTGAGGTCTGGGTTTCTGGGACTGAGTTCTGCTCTAGGGTTTGGTCCCGGTTCTGGCCCTCGTTAGATGGAGGAGCTTGAGGGGTTTCGAACTGGGGTTGGGGCTGGGGCTGGTTGTTTGATGGGGGAGCTGGGGCAGGTTTGGGCTTGGGGTGAGGAGGAGAAGCCTGAGGAGCCTGCGCAACTGGAGCTGGGGCAGGTGCAGGAGCAGGAGGCTTAGGAGCCGGAGCTGGAGCCTGCTGGACAGGCGGTTGAGGTTGAGCCTGAGGCTCAGGCTGATACTGAGGAGAAGGCGCATAAGTAGGCTTGGGGGTCCCAAACGGCACAGGAACCTTAGAGACACTCGTTCTAGAGTACGAATAGCCATAATCAGGAGCCGGGGCCTGATCCTGAGGCTGTGCATGGACAGGGGCATGCACGTGCGAGTGCGAGTGCACCTGTGGTTTGGGGCTGGGTGCCACAGGTGTATCAGACGGAGCCAGTGGCACGTAAAATGGTGCCGTGGATGCGCTGTGAACGATGGGTGCCTGAGCTTGAGCAGGGGCATCTTCAGCTGGGTCCTGGGCTTGAGGCTGGTTGTAGTAGCTGTCTGAGCCGGGGCTGTTGCCATACCCGTTTGAGCTGGGGTTGTTGTCGTAGTCAATGCTGTAGTCATCGTGGTAGTTGTCGCTATAGTTATCGTTGTAGTTGCCATCGTAGTTACCATAGTTCTGGTTGGCATTTTGGTTGTACTTCTGACCCTCGTTTTGACCTTCGTTTGGGCTCTGATTCTGATCGTTGTTGATACCCTGCCCGATATGCGTCAGGTAACCCATTTGCTCAGGGCCAGGTCCGAACTGCTGGCGGGCTGAGGCGAGGGTGCTGCCCAGCAAGAGGAGGGTTGGGAGGTGCATTGTGAATGCTGGTGCCCTTGAACTATCGTCCTCGTCCTCTTTTCTTCTGGTGTCGGTGGGCGATGAGCGACTTAGGGTGGTGTGTCGTGATAATTGGGGTTGTCGAAAGCCGATCGTTGGACAGATGTGGTGTGAAGCTGGATATTAGTATGCTGCGCGTTTGATTGGAATTCTTGGGATTCATTAGTTGCCTCGCGCGAAGCGGGCTGTGTTTGGGATTTGTGGCATTCTCCTGCGCGTGTGGAATGTGAAGGTTTTATATTGATCTGACGTAATAAAATAAACACAATTCTCAATGCAGAAACAATTCTTGGCTGTGTTTAGGGGATATATGCGATTAGACTGGCATTGCTTTGCTACATCGGTGTACTGAGTTGGTAGTCAGCCGGCGTTTTTCATTCGATACCGATTCGTATAGTTAGAGGGTGTTGTCGTAAATCTTGATCTGCATAGCAACCTTTGCCGAGGTGTTAGTTCATAAACAAACATCTTTGAGTATTCCGCATTTTGTGTCTAGGCCAATGCACATGTGTAAGTACTAGTGGTAGATGATTGATTTGTGGTCACCATGTGTCGTCGATACAGCCCTGGAGGATGATCAGCGTGACCAACGTGTGATGTACTCATTCTGCATTCATAGAAGAACACAGGTGATTTGAAACATTTCATATTGATTGCTTTCACGCTCTTAGCACAGAATTGGCAAGGTGTGGCGGTGCATCCCTGTCCACTTAAACCAGATGGTTAGTACGAGGCAAACCCCACATACATATATATGTAGTTGGGGACGAAGACATCTAGAACTATCGAATAGGTCCCTATCAGACATACACTGTTCTTGCTTTGGCTTTCATATTTTACTTCGCCACGGTACAGCAAACCTACAATCACTGTCAAGGTCTACGAATCCATGCGTCATTTTCACGTAGATTCTGCACGAACTAGGGATTATACCATCATCCAGGAAAATTGAAAACTAGAAACGATGATAACAATAGACACTTTATTTGAATATCCAAAGTTAGAGTGGCGGACTTGCCAATCGTTTGGTCAAAGAGACGGGCGTTGGTGGCATTCCCTTAGTGGGCTCAAATGTGGTTAATGTCAGCCACCGACTCGTTCTACTACCTAGACATGAGAAACCGTCTGTATTCAACCCTGGTTGGTGTTTTTGATTGGTAGCAAGGTCGACAAATTTGAAGTCTACAAATTCTGCTGTAAGTATTCATCTGTCGGGGGTAATCTACTTCCGCGTCAAAGTCACGAATAAGAACGATCCACGACCTGTAGATTTCAGCAGGCACTGGCGTGGCCTGTGAAAATAAACAGTGATCGGACTAGAACCCAGGGTCAAGTCCAATCTCACAAACCCCTGTAACGTTCAGTATTTGCCACTCAGGCGATATTTGGGGATACCTAAGCTTGGAGCCAGACGCGTGAATAACAAGGGATTCTAGGACTGCAAGTTCCCGGTATCGTTCTGTACGCTGTATACAGTGAAAGGATCCACCAACCAGGCTCAATGATTCCCCAGGTGCTTTGTTTCCTGAAAACGACAGAGTTGGTCCCTGTCACTAGTTCAAACACGGTATTCTTGTTAGTATCGGAGTATTTGAATGTTTGATCCGCCCGAACATATCATTCTTCATAAGGCGACCAGGGTCACGCCCCTTTAGGCCGATCACAAGGAAAGATGGGCTTTCCTTCTCGGAATCATCTTTTCCACTCGGGTACACGCTCGACAAAGTTGTACTAATATTTGAGCATATTCACCATCATAGAGGATCCAGAATTCCTGTTCCGTTAAGACTTCGGGCGAGTCAAGTCTGACGCTCACTTGCGTTATTTGGGCGTTAGGTGGAGCTCCAATGGTCTCGCCAGGAACACTTTTCCCATGGCGGGGTGGATCCAACTGGCAATACAGGGTGAATAATAGGGCTTTCTCTTCTGGAATGTCTTCCCTCGACCATCTGACGGACATTACCGGCTGCATCGATTTGAACAGTCGGCAGCTGGCGAGTTTGTGAAGAGTCTGCTGTTATCGTGCTTCTGGCATCACGAGATGTCAGACTATGCCCGATACCCTAAGGGGCCACTCAGAGTCGGGGTCGGTCAAACCGTGCGGCAGGCAGTGACTCTACCAAGTCTTTCTTTCCAATGATAATGGATCCACATCACGGTTGAAAGGAGGATATCAAAGGATACCTCGGAAAAGGATTCCTATGTCACCCTCCAGGATGACCACAACACATTCAGATCAAGTTGCTGATGTGCTGTGCACCCCAAATGACTGACTTGTCGCATATCGATCCACACCTCCGAGTTGCAGTGAGCGACAACCACCAGACTGGGACCCAGTAGCGCTCAAAAGCAGATGCCAATCACCGTTCAGAAACGTTGCCACCTCACGGTGGAGGTGCTAGATCACTGCCCCTGACGAACCCTGAGACCTAAGACAACTGACAATGTATCTGCATGTGAGTCCGCATAGAGCGGGGATATTTCTTCAAGACCTGCTGCAACGCGTCTGGCCGAGGACCGATCAGGCCGAACTGAAGCCCAGCTCATCGAGCGTGATTGCATTTGTCTCGAGCCAGCATTTGGGTTAATATGAAGCTGCAGATACCACATCGAAGTAGCCATCAGCATCGAAACATCCACGCGGATTACTTGAACAAAAACCACGATGGAGAATGAAATAACACCAGGTACACGGTGCGTCGAAGATACCAGCAGCTATCTCGCCAGTGTCGGAAACCGAGCGAGACCCAGGACATCCCGAAGCGCACCGGGGCTGCTCACGTCAAGGGCTGGATGGCCCGTTGACCCCCAAACCCAAGGCAGCTCCAGACTCGCCACATACTCCATATGTGGTACCATCGTGCACCAAAGCAATCGTTTTCAATCCAGCATCGCAATCAACACGAATCCCTGACATCGCAATGTTGGACACACCCGAAGAGATTGTTGATAAACCATTCAGCCTCATGCCTATACCGCGGGTTCACTTCAAGTTGTTAGCTGCAATATGACTATGACTGAAACGAAACAGCGAGTCCGTCCACAGGTTGCCAGCAAAGTATGGTGATTGACCCTCGAAGGCTCTGAGCGCGTTGCCATTGTTCGAAAGTGAGGCCGTCGCGAACAGGAGATCTGTCGTCCAAAGCATAAAAACACACCCAGAGCAATAATTGCTTGCGTACTTCTTGCAATGTAAAATCCAACAAACAAGAAGCCGTTGCTAATGGGTGCTCACTCAACCAGTCCATAACATACGATCACGTCGGCGTGGCCAGCTTCGATGAGGACAAACATGGCCATTGTGTGCTCAGGATAAACGTCGTCTTCATCGTTTTGATCATCGCAGCTTGAACCGCATAGTTGGAAACCTTCTCACTTGGAAAGTGAAGGCTACAAGCACTGCGAAAGGGTCGAGAAAGGAGAGGGAAAGGGATCGAGATTTAACATTCACATGATGTTCTGGCCCTGTTTACGGAGAAAAGAATAAGTCAGCGAGTTTCTCAAAGACGAGGAAGTTGCGATGGAGTGCCTGTTGAACCTGACGCGTTGTGACAATGAGGCCATACCCCCCGAGTACATCCACCGTTTTCTCGACTGTTTATGTCAAGTTATGTCCATTATTGGATCTTGCTGGGACAAACGGACATCGAAATGACCGCTCAATCGAGTGGGACAATAGGCCATTGTCGTCAAGGTCGCGTTTTGGCAGGAAGGTTACCGGGCTCAAGGATTCACAATCAGAGAAAGGTCCACGCGTTCAACGATTGGATATACTATCAATTTCAGCATCATTGCATAGTATCTGCAAACGGAGTCCAGATACTCCATAGTGAGCTCAATAATTGAATCCGCCACAGGAGATTGTTGAGCCGTTCCACCTGGCTCCTGATGCGATGGTTGAAGAAGAGACCAACAGAACGAGAGATGACCTGTTCGCCTTATGCCAACTCCATCGAGTGTTATCCACCAACTACGCCAATGTGAGAAGCCCCAGATTGAAGACAAAATAGGAAATTCCTGGTCTCAAATTCCGGCTCCAGTGTATCCCGAAGGTGACGCACCAGCCAAAACAAGCGTTCTCAATCCATCAACATCGCATTTTTGAATCGAAACACGCAAATGAGAGCGAGATATCAAGGCTATCGACACTCACTTCCCAGGAATTATGCAGAGTCCAGGAACGAACATGGGATGAAGTTGGAGAGATCTCTCCGTGGAGAACTTGACGCATCCACGATTGGCTGGCACTTTTCTCCGAAGCGGATTCAAGCCTTGCGATTTGTGAATAGCGACCAACTCAACATAGAATCGCCTTCTCAATTCTTCACCTACCATGCCAATTATCATGCCAAATTCCGTTCCCTTGGAATCATGGCAAATGTTACGCCTCTCCCGAGCCAGATCACAGCTCGTGAAAGGACCCTTGAGATTTACCTATTTTTTTTTTGCAAAATCAATTAGACTGGCGGCAAAACAATAAATATTCGGCTCGATCGTTCTCTCCCTTCTCTCTTCCCTCCGTATCGAATTTATATATCTCTACAGGTTCGCTATTTTCCCTATTTGGACACGCTAGCTCGTACACCTCCAGTATGGCTGACCGCTCCATCTCTCATCTCCAACATCTCTCCCTTATGCCCAGCGTCTGTCTAGCATATGGAGGGGCGGGCTCTTTTGACCCCTCCCGTTACTTTATAACCCACCCATCTTCTTTCTCATGCTGGACTAACACCTCCAGCGTGTTCAGACACAGCCTTAGGATACCAGTACCAGTCACCCGACATCGATCCGCAAACTTCGAGTATCTCGAAAGTCACCGTCAAAGTCGAAAGATCTGTAGAAACGAAGCTTACCATTCACACGATCCCAGCAGATATGGCAGAAAACGCCCCCGGCCAAGCATCTCCTGCTGGAAGTCGCAACCAACCTCAAATCAAGAACTCATCGAGGTGAGTAGCCTGTCTTCTTCCATACCAAGCACTGTTTTGCCCGTTCACCTGATATCTCTCGCCCATCTCATCCCACCCACCCCCATTTAAATCCAATTTTGCATCTCCCAATTTTGCATCTCCCTTTGCGTCTGCGTACCCCCTTCCGAGAGTGCCACGATCACAGAGCTGAGCCTTCCCTCTCCCAGCAACGTCAGCAACCTCGACAAAGAGCCAAGCAATGGCACCGGCGCCACCAAGGACGAACTGAACTATTACCGGGAATTCCTGGATGACATGGTTACCGTCATGCGTGATGGCAACGGAGAGACGGTCCAACGCCTGGTGAATCTCATCCGCTCGGGCGTGTCAAAGGCCCAAATCCACCAAGCTATCCAGCAGCTCAAGAACGACAACGACCTCTTCCGCGCCTAGAGAAATCGAATCGAATCCAATCGACCCTCCAGGTTGAGCCCTGCTAGTGCTGCGGCTGATTCCCCATTGGTATTGCATTTGCTGGGGATTCGGATTTTTGGGTTGACTGCCGAGAAGGTGGGATTGGATTGAGAGGTTGAAGCACTTGGTGATCAATCATGATGTCCAGCGGCCATGAGTGCTTTTTTGTTTGCTCTTGATTTGCGCTGGTCGCGTTAGTGCTCAGACTAGGGCTGAGATTCCTTGGAAAGAAATATGAAACAAGAAAAGCCAAAAAAAGAACTCAATGCTGTCATGTGGTAGATCCATACAACCCGGGACGCATATTTGATCATATCTCTTTTGCTAAGATGGTTATCCGTTGTGTCGGATTTGCATATCTGGTCATCGGGGATGGCTGTGTCAACATCGGCAATCCATATATGAGTGTCCAGTGGGAAAACGTCCCGGCCTTGGCCTGAACCGGGATCCGAAAGAACAGAGGGGAAGCAAAGAAACAACACCGTAAGGTGGCGATGACGAGAACATGTGAATCTAACGCATTCAGTATAACCATCGATGGAGCTTCATATCCCAGATAGGAAAGACAAAAGACAAACACCTGCATGGGTACGGTACCAGGGTCATGTCGACTGCCAATCAAGCGGGGATGGAAAAAAGAGACCCGTCTTGAGATCGCCGGTTCGCGTGAATGGAAAAGGATACCGTAATGGCCACGTCCTGTGAGGGGGTTTACTTGCCCTCATTTGTGAATGGAGAGAGAAGAGAACAAAGCGACATCACCAATAGCATCAATAATGACGCTGACACTAAAATTAACACAAAGTGGTTCACATTCCAGCATGAAATAACCCTGTTCAAGCCTAGCAAGATGGCCCTGCTGTTTCTCAAAGGGGTCAAATGGAATGAAAAACAGTGGGACTTGCGGATTCTATCTCCGTGTCGGTTCGTGCAATGGCAAGCCAGACCTTGATGTGGATCGCGACGCCTCTTTTCTGTGAGACGCACATAGAGTCCATTCCTCTCCCAGAGACATTCATCACTTGATGATGGACAGTATTCCTGTTGTGTGATGGAAATGTGGAGCAGGGATTGAATCCTGACCTGACTAGGGCCAGAGTTCTTCCCCGTGACTTTGCCCGTGACTGTACAGACGCGCACTCCTGACTGGCTTCATTTCGGGTTGATCATCCTTATTCTTTTATTCCTATTTCATGAAACCTCCTGTCTACCACACTACCTGGACAGTCTATCTACTTGATTCAATGGATGATACTTCGACGTTGGGGCTAGAGTCTGGCTGATCAGCACTAACACAGACAGACACAACGCTAGACGAAGCATGACAGCCCAAACACTCATCACCACACTCGATCCTTACTCAGAAGAGCACTCTATGGCGAACACCATCTCAACCACGAACTCGGGTGCCGAATCACTACACCGGCCATAGCCAGACCTGAACGTCAAAGCTGACCGCAGAACCAGTTTCACTGGCAAGGAGGGGGAGGAAATGGAACGAATAGAACCACAATCAGCGAGAACGTCTTGTCCTTTCCTCTCAAGTTCGAGCCCAGGCACCGACTCACCACACTACACCAGATTAGACCAGCCACAGCCAGACCAGGCTAAACGGAGCTGACCGCCGAACCAGCTTGAGTAAGAGAAGGAGAAAACGGATTGAAAAGAATTACAGAACCATTGAAACCTCCGTCTCTTTCCCTATTACGTCTCTCTTGTCACTACCTTATTCTCCTCTGCTCTTCTCCTATGCAGACCCCATAACCACACCCCTTACAAATCACAGACAACAGAAAACCAACCCACAAACCTTCCACAAATCACAAACCTCACACCCAGCAACCCTCACCCAACGCAGATAACTCTAATATAATTAAGCCTGTCCCATTGCAAACCAGTCCAGGCACACATTCAGCGGGAGAAACGGACTCGGTCTCAGTCTGTTATGCACGACAGGTGCACATAACATGCATGATGCCGTAGATGACTCTTCAATCCCGGGTATCTAGTGCTAGGGTTTCAGGCTGGACTAGGCTGGACTAGGCTGGATTGGACTGGACCTTGGAGATGAGGGTTGTGAAATCGGATGAGTATCTGGGTAGAGAGTACGCAGTATCACTGAGGCTGTCTATATTTGACAGCGGTCTCGGATGGAAGGGGGGGGGGGGTGTCAGCATTGATGTCGATATCGATTTTGCCCTGGCTATGTAGAGTGGTTTTGTAGAGTAGGTGATATAGCATACATGTGATATCTATCCTGATTTTTACTTGTGGAAATTTTCGTGGTAAATAGTCCCGCTAAGAGTTCATATATTCGAGGGTAGTAATAAGAAAATACCAGTCTATATTATAGAAAACAAACCCCGACAAGATATAAAAAGTAAAAAAGATTTCATTCTCATACATGAGCAACCATTTTTCGTTCTACCAATGCCTAACCTTATCACGATGCATATTTATGTGCTTAATTTAAGGCGTGCAACGGCCAGTGTAGCGAGGGTACAAGGAGCAATCGCGGACGGTGTAGCGAGCACACAACCAGGCGAGGAAACGCTCCAGACCGAGACCGTAGCCACCGTGGGGGGAGGTACCGTACCTATTACAAAGTTAGAATTGGGCCAATAGAAAAGCCGAGTGGCAGGAAAACTTACTTGCGCTGGTCAGTGTACCAGTAGTAGGGCTTGGGGTCCATGCCCTCGTGCTTGTAGGCGTTCATCAACTCGTCCCAGTCGTCCATACGCATACTTCCACCGACGATCTCACCAACACCGGGCATGAGCACGTCGACACTCTCGGTGACGCGGCGGTCCTCGGGGTCCTTCTTCATGTAGAAGGCCTTGATCTCGGCGGGGAAGTGGGTCAGGAAGATGGGCTGGTTGATGATGTCGGTCATGCGGCGCTCAGCAGCCTCAGCGATATCATCACCGAACTTGTGGGGTTGGCCCTCCTCGTTGGGAATTTCGTGCTCGATCAACCAGGCGATGGCATCGTCGTACTTCATGCGACGGAAAGGACGGGATGGGGGCTTGAAATCGGGGTTGAGCTGCTTGATGTAGCCGGCAATCTCGGGCTCGGCGAGAACGTGGTCAATGACGCTGCAGATCATTTCCTCGAGGTGGTCGAGCAGATCGGTGAAGGTGATGAAGTCCAGCTCGGCTTCGATGTGGGTGTACTCTGACAGGTGACGGCGGGTCAGGGACTTCTCGGCACGGAACGATGGGCACACACAGAAGACGTCGCCCAGGGATGGGAGACAGGTCTCCAGGTACAGCTGAGAGGACTGTGTTAGGTAGGCGTTCTCGCCATAGTAGTCGAAACCGAAGAGAGTGCTACCACCCTCGACCTGGGTCTGCACCATGGCGGGAGGTGTCACCTCCAGCATGCGGTGGCCCTCAAAGGCCTTGCGGAAGGCGCGCAGAGTGGCGGCGCGAACCTTCATGACAGAAGAGGAGGTCTCACCGCGCAGCACGAGGTGACGGTTGTCGTACAGAGTCTGGGGGTCGGCGTCCGGCGCCACGCGAGTGGTGATGGCTTCCTTGTCACCAGCGGCGCGGCCGATGATGGTGAAGAAGTCGGCGTGCAGCTCACGGTCGTTGGGAGCGTGCTGCTTAGCGGGCACAGCGCGCATCTCACCGTGGATGGCCATGGAGGTTTCGAGGGTGAGGGTCATGATGTCGAAGGTCTTAACCATGTCGCCGGTCAGGATACACTGGAGGTATCCGTATCCGTCGGTCAGAGTGATGAAGACGTAGTCCTTCTGGGCGCGCATGCGGTGGACGCGGCCAAGAACGCGGACACGGGTGCCAGGCTCATCGGATTCGGTAGAGCGGAGCTTGACAGTGGCAGGGTCGGTGACATCCAGGCGAATGCGGACAGGCTTGGGGAGAGAAGTGTCCTCCTTGATGACGACCTTCTTAGCCTCCTCAAGGACCTTCTGGCGCTTCTCGGCCTCGGCCTTCTCGCGGATGGCCAATTCGTGCTCCTTGGCAGCCTTCTTCTTGCGCTGATCCATCAGGTTGGTGGCCTTCTTCAAGGCGGACTTGGTAGCGGGCTTCCACTCCAATTTGGCAGCGGGGTCGACATCCTCGCCGGCGGCATCGGTCTGGGACTTGCGGGTGAAGTACTGGATGCCCTCGGTGGTGGGAGCGTGTTCCAAAAAGGCGTGAACGAGGGTCTTGTAGGGAGCGGCCTCGGTACCGTTGGCAGGAGATTCGTCTCTGCCAACGTCCTCGTCGATATAAATGTTGGTCGACATTGCGCTCTTTCCAATGCTATGTTGGGAAGGAGTTCTATTCGTTTCGTGCATTAATAGTGCCCGGAATGTGAGTCATAGATCCCAGGACTAGGACAGACCAAAATGCTCACCTGATAAGACGCAACAAAAGAGACCTCTTATCTCCCAATTGCAAAGTGTTCAACGCAAGGAGAATCACACATTGTGGAGGGGTAAATTTCCGATCTGCGGGATTCCCCACGGGTGCCTGAGGCGACAACGATATATGAGTCAACGCAACATAGCGGTTGTAACTTCTCAAGTCAGTCGTTACATGTAGTATAGCAATAACTTATAACTTAACGCTATAGTTATATGTTATATGTATAGTACCAAATATGAGCAGGGCTCATCTATATTATTCACCCTCACGATTGGTCTATTGTATTGAAGACATATCACGTAGTTCGTATACAAGTGTCTCGTATCCCGAGACAGAAACACCACGTTTCGACAATGTCAAAGGCAAATCAAAGTAGATCAGCAGATACTAACCGACTCCGTACTTTGATATCCAGCCACCTTAACTGTCAACTCCTAAAGGTCACGGGACTCCGCTCTTGGCATGCAGGGAGCCTACGGAGAACAGGAGGCTAAACAGTGACTTTGCAGGTTCCAAGGTTGGACTTTTCCCTATACTCGCCAGGGGTAAATTGCGGCTGGGTCTGCAGAACTGGGGAAATTCACAGTCTTAGCTTAGTAGAAATAAGAGGAGTTTGTAGTTCGGCCCCTTAATCCACTCTGATGATTTGCCCCTTTTATGTTTTTTTTCCTTTCTCTCATACCTTACCTGGATTCACTTCCTTGCCTTTCATTCTTTCTCTCTTTAACCCTGTCTTTTTTCTTTTCAATTTCTTAATTTTTAGTCAAGGTAAGTCTCCATAGCCCCCCTTTTTTCCTTTTTTCCCTCCCACCTTTTCTGTTCCCACTTATCTCTTTCCGGCTAACTGTTTGTAGCTTTTCTTCTCTCTCCTTTTCTCTTCTATCGCATGGCCAACTGAACATACGCATTCCCGGAGAAACGGTTGGTCTTCCCTACATTCCATTCATTTAGCCACGTCTCGTCTTTTCACTTTATCCTCATTTCTCTCTTTCCCCACCTATATTTACATTCTCCCCTTTTCTGACCCGTGTGGAGAGTGACCTCCCTATCCTGAATGGTGATCTGATAATTCTTTTCTTTTTCTTCTCAGAGCCTCCTTAATCTGGTAGTCGCACCGACTTCCTCAGGACTCGACCTCGCCATGCAAACCTCGGATGTATCAGGCATCCCGAACAATTCGCGTCTAATCCCCCCAGGGTCCAAATACGCGCTCAACGGCGATACTGGATTTTCCCACGGTGCCTACAACAATAATCACCCTCACTCGGTTCAAGGATTCTCGGATCGAAACGCTCGTCGCGCCAATATTCCCGCTATAAACACGAACCCAGGACAACAATCCGACATGGCTTCCGGTTTCGATATGAACTTCACCCCCCTTTTACCTTCGCAGCTGCTGGTGGGCAGTCCCTTTCAACCTGGAACTCCCTCGGCCTTCCAATCGCCTCAGTTCGCCAACTTCGGCAGCTTCCCCCAGGCCAATGGCAATGGACACGCTCAGAACAACCAGAACCACATGCACAGCCCGACTCAAGGAATGCAAAACCAGGGTCTATATGGAATGATGTCCCCCGACGGCATGGGTGCATCTCAGATGATGGGCCCTCAGTCGCCCATCAATGGTCTCGGAGGTATGGGCAACGCGGCTCTGGGAAGCCCCCAGGCTTCGGTGGCCCCCGGCATGCTGTCAGGGACCAGCCGCACTGTTTACCTAGGAAATATCCCAGCTGAAACATCTGCTGAGGAGATCCTGAACCATGTGCGTAGCGGCCAGATTGAGTCTGTCCGTCTGCTCCCTGATAAGAACTGCGCGTTCATCTCCTTCTTGGACAGCAGCTCTGCTACGCATTTCCACTCTGATGCCATTTTGAAGAAGCTGGCTATCAAGGGAAATGATATCAAGGTTGGCTGGGGTAAGCCTTCTCAGGTCCCCACTTCCGTCGCCCTATCTGTTCAGCAGTCGGGCGCGTCGCGTAATGTTTACCTCGGAAATCTCCCCGAAGAGACATCTGAGGATGACCTTCGCGAGGAATTGGGCAAGTTCGGACCCATTGACACCGTGAAGATTGTCAAGGAGAAGGCTATTGGATTTGTGCACTTCCTCTCCATCAGTAATGCGATGAAGGCCGTCACCCAGCTCCCTCAGGAGCAGCAATGGCAAGCGCCAAAGCGGGTGTTCTACGGCAAGGACCGTTGCGCGTATGTGTCCAAGACTCAGCAGCAAAATGCTGCTCAGTTCTTAGGAATCGCACCTGGATACGCGCACGTGCTCAACACTGCGGATCGTGACTTGATTTCCAATGCGCTTGCCCAACAGTCTGTGGCCGCGGCCGCCGTGGCTACGACAGCGGGCGGTGTCAACAACCTTGGTAACCGAACCATCTACCTAGGAAACATTCACCCTGAGACTACCATTGAAGAGATTTGCAACGTTGTTCGTGGCGGCCTCCTGCACCACGTCCGGTATATTCCTGACAAGCACATTTGCTTCGTCACATTCATTGATCCTACCTCAGCTGCCTCATTCTATGCCCTGAGTAACCTTCAGGGTCTGATGATTCACAACCGCCGACTCAAGATTGGCTGGGGCAAGCACTCAGGCCCTCTCCCGCCCGCCATTGCATTGGCAGTCAGCGGAGGTGCGTCGCGTAACGTATACATCGGCAACTTGGATGAGGCCTGGACGGAGGAACGCCTCCGTCAGGACTTTTCGGAGTACGGTGAGATCGAGCTGGTGAACACTCTGCGCGAGAAGAGCTGCGCCTTTGTCAACTTCACCAACATCGCCAATGCCATCAAGGCCATCGAGGGCATGCGCAACCGTGAGGACTACCGCCGTTTCAAGATCAACTTCGGTAAGGACCGCTGTGGAAACCCTCCCCGCCAGGCTGGCAACAACCAGAATGGCCAGGGTCGCAATGGATCCGGCATGGAAGGCCCTCAGTCACCTACCCCCGCTCTCAACGGATTCCAGCAGAACCTCAGCCAGTCAGGCTCCCAGTCCAGCCCGACTCGTCCCGCTCTCTCCCCAGCACCCGGCTCTACGGGCTCGCAGAACGGACAGCAGCGCCACCCTCTGCAGACAGTCTCCTCTCCCTCTGGCGTCCTCAACGTCGGATCTAGCAACCCTCTCACCATGTACCTGAACCAGATGTCTGCCCACCAGGCACAGGACCAGGAGAATGGCCTCAGAGACCCCATGGCCCTGGCCGGCCTACAGGCACAGTCCCAGCCCCAGCCCCAGCAGTCGATGTACAACGGTGCAACCAACGGTGACCTCTCCAACGGAAGCATGGACCCGCCAATGCACCCACACAAGTCCTCGAACAACAGCTACTTGAGCGTGGGTAACGGCTCCGGCCACGGCCACCACGCCAGCACCAGCAGCCTGAGCGTGCCCCGTGCCTCGCACTCGCGAGCCGTAAGCCTGCCCTCCTTCTCACAAGAGCCCTTCGGTCCTGTCTCTGGCCAGCCAATCCACCGCGCAGGAGCTGCCCACCAACCCCAGAGCAGCTTTTCTAGCTTCGGCTCTGCTCTCGGCGGCCTCAACCACCCCGGATTTGGACTGGCTATTCAAAACGAAAACTCATTGCCCGGATGGGCTGAAGAGGAGATCGGGGCCAAATAATCATTTGCATCAAATCTTGCATACCCGGGGGATGCATAACTGACTCATTGTCCTCGGTGAATCTAATGCCATTTCTTCTCATTTTTCATACATATAGTCCCTTCTTGATTGTCATGTCCTTTTACTTCCCCCTTTTTATTCGTTTCTTGTATTGGTCATAATCTCTTTTTACTTACCTTTCTGACTCTTTGCCATTCACTTCCACCCCCTTTTCTTTCTCTTTTACTTTGGCTTTTTGGATCATATCCCCATTTTGACCGAACATATTCAGTTCGCCGCCAATGATTTTTATTCCCCTTTTAATTTCTTTTCATGCCATCTTCCCCTTCTTTTATCACCATGTATTGCTAGCTGGCTTGAGTCTTTCCCTTCTCTTCATCTTCCATTTTATCTTTTTATTCCTTTATTTTGGTCTAGGGACTGAGCACACCGCATGTTTCACTGGATGATCTACCACAGCGGGCGAGTGCACCACACTCGGGCCCTGGGTGCTCTTTCTCATGGTCTTTTGGTTAGTGATCTCATATTATCATACCGTTGGGCAGGATGCATACCGATGGTATGATCCAGTGGAAATACCAGCCCTTCCCGCTTGTCTGTCTTGGATATTTTGGTTGCAAAGAGGAAGCCGGTCAGGGCTGCAGATGTGTAACTAGTGGAGAACTCCTGAGAAAGCATGGAAATGAGTCGATGAAAATACCCATTGCGAAGCAGAACCAGTGATTCCGTCATCAAACATCGTAGTCCTCGTAGAATCCAGTATAGCGGACAATGTGTGGTAGTTGACCTCCTCAATATGCATGTCACGTGATGCACTAATCCGAATCAGGGACGGATCAGATGCATCAAACTGGATGCTTCAGATCACCAACTTGCCCTCCCATCCCTCCATCCCAACATCAATCCTCTCATCGCATGATCAACTGAAAACATAGCAACATGACGCTCCCCCCAGAACAAATCAACATCAAGCGCAGACGCGAAGAAGAGCCCGTGGAAACCCTCTGTAAGAAAAATGCTCCCCTTGTTTTTCCCCGCGATGTACGCCCCTCCCAAAAAAGCATAAAAGCCTATTGCATACCTCCGCCCTAGAATTCCAATTAGCAAATTGAAAACTACCCACTAACCAGATCCCAGATATCCAATCGGCACTCCACCAAACCAAAAGACGCTTCACAGACTTCGTCTTCCACAGAGTAACACTGAAAGCCAGCGAAAGCTCAGATGCATCCCCAAGCCCACCATCAACAGCGCACCCAGCAGCCCAGCGTCTCCTACGCAGCCCGCGCTCAGTAAGCAGTCTGCACGTAAACCGCCGCTCACCAGCATCCTCAATTGGACTCGGCAATGGCAATGGCGTACCAACAGTCCGAGCAACCTCACCAGGCGCAGAATTCCGCGAAGCACAGCGCCTCGCAGCTGCGCGCAAAGAGCTCGAGGAAAAGCGCCGCGAACTCATCTACTCGGGTCAAGCTCCGCCTTCGCCAGGACAGTCCAGCCCTGCGTCTGCATCTGCAGCTTCATCTGCACCGAGACCTGAATCTGGATCTGGATCTGGGTCCGGGTCTAGACCCAGTACCTCCGACTCGGCATCAGCAAAGGGTGAAACCAAACAAGCATCCAGAAATGCATCGCCTAGCCGTGCCCAGTCTCTGCGCCGCTTCCAGATCTCGCGATCAAACCTCGGTTCTCTACGGAGCCCTGGCGGAGTCCAGAAACGCCGCATTGATGGTCCTGCGCCGGGTGTCGCTGTGCTAGTTGAGCAAATGCATCGGCGCACGCATTCGCGCAAGACGTCTATGGTCTCTGATATGGTTGTGCAGGCGCAGCTTGGGGATCGGGTTCTTTCGCTTCCGCCGAAGGAAATTGTGGAGGGTTCGGCTCCGGCTTCGCCTGTGAAGCCGAGGAAACGTCCTGTTGTTAATCAGGCTGAGCGACGGTGGAGGGAGGAGCGGAAGGGGTCAATTTCCGCGGCCAAGGACCGGCTTAATGAGACTGTTGAGAAATCTGCGCAGACGAACCAGCAGAGGAATTGGGAAGAGGAGTCTGAGCGGCTTGCTAGGGACTTTGAGCAGGTTGCTCTTGAGCTTCAGGGTGATGATGGGCAGGAGCAGAAGCATGGTATGGATCTTGATGCACGACTTGCTGGGAATGGGGATGCGCATGTGTCGGCTCCTTCGGCTGTTCAGCCTGTGAGCTCTGCGCTCAAGTCGCCATTGAAATATCAGCCGAGACTGCCGAAGGAACCTAGAATCGCGCCTGTTCAACCCCAGCCTCGGTCTCAATCTCCGCTGAAGAACGAGGAGGCCGTGGAGGATACGCCTGAGGCAGAGGATGATGATGGTGACTATGTCTACGATGTCTACATTCGCCGTCCGCTGTCGGAGAGCGAAATGCTCCGCAATCCTCTTTCTGAGTATGAGTCCGAGCAGCAGCAGAAGAATGCCGCCAAGGCTCAGCCTGGTGTTGGTGTCATCGTCATTACAGAAGAGGATGAGCAGTACTGGGAGCATTTCGTTGAGGACGATGAAGAGGAGTGGGACAGTGAGGATGCGGATTCGAATGGTAAAATTCCTTTTTGTCCTTGAAGTGCATTGTTTTGGACTCGCGCTAACATGACTTCCCAATCCAGCTGAGAACAATCCCGCTAATGACTATCCCGATGAGGAGATTTCCTCTGATGATGCTGGCTTTGACTTTGATGATTCTGCCAGCGAGGACGGGTTCAACTCTGGTTTCGGCTATAACTCGCGCTATGGTGGCCAGGATTCAGACTCTGATGATTACTGATTTTCTACTGATATGGATGGGTAGCTTGCTCTACTACCACTGAAACGTCGTGTTCCTCTTTCTTGCTTTTATTGGGTTGGCAGTCGCCCAATATCTGGTTGATTGGTTTATACAATGGATACCTCATACAGCCTTTTTCCTTTTCTATTGACCTCTCTACTTCTGATCCCTCTACCATATCGCGACCCAACGACCCAACAGAAGGAGAAAAATTAACAGAATCAACATTTCCCGGTACCCACCGAGCAATTGCTCGATTTGACCCATCCCGACACTACACATACATATCGCAGCCCTGTACATTTCCCCACCTAGGTTAGTAGATATATAGGTCATACCCCCGAAACGCCTCCTGCAAAACGCATGTAACCTGGCATCACCCAAAGGCAAGAACATACCCACAGCAGAAGCACCCGGAACACGCCTACGACCATAAACCGGGATAAATGCACATATATGCACAGCATTTCACCCTGATCTCCATTCACCCACATATGCACGTCGACAATATGACCCCTACCGCACACACCACCTACTGTGTCCGTACGACTACAATCCCTACCCGCCCAACCTGACACAGCCTTGCCTCATCCTCGCTTTACCTCATAGGTTTGGAGATGAATGATATAATTGTCAAGTATACTATACTATACATACTAGTATATAAATACACACCCATACAGTAAACAAAAGGAAACCCCACAATCCACATTCGGATCGCTTACTTCGCTTACAAGGAATCTGGAAGCCAGGATTGGTGAAAATAGATTAAACAAGCACAAATCAGATCGCGCTTCATGGAGCCCCTCTTGCCTATCCCAGTTAGTGCTGATGAGATTCGACCGCGACAGTGGGGATCGGGTGGGCTGGGGGCTTGTTAGGGCGAACTATGGCGCCGGGGAAGTTCGTGCCGAGTGGGGAGTGGAGCGTGTTTACTTTTCTTTTGTTTACTACAGTACTGTACATGTAAATGGAAAAGTAAGTGGAGGGTAAGTGTATGGTTATGTATTGACGAAATTGCTTTTTTGGGGGGGGGGGGGAATTGGTCTCTATACGGAATACGGAGGACGGATTACCAGACGTTGGAACGTCCATGCCCTGGTCTGGACAGTGGGAGTGGCATATGTGGCATGTGTCATGCAGTGACATTCAAATCCCGAGTGTTTCTGCACGAGTGTCAGCCTTTGAAGAAGTGAGATTAGCTTTTTCAGTCTGACTGTACTCTATATACCTATACCCATACCATATACCATTTACCCTATCGTCATCCTAGACTCCATATTATAGTATGAAGCGATTGAACACGTATTCGCAATTTGTCATGCCCCACCGAGGACAATTCGTACCTTTGGCCCCCAACCATCTCAACATTGGGGCCCTAACTCACACGGGATGCAGATCGACATTCACTCTTCACTGCGGTTCTAAGCTAATTTAGGCTATTAGTCCATTACAGCCTACTACGTATGCTTCTCGGCCTGTGTCGCCCCACACTCTCCCCGAATTTGCTTCTCCAATCCCCCAATTTTCGAGGTTGAGGCTGAGACATTGGGCTTCACATGAGATCGGCAAAGTGAAAAATTAAGGCGCCCGCGGGATGGTTCCCCGATCCCGACGCTAGTCTCCGTCAGAAGAGGATCTTGATGCGATCCAATGACCATCGTTCCTGTTCCTCTTCCTTATAGAAGAGTAATTACAAGGAATGAAGAGACTGTCATTGAAAATACATGCTAAGATTCTAACTTGTTCCTTTACCTTCAAGTACGAAACCCCCCCACCTGTCATTATAAACAGCACACCAGTTACATGTAAACAAATCGTATGCCCACCTACCCAATTCGATCAGACCGTAGATCCCAACCATCAAAGACACTAAGACCAAGACCAAAACACCAAGCATCACACACAGAAGAGCGAGAGCGAACAACCCAGGGAAAAAAAAGCAAAAGAAACGACATACTAACGGTGAGCGCTTGCGCGCGACACATCCAATCCACAGCTTTACCCGACTCCCGTCCCGCCCCCTATACAGTCCATACATTATACATGACATGTACAGTACTTCCCAACCGCGCACTGTGACTCACTGGCAGTCGCATCCTTTGCGTCAGAGTTGCGCTTGACTCCTCACTTCTGCCAGACCTCCTCTTTAAACTTCCTCAGGCACCTCTGGTTCCTGTAGGTTTGCTAGGATCTCCCTGGATCACCTAAACAATGTAGCACGGGATATGCGTGTCCATGTCCATTTATATGTATCTCATCTCATATCTCATATCAAACGCGTCTATTCTACCGCCGATCGACGGTGTCTATCCAGCTAGTTTGCTGCACTACGAAAATCAAGCGCATTGTCTCTCTGCCTTTGGCGTGGTTGGGCTGTGCTTTGACCGACACAATTACTATTGTTGGTTATGGCTTGCTTCGTCTGTGTGGTATTGCATTTAGGCGGCTGTTGTATCTGCTGTGCGTGTACTGATCCCTGATCGTTGGTCAGTTGTCGATCTCCGATCGTTTCAGATCGACCCGGGGGCCATTTCTGTTTCGGTTTCTATTTCCTTTTTTTTTTGTCCATATGTGCCAGTTGGTCTTCCAGCCACCGGTGACCTAGGAAGGGTGTACTCCCATCCCTTCAGGATTGATCCTTCCCAGATGTTGGTATTGGGGGCTGTGGAATGGATCGGTAGGGGCGATGTGACATTTTTAGTAATTGAAGTAAGATAGTTATAGTAGAGAAGGATGCAGATGTCGTATCTTGCCTGTCGGCCTTGCACTGCCAAGTCTGCCTGGGGCTAGAATTGACGGATTGGACCCCGCGATCGACGAAGCCTGTCGACTCAGTTCATTCGTTGTCATTTCACGCCTTGCGCTTTGTCTAGAACAAGTCAGTCGTTAGTACTGTAGCAACTCGCTAGTCTCCGGCAGGATATCGATCACGGACAGGACGGACTATAGAATATTGAACGGCGACTTGGTATTACAAATGCTTACGAGTCATGTCGTGCAGAAGATTGAATCTGAATTTGAATTTGAATTTCATTCAAGCAGTTGATAGCTGTGTCCGACAGGATTGCTCCAAGTCAAGATCGTATAGTATAGTGTAGTAGACATCAAGAAAAGCCAGGGCGTGAACATCCTGGCGCGGTAAAACAAAGTACCCTGTTAACTGACAGGGGTCACAAATAGACCTCCCACGCTGAAAAACGAAACTCCAGTGAGGTATCTTCGAGAGGATAAAAGACAAAAAGCCACCCAAAGTACAAAGGAAAGGACCCAAAAAAAAAAAAAAAAACAAAACAAACGAGAGGACCTCCCAGCCCAACAAGAAACAAGCAATCAGAATAACTAAGCAACAATAAAGAAAATCACAACCTCAAAATCTCCTCCCGACTTTCCCTCATCCAAGGATACCAAACCTTCCCCCATTCAATCACTCCAAAGCGCGGCGCACCAGACTCAGTCCCACCTTGAACACTAGTCCCCTCACGAAGGAACTCGCCATCGCGCATGCGCCGTTGCTCCCGTAACGTAGGACACTTCTTCTCCTTAATAAAGCGATAGAACTTGCACTGGATACCCTGAAATCCGCGTCGTTGGCGATCAGGGAACTGCCGATTAAACGCCTCGCGCACCTCCTTCCACTCCTGGCACAGATCAACGCGATGATACCAGATGAAGTACATCTCTTCCTCCTCGTACTTGGGCCGCGGAGGCCGGCGCCGATCTGCGTTTGCGCTGGAGCTGCTGGATACACTGTCGTAGCGCTCACGACTTTGAGGGTGGTAGGGGTCTGGGGAGGAGTTTGTTGAGCGCGACCCTGGGCCTGAGCCTGAGATCGAGCCTGAGCCAGCGTTGCTGGTGCTGTTGTGTCTGGGTGGATTTGTGCTCATTTGGTTGGAGGGGCGGTAGGTTAGGAACATGTGTTGGTTTTGGGATTGGTTTTGGGGTTGGGGGTGTGCTAGGACTGGGCCTGGCCCTGCTCCTGCTTGACTATGGCTATGGCTTTGGCTGCTGCTGTGGGTTGCGCTGGATAGTCCCCCCGGGCTGGTGTCGTGGTACCGTCCATACCAGTAGTTTGGACTTGGGGGGAAACTTGGCGAGTGTTGGTAGCTGTGGATGGATGGGATTGCGTGTTGCGAGCGAGGTGAGTCTGTGTAGCTGTCTTCTTCGCCTGGGTTTAAGAGGGCGTCGATTTTCATGCGGCTTTGTCGTGTCGAGGGCAGCTGCGCGTATTCTGTGCGTGTTTCCATGGTGTAGAGAAAGACGAGTAGGTTTATGGTTTCATGGATCTGAATAGATCTAAATCTGGGGATGAAAAGCCGAGGTTCAACTTTTTTTTTTCCCTTTCCCCAGGTGGTTGCACAGACCAGAGTAATTATAGTGGGGAGAATGTAGGAGAAGCGCCGTATATCAGATCCAAATCAATGGGGGATATTTGGAATGAACATGTGTAGAAGTAAGGGAGGTGGGATGAAGTATAGCCGGGGTAATGGGCCAAGGTTTATAGATCCAAAAAAATAAAAAACTTAAGGGAAAGGCAAGCAGATCAGAGCCTTAAATGAGAACCAAAGAAGAAGCTAACTGTCTGCTCCTTTAGCCCCCCTGTATAGCTGTGTACCGCGGATACACAAGGCTACAGGGGTGGTTTGGTTCCACCCCCAGAGAATAAAAAATAATTAATCGGTGAACCGGACAGGGTGCTCCGTGTCCGGTGGAGAGGACTTTTATTTTATTTTTTTTCGCCACTATTTAAATTGATATCTTTGAAGAAAAAGTGGCGATCAAAAAGGCTCCCATTCCGCGGCAATTCCGTGTGGATTTACACCTTTACCCTTTTACACTATTAGCGCGACAATTCCAAATTCATAGCCGCTATGTATAGGTGGCATTTGCCATTTGCCATTTGCGGTTTTGGATGTTTCAATTCTATACAGATACATGACCGTGAAATTAAAAACCAACACAAACGCGCGGCGTCTATTGGTAGACGCAAGAGTCATCTGTTGCGACGTAAGCCATGGCCTTGGGACACCACGACGAATGAACGTGTCAAGCTAATGCGGGCTCAATTTGGCCTCGAACTGCCAACGCATTCCAATGTTAGATGTCCGAGAGGATGTGGCACAAGCTCTTCTCTATCCTCTTCAGATGTAGCAATATCTACATCTATATTTTGTAAAGACTACACACCATATGCTATACAGTGAAACGGATTTCCCGCCGTCATACCGAATCTCCTTGACGATCCAGCCGAGCTGCATGATTGGCCTCCACTCGTATTGTAATTTTCGTTCTTTTGCGCCATTTTCTCCCTAGATCTGCGCCTTGACCAAGATCGTCGGTCATCTGCATTTGCCGCCAACGGTTTTTGGGATTTTCGTCAGGAGCCGATGGCCCCAAAAGAGGATATCAATATGGTCGCAGCTAAGCGCCCACGTTCTCTCTGTCCTTAAACGCGGGATATTCGAATGAAACGACGTGTCAACGGCAAACCCCGAGACACCCGAAACAGTTCAGGTAAAAGACACCACAGAGACAGCAGGTTATGTGCGCGGCGCAGTCAACTTGCGCAAGCGCCGTCTCCCTAGCCCAACGGGGGACGTCATCTGTCGACGCTGTATGGCCTGTTGCTTCCGAGACCCCTGGCAAGCCTCTCACTCAGGCGCTGAACAGACCTTTCAAGTCCCTGAAGGCCCCGATTCCGTGCAGATCAGATCAACACGGGGCTAAACCAGCCTGCTCTCCCCCCCCGCTTCTCTTTGTTTTCGCTCCACCAGATCCAATCATGGAAAGCGCTGGCGTTCGTCAGTCGCGTAGCCGCAGGCGATGTCAATCACGTGAGGGCCTAGCTCGGATAATACACAGCAGTTAGTCAGTTTCTCTCTGTCTGCGGTCTGTGGTTACTGATTTAATTAAAAGTACCTGACCCGCTTGAACCAAACTGCGGCTCCTTCCTGAAAAGAGAGCCGTGGTTTCATGGTGCAGGGTAATGTTTTCAACCCCTAGGCATATTTTTATATTTTTACGAGTCATGCTGTGCATACTTAGCTCGCCAAAAAAGAAATTCCAATAAAAGAAGGGGAAAAAAATGATGGATGGGTTCAAAATTGATGCTATACGAGCCAATCACTTCTCTGATGATTTCATACCTCTTTTTCTTTTCTTTGTTTGCATATGGGATGTGTCGAACCTCCTGTTCAGAGTAGATTTCCAATCCTTGCAATGGAGTCTAGCCACAACGCTATGTCCTGGTGCTAGGCGTTAGCGATAGCCGCCAACCGAGCACGTAATAATTATTAATCTCGGAGTATCGGCGGAAGTTGACATCTGAACATTCTAGACTTTTGCACTGGTATAGTACCCGCATTGGAAACGGGACGCTTCCGTCTGAAAATTAACTATTCCGGTTATTGCATAGACGCGCAGAAGACCGACGACCCCATTGAACCATGGGTCTCCAAGTGAGGCTCGGGGTGTATCAAACTTTGGATCGCAGTCGATCCCCCGAACTGCGCCGAACTGTCAGATCGTGGCATGATGTATTTGGAATATCTACTTTGAGCACCTGACAGTTTGCATCTGCATGCAAGATGCAACAATCCTCGCCCTGGCTGTTGGGAGGCGCAAAGCCCGGTGCCAAAACGTTTACAACGCATCATAAGTTCCAGAAAGTATCCTTCAAGCCATTCCTCTCTCGGGAGAATCAAGCGAAAGGAACAAAGCAACGCCTTTCGAGTCAATCTCCGATTGTCGGATCCGACTCCCATCCATTCCAATACCACATACTCCAAGCACACAGAAATGAAACACCTTTCCCGCCTCCAAGATGTATGTTTCAGCCGCATGGTGATAATCATGCAGAAATCATCCGCACTAGACTCGACTCTTACATTAAAGCACTCTGCTGCGCATACGTGGTAACTAGCGCGGTGATATACTAGACACACGTAGCCCAACTCCGCTTCTTGGCCCCCACGCAATCGCGAGTCTCGGGGTATTTACGGCACGTGATTGGCCGTGCGCCTCACAAGACGGACTAACATGCGCATTGCTCATGCATGTAGACGACCTATTCCTCCTCTTCCTGTCTAGTTCGATGTACTTTACATAAGGGTTCTCCGCGATGCACCGCTGCAATGACCAGGAAGGGGAAATGAAGTGGCCCCAACGGCGGCAGAGAGAACACGTACCTTGTTTAGCTCCGTTCGACTAGCCACATACACTGATACTGTATATAGCCGATGCCGAGATAACCATGGCCATGTCCGTGACATGACCTCACAGCGACTGGGGATAGGATAGGCATCACTGCCAAGGAGCGTGCCCAATATACAGTATCTACTAGCGCGCTCACAGCTTTTCCTGGATTCAGCCTAGGGCAGTGACATTCCAGATGCGACCTTAGAGGACTATATCAGGCTCGAGAAAGGAAAAGAAATGAGAAAGTCTCCGTGTTCTGGCGCAGTTCTGGAATCGACCGAGAACAAAGGAATGATAAGCGAAGCAGCGAATGAGAATTGACTATTCACATTGGTATTGTCAGATACCATGTTACACGCTTATTGACTGGCAGGGCTGGATACAAATACACGGTCTGTAATTACAGTACCAATCAGGCCATGAAGTATGGAGTTGGTAACGGAGTACTCCGTTAGGAATATCGCCCTCCAAACTCCGTACTCCGTACCTGAAAAGAAAAGATAAAATCCCTCCGAGACTCTGACTCTCTCTCATCTCCACTTTGCGGGTGACAGACACGCCTATCTATGCCTCCGCGGATCATCTTCACGACTCGGCTCGTGATCGGCGGAACGATGGTCTACTTGGAGAGTCATGTCTCATCCTGCTCTCGCGGATTACTTTCCGGACGGGTTAGCCTGGAAGGGGTGGCTGACGCTATGTCGGCTCATCAGAGCCACTGAATCCCTTAGCCACGCAGGCGCACCGTTTTAGCCGGGGCTTCTTTGGCACTAGGGACACGTGGTTTTGCGTGACGATTACTTCTTACTGCCGAAGCTTGCTTATTTTCTGACTTTAGCGATCAATTATAGCAATAAATAAAAATAAAAAAAGAAAGGAAATATACTGGGTGTGTGCTTCGACTGGGCTAGCGTTACTGGACTTGCTTGTTTCGTATCTCCAAGAACAAGAATTATCGCAATATTCATATGCCTGGATAAATTGTCCCACGGCATCTATATTTACATTTCACATTATCACACACAATAATATTGACTTAGGCTCGATCACATAGCCTGCAGATACCATGCTTCATCCGCTCTCACCTTGAACCTGATCTGCCCGGCTTACTAGGTCTGTGCAGTACATAGCCCCGGGGGTCTTAACCCCATTACCCATTACCCACATACATATACCGACATACCGACATACCGACATACCGACATACCGACCTACTGACACTCTGTACAGACCTCGGATTAATTGAAAGAAAGAGGCCCACTAACTGCCCGATTCAGGACAACGCGACATGATGATAGGCCACAGCGTATAAATACTGCCAATCACGTCACTGAAAAAAAATAGTGGATCTATATGCAGGGCAATGTAATTCGCTACGTCTGGAAATTGTTTCTTGCCCGTACCATTTTGCATGGAGATGCGCAGGTGCAAAACTCATGTCGAATGATAGTAGGGCGATAGTACTACATCTACATGTACATGTGTATACCGGTGTTACTCAACCCTACGGAAGGATCAGGTTACATGGCATGCGATCGGTATAGTAGGTACGAGGTACAGGTGCGGTGAGAGTGAGAGTGAGCATGAGTGGGACTCGGTATTCTGTGTGGATGTCGCCATACTGGCAAGGCACCTCAACCTACATGAAGACCTGCAACGGTGATTACGCGATATGAAGGATGTGCACTGCAAGGTTGGTTTTGGGGCTGGAGATTGGAGGCGTTGAACGGGTGCGGTATGTATGAACAGTGGGATGTGACATGAAAAATCCTTCGACAAGAACAGGTCAAGAACCAACAAGAAAAGTGCAGAAGAGGGATTTCTGATTCGTTGCTGTGGTGGGAAGGGGCGAGCGACAGCCATCATCCCTAGATTGCTACAGTATTGTACGCCCATGCTACTGTACTTACGTTGATCATTAGCGACCGGGCTGTACTCTGTAGTGATGAACATGATCATGATCATGAGATACATGGCACGCCTTGATCGTATACTGGTGTATCCTCCACTGGGATATCTTCGCACTATCGGTGAGAGCGGTCAGGTCAATGCCCACACGTGCACATTCCTTCATCCCTCTATTCAGCACCAATCAAACCCCGGGCATTGACGACAAGAGGCAAGGACTAATGCTCCGTCATCACACCAAAGCCAGAGCCTTGGGTCCTTAGCTCCGGGATCGGGCCTTGTAACGTGGACTATCTCATTGTTAGGGTGTTTCACTTCGGCCGATGACTGGTGCTGTCTTGGAACATCTCAATCTCGGACGTTGCGAGTGGCCAGTCTATGGAAAATGGTGTATAGGATTTGGAGGAGGTCGTATTCACCCGTGCCTTGATGGGTCTGACACTGACGGGATCCAGGACTATGCCTAGAGTAGTAAGTGGTTCGGATGTTCTTTTCTTCACGGGAGGGAATATCTCCGAGGTTTGGCCTTCAGAGACCAGAAACTCCGGAAGTCTAACGCCAAACTTTCGAGACATTGAAGAAGTGATGAATGATCAAATGACAATCTGATCCGCTTTTCGCCTACTTCGGCAGGTCGCTGCCTTTTTCTAAAAAATTTACTTTGCCTGAAAGTATAAACCCAACACTGTCGTATAAAAAACCTGGCATTCTTCAGTGTGGTGTTGTGGAGTATACGAAGTCTGACTATCGACTCTTGATTCTCTGGATCCGCTCTATCCTAGCTTTATTCGAATCCATAGGTTGGAAAACCGCGCATTTTCTTGTCCTCGGTGATATCCGTGACCGCTCCTAGCTCGGATCGACTTAGAGCCTGACCACATCTGACGACAGCTCGCACATCTTGACTCAGTTTGGCCACTCGGGCAAACCGGTCCTTCTTATTGGAGATGGGGGTTGAACATGGGACAGGATGGCTCGATGGTGACGTCGTAGTTCACGAGTCAGACGCCGTTGCATCTACAATATCAAAGCCCTAACATGCAAGTCCGCGGAATCAAGGGATCGAAACCCTAAGTCCGTGAAGTGGCTGAAAGATCTGAGCACGTAAAGGATGGTGAAAGAAAAAAATAAAAGTTCAAATTACCATGTTTCAATACATGTAATGACACCGTTTCAAAAAAAAAAATACAAGCGCGCAGAGCCTCACCCATAGAGTTCTGAATCTACTCGCTTGCAAGGCCCAACCAGCATTGAGTCATTTGATTCCAAATGGAGGGTCAACCATGGAACAATCCACTTCGGGGTAGCCGGACCAAGTGGAGAATGGAGCACTAGAGAACGGAGAACGGAGAACACGGAGACGGGAGAAGGGGGACAGATTTTCTTCACGGGAACATTATTTGCTGCATTTAATTCTTACTTTTGGACTATGTAGAGCAGAGAACACCGGTCAAGGGTGTATTGCGTGCGTATCGTCCCAATTTCAATTCCATTCATTCCACCTTCTATTGCGATCCTCGCATTGTATGTCAAACTATGCTAAGTGGGGAACGTTGGTCCTTTGTGCAGATAGGCTGTGGGTAGCCTTGTCTTGGACGCCTTGCTGCGCACTGGGAGTACTGTCGCATCTATTTTAGTGGTATACAGCCTTGCCCCAGACATTCGTGACTGTAATAAAGAAACAAAGAAACATTGTGGCAATGAAACCCGAGAATGGACGGACGGTATTGGATATGTCATAGATGTATATCCCGAGAATAAAGTCTCAGCCCACGAAAATGACGCGAAGGTAAATGTGAATATGAGTATCAGATTGGCTGCTGCTAGATCGCCGAGTTTGCCGCAGTGCAGTAGTAGCAGTCTAGCGCCAAGTTAACCACCACTATAGGACCGATCTCCTGCTCCTGCAGGATGCCTGCAGAGCAAACTGTTTCAGGGCATGCAACTGGACTGATTCGTTATCATGTTGCGAAATTGCGGGATATTTGTCGCGGTGGTTCTTCTGTCTTCTGTCGTCCGTAGTTACATACATGATGCTACGCTATACAAGGTAGTTACCCAAATTAGAAATCTTCTGAATGCAAAAATGCAATGTCGCATGCCCGAATGTGTATTCATGCAGAATCATTCATTTACTTTCGATATCAGATCAGCACTCACCGACATCTTGTATATCCATCTCCCAACCAAGATATCTACCAGTACTCCGTAACATCAACACCAGCATCTCAATTACTTAGTTTGGAATAGTCTCTTTCAAGTTCTCAGCACCCAATCTAACCAACCAAACTACCGACACTACCCGACGCTGCACATCTCCTGAAACGATTCAACATGACTTCATTTGCATCATCTACCCCGCATATCCCCCTCCCCCCAACCTCGCATTCAATGCGCACCAAGAAAAGAGACAAATCACCACGTGGCTGAGTCTTATCTCTTTCCTGTTTCGATATAATGCAAAACCCGGCGGATGCAAGGCATGGAACGCCTTGCGGCTGGTTGGCTTGACTGGGGTTGATCGGAGAAATTTGGGGCGTCATCTAAACCTTGCCAGCCCACTCTTCGTCTTTCCATGCTTGGTATTTTGTTCATCCTTGTCCACCTTCCTTGAACGGAGAAGTCTCGGCTATGACTGCATTCACCGGATTTGGCCTTCGAAGCGCCTGGTAGGTTGAGGGGTGCTAAGACGGGTGACATGGTCACTGCCGTGAATTGGCGCTGTTGGTTGCGGCTTTTTCTTCTACTGGCTGCTGCGGGTTGTGAATACGTAGGTGATATCTGTGGGCTGGGTTTCGATGTTGAGATCGGCAGTGGATTGGACATGGAGGGTTTTCTATTCAAGTCAGCAGATACATACCGATGAGGGGTCTATGATGGATTGGATCCTCAGCGTAAGTAGTATCGGATTGAATTATTGTTTGAAATGATGTTTCATTGGAAAGACTTGAACTGAACATCCGGGTGTTGGCCAAAGGAGAAAGCCGAAATGAAATTCCCCTGTAAAGCAAAAGGAACAGGAGGAGAGAGAGAAAAAGGTCCCACCCTGCAATATCCGAACCTGGATATCACTGATGTCTGAAAAACATGAACGAGATAATAGCAGCGGTACTAGCGAGGCAGTTGCTGATGAAGCGTCCTCGGTAGTTGGTGACTCGCAACCTACTCTGCAGTTGCAGCCCCGGCAAAGATGGCCCCGAACATCGGGTTGCTCATATCAAAGAAGTGAAACGCATTCGCCAGGGTACAACTTATCATTTATATGATGAGCAAAGGAATCGCTGAAAAGAAACAAGAACATGAGCCAGGCAACTTACGGGTCAGCCTCGAACTTGGAAATGCAATCATAAGTGCCTTCCTTGATATCTTGGTAGAAATCCCAAGCGTCGTGAAGGTTGAAGAAAGAGACATGGATATTAAGAGTGCCCTTCATTGAGTCAGTAAGTATTTCAACATCAATGGAGTCCACGCTGGGAGGAAGACTTACATCCGTGCCATACTCGATCAGAATTTGTTCAAGCTCCTTATTCTCCCACTCAGGCTGAGAGGCAATACCCAAAATGGGCTCATCGTTTTGTCCCACCAGGGAAGTTGCCAGGCCAGAGAGGCACACGAGACGCGAAGCATCGGCACTGATACGGCTTGCAAGATCAGGGTGCTCAATGTCATTGTCCATGAGCTCAATGAAGATCTGGGTCCCATCATCACCGACCTTGATGGAGATGCCCTCGGAATACTGCTCGAAGTATCTGTTGCAGTCGTCGGCATCGGTGAACTGGACATTGACCTCACCAGAGGTCTCACTCCAGGCCCGCTCAATGGTACCGCCCCAGACAAGGTGCAGAACGTGGGAGATGGTTGCCCACTCAGGCAGGTTCTTGAACAACAGACGACGAGGAGGGCCAGGCTCGGCAGCGGCAGCAGCGGCAGCTTCGGCGACTCGCAAAGCTCGGAAGGAATTCATAAAGTCCTTAGCAGAAGCGACAGGACGGATGCCGGTATCATTGGTGCTGCCAAGGGTGTTGATCTCGTCAGTCTTGCCAGACTCATTGTCATATCCGGGGCTGTCGGTGGGATCGGCGGTGGCAGCTGCGGTCGCTTTCTTGTAGTGGCCAGAGGCATGCAGAGAAGCAGCGAGAGGTGCAGTCTATGAGATATCAACATAAGACAAGCACCTATAAAGCCAGCGGTGAGGTGATACGAGAAAGGCGCGAAGAGAGAGGGGAGGATGTGGAGAGGTAAGTTGGGCATATGAGCACATATTATCATGATATACCTTGTCGTGGGAGACAGCCGAGCGATGAAACATCTCAGTGCGAGACGAAGCTAGATCAGAAACGTAGGACTCATAAGTCACTTGCCATTTCGACTCGAGCTGCCAGTTGGGCGTGGGAGCATGAACGCTGTCATCCAAAGTCTTCTCACCTGTCACCCGAGCCCAGATAACAGCAGTCTGGTAGCAGATCTCTTGCCTGTCGCGGAGCTCGCTGGTGCGAGATTCGCTGATCTGCTTCCAGGGAGTCGAGTTACCAATGACGGTAGGCATATTGGCAGTATGCATGATGATACAGAGGAAGATCAAACCTGGGGAGGGGGGAAAGGTAAAGAGAGAAGGGACGATGGAGACCGGGAGAAATAACAACAAACGGTCACGCGTCGAAAAGTCGGGATCACTTGGGGAAGGAACGGCGGTGGTGCCTGCCTATTTGGGACCTTGCACGACCTCAGATTCCGCCATTTATGATAAATCGTTTACATCTTTGAACTTCATGTCTAGCTGCCTAGGAAGTCTAGCTATCGGAAGCTCATTCTATGTTGACCTCTGATATCTGATATTCAATCTCATGCAGCAAAGCAGGTTATACGCAACGGCAATAGGACCCATGGGCAGGATGGCATACGAAGAAGACAATAGTTATCAGTCACTACGCCAAGTACACGGTGATACACTCGACTACAGGCTACCAAGATGTCACATCTATGTCTAGCACAACAAAGACATAGACTCGGGGCGAAGAGACGATGGGACATCGAATATCTCAGCAAAGTCGTGCATGAAAGATAAAGCGAGGCACTGGTGACGCTTAGAATACGTGTACTGCCCGCAATTTTACGTCCCACTTTCGCGCGAGTTTGATTATAACCCAGTCTTAAATAGTATCGGTTACCAGACATGAATTTGGAATGACAAACAGCAAGACATCGAATGTATCAGCGAGATTGTAGGATAGTAGATGGATGATGGAGTGAGACACCAGTGACGATATGAATGCGTGTACTGCGCGCCACTTTACGTCCTATTCCTACGCGAGTTTGATTCAACTTGATATAACCCAAGTACGCTCATTGTGAATAGATTCGATCATTAAGACGGCCTTTACAATAGTGTATGACCTATCCATTCTGCGCTTGGAGGCAATACCATTCATTGTGTATACGTGATCACACATAACAAGAATCCTTCTCTTCGATCGCTTTGATGGTTGGATGCAATTCAGAAAGAAAAGGCACAAGGCATTAGACAGACCACATAGGGCCTAAGGCATCATATACAAGATATCAGGCACAAGAACATAGCAAAGGGATAAATGTTGACACCTAAAGCTACAACTCCCGGCTACAATGTCCTACCTTGAAGCTAATGACAACAGTTAATAAGAAATAGATTGTGTGGGTATCCAGCGTAATTAAGTTAATCCATTACATTACATCCATCCAATGACCAAAATATGTATGTACAGTCTCTCAATAATCGGTAGTTGGAGATTTCTCCATTGGAGCCAAGAGCCAAGTAAGTTGCACACGAGACCTAACTCGAAGCATCCAACGAGCTATATTCATTTCACATGCTCATGCCACGAAGAAAATTAAACCTCCACACCGACATTCAAAGTATCAAAGGATCCAATCGAATTCCTGCGGTCCTTGATGAACTTGGGCCACGTGTTGGTGAGCACAAGGTACTTGATAGACGCCTCGGCAGCATCGAAGATCGAAGCATCAAAGTCCGCCGGGATGTCACCCCAGTATTGCACGCGATCCTTAATAGCATCGGTCAAGGAGCTCTTGATTGACGACTTCATCGGCTTCTCGGAGCTATCCGAGAGAGTGGGCGATGGAAGATCAAAGGTGAACTTGTCGAAAGGAGAGGTGGGGTCGACGCACTCACGCTCCTCGCCGTAGATGAGACGGGTGGGGCGCTCGAAGATGGTTTCGAGCTTGCGCAGGTCCTGGGATGAGATGTTTACGGGGAATTCGGCGTGACGGACGCTAATGAACTCAGCGTAGATATGCAGGGCGCGGTTGAAGTGGTCGCGGATCACGTCTCTGCTGTTGCCATCGCGGGGGAGGCTGCGGTCACGCAGAGTGGCGGGCAGCGAGTTCTTCCACTCGGCCAGGCTGGTGAGGAAGACGATGTTTTCACCGGAGAATTCGCGGAGGGCAGAGAATTCCTGGAGAGGAGCGGGGTTGCGTTCGAGGACGTGCTCAAGGGCGCTCATGGTCAAGATGCTGTCACGGTAGCTGTTCTCAGTTCTCACTGACTCATTGGCAGATTTCCAGCCTGAAATCCTGGAGCCAACCATGGTGCTCTCAGAGTTAAGAGATTTGGCCTCGGAGCCCGTGGACTTGACCTTCAACTCCCAGCGCGCAATTGAGTCGAGAGTCTCCTGTTGGAGGGACTGGTGACGCATCACCTCCCAGCAGGGGAGGAAGACGGTAAAGATTTCAATAAAAATGATAGACAGACAGATCCACTGAGGAGGGACGAATACGGCATTGACCGGAGCCATACCAGGGACGTAGAGACCGATGAGCCACATTGGGGTGGCATGGAGGTTGGCGATGGCGCAGCCGATAGTCTGGACTCGCCAGCCGTGGGTGTCATGGATGTTGCGAGATTTCCAAAGAACGATAGGGGCGACGACCCAGGACCAGGCCAATTGCCAGGCTACACCAGGCCACCACTCCCATCCAGCACCCTGTGCCGTCTTCTGTTCCATGATAGTTCCGTGAACTTCAGTGCCGGGGATTCCCCAGGAGCTGTGCCACTTGCGGGAAATGAGCCACATAAGGATAGTGAGGAAGATCTGGAGGAACATTCCGACGCCAACAATAGTAAGCATCTTAGTAGAATAGCTGAGACGGTGGAAGCGGGCGATCAGGCCCTTAGGCTGCTCTTCGGGGGTGGGGGACATGAAAAGACGCTCGCCGTGTTGAGCGTATTTGCGTTGGAGCTTGGCGACGTGGAGGAAGCGAGCGTTGGAGGCGTGGAACAAGGCGATACCACAGGGCAACAATGTGCCCATCATCCAGTACTGGCAGTCTCCTGGCAACAGAGGGCCGACCATAGTGGCGAACTGGACCGGTGCCCAGTATAAATGAAGAAGAACGATTGCAGATAACGATAGACCGAGGCCTCGAATTCGGAGAGTAGGCATGTTGCGATGGACGATGAGATAGGCCATGCCGCACACGACGGCGATGGTCCAGACACATGCCCAGACAGCCCACCAGATAGTGACAGGGCTGAGATCGATCTCAGCCTTGGAGTCGGCAGTGACACCGAGTTCGGACCCCATAGTGGCTTTGAGTGCTTAAGGAAAGTGAGTGAAGTTGGATAGCGCTTACTTGACCCATTACTTGGGTCAGGGACGCTTTTAAGTGAATTGAACCGCAGTCACGATCCAGTTCAGGCGCCAGCACGAGGGAAGTGGACCCCTGTCCCGAGTTCAAGTTTTAGCCCTCTGTAGATCACCCTTCGAACCGACTTAGAACTGATAGTTTGTAAGTTAGGGTTGATTGTGGACCCGTGACCGCCCGATCGGAGCTTCACATTGGCCCTGTCGTCTGGTCACCACAAGTATTTGTCAAAGTCCGTAGACTATAATTGGCTGACGAAGGCGTCCGTAAGATTAAGATCTCTTGGCAGTCAAAACTGCCCGAGCCACAAACGTAGAGATCGGCTAAACTAGTGATTTTGTGAAACTTTCACAATTTCAACTCATCTAGATGATCCCAGCCTCAAGAGGAAGGTTGGCAGTATGAAGCATAAGGACACAAGCATGCTATCTATAAGCATGGAGGCTGTGTACCCATGCTTTTTCAAGGGCATGCATGCCCGAAGTATAACTTCGAATCCTTGTTGTTCCTCTCGTGCCGCCAGGATTCAGGAGACAATACAATGAATTTACATGTATAATAAAGTAGCCTAAAAACAAGGCCTTCGGCTTTCTTTGTCCTTTCTCTGGTTCCAAAACAATAGTCTAGATAGTATACGACCGAGGCCAATATTAACAGGGTATCACATCTAGAGATTCACACTTCTGCAGACAACCGCCTCACACCACTTTCTTCTTATGCCATCCATTCAACGCTCACGAGCTGATACTGTGGACCTCGGTGAGGGTGGTCCAGCCTCCACTCCACCAAAAATGGCCCGATCATTTCGTCACGCCTTTTGTGCGTTCCACTGCGGCCCATATCTCAATTCTTCTTTCCCGCTTCTATTCTCCAGAACCAATTGGCTGGGATAATGCTGCTGTACCTGCAGGGTTGATCGAATTAGACCCCGATGCCACGGGCTGATGTAATTCATCGGGATCTGATATCTTTTTGACTCAGGGGCAGCACATCGAGGATCACCATGTTACATGTAGCTATTGAATCTTCTTTCCATGGTCGCCTTCCTGTTCCTGAATTCTCTGCAGCGCATTGGCTGCCCCAGGATCAATGCGTCTATCCGCCTACCCGGTTCTGGGACATTCACGTGCCGATCGCGTCTGATATCACTTCACAGTAGATCGAAGTCAGATCGAGAGTAAGTAATTCACGAGATAGTGTATGTGTCTGAGTCAATATGGCCCTAAGTGAAATCTTTGAGTTGGATAGTTGCTAGCGGAGGGGTTTATTGATGTTGGGGTTTGGAGATATTACAATGTCTCAATAACCGGCCTCAATAAGTGGTCAACATGGATGTGGAACCGACATGAGGCAACGCGTGGATGTGATAGATGCGCTACTTTATTTCAATAAGCAATGATCTCTCGGATCACCACTGAGTGTAAAGCATGCCTCTAAAGGTATTTGATATCTTAAATACCTCGTGTAACTGATCTCTTCCGCTATCCCTGTCGCCGAGTCAGAGCCCGATTGGACCAACAATGTTTTCCGTCACTTCCGCGTCTGCCTATCCCAGCCCTATTGGTCCTTCTAAAAGATCATCAGCTTACCTGTGGGTGATATACCGCCAAGTAATGGCCAATTTGGACTATCGATAACCTCGTACCGAACATTAGCCATGTAACCGTGAAAGACGCAGGGCTTGTTTTGCATGCATCGCCATCCGCTGTCTATAGTGCGCCACAAGCCCCTGCTCGGTCAAACCCCGAAATCCGAGGTTCTTTGATGTCTTCCACTCATGGGCTAAATCAAAAGAAAGCCCCAGATTGAAGGATGCATGCATTGCGACTCAATCTGGACCATGGGCTTAGATCAAGTGGCGCATCGATCGAACGCCTAAGGCTCAATGTACATGTACCGTTTGGGTATACACCTAGTTATGTATAGGAGGCAATTCATGATTTCCCTTCAACGGAGGAGCTGAACCCCATGGACGGATACTCGAGTACAGCAGTACTCAGCACGTGTACATACATGCACCGTAGATCGTTGGTGCATCCCCCACCCCTACTCGGACCGCGGTCTCCTCAAGGTATTCGCCGAAGTGCGTATCCGGCCATGCCGACTTTCCAGCGAGACTGGTCATAGAAGCAAGACTCGGGATACCGGAAGCATAGTTTATTCCACAGACTGATGAGTTATGGCACGTCTTCTCATACATGAAGCAGTGCCCTATACAGGAGGTGATAATCCCATGACCAGATTAACACTGAGCGAATTCACTCGGTCGAAAGGCACTGTCCAGTGTGGATCGAATGTGACGTCTTTAGATACCAAACTCCCTATTCTGCAGTTTCTTCAATCTAGTGATCTTCCTTTCACCCCTCCACTGGTCCGTCGGATCTCCCGGCCGTTCAATGAGCGGTTGGGAACTATGTAAACAAACTTCATCCAACCTAATCCCGTAGATATAGTTCTCGTACTCAAGGTTTTCTCCGCGGATATCCTCAATAAACCAATTGCTCAATACCCTGCATGATTCATATACTCGGGTTGGTTTCTCTGCAAAAATGGCAGTGGATACCGCAACAACATACATAGATCCACCCACCATCCTTGCCCCCTACATACATACCAATCCGAAACGAACTGCTGCCCATGGTGCGACAGTGCAAAAAACTCAGTTCAAAGCTATAAACCAACGAATTCAACACTTCTTCCTGAAGAACTCGTCGTTTCGGATCTGGAGACCTAACCCTCACCAATTCATGTCGGTGGGGACTAAGGTTAAGGCTTACAGTGGACGTTTTCAGAGTGAAACGGCGTGGGGAAAACGATGGGGAAAGCAAAGAGATAATCAGTGTTTGTCTTTTTGAGGCTGTGTCTATGTTTGTTGGGGTGCTTGCATTCCCTCGAGTCGGTTGTAGATGCGTGAAAGGATTTGCTCCAGACTAGCTTGTCTCCAAATATGGATATTTCAATAAAGAATGGCCCGTGTCTCATCTTTGGAGCTCTGTCTAAGAGCTAAGAAGCCCCTATTGTCTAATTTTGCGGGAGGGTCGCTTGTGGGTGTGGCGTCGATAGTGGGATGGGGAAGGTGAATTGGGGGTATAGAGTAAGACATTCTAGCTATCGTGCCAATAGCTGGGATAGTTGAAAGGGAAGGGCAAGGGGGTGTGGAGGGGGGATTTCGAGTGTTCTTTGGCTCTTTGGATACTGCTCTGAGGACTAGATCGTGCTTTTAATGTTCAAAGCACTATTATTCGGACTGTCAAGGGATGGTACAGGCATGGGGAGTGCCGCAGAAAAGTCTGCAATTCATGCAAGTTGTAGAGTCTCTAGGGACGTGGAATATATATTTTACGCTTTGTGAAGCTACATACCATCAATCGTTGAGAGCAAAGTCCAAAAGAAATGGGTATCAAATTCTCAAAAATTAATAAACTCATGAAGGAACAGGGATATTCTCGAACCCTTTCTGTCCAGGCTTGCGGTCTTCAACAATAACCTGCAAACCACGACGACCACAGTAACCATCATTACCAGCAATGCGATCAACAGTCTGGAAAGCGCCACCGCCATCCTGGGCAGCGTCAGGAATCCAAACAGTCTCTTGTACACTCTGACCAGGAACTTCTGCTCGACGGGGGTTATGCCAAGGAAGACCGACGATATGGTTGATCAGGTTATGGAGGAACGAGTATAGTCTCTCCCAGCGACGGGTTATACCCAGCCAAGAGAGGGTGCGGTGGTCATAAGCTACGCGCACGAAGGGGTTCATGTAAATTCCCGTGTCGGTGATTTCATCGACGTTCGTTTGCGGATCTTGAATATCGGCGTGGATGAGGCAGCATTCAGATGCCTCCCAGAATAGATCTTTCCCAGAACGGAAGCGCGCTGGATTGGGAGTCGAAGGTGGCGGGCCGGACTGGAAATATTTGGCGTCGAAGGCTACCATTCCACCCCAGCAGCTGCGTACTCGCACGGCGTCTTTTCCGGCTAACACATCTCGTCGGCTTGCGCCTTTGCCGGATGTTGTAAACCAAGGGTAGAAGGGGAGCCCCATGCTGTAGCCTTCCAAATCGCGCGTTGCGTAAGTGTCGTAAAACTTGAATGGGTTGTCGAAGTCCACAGCGCAGGCTGCGCGGTATTGAGATACGCCGTCTTCGTTTGCGTTTGTTGAGAACAGGAGTTGGAGGGTGTCAATAGGATCGAAGAGAATATCGTTTAGATAGAGGAGCTTGTCGAAATTCATGTTCGGTTTGTCGGTTAGTGGCTGCAGGGCCTTATTGCGGACTTGGGCGAGGTATTCGATGCGCTTGACTCTTTTTGAGCCGCCGGGAATAGTCACGGTCGGAAGACTGTTCGGATCCAGGTGCTTCTCAGATACAATTGCTTTTTGGCATTGCACCTTTTGTTCTAACTCATGTAATGCACGTTCTCCCTCCTCGCCACTGTCATTCTCATAGATGCTGAGGAATACGTTGTCATTTCCGAGCAGATGTATCAACTCTAGCAGTTGTTCTCCCCATTGTCCATTTGCAAGTTCGCCGCCGCTGTCATATAGACTGGCTGCGATAAAGACCTTCTCATTCCGTAGATTTCCTCTCCCAGAGTATGACTTCTCGAGCACTGATTTGCGAAGTGTTGCATAGTGCGCCGGCGGGTGTGTATAGGAGGGGAAGAGTATCGACGTGAAGAGACCGAGCACGAAAACGATACCGAAGACAACATGGATATAGCAAACGCGGCGAAGCAAGAAGCGACGGGAGCAGTTCGGTCGTTTTGATCCCGCGAAAGCCGGTCTGGAATTGGATTTCAGGCGGTGATAACCTGCTGACGTCGTTGAGAAGAACCGAGATAGCCAAGGCAAGCGGTGTCTTTTGAATGGGGATGTAGGAGGAACTTGGGATTCAAAATCGGCCTCGTCGAGGTTGAAGGTTCCCTGCGAGTCAACCGAGGACCGCGAATTGAGCTCCCATTCATCTGGATGAAGCAGGCGGGTAGTCATGACAGATTACCAGTCGGGTCTCCCCATCCCAAAAACGAGATTCAGCTGCAAAAAATGAACGACAGAAGTCAATGCTGCCATATGAAAAGGGGCCTCGCTGTCATCTCCAGATCGAATTGTTAGGCTCTTTACGTCATCATATCACGTGAACGGTCAAAGTACATGATGCCATGCTTGACGACTCTGTGAAAGCTGGCAGTTGAAGTTGAAACTGCGTATATGGCTAGAATAGTTGACCAATAGTGTCATATTTGTTGGGACTTCCGTTTCCTCCGTCAAACATCCAGTACCTCTCCCAACAAGGCGAACCGTGTAACACGCTCATCCGATGGGAGCTTCCGGATTATACTCTATGTAGTGACGTAGCCATATCCGGGTACTTTTGCTCCTCATTTCTCTTCCTGCTTACTCTCAGTGCTCGCTGGACTCAATTCTCACATCTTCTCTAGACACACTAGTCCGTGGTGTGGCAACTGAACATACATTACCTACAAGTATACCACAGCTTCCCCGCAGCTGCATATATCCCACCATGTCGCAATTCAAATTCGCCAACTCAACCGCTCAAGTGCCAGGCGACGGCACCCCTCCCCCCGAGTTCATCATTAATGCCCCAGCTTCGACGGACATCTGGGACAAGCCACCTTCCACCAGCCGCTTCTCAGCCCCGATTCTGTACCAATCTATTCCGCTGAAGTCGTTCAAGCGGGTCCGGGTGGCCTTTAACGCTCTTTGGGAGAAGCAATATGACCAGGGTGGTCTGATACTTGTGCTCAACACTGCCGATGGTGGCAAGAAGTGGGTGAAAAGCGGCATCGAGCTCACCCATGGCAGACCTCACCTGAGCACTGTCGCAAAAGATAACTGGGCGGACTGGAGCCTGCAGCCTGTGCCTTCTGGTGGTGGTGCGGCGACCCTTGAAATGGTTAGAGAACAGGACAATAGTCTGTGGATTTATCTGGTTGAGGGCCTGCAGAAGTCGCCTCTTCGAGAGATCACTTGGGTTTTTGAGGAGAAGGGTGTGAAGGACCTCTGGGTTGGTGTTTATGCTGCTCGACCTTCTAGTGAGAGTGGAGAGCTTCCTGTCAACTTTGGACATTTGATTATAGATCAGGCATGATTTCGTGGGATATTGATGGTTAGATATGTGTGTGATAGGTGGCGAAGGCTTCTAGAAAGAATCAATGGGATCAACGTTTGTTAGGGCTGATAAGAGATTGTCTGCAAGTAGCTGTCTATACATTTGTTAGCAATGTAAAAAGTAACCGAACTAGGCAGATGGTACATAGTCCTTGAACTTTGTTGTCTGCGTGCAATCTTGCCACATCGAGTCGAGATGGCCTGGGACCACAGGGATGTAAAAGCACATGAAATCGAATAGGCAGTTTCTGATCTGATAGAGAGATCGGCTGGCTTGACATGAGCCCAACTCCATATGTATATGCCACAGACGATATACTGTCGATCAGCCGACAGACGGATAGACTTCAATCCCATTACAGTTGATTGGTAGCCTTGTCATGTCGGGTGACCAGAAGCTGTCAAATGCATTAGTGGAAAGATCAACGGGCTTTCATTTGAACCTGAAACGTATAGAGCTGCCATACTATATTAAACTGCAGTGTGCCAAGTGGAGACAGGATTAGTCTCTCTCGGACCTCCACAAAATGAAAGAAATTTACTAGTCAAGGGAGTACTTTCCTCTTTTCACTGCCAAGTCCGGTCTTTTGCCCAACTACTGCAATACATACTGTAGAGTAGCCCTAATTAAAGTTTATCAGATTTCCCTCTCGATGGTGTAACGGCTTAACCCGGCGCAAAGCTGCCGAGGTCACACCACTCTATAATTTACTGTAGTGAGTTATAGTGGAGATTTACTATAGAACAGACCGTAAAAGGGAAAAGTAAGTTTCGGCCGGCTTCATCGGATCCTTGACGTGCTCTTCTTTAACGGAGGTATGCCGTCTATATTCTCGTATACTCCGTTAAAAGATCTGCAAGAGGGTAGCAATGCATGTTAACGCCAGATAGTGGATGGTTGAATTAAAAGACATTTTTCTGCTTTTCATTCTCACAGAAAAGTGTTAGAGTATACCCCACCTTACATTCCTTAAGAAAACCCTCAGGCCGAAAATAATCAAATGGCGGTAGAAACCGCCGAACCAAGAATCAGGTTTGCATCTTATCGATCAAATCATATCTGATGGTCTGAACCAAAGAGTGACTTGGCAGTACCAAAAAATCAGCCTATGCCACACTGTGAACTGAGGTACCGTCCGGGTACTATTCGGGTACCGCTCCGAACGCAACCCCGTAAAGACCGGGAGGTGCCTGACACGCCACTCCACTTCCAATTTTCTGACTCTTCTCTCTTCTTTTCACATATCTGGACTTGTTCCGACCTTTACGAGAATGACTATACTACGGATGACTGGCTGACAAGAAAGCATGACTCCGACTCGCCTAATTTGGAATGTCTGAGATCGGACCTCAGCCTCTCATCTCACGCTCTGCTGCTACTGACCCATCGACGTGCATAAGTGCGACCGACGATCGGGCTCGGTGTCATTTACTGCACTCCGACCTATTCCAGGCCTGCTTTCCCCTTACAGCCTGGGTGCCCCCCTCCAAGGCGGATCTACCCATCCGCCCCATAGCTGCTTGCCGGATCCTGCTTCGTACATAGCTCTCCATGAGGTATCGACCAGGCAAGCGCGCTTCATCTTTTTCTTCCCTATTTGCGCCCCATATTTCTCGTCTCTTTTTCTTTTCTTCTCCCGACTCGCTCTCCGATTCGCTCGTCGTTGCTTTTTCAAGTGGACCTGGCTGGCTCAGGCTGAACAGCCCAGTACTTGCTCAGTAGAGCAAGATTCCATCCCTTTTATGTGATACGCCCCCGACACCTGATGTTGCATGAACTCTTTTTGTTGTCTGCCGCTTAATCAACACTGTTAAGATCGTCCGCTGTATATGCGTTTATCCAATCCAAGACCGATCTCTTGCTATTTTTTTATGGACTCTGGCCAGCAACGAGATTTCCGTTGAGCTATATCGGTGTGCATCACCGACATGCCCCTTCTCGATCCGCGCTCAGGACCGTCCTACGGCACTATGGATCCCGACGATAACCAACTGGATAATGAGCGGGAGCAGCTGTTACAGGATGACTATGAGGTTGAGGCTCAGCCCAGTGGAATGTCCACGCCGGATGAAATGCAAGAGGGAGTCGCAAAGATTGAAGCCATCAATTTGACCTGGACAACTCGGTCTTTGATGATTGCCTACGTCAGGTTCGTGTGGCTTGCAGTCCCATGCCTTTTGTGAACCCCTACTGACTTGGCGCAAAGTATATTCCTCATGGCATTCTGCACGTCGCTAGAAGGCCAGACTGTGATGTCGCTGTCGGCATACGCGACGAGTGCTTTCAGTAAGCACTCGTTGATCTCGACAGTTCTTGTTATTCAGAATGTGGTCAATGGTAGGACTTACTACCCCGCCTCGCTCCCTGGAAGCAGACGAACATCACTAACTTGCAATAGCTGTTATCAAACCTCCGATGGCCAAAATCGCTGATGTATTCGGTCGATTTGAGGCATTCTGCGTTAGCATCCTCATATACATGCTGGGATATATTCAGATGGCTGCCTCTACCAATGTCCAAACTTACGCATCGGCCCAAATCTTCTACTCTGCCGGCTCAACAGGCTTGCAGATCCTCCAACAAGTGTTCATTGCCGACAGTAGTGATTTGTTGAACCGTGCATTCCTCGCGCTTCTACCCGAATTCCCATTTTTGGTCACTGTATGGCTTGGGCCGACTATCGCGGGCGCAGTACTGCGCAGCAGCTCATGGCGGTGGGGATATGGTATGTGGGCTATTATATTACCTGCATCCTTCCTGCCACTGGCCCTGTCATTGCTGTTTAACCAGCGTAAGGCTCGGAGACTGAATCTGATCAAGACCCGGTCTAAGCGACACGGGGACTTTTTCAGCATCGTGCGTCGGACCTGGTACGATCTGGATGTGGGCGGCCTCACTCTTTTGTCTGCTGCTGTGACATTGCTTTTGGTGCCTTTGACTCTCGCAGCTAATGCGAAGGGTGGATGGATGAACCCTAGTATCTTGGTAATGATGATATTTGGTGTCATTTGCTTCATTGTGCTGCCATTTTGGGAGGCTTCCCATAAACTGGCACCCAAGCCCCTGCTCTCTTTACATCTCCTCAAGCAAAAGACTGCTCTTGCAGGCTGTGCATTGGCCTTTTGGTATTTCAGTGAGTATCATAATACAACCGTCCTCGAACTTTGTTACTAACCCTCGCCAGTGGCCTTCTACTTCTCCGTTCAGCCCTACCTGTACTCCTACCTCCAGGTTGTACAAGGGTACGACGTTGCCACAGCAGGGCGCGTCACCCAAACCTTTGCCTTTACTTCAACCATTGCCGCGTTCAGCGTGTCCCTTCTTATCAAATATACCCGTCGCTACCGTATCTACGTGATTATCGGATGTGTCGTCTACATGACCGGTCTGGCCCTCATGCTTCTATGCCGAGGCGAAGGTGCATCCCACCTCCAGGTCTTGGGAACCCAAATTATCGTCGGCATCGGTGGTGGTCTAGTCAACGTGCCTGTCCAACTAGGTGTCCAGGCCTCCGCCAGCCACCAAGAAGTCGCCGCAGCAACAGCCATGTTCTTGACATCCATGGAGATGGGCGGTGCCGTTGGTGCTGCTATCTCAGGAGCCGTCTGGTCCTCGGCCATCCCACACAAGCTTCTCAAGTATCTTCCCGAAGAAACCAAGGGCCAGGCTGGTGAAATCTTCGGCAAGTTGACCGAGGCCCTATCGTACCCGGTGGGATCTCCAACTCGCATTGCCATCAACCGCGCCTATCAAGAGACCATGAACCGACTGTTATGTTTGGCCATCATTGCCACCCTCCCCCTGATCCCACTTAGTCTGATGATGGTGAACTATAAACTTGACAAGGTGAGCAACACCCCAGCGGCATATTCTTTCGATCTCTTCTGACATGAACCTAGATGGGCTACGGCAACTCCCTACCCCAGGAGAACCCCCAACGAGTCGAGGCAGAGCCTGACCACGAGGACGAACACTCCAAACGAACCTAATACCCATGGGCAACCCTTTCCTCCGTGTGCATCACCCTCTGCACATGACCTTATGATCTTATGACTGAGCCATCTTCTTTCGTGTGCGATCTTTTTCTTTTTTGTGGTTTATACTGCAATTGCACCTTGATACAACCCAGCAAGCGGCGTTATTGATTGTTTTATCATGTCCAAGACAGTCTCGATGCATTCTGATCTACATGTACATGTTTATCTATTCTGGACCAAGACCCAGATCCTCATTTGCATTTGGCGTGACTCCGGTTTTGGTTTGTGGGTTCTAGACGTTTCAGAGAATGTACCCGTGCCATAGATCTATACAGTGGGTCCAAACATGAAGTTCTGGACAACTGACCTAATTCTATACGGCATCCTTGGCCCGAGCAACACACTGCCCAGGTGTACAGTAGACAACTCATCACCCATCACACAACTCATCACTCATCACCCTTCAATCCTAGACCACGGACCATGACCAAGGTACAATAGACTCATCTCTTACCTAACCCCCGGCCCAGCCTAGACCCTATGCCACCCTGCAACTCCCCAAACTGACCTGTCAAAGTAGCAAACTTCCGACCGGAACTAAATTCGCATTCCAATACGGCCGGCTTGCCACTCCGGGCTTCTCTCTACAGTCCAGTCTGCTGAGTACTGTACTTGTAACCGGGATGCGCCTTTCAGCCCTGTAGTCATCATGATGATGCTATGTGGGCCCGGCTCATCTCCCTGTAACAACCGTTCTCTATCAGGGAGAGTTCATCTCGCGTGTTGGCACAGTAACGCTACCGCTTCTACCAGGTAGATATCTGCACAGGCATAGACTATGTAAACCAGCTAGCAGCATTGCAACTGGATATTGTACCGTGCATGTACATCATTGATCAACACGGTCAGTAGACAACAAGGTCAAGTCCCAGCCCAATTCAATGTCATCTAGTCCAGCCCAGTCCAGTCCAGTCCAGCTGTACAATCAACATGCACACCTGCCCTACTCTAGAGCACAATACAGTGACTCTCCCGCCAACAGAGCAAAGCAGAGAGTAGACAGTGACCAACTCATATCCGACCTCCTAATCCCGTTCCTATCCCCCTATCCACCCCCTATCCCGTATTCAACCACGTATGTAGATAGCCCGTGCATGTACCTGCATATGTATGCATGCACGTATACCAGACAGACACATCCGTTCCCGAGTCCTGTATTTTGGCTTTAATCCTTTAGCTATGATCCCAAGCCCAAGCCCACGTCCGCACCCAAGCCGGAGAGCGGAGGCCGATGGGCGGGAATGCAGATGCATTCTGTTGGCGCTCATGTTAGGTTGGTACCTACATGTACTGTCAGCACTGTAAGTTGCGTTGGCTCCTGTCCTTGGTTGGTGTGTGTCTAGGTGTACGGAATTGTATGGCAGTTATTTCGGAGGGCGTTTGTGGAGTTGGAGTCGGAGTTGGAGTTGGGGGGGGGTTTTTTTTTTTTTTTGGGTTGGGGGGTGGTTTGGGCTTAGGGGGGAGGTGGAGGGGAGGTTGAATACTGTAGAGAGGGCTGGAGGATGGAGGGAGAGTATATGTTATATGTTTTGGAGAGACTCGTTAATTAAATGATTAAAGTAGCGGTCCAGAACTGACTTAAAAACGGTTGGAAAGGAGATGGGGCCGAGGATCCCCGTGAAACGCCTTGGAAATTGCTTTCTTTAAGGGGTAGTAGAGTACAATTAAATACCTCTAGTAGTAGTTTGCTAAGTAGTATAGTAGTTAGCTACTTCGCTCAAGAGTGAAAGAGATCTATCTCGCTTGCAGTACAAGCCGTGCCGGTGTCTAGACTCCATACTCTGCGGGTTGCCCCATTCAATCCAGACCACAGCTTCTTCCTCCCTTTTTGTCTCCCACTTTTCTTTCTCCCCATCCAATATCCAACCACTTCCACAGTTACAGTGTCAAAATGGTTGTCGCTACCATCAAGTATGTCTACTCTCTCCTTGACCGACCTTCCCTGCTAACTCATCCCCCAGGTGTGTCGTGGTGGGGGACGGTGCAGTAGGCAAGACCTGTCTGCTCATCTCATACACAACGAACAAGTTCCCTTCGGAATATGTGCCCACCGTCTTTGACAACTACGCTGTGACTGTCATGTAAGTGCATCCTTTCCCCCCCCCCCCCCCCCCCCCCCCCAATTCTCCACGTCTCATATCTGACCGTGTGCCTCGATGAACAGGATCGGCGATGAACCCTACACCCTTGGACTGTTCGATACCGCCGGACAAGAAGATTACGACCGTCTGCGCCCCCTCTCCTACCCACAGACTGACGTGTTCCTGGTCTGCTTCTCCGTCACCTCTCCCGCCTCCTTCGAGAACGTCCGCGAAAAGTGGTTCCCCGAAGTCCACCACCACTGCCCCGGTGTCCCCTGCCTCATCGTCGGCACCCAGACTGATTTGCGCGAAGACGCCGGTGTGCGGGAGAAGCTCTCCCGTCAGAAAATGCAGCCCATTCGCAAGGAAGATGGTGACCGCATGGCCAAGGAGCTTGGTGCGGTGAAATACGTCGAGTGTTCCGCTCTGACGCAGTACAAGCTTAAGGATGTCTTTGATGAGGTACCCATCTCCTCCACTTTTTGCTGCCCGATATCTTCCCCCTCTTCACCGCCGTTACTGACCTCCACTTTCTCTAGGCTATTGTTGCGGCACTTGAGCCCGCGCCGAAGAAGAAGTCACGGGGCTGCCGTTTGCTGTGAATCGCTTCACGGTTGAATTTTTTGTTTCGGATCAGGTGGGATCCGATTGCGCAGACGAACTATCGCGCGTCGGGTTGCCTGGTTGACGTGCGCCTCGAAGCAGCTACGATGAAATGAACCTTGTTTATCGCTTTTTCTCTTCTTTCTTGCTCCTTTTCACGTTTTATTGGGAGGCAAATATTTCTGGCTTGACTGGGTCTTTCGGGATATGAATATGCAACACCAAAAAAAGGGAGAGGGATCTTTTGTGCTAGCGATGCTATTTGAAGCGGGTTCCATGTCTACGTTTCCACTTGAAATTGCCTTGTTCTTTGATCCCCTCTTCTCTCGTGTTTGGCATGCCCGGGACTTCCAGCTCTGGCCTCTCTACCTTGCCATATCTCCCTCTTTTATCTCCTTTCTCTCTGCTTGTTTCTTTTCTGCGTTTTGCTTCGCCTGGCTGCGTCTCCTGTCGAAATCCCGATATTGAGGGGTCTCGCGCGTGCTCCTCATCCTTCCTTTGACGTCACTTACCTCCTCTTTCCTTCACGACTTCAGCGACAGCACTTTCGACCCTTTCCTCCCCTTTTTTTTGTCGCGTCGCTCCATTAACCCCTATTACCCCATTCATGCTTTCACATGCTTTCACCTCTCTCATCGTCTCTCCGGCGTTGGACGTCAGGGCGTCATGTTTCTGGCTGATCTTTCCCCCAATGCCCATATCCCCCCCCCCCCCCCCCCCCCCCTAGTTTTGCCTTTGCCTCTGAGATATCTACACATTTTATCTGCAACTGGAATCTGATTTGATATTGATGTGCCTGTACCTTGCCTTGCAGATTTTGCTTGCTCTGCGTATGTTTCTGCTTTTTCTGTCTATCGACATGACTTTTGCGCTTTGATACAAGCGTCTGCTTTTTCTCTACGTGAATTTCCTGCGACATTATCCTGGATCTAGAAAGTCGAGGTGGTGGACTCAATCAGAATGGTTCTTTGAAATGGTTCCTTGAGATGAGTAGATGATATACTTGGAAAAGAGAGTAGAAAGATAGTAGAAAGATAGTAGATGTATCTCTTGGACAAATGTAGTTGATTGTAGGTTCCTCTGCCATATGCAGATCAAAGCATGGACCAGCTACTTTATAACTTACTCCTAACACATAAACCCATAATAGTATAGTCATCAATCTTCACTTCATTCAACATCATGTCATCTATATACACCAAAAGAACAAAACAACTAAAGCTCATCCTTACCAACCTCACCAGCAGCCTCAGTAGCCTCAAGCTGCTCCTTCCACCCATACCAACCGCCAAGCTCCTCATCAACACCAGCCTTAACAAGAGAAGTAATAATCTCAAAAGCAACCTGCGCCGCCGCAAGAGCAGTAGTCTCCCCCTTATTATCATAAGCCGGCGAAACCTCCACAATATCCGCGCCCACAACATTCAACTTCTCAAGACCCCGCAGAATACGAATAAACTCGCGTGTCGTCCAACCACCAGGTTCAGGAGTACCCGTTCCAGGCGCGGTCGAAGGATCAAGCACATCAATGTCAACGGAAAGGTAAACAGGCTGCTCAGCATCAAGACCAGTGCGCGCAATAATAGTCTCAACAACACCCATAGGTCCAAGCTCATCAATATCATCCGCATGAATCCGAATAAAGCCCTGCTCAGGCCCGGGGTTGGTATAATCGCCCGCATCAACGCCCGTCAGGCGCGTGCGCAGACCTGCATGTGCGCTTGTCGCATTGCAAATCAGGCCCTCGCGACTGGCCTTGTGGAAGAATGAGCCGTGGTTGAATTGTGTCTGTTCGCTCTGCCAGTAGGCGCTGTAGCGGACTGGGTTCCACGTGTCTAGGTGCGCGTCGAAGTGGAGCACTGTTATGGGCTTCTGGTAGATTTGGTACAGGGCTCGGAGGGCTGGCAGTGCGACACTGTGGTCGCCGCCCAGGGTTACGAGCTTGGGGTGGGTGGCTCCAATGCCGGCGTTGGCTTTTGGGGCTTTGTTGACGATCTTGCGTGAGCCTAGTTCTAGGAAGGCTTCGTACATTTGGCGCTCGGCCAGCCCGTTGTCAAAGGGGGTGATTGGGATGTCGCCACAATCGGTGATCTTCGCCCAGGATTTGTAGGGGTTTATGCCGGCTCGCGTGTTGTAGCTTGTTGCTGCCATTTGGCGGGCGCTGGCGGCGCGGATGGCGCGGGGTCCGAAGCGGGCGCCTGTGTTGTGTTAGCCTTGTTCATGTTGTTTCTTGCAGATTGCTGGGGGGAGTTGGTGTGGTAGAGTATAGGTTGTGGGAGGGAAGTCATACCAGGGCGGTAGCTAACAGCGGTATCAAACGGCGCACCGATAACAGCAATGTCATAGTGTTCCTCCGGCTCGATCAGACATTTGACAGGCTTTAGATGGGCGAAACTGGCAATTCCAGAGAACGACCATTCCTGATCCCACTTCTTGAGCAGCTCGGCGCGTTCGTGTTCGGGCACAACCTCACCATCATTGTGGTGCGAGCAGGCGGCCGCGGAGCTGGCTAGAGCCAGTGTGAGCAGTGTCTTCCAAGCCATTGTGTAGGAGTGAAGAGAAGAAGAAGCAATTCGGTATTCAAGCAGTATCTATATCTCTCCGAACTTCCTATAGGAAGATAGCGCCACCCGGTCGTGCAGACTTTCCTTTCTTGGCTGTGGCCCGCTTTTTCTTTTTCCCTTCTTACACTTCAACTACATTGTATACAATACAAATACAGTGTTTAGCTATTCTGAATAGCTATCAACAATGCCATGCGGCGTGTCGTTGTAACGGGTCTTGGGGCGGTCACTCCGCTCGGTGTGGGTGAGTGATCTTTTCTTTGCGAGTTGCGAATAGCTTCTGGAGCTTGAGCGCGCGAGCACACGCCGGTTTTACTGCGAGCAATGCATGCAATTGCCCCCTCCAGCTTACCAATGCCCCATCCCCCTTCTTCTTATCGTACTCGCTTTGGCCGCTTGGCCGGAGCTGCATGGCATCCCCGGACTCTCCCATGCCTCGAGTCCCCACTCCTCTCCGGAAAGGGAAAGTCTTGCCAATGAGAGTGCAGCGGCTTATTGTCCGCTTGTACATACTCCATACTGAATGTGTGCTGTGCATTTGATCGTGTCATGCTATGGTTTGATTTGATTTGACATGTGCATGGAGCTCCGGAGTTTCCCTCCGAATATGAATAAATTTGCTAATATGGACTGTGGTGCGGTATAGGTATTCGGCGCTCTTGGAAGCGTCTACTGGACGGCCACTGTGGCATTGTTAATGTAAAAGAGCGTGATGAGCGGTTTGCTGAGCAGCCTTGCCAGGTGGCTGCTGTTGTGCCCAAAGGAAGTCGGGAGGATGGTGGATGGATGGCTTCTGAGTGGTTGAGTCGGGGGGTGTGTGATGTTCTTGTTGGATGAATTCATTTTATGATGCTGATTTTTCTTGTAGGAGGAGCGGAAGATGGCTCAATTTGCGCAATACGCTATGGCTGCTACTGAAGAGGCACTGCAAGATGCTGATTGGAAACCTGAGACTTTTGAGCAGAGAGAGGCTACGGTATGTGTGCCTTTGATGTCGAATAGTTATGTTTGAAATGTGTCCTAATTTCCTATTCTAGGGAGTCTGTTTGGGATCAGGAATTGGAAACTTTGACGAGATCTACAACACAGTTGTAGCTTATGAAAAAGGCGTCAGTTAATCATTATTTGGGAGAAGACTATGACTGACTCGGTTTTACAGGGCTACAAAAAGGTCAATCCGCTATTTGTTCCGAAGCTTTTGATTAACCTCGGAGCCGGGCACATCTCCATGAAATACAGATTCATGGGCCCGAATCATGCCGCAACAACAGCGTGCACAACCGGAGCACACTCCATCGGGGACGCAGCCCGATTCATTGCCTGCGGTGATGCCGATGTCATGGTCGCCGGGGGAGCCGAATCCTGCATCCATCCATTAGCAATAGGCGGCTTCGCCCGAGCCAGAAGCCTAGCAACAGCATTCAACGACACACCAGAAAGCGCATCACGGCCATTCGACGCTGACCGCGGAGGCTTTGTGGTAGGCGAAGGTGCAGCAGTGATGATTCTCGAAGTACGTGTATTGAACATCGACTTTGGCCAGCTCTATACTAATGCCTGATATAGGATCTAGAACACGCCCTTGCGAGAGGAGCGCGGATCTACGCCGAACTGAAAGGATACGGCTGCTCCAGTGATGCGCATCATATGACCTCGCCCAAGGAAAATGGTGAAGGTGCTTTTATGGCTATGAAAAAGGCGCTGAAACAGGCGCAGTTGCGTCCTTCCGCGGTTGCCTATATCAACGCACATGCTACTTCAACTATGGTTGGGGATGCTGCTGAGAATGCTGCTATCAAGTCACTTTTCCTTGGCGAGGATGGTAAGGAGAAGGCTTCTGATGTGAATGTCAGTAGCACTAAAGGTGCGCTTGGTCATCTTCTTGGTGGTGCTGGTGCCATCGAGGCTTTGATTAGTGTTCTTGCGATTCATGAGGTAAGTGGTGCTTTACGTCCCGAATTTTTCGATACGGATTTTGTTGACAAGATATAGAACACTATGCCACCTACTATCAATCTGGAACGTTTGGCTGATGGGTTTGATTGCAACTATGCGCCGAAGGACCCTCAGTCTCGACAGATCGATGTCGCTTTGACAAATAGCTTTGGATTTGGTGGAACAAACAGCAGTCTCTGCTTTTCAAAGTACTCTTAGCGGCTCTTTTCCACCTTTGTATGATATTTTCCCAGATTATTTTGGTGTTGTTTTGACAGAGGCACTTTGTGCTCAGATGGCCTAGATCTCATCCATCATCGATGCGCTATTGAAATAAGTAGCGAATAGAATTATACTGCTTTCATAACTATCCCCAACAAGAGAAATCCAAACAATAAAGGGCAATTATTACTCGAGATGCAGCAGTATAGCATATAACACGTGACCCATCCAAATGCGGAGCCCCAGCCCGACCTTGACTCCGGATGCTTGACCTGATCCAAGAGAACCACCCCCCACGTCTTTGTACAGAACGCTCGTTGTGCAAACCCGAGAGCGTTTTGTGTTTCGAGTTATTCTTAGTTTGCGCTCACCATGGCGACCAATGGTGACCCTGGTCGAGGTAAGTTGTACTGATTGTGACGGAAGGCGCGCCGAACATGAGCCGCTTTCGATAACAAATCAATGCGAATGGTGTCTGCAAGAGCCTTGAACTAATAGCATGTTGTCCGACAGGACCGGGAAGTCTGGTTGATGCGTCCGGTTACTCCTTCACGGACAAGGACACCAAGCCCGGCAAGATCAAGGTGAAGAAGACATCCAAGGCGTCAACGAAGAAAAAGGCAGATGGTACAGCTCCTCGGACCCGGACCCTCAAGCACAACTGACTCTAGAAAACTATCAGAACCAAAAGATGGCCCTGTCGACACTTCTCCGACATCATCCCCTCTCCCTACCCTAGACGGCAAGATCGTCTCCGTGTTCCCAACTGGCAAGCCACGCCAGGAAGATCTGATCGAAACGGTCATTTGCAAACACTGCAAGCGCCCCACCCTCAAGCAGACAGCGGCCGAGCATGTCCGTGGTTGTCTGAAGGCGAAGCAAGAAAAGGCGCGCAAGAAGAAGGAGGCACGCGACGCGGCAAATCGCGCAAAGGCCGGCGACGACAAAGACGACGATCCTCTCGACAAGGACAATGAGGGTAACGCCATGATGGGCCAGAAAAGCTCCAAGAAGAGTGCCGTCAAGAGCACCGATGACAGGAAGGGCAAGAAGCGCAAGGCCGATGAGGACGACAAAGGCGAGCCCAAGAAAAAGAAGAAGAAGGATGAGCCTAAGCCGAAGACCGCTAAACCCAAGGGCCCTGTGGATGTCGAGAAACAATGCGGTGTTACTCTGCCGAACGGCGCGCAGTGCGCTCGTTCCTTGACTTGCAAGAGTCATTCCATGGGTGCGAAGCGATCAGTTCCTGGTCGTACACTGCCTTACGATATGCTGCTTCAGCAATATCAGAAGAAAAACCAGGCCCGCCAGCAGAGTATGTGGTGTCTTTCTTACTTTGCATTTTGCCCACGGGTGACTGACCTATTCGTATCCAGAGGCCGCAATCGATGCCAATGCCCCCCTACAGGAAGATATCGAGAACAACGGTCCTATTGACTCGGACGAAGAGAGAGACTCTGTAATGGCTGCTATCGCTCGTTCTAACCCCCAGCCTTTGGTCCAACATCCCCTGATCACCACCAAATCGAAATACCGATACGTCCGCATCAAGGAGCAGATGTCGCATGCAATGGGAGTACGCGGTGGCGGTGGGCTTTTCTCCGCCGACGACAGCCAGCCTCTATTTGGTGGCCTTCTTTTCCAGTCTGTCGCTGCTGATATGAACTCCTCCTCGCCCGTGGTCCCCAATGCGGAATCCGATGTCTCTGGTGCGCGCAAGACCCCAGTGACTGCTACATAATCCGTCCGGCGCATTGTATGATGATTTACGACAACTATTTTTTTCGTTTGCGCTTGGATTTGAGTTCCCTTGGTGTATTGGATATTGGATGCTGGCGTTCATGGGCGCAGGGACTACCTACTAGCGCATCCCCTCCGTTCCTTTCTTGTCATACTTCTTCTTCTGCGATTTCCCTGGATAGGCCATGGGCCCAGGCTGGTTCTCTTTGGTTTGAAAGGTGACGACATGATACCCCGGCTGGCGCCATACATTTGAAGCTTGGAAAGTAGATTGCAATTGAATCCTTTCCATATTGGTCTTTGATTTTTGGTGTGGCACTCGTAGTACTTGTAGTATTTGACATGGCATTACTGCAAGACTGTAGCACGCAGTTGCAGTTGAAGCTATTCAGATTACGTTATTTATGGCCTGAGTCATCAGGCCATCATTATTCGGCTCGCCGATCAGTCATTGTCTTTGAAACCTGGAGTCGTTATAACAGTCGCGAGCAAGGCTCTATTACGCTGAGTGCCTTCTTACTCCGATCATCTCACAGCTTCCAGCTCCAAACGCCCAGCTCATCTTGTGTCATTGCGGGCCAGCGCCCTCTGAGCTATCACTCCACCTAGCTCTCCGAGTCTAATTGATCGCAACCCGACCCCCTCTCACCCTTTGAGGGAATCATAAGCCTACTGGGCATCTTTGCCTAGCTACCATCCGATATTTACGGTCTCTTACACCTCCCGAACATTCACAATGAGCCACGCGGTCCCAGACCTAGATTCCATAGGAATCAAAGCCGAGCATGATTTGGCCGACCAATTCCGCCGCGAAGTCGCGACTCTCCTCGGGCGCAACAACCTCAATTTCCCCGGCGCACAACCAGTCAGCTTCTCATCGAAACACCTGGAGGAATTGCAGCGCGAGGACTACTTCGTGTGTGAAAAGACAGACGGCATTCGCTGCCTGATGTACTTTGCGCGCGGAGACCCAGACTCCGACGCACCAGAGATTCACTATCTGATCGATCGCAAGAACGACTACCGCTTCGTACCGGGTCTGCATTTCCCCCTGCCGAACGATGACACGTTCCAGTCATACCATGTTGACACCTTAGTCGACGGCGAGCTCGTCAACGACACGTACGAAGATGGATCGCGGCAGCTTAAATACCTCGTCTTTGATTGTCTCGTGTTGGACGGACAGAGTCTCATGCACCGGACGTTGGATAAGCGTCTGGCATATTTCAAGGAGAAGGTCCTCCGGCCGTACAATGCCATGTACCGCAAGTTCCCAGAAGAGAAGCAACACCGCGCTTTTGCTGTCGAGGACAAATCTACGCAGTTCAGCTATGGTATTGAGATGATGTTCCGCGAGATTATTCCCAAGGTTAAGAAAATCCACGGCAACGACGGTCTCATTTTTACTTGTCGCAGTACTCCATACCGCATTGGTACAGATGAGCATATTCTCAAGTGGAAGCCGCCAGCTGAAAATACCATTGATTTCCGTATGCGTCTTGAATTCCCGATGCTTGAGCCTGACACTGAGGATGAGTCTGAGGGTATCACTCAGCCCTATGTGGACTATGATGCTATTCCGATCTTTCATTTGTTCGTCATGCTCAATGCTGGCGAGTACCGTCATTTCGGGGAGATGTTCGTTGATGCGAATGAATGGGAGGATCTCAAGGCTCTGGGCGTTCCATTAGACAACACTATTGTCGAGTGTGCCAAGGATTCCGAAGGGCGATGGCGGTACCATCGTCTCCGTGACGACAAGAACGATGCCAACCACATCTCGACTGTTGAGAAGGTTCTTGAAAGTATTGAGGACCGCGTCACTGAAGATGACCTCATCCGTCTTGCGCCAGTTATCAAGACTGCCTGGAAAAAGCGCGCGAACAACATGGCTGCTGGAGATGCAGACAGGCAACGGAGAGCCCAGGCACCGAATCCGAACGGCGTCAAGCGCAAATTCGAAGAGTGATAGGGGGAAAAAACTCGCTGTCCTGCTTCGACGCATATCTTTGACTTCTTTCTCGGGACTCTCTGCATATCTCTTGATTATCTGCAAGGCACTTGGCGTTGGGTTGAATTGTTCTTTATCACTTTACATAAAAGACTATGCCATACATGGCCATGGCACAATGGAATGGGAAATGGGAAGCAGATACAAAAACAAGAGACGGCGTCCTATGCTTTTCAAGGTCTTTCCATCCAGTAAACAGACAAAAATACAATATGTAAACTTCTCAGTAATATAGTCGCAGTTGTATAGATGATACATTGTTCCCAAAAGCGGAACGGCTAAACTCGAACTCCGGATTCCTCCCTTTCCCGTCACAACCCATGAGCGCATCACCCAAGTGAACCCTTAACAACGCCATTTCATCAGTTTTCATCTCGGAAATTGCTTCGTTCAGACCTACTGCCAGTCTAGCAAGATGGGTGTCCGAGATTCCCAGGGGGAGGCGACGGGGACCCCCGACCCTGTTGAGAAGGGCATGGCCACCCTCAATACTATCCGGTATGTCGCTTTTTATGCATGAAACAATTGCCCTGGGGTGCCCGTAGGCACTTTTCTCGGTCGCAAGTGCTAACTGCTCTCATAGAATCGGTGTGAAGGCCATGGTGCAGAAGGTCAGTTTTGGCCCTTCGGTTGCAGATTCTAGTGATCGCATCACGTGATGACTGGCGTCGTTGGACTGGATCAATTGTCTAGCTTTAATACTGACTGTTGTTGATAGGATGGGGAGCTGCGCAAAGCTGAGATTCTGTCCATCAGGCAGCGAAAGGACGGACCTTCTTTCTAGTATGTTTGACATTGTTCTCTTTTCATGCTTCGAGTCAGTGCTGATGTTCAATTACAGCGTACACTATGTCGACTTCAACAAGCGTCTTGATGGTGAGTTGTGTTGCAGCAGTCCCCTTACTGTATCTATTTTGATCTAACATGGGTCCAGAATGGGTTTCGTCTTCGCGTATCGATCTCTCGCATGAGGTTGAATGGCCTCAGCCTGAAAAGGCTGATAAGAAGAAGACTGCCGCTGCCAACAAAGCACCCAGCAAGAATACGAATAAGCGTGCTCGTGCCGACAGTCGCGATGTGTCACAGACACCCGATGCATTGGGTGGCAAGAATGTGAATGTCGGCAAGGCTTCACGACCTTCAAAGGCTGGTGGGAAAGAGAACCTCAGTGTCGAGACGCCCGGTGATACATCCCTATTCCCATCAGAGGTAGTTTCAACTGTCGGCACACCAAAGACTGTAGATCTCGAAGATGCAGAAATGCCAGATGTCTCAGCGGAAACCCAATCCCCCAAAGAAGGCGAAGTCAAAACAGCGTCGGGCGAGGTAATCACTCGTGGCGAAGAAATCGAACGACTGCGTACAAGCGGCAGTATGACACAGAACCCAACGGAAATCCATCGTGTCCGAAACTTGACCCGACTCCAGATGGGCAAGTATGATGTCGAGCCGTGGTATTTCTCGCCATACCCAGATTCCTTCTCGGACGTGGATCTGGTCTACATCGACGAGTTCTGCCTCAGCTACTTCGACAATAAACGTGCCTTTGAGCGACACCGCGCCAAGTGCACCCTTGTCCACCCACCCGGCAACGAGATCTACCGTGACGACTACATCTCCTTCTTCGAAGTTGACGGCCGCCGTCAGCGAACCTGGTGCCGCAACCTCTGTCTCCTGAGTAAACTCTTCCTAGACCACAAGACCCTCTACTACGACGTCGACCCATTTCTCTTCTACTGCATGTGTACGCGCGACGAGACAGGCTGCCATCTCGTCGGTTACTTCTCCAAGGAGAAAGACTCCGCAGAGGGATACAACCTGGCGTGTATCATGACACTTCCCCAGTATCAACGCCGCGGCTTCGGTCGTCTACTCATTTCCTTCAGCTACGAGCTCAGCAAGCGCGAAGGCAAGCTCGGCTCCCCCGAGAAACCACTCAGTGACTTAGGTCTGCTCGGTTATCGCCAGTACTGGCGCGAGACATTAGTGGACTTACTCATCGAACCAAACCGCGAAGCAATGAGCGAGAACGAATTGGCTGTGCTTACTTCCATGACTGAAAAGGATGTTCACGAGACATTGGTTGTGTTCAACATGCTCCGGTACTACGTAAGTTTTGATTCCCACTATACTGTACCATACATAGGGATGGGATTGCTAACTAGCTTTGCAGAAGGGCAATTGGGTCATCGTCCTCACAGACCATGTCGTCGAGGAACACAACAAGCGCCTCAAAAAAGAAGAGGTCAAGGGCGCGCGTAAGATTGATCCTACCCGTCTCCAGTGGAAGCCACCCGTCTTCACAGCTTCCAGCCGAACCTGGAACTGGTAGGCCAAGCTTGTGCTTCTCGTCTCGTTTGCCGTTACTTTGATCTGGGAGTTGTTATTATCTGACTGGTTATCTAATGAGTTTGGGGTCTGGGCTAGGTCTGGATGGATGGGCGTATTTTGAGAAAATGGTGTTTATGGGGCTCTTGTTTCTTCGGTTGATACCTATTTCTCTCACTTGTTTTGTACATTATGCCACTTGTTACCTTGCTACGTGTGCTTGAAAGATCATTATACATTCGAGGAATAATCGATGACCTGAAATTTTGTCTTTATCTGCTCGATACTGTGGTTTGCTTTCTAATGCTGATTTTCCCTTCTAGTTGAATTTGTATGAGTCCATTGACAGCTGTACAAGAGCACATAGGAGCCAGCCCTAAGCCGGCGAAACTAGACGTCAACTGTACGTACGGGAGATCTTCAAATTCGTATTGAAGATCAACATGATCCTATATATGCATTTTATGATGTTTATTGAATCATCAATGAGCAAGGGTTCAAGCTTACGGAGCAATCTTATATCATCCCATCCATGCAAAGCAGACATCCTGCTCCATTCACGAAGAGCAATCCAGCAGCGCCTAAAACATTCTGAATGTCTCCTCGAAAATACGACTGCGCCTTTTGACTGGTTGTTATCAGGTCCTTGATACTGTGGTCCTGTATCTATGCTTTGGTGAAAGGTAATCGTGTACGATGGACCGGAGGGTTCTAAGGACGTCGATCGAAGGCACGGTCTGTGAATGTCAGCAAATAGTTTGAAGTGGGCTTCGCGGTTAATGAAACTTCAATCTTGCATGAGACAGACAGAGTATCTTCCTGGCAGTTGGGTGAATTAGTTTTTGGGGTTCTAGCAAGAACTAAAATAAAGAAGTTTGCTAGGGGTTGGCAGAGTTGAGATTATCGACACGCCCAAGGAAGAATAGACACCACCTACAAAGCATGGAACTTAGCTTACTTAAATACTACGAGTTTGCATAAGACATGAAAATTGCTTAATGATGAATTGATAGTGCTGAGGAAATCACGTCAAGACTAGTTCGTGACCGACTAGCTCGCAACGAAAATCGGGGCCTGGGAGCCTGCTTGTTCAAAAGCAGACGCCATCGCGGCGATTGGGGTAACATACACAGGACATCCAGAATAAGCAGCCCAGGTATCCATACATCACAGAGACGTGCGGAGATTCTGAAGGCTGGAGTCCTGAGTAGAAGGGGGTGGGCACGGGGAATTGGAAGGTACATAACACGAAAGAAACGTGAGGGTATGAAATGAGAAGCCAACTCTGAGCAAAAGCAAAGTGGGCGATGTTCACTTGAGGTTATTGCTGATTGCAAGACATTAAACTGGGCAAGACTGATCAGATCTTGCTGCAGAACCATGGCACAGCTCTCAGAGGTGAAAAGAGGCACCGAGGATCCCATTGGTCAAGCGTGTCATTGCAAAGCTGAATCTCTCTATTTGGTTTCAGGGCTCCAGCCTCGGTATCGTGATCCAGAAGTGCCTTGAGAAGAGCCTTGAGGGCCGGACTTCTTGGGACCCCCGCCAGCAGCATCTCGAGACTTATTATTTGTCTTGCGAGGTTTGCTGGGGTTGGCGGGGTTGTGATGACGAGGAGTAAGGGTTCCAGCCTTCCTGGGGAGCAAAACTTGAGTAGGGGTGCCACCGGGGACACGAATTGTAACTCGAGTATTGCCATGGTGGTCAATGTCATTTGCTCCGACTAGGAAAACTCGGAGGCTCTGGGCGTTTACCGGCTTGGTGTTCTTGTAACGAGACTTCACTGGGGCCCATGCCATGGGAGGTGCCATAGGAGGCACACGAACAGCAGGCAGAGAGCCCGGCTCGCGGTCCTCAAACATCTCATCCTGCTCTTCAACCTGGCGGACAGCGAGATCGCCATCTCCGGGCTGCGAATCGACGACAACTCGGGGTAAAGAGACAGCGGCTCCGGAAACGTGGACAGGGAGAGGCTCCTTGGAAGCAGAAGTAACAGCCAGGACACTCTTCCTATCAGGTGGCGTGGACTTGCCGAAGAGATCATCAAATTTGGCTTGCCATGAGACAGCATTTGAAGCGGAGGGAGCAGAGGGCGCAGAGGGAGCAGCCTTTCGTGGTGGGGCTGCTGCCATGGACGCGAAAGAAGGAGCCGGGGCTGCGGCTGCGGCTGCGGGGGCGGGAGCAGCAACGGTAGCAGTAGCAGTGGCGGCTGCGGCTGCCTTAGGGGGCAACTTTACAACAGGCTTGGGAGGCTTCGGGGTAGGCAGATGGACAAGAGGACGATCCGAGTCTCCAAAGTAAACAGGATGGTGGCTGGACATTTCCTCCGGAGGAGGTGGAGAAGGGCTGCGCTCCTTCTCGGTAACCTGGCGCTTCTGCTGTTCGGTGCCCTGAGGGAAAAAGCGCGAGCTGCGAGTAGGTGCGGTGCGTGCATTGGGCTCAGCATTGACAAAGCCATCCGCGGGGGTATCAAGCTCGGTCAGTGGGTTCGAAGGGGCAACAGTATCCTTAACATTGGAATGGGTTCTCTCGGTAGTCTTAATGACCTTGCGCGAGCCGTCCTCGTTGACTCGAACCTGATTCCAAGTCTCGTTGAGGATGATGGGCCTGGTGATTCCCTTCTCGCGTTTTTCCTTGAATTGGGCCATAAAGTTGCGCGCATCCTCGGCCTCTTGTTTAGCGGCAACCTCGTGGAAATTGTTCCAAGCCTTCAAAGCTGCTGCGTGATTTTGCTGTGAGCTCGGAGGTCCAATAGGACGAGGGTGGCCGATAGGAGTCATCTTGTCAAGAGAGGGGTGTTTGGTCTCAGGCGACGGAAGGGTAGGAACGTTTGGCTCTTGAGGGCCAGGGAAGTTGGGTGCAGGCATCGTTGCTTGATCTAACCCGAGTTGACTGCGAAGAGGAACTTCACGAGATGCAAAGCCCAAAGGCTGATCGAAAATACCGTTGCCGAGAGTGAGAGTTCGGTCACTTCCCAGAGGCTTCCAAGGGTTGTTGACAGAAGGAGGATTCACCCCAATGTTAGGGTTTGTAGACCAAGGAGAGTGAGAAACATTCAGATTGGCACGCCACTGGGGACCATGCTGCTCTTCGGGTTTCGTATCAGCTTTGTTCTGAACTGGGGACTGCGACTCGGTTTGATCTTGGCCACCAGGTGCAGAAGGGTGGTCACGCTTCTGTTGGTTTGGTGAAGGAACGTGTCGAGGATGATGTTTGTCGGAAGTCCGCTCACGATCATGTGAAGCCACGAGTTTCTTGACAGAATCGGGATGGTGTACTTTCATCATACCATACTGTTTGGGTTCGCCAGATGGCTCAGGGACCGGGGGCTTTGGAGGTGAAGAGATGGCGGAGGCAGGGTGATGGTGAAGTTGCGAGGGAGATGGCGGGGGAGGATGGTGAAGAGGATGAGTTTGCTGATGGGATTGAGAGTGAGAATTGCGATTTTCCGGAATCTTCTTCTCTGGTGCAGGACCCATTGCTTCGAGTCGCTGTCTTATCCTCTCCCTTTTAGCCGCATCCTCCTTCTCCTCTTGTTCAATTCTTCGCTGCCGCGCCTCTAGACGCTTCTCCTTCATGATACGCTCTTGCATAGCAACAGGATCCTCCTGGGGTATTTGAGGAACTGGTACCTGTGCCTCCGCAGGAGAGTCACCTACATCAACAACCGAACGCGCTGTCCCGTTGGGCCCAGATGAATGCATCTCATCTTTCCCGTGGGGCTGCTCCCGATCGATTAAGGCTGGATCCACCATTCCATTCACCTGCGAGCCTCTTCGAACATCGTTAAATCTTGGGGGTGCATCGGGTCGGCCGAAAGACATCCTACGACCATACCCTCCACTTCCACCGCTCACATTCGACGATGTTCGACGACGACCCCAACCTGGACCATCCTGGTGGCTGGATCTGTGCGTTTGGAATGCAGCAGATGGTTCGGCTGGCCCACCTGAGTGCTCATTTGCTCTCTGCAACACAGCAGGGGCTCGAGGATGCTGGTCAGGACGCCATGATGGTCTCCGAGTATCTGCCACTGGCTCATACCGGCCGGATCGAGAATTGTAGAGTTCTCGAGGAGCACCTGACTGGGTATCTTTCCATGTGCGGTTGAAATCGTCTGCTGCAATCTCCTTTGGTGGTAATTGGCCATGATATCCCTCATCTCTCGGACCCTGAGAATGGCTCATAGGCATGCGCAGCTGATGAGGAGGAGGCTGCATCGGAGCACTGACTGGAGAAACTCTTTCAACCGGTGGTAAGGTGGCCCATGGAGACTTGGAGGGTGGTGCTGGGCTCGTAGAGCTAGATTGGACATTGTCATTTGTGCCCTTGGACGAAGCACTTGCAGTCCTTGCCTGACGTTCAGCATTCGCTCCTAGTTTGAGAATGGTGGGATTTGGTCCGATTGACGTCGTTGGTTTCGGTGCAAACTTAAGAGGCTCTTTCGTAGCGGGCGGATGTTCTGCAGAAGGCGCCTCCTTAGGTTCTGGCTGATTGGGAGCTGGTGGAGGGTCAGTGTGAGTGAGAGTGACCTTAGTTCCATCTGTCCACTCGATCGTCTCGGGGGCCCAATCATCTTCGTCATCATCGATATCCGCCCATTTCGCTTCAGAGCTAACAGCACCATCTTCTTGGATACGCGAAGTCATATGAATGCCGTATTGCTGCTTCAACTCTTCGTCGGTCAAGTGCTTCGGTGGAGGAGGCTGGACAGCTATACAGATATCAACGTCAGCTCAGGTAGCTCCCGCTCAATCAAGCTAAAAACATACGCCGATTCTTGTTCCAGACCTGGTTGGGATCAGGACCTGATCCACCAGTATTGCCTCCGCCTGCCCCAGTCTTTGAAAACGAATCACGCATCCCGGCGGTAGTCTTTGCGACAAGTCGTGGTCGAGAGCTTGGCTGCGGGGTACCGAGTGGTGTACTTGAAGCTGAAGGCACTACACAGGTCAGTGCTGGTCATCAGAAGATCCTTGATTAAGAACATACCCTTCTCAGGGGCCTTCGGGGGTGTTGGAGCTCCCGCAACCTTGGGTACTGAGAACTTGGCGAAGGAAACAGGCTTGAATGAGCCTGGCTTTTTGACAGAGCCACTTCGCGCATGGTTTCTGCTATCCGTTCGACTTGCATCAGATTCCGAACCACCTTGTGACGCTGTATCATCTCCGCCATCCGATGCCGATGCAATTCCGTTTAGTTCAAGGACCCTTGTCGCAACAACTCCAGCGCCCTGTTTGCTATTATCCTGCGCCCAAGTCAGCACGCGCTTCGAGACGTTTCCAACAGCATAGCTCACTGTCACAGAGCCCACAGGATCTTTGTCACTTCCAGTCCGTTCCCCTCGTGAATCAAGCATGTCGGTGGTCTCGTGGTTCTGCTGGTTCAAGCGTGAGTTGTTTGATGTAGCGTTGTTCATTGCGATATGTTCGGTCTTCCCTGCGTCCCCTCCAGCAGATAGATTGTCGTTGGTACTCGCAGGAACGTCGGAAGGCGAGGGCTCGCCGCCCGACAGGGTCTGATCTACCACATCGCGGTTGCTCTGCTCTGCCATAACAATACTCGAATCTGTCCACAGCAACAATTGCGATAATATCAGCAAAGCGCCCTCGGTGATGAGAGCATGGGTTCCGGGGGGGCTCAAAAGGCAGCTGCGGATCGGCCATGCGGGTTGCCCAAGAACACATACCTATCGTCAGATATCAAGGATCGCCACGGTTGCACTGCTAGCTCGACTGGTTGCACCCTGAAGAAATGGGATTCTACAACCAGATATGATTCGGCCAACAGTCTTCGAAAGCTGATGGGGTAGCCGTGTCAAGTGGAGAGTACGGCGGAATCGGAGGGCGCGTGCGTTAGGAGAGTCCGCAGCGCAAGAAATCCCAGAGACGGGAGGAGGTCCAAGGGGGCGACTTTCTGAGTGAGGAGGGTTGATGGTACAAGAATAGGGAGGATGATACAAGATTCAAGTGTCAACTCGGGTTGAAGCTGAGGGTCGCTGTTTTCGGTTAGCGTGGCCCGGACGAAAGTTGTGAGGTGTATCTGCCCACACACCTTGCTTGACGCCCTATTTGCGACTTATCGGAGGTTTAATCTGTGTGTAATGTTGTACGCAGAAGATGGACAAGAAATAATACTTTCGGCGTGAGGCTGCACGCCGTTTTTACGAAAAAGTGAGGAAAGAGCCCGCCAGCTAGGTTTCACCAGATTTCATACTCTACGTTTAGAACTACACGAAAAAAAGCGGCATAAATCAGATATTGAAACACAGTGAGATTCTAAGATTCTCGCTAAAACCAAGACATTCCCTTGCACTGAAAGTGAGGATCCAGTATATACATCAGTCCTCCGTGCATTGGGTCAAAGGGGAAAGCTTAGTGGGGGTGGTTCTTGTGGTGGCCTGTTGGTGAAGCGTCAGCTATTATTCGAGACTCATGGATCAAGAAAGAGCATGATAGATGGCTGGGAGAGCTTACGCAGGTGGAAGTAGTACTCCATGCTGTAACCCAGAATCAGGATACCACCAATGGCGTGGACAAGGGCTGTGTCGATCAGTATACATGCGAATATCAAGTAACGGTTGGATTATACGTACGGACACCAGAGGCGTTCTTGCCGCTGAAGTAGCGAGCCTGGTAGCGGCCGATGATACCGGTAGCCTTGACGGTAGGGGCAGGGCCACGGGGAAGACCGGCGTAGAAGTTCACAACGCGCTCCATACGGGCAGCATCCTGAGCGGCACCGATAGCCTTGAAGAAACGTCAGCGATCAAGTCGAGAAATATTTGGGAATCAACGATGTCGATGGCTCGCACGAAAACGACTTCGGGGCGGGACGGGTGTAGACAGGGTGCGCAATGTCAACGATGACAGCGGGATGGGTAACTCACGTTGGGGGAGGCGACCTAGAGTGAAAGTTAGCATCAATCGCAGAGGTGTATGACCCTAATAGTCATCAATGATAGTGTCCTTACCTTGGGGGGGATCAAGGTCGAGAGACCTCGGCGGGCGATGTAGCTCATCTTGTCTGGGCTGGAGGGTGTCAGAAATTGGTCGCACAGGATAGAGGAACTCTCAATGAGTATTCGGGAGGCGGAGACGTCGTGGACTTACGTTGATTGCAGCGCAAGTGAACCAAAGAAAGCTGATGGAGGAGGAAGGAGGAACAAACCGAGCCCTGCGGGTGGTCGGAAAGCCAAGACCCGCTAAACCATATTCGGTGGTGTCGTGACTTGCGAATTGCAGGCAAACCACACCTTGAAATGCTTCCTCTTTGGCAACGACCATTCCACCCATCCAAAAGACATAATGTCGCTTTTCAGAATTAGGGGTGCCGCTACCCTTCGCGCTAGCAGAATTTCTGCGCCCCTCAATGCGCGTTTTGTCTCCAATGGCGCCAAGGGCGCTCCCATCGTGAAGACCACCCCGTCCGAGGCTCCCACCACGACTCACTCGAGCAGCTCCTTGATCAACAAGGAGAGTCCCTCCGAGTCTATGGCCCGTCACCAGCCCGACTATGAGGCTACCATCGATCACGGTACCTCGTACGAGATCCCCTTCTAGTTCCGTCGCAGATCCTTCCACTAACCATTGGCGTCAATGCAGGCAATTCTCCCCGGTGCCCAAGCGCGTCATGGATGGCAGTGAGCCCGGTGACTCTCTCCCCGGCGCTGTCCTCTCCGGAGCCCCTACCGATCTCCAGGCCCGTACTGTGCGGTACGTTCTATAGATTTCAACATAATACCTAGCTCTCACATACTAACTTTGACACAGCATCTACCGTCCCACTAAGGCTGCAACACAGTCTGGTACCTGGCACCAGCACCACTGGCGCATGGATTGGGATATCTTGCAGCGCGGTCACCGCTGGGAGAACCCTCTCATGGGCTGGCAATCGTCCGCCGACGGCATGCAGGGCACTAACATCAAGTTTAAGTCCAAGGAAGACGCCATTGCTTTTGCCCAAAAGCAGGGCTACGAATACTTTGTCCAGGAGCCAAACGAGCGCCGTTTCGTGCCCAAGGCCTACGCCAACAACTTCCTTCACGAATCCAAGAAGATCAAGCACATCAAGACCAAATGATTTGACCTTCGTGCTGTATAATGTACATATTTGCCAGTTTTATCTCTTGAAATCAATCCCAAGCTTTTCAATTTCAAGCAATGACCATGAGCTTATCGAATGGTATTCCGAATAGAAAGCTAGAGGCGGGCAAGAGAAAAGACCGAGGACTGAAATTAATTCTTCTCTAAAATGACTTCGATGCAAAAGTTGCGACTTTCCTACCTGCTTACTGTTTATCATGACGTTGGATTACACCTCATTGTTCAGGACTGTCCATCTGACTGGGTTGCTAGTTGCCGTTTACCTATATGCTAGTCCGCTATGTTATGAAATTTCCATTCAAGCATAGCCAAATACGTTCAGAAAATAATGTTATGAATAGTAATATGCTTTCAGACCCGCTATACCAGACTTTCCGGTGCACTTGGTTTTCTGGGCATTTCACTCGTTAAATAGTGTTGTCAGACACACGCGCCAGTGGATGCTCGAATGTTTAAGCATCCAATGTTGTCCTTAATATAACAATGCTCGAGTCGTGTCGGTTCGAATGTATCTTGGCACAGTGTAGTATCATAGGAGCTTTGACACAGCAGTGGTCATTTATTAGGGCAAGCTCGATTTAGGGCACTTGTGCCTTGGCTCTCTCTCTCTCTTTAGGCTTACAGTCTTGTTTTCAAATAACACATGATATATATTTGCTGGCAGTTTGTATATTTATTCAAGCTAAAACATACTTGTTTACTCTTCTTTCATGAATTTCTATGTATCTGGGGTATGTTTAGATTTGCTGAAACTGCAGATATGTGGAAACATGACCAATATATATCTCTGCAAGTCACAATACTGTCCAACAGCAAGAATGGAATGCTTCAAAAATCAACACACCTCAAATTGATTAAATTGTAATTGGCATATAGCAGTCTCACCGGAAGCAGGGAGAATAGGAACGTACGAGCAGAAAAGTATGCGCAGCTAAAGGCCAAATCGGCCCCGCCACCCACCCACCCCCCACTCTAAAAATTGATAAGATTAAAAAGATTAACAACTTTTCATTCCCACCTCCGACCCTTTTTGTTCACCACACCCTCAAAATGACCGCCGAAATAGATACTACCGTTCCTTCTCTCCGCAAGGTTCTTGTCTCCGAATCTGAGCCACTTGCGCGCCGATTCCGCGCCCTTTTCTCTCTCAAGCACCTGGCGTGCCTGCAGCCTCCCACCGAGCAGACCCTCCCCGCCATCGAAGCAATTGCCGCCGGCTTTTCCTCACCCTCAGCTCTACTCAAGCATGAGCTCGCCTACTGTCTCGGTCAAACTAAGAACATTGGCTCTGTCGCATACCTGCAGCAAGTCGTGGAAGATACCAAGGAGGATGCGATGTGCCGCCACGAGGCCGCAGAGGCGCTGGGCGCTCTCGGCTACGAGGACAGCTTGGAAATCCTCAAGAAGCTTAGAGATGATCAGAAGGAATTGGACATCATCCGTGAGACCTGCGATATTGCCGTCGACCGCATTCTGTGGGAGAACTCCGAGGAGCGCAAGGCTGAGAAGTTGAAGCCTAGGTACGTTTTGCGCGTCACACTGCATACAGCGAAGAGATTGCTGACATTTTTATCTTGAATCTACAGTGACTTCACATCTATCGACCCTGCTCCTCCCATGCCCCTGGAGGCCAGCGAACCCAACGTCCCCGACCTGGAAAAGACACTGCTTGACACCAAGCTTCCTCTGTTCCAAAGATACCGTGCTATGTTCGGTCTGCGTGATCTTGCCTCGCCCCCAGACCTCCCCACCGCAGTTGACGCTGTCAATGCGCTCGCCAAGGGCCTCAAGGACCCCTCTGCCCTCTTCCGTCACGAAGTTGCCTTTGTCTTCGGACAACTCTGCCACCCCGCCTCCATCCCCAGTCTCACAGAATCGCTGAGCGACCTGTCAGAGGCCGGTATGGTGCGACACGAAGCGGCGGAGGCTCTGGGCAGCCTTGGCGAGGAAGAGGGTGTGGAGGAGACCTTGAAGAAGTTCTTGAACGACCCCGATCAGGTTGTCAGAGATAGTGTCATTGTGGCTCTTGACATGGCAGAGTTTGAGAAGAATGGTGAAGTCGAATATGCGCTGTTGCCAGGAAGTGCCGAGCAAGTTGCGGCTGCATGATGGATATGCCAAAAAAAAATTGATTCGTGACGTCGTGATTTTGATACTCTTGTCCCGCTAGTTATACAGCCTTTCTCCAAAAATAGACCAGTTCAACATCTTTTGTACAATCCGAATATCCAAACTAGTTGTTTGAAGTTTCCCTATAGAAAAAGTCATTAGCGGAGAAAAATCGAGAGAGCTTGAAGTGGGCTGGCATACTTGAAACCGCAAACACATCGATAGAATACAGTACTTCCTTCATCAGCACTGCGCAGCTGCACTGTAGTCCAAAACATCTCCTTCCGCCCACAGTCAGGACAGTCACGCTCGATGATAGCTTCGGTCATGCGGTCTGCCGCTGACAGGGTCTGGACTGCCGATCGTTTGGCTCTCAGTGCTGAAGGGAATGCGGAAGGCTTGGACTCGGAAACGGTAGTTTGAGGAATAGTGTCTGTAAGTGGAATTAGAAGACAATATCAAAGTTAAAAACACAATTCACTCACCTTTGTTCCGAGTGCCGCAGACATCACAGTGAAGAATCGCATCAGCATTGCCGGTAGACTCTCGTAGGAGATTACCGCAATCTGTGCAGAAAATCAAAGAACCTATGACAGACATATTGATCAAAGCAAGGAAGGGAGTCCAAAAAAAATGCAGGAAATTAAAAAAAGAGCAAAGTGACGAACGAGATAGGCCTTCAGCGCAACGACTCGAACATGCAACTTTTTTTTGGCGCACGAGCCTCCGACAGGCGGTCACGCGTGGCAGTAGACGTGCCGTCACTCATACGGAATTGGTGAACTTACTTGACCGTAGCTTGAACAGCTATCTCTCAATTTTTTGTTGTTTTATGTTTGAATGACCCAGGGATGTCATAAGGAATATAAAGTTTCTGTCATGTCTCTCTCAGGAGCATGTCAACCTTCTCATGACCAGCGCCTACCTTCTTTGACCTAACCACAATCATGGACCAGAATGGACGCCCGGCCGTCCAGGTGGTTATCAACGGCTATGACCAGATGCAGGCCTCCAGATCCAACATGCAGCTCCAGAATCAGCCGCGGTCACTATCCGTAGAAGAGGCTCTACAGTACTCTTCTATGTCCAGCGCGCCTGTATTTGGCCTCGGTTTGTGTATCCGAATCCTCTTCTCAACGCCAGCCAACTGACTGATGGACTGTTCGCGCAGACTGTATCATTCGGCCGGACGTCGGCCGACCCTCGAATACTACCTCGATCAACCATGTACTGCAAGAAGGCCGTAAGACGCTGGGTGGATTGGACGCGGAGATCCAGTCCGGACAGGATGAATCTAGTCGTTTAGAGACGTCCCGGGAATATCTGCAACAGTTGCTGGATGGACATGAATTGACAGAATTGTGAGAATCCCACGTACCTTTATATTTACCTTTCACTCATAATCCTCAAGCAAGTTCAAGCTCTCCCGTGCCCCCGCTCGCAGTCAACAATTACGACCAAACGCCTCAAATGGAACTCCTTCTGGTCGCAGCAGCTTAGGCTCTTTTGCCCGCATGATGCTTGACTCTACCGACATCGCTTTCAGATGTAAGATCTAGCTCAGTCCAGCTCTGTGGACTTGTCCAATTGACACTTTGATATCAGATCCCGAAGCATCATCTACGACCAAACTCGAGAGGAAAGACTCGACTCCAAAGACCATTACTTCCTTGAACCAGCGTGCCCATCTAACGAACAAATCGGTCTCAGCTTCTTTTGAGCCAACACGAGCTCCATCCTCAAGTCAATTATCCGTGGTAATCCCAATGAAACCAGTCCCCTCTCATATTGGTCAGATGGCTACGAAAAAGGTCAAATCGAAGACTGATGGTGAGGCGGCGGTACGAATGAAGGATCAAAAAGCGGAGGCAGATGCGGCTCTTTTAAACTTGCAAGACTTCCTTCATGAAGTTTTCGAGGCAGAAGACCAACTGGAACCGGATGCTTCAACTCGCTCGAATGCCGACAATTCAAACCCTATATTCGTGCAGACAAGATCATTGGAGGTGCATGGAGAGGTGCTATCTTCAGATGCTCACAGTCGCCTCCAGAAAGCGATTCGAAAAGTCGCAGGATTCGACCGACTCCAGGACATACCATCTGATTATCTCAATCGGATTCAGAAACTGTGCGAAAAGCCCATAGTTGTTGCACAAACCCCTGATCTAAGCTTAAATGACTCGTCAAATGAGACTGAATCTCAGGAGTGGGTGGGGAAGATCGAAGATGTATTCAATGCACTTCTTGCGATTGGGACGTTGTTGCAGACCATGTCTGGACGCCAGACGGAGCGCGATCTCTGCCCAGAAGATCTCATCGAGGCCATTCCGAACGTTCTTAATCAAGTCTTTGACCACTGCATCATTCCTGCAGTGGAAGCACGCCCTGGTGGCAAAGACGGCCAACATTTCCACTTCTTCTCAACCCAAAAGCGGATCATTGGAAGTCTCGTTCACCAGAGTAAGAAGGTTCTAACCCTTTTCGCTGACTTCCTGTCTCGGATTGATGTCTCCGAAGGCACGATCACAGCCGCTGAGTTCTTCGCCTCGAAACTTATCTTTGTGGAAAACGCGCACAATGACAAGGAATCAGCCCTGGGCCATCAAAAATACGAACCCGCAAGGCGTGGTGCGATGGAGGTGCTTGCGAAGGTGTTTTCCAAATATCCTGAACAACGACCCTTCATACTGGATGAAATTCTGGTCTCATTGGAAAAACTTCCAACCACACGCCAAAACGCAAGGCAATTCAAGGTTGCAGATGGAAAGAATATTCAGCTTCTTACCGCACTTGTCTTGCAGCTCGTTCAGACAACGGCACTGGAAACACCCTCGCGACCAAAGTCCAAACGCCAGATCAAGCCTCAGACCGATGATGATGATGACGAGCTCATGGGGGATGGTGGAGACAACGCGAACAATGAGTCGGATGACGACGAGTCGAACGAGTCGTTGGAACGCCTCGCGACTAAAGCCAACAGACTTTTTGATAACGCCATGCGCTCCGCACAATACATCGTGAAGTTCATCGTTCAGCGTGCTATGAACTCAACAAAGACCGGTGATCAGCCATACAGGAACATCCTCGACCTCTTCACTCAGGATCTGATCAACGTACTTGGTTCTGCTGATTGGCCGGCTGCAGAATTACTTCTCCGAATCTTGGCATCCCACATGGTTGGCCTCGCTGATCAGGACAAGAGTCCAGCGACTGCCAAGAGCATGGCACTTGAGCTCCTGGGCTGGATGGGATCTGCCATCTCAGACCTGATAGCAACCGCTCAGCACATGCTCCCGGCTCTTGAAGATTCCGATTTAGAACTCACCGATTACCTTAAACAACAATTCGAAGAATTCAATTCTCGAGCATTGCACCCGCAAGATCTCATTGTGCCCACTGGTCCATACCGAATGGCGCTCGAACACCTTTTGCAGGACAAGAATTCTGATAATTGGCAACTGATTAGCGCACGGGGCTACTATTTGGCTCAATGGGCCAAAACCGTTTGCACAATCTACTACAACTCCGAGGACAAGGAGGAAATGGCACATGATGATGTGACCAATGACTTGGTTGTTCTTCTAACAAGATCTTTTTCAGACCCCCGCTGGCTGGAGACTCACAAGGAATTCGATAACATCACCAATGCTCATGGAAAATTCGCCTACATCCTGACAGTCTTGAACTCAGGCTTTGGAAAAGCATTTGACACCATTCTCAAGGTTCTCTTGAACTCTTTCACAGGTGATTCGGCCAAAGTCCGCAGCCGCAGCCTGAAAAGTGTCATCTACATGCTTGAGAAAGACCCGAATCTTCTCGATAGAGATGCTTCCGTCTTGCGCGTGATCTTGCGATGTACCACAGATGCCTCGCCCATGGTCCGGGACTCTGCCCTTCAATTGATTGGCCAGTGTATTGCCTTGAAGCCCAAGCTCGAAGAAGAAGGTTGTCGAAGGATTCTCGCCTGTGCAGCGGATACTACGGCTGGTGTCCGGAAACGCTGTATTGGACTGTTGAAGGATATATACCACAAGACGTCTCGACGAGATTTGAAGCTAGTCATCCTGGACAGCTTCCTTCAACGTACAGGTGACGCTGAAGAGAGCGTGACATCGTTGGCCCGACAAACCTTTGAAGAAATCTGGCTTGTTCCCTTCTATGACTCCATCAATTCATCCGATGGCCCGAAACTCAAGATTGCTCTTGGCGAACAGGTGGCCCTCATCGTTGGCCTGGCCGAACGCAATGATACTGCTTTGGATTCTCTCAGCATCTGCCTACAAGCTGTGCTTTCTGATAAATCCAAGTCTACTGTATTAAATTTCAAGGTTTGCAAGGCTATGGTTGCTACCATGTTCGAGAAACTCATAGAAGACTCCGATTCCAGCAAAGAGTCCCAACAAGCTCTTTTGCAGACAATCACTGTTTTCGCCAAGGCAAACGCAAAGCTGTTCAGCCCAGATCAGTTGGAAGCTCTCCATCCCTATATCGGGAATCTTTCTACTTCAGATGACATTTTCATCTTCCGATCAGTTGTGGTTATTTATCGTTGCATTCTTCCATACTTATCCTCATCACACAACACTCTTTTGAAGGAAGTACAGAATGATCTCTTCAGAATCATCGCCAGGCTTCCTCGTGGTGAGCTCAACGAAGTCATGGCCTGTTTGTGGACCATCAACGGTGTTTTACAAAATACTGTCCGACTGGTAAAGTTGACACTCTCATTACTGAAACCTCTGAAGAAGTACAAGGATATGGACATTTCCTCGAGTGAGCATATTGCGGATCTGAATCGTGCCAACAGTTATATTCGCATTGCAGGCTGTGTTGGAGGACATTGCGATCTTGACAAGTTTGCATCGCAGTTCAAGACTGACTTCCCGAAATGGTCTGGCAAATCGGTGGCAGGGTTGATGGTTGATCTCATAGTCCCATTTTCTACAAAAGCCCAGCCCTTGGACCTGAGAATCAACGCCCTCGAAAGCCTGGGATCTATCTGCCAATCATGGCCTGGTCAATTTGGCCGAGAGTGTACCCGGCAGACCTTTGCTCAAACCTTCAAGGAAGACGCTCCAGCCCTGCAAAACCTTGTACTCAAGTCATTTGCAGCTTTCTTTGCCATCCACGAGGGCAAGTCCGAAAAGGCTGTCATCCCAAGCGCAGAGACCGCTGCCCAGGAAGATACAACTCGATTGGGCGGCTCCTTGAAGGCCAGTGACAATGACGGTGCTGCTGCCTTGATTGCCCAGAATTTCCTCTCCAACATGATCCAGGTGGCCCAATCGCGCCAGGATGCGTACGCTTTGACTGCCATTCAGGTTATTGCAAGTATCAATCGACAAGGCCTGGTGCACCCGAAGCAATGTGCCGGTGTACTTGTTTCCCTGGAGACATCTACCATGTCTGACATCGCGAAAGTTGCGTTTGATACCCACAAAGCCCAGCACCAGCAGTATGAAACCATGTTTGAGCGGGAATACATGCGAGCCGTGCAAGAGGCATTCTACTACCAGCGTGATGTTGTTGGTGATTCCAATGGGGCCCGGCAACGACCTTATATTCCGAAACTTGCACAGTTATTCGAGATCGTCAAAATCAGTAACAGTCGGTACCAAAAGAAATTCCTCTCGAACCTTTGCGCCAAGGTCAACTTTGAATTGAAGAAGCTTGACGTGACTGGATCTCCCCCGGAACACCTTCTCCTGTCACGTTTCATATCACAGAACCTGGCATTCTTCGATTACGCTCAATTGGCTGAACTGATGCCAACAATTATGTGTATCGAACGCATTGTTTCGTCAACTGGCACCATCGTTGCACACGCTATCGAGACCGAGATCTCTCCTGCCCCGATTGGCGCGCCCCAATTCGATACCTCAAACGGAATGATGCCAGGGTTTGCGCCTGAGATGCAGCCTTCGACAATCATGCCACGCCCAACCAACCCTGCAACCTTGAGATTACTGGCGACTGCAGCCGCGTCGTTGTCAATGCTCTGGGAAGCTCGAACACACCTTCGTCGTGTCTACGGACTGAATGCTCATAGCAAGACCAACGGAAAACCTGCCGCAAAGGATCTTAACAAAACCGCAACCAAGGTGCATGGAGTGACCGGCGATAAGGTCTGGGAAGCTATGGCCAGAAACATGACCGCGCTAGACAGCGAAGAAGCGATGCACCAAAAGTGCCGCGAGTTTGCAACATTGCTTTCCATCGACGACGAGTTCAGGGTGGATGCAGACGAGGACGCCGAAGGGGATAGTCTCGACGCCATTGGAGAAGACGACACGGGGAATGGCCTGACCGGCTCTCGGCCCATGAAGCGCAAGAACTCCGTCTCTAGCTCGAACCTCAACAAACGATCCAAAAGCCGCAAAAGCTCCACTGGAAGAAAGAAATCTAGTGAGCCGGACGACGAATTTGCTTGGGATTGATTTACATGCCTTATCCACATCATCATACGAGATTCCTTTTTTTTTTTTTTAATTTGCATGTTTAGCGAGGCTGGCGTTTATTTGTTTTGCTTTGGTCATGTTGAATTCCACATGGAATGGCTTTTTTTGTACTTTCTCTATCTTCCGGAATGGGTTGAGTGGATACCCTTACTTTTGCTTTCATACATAGCCTGAGCTAGGCTCGATGATATGATATCCATCCTTAGCTAAGAGTATATAATAGATATCCATGGATTCAATTCAATTGGTACAAGAGACAAGTGGCGTCTTCTATAAGAAGTGGTCGGTGAATATAGAACGGGAGCTCGGCTTGTCGTATGAGAACTGGTTCTGGTTGCCGGCTTCCCGATGCACGTGACCGCCACTAGATGACGTCGCTCTGTAGCATCGCATCCTTGTCTTGGTTAGCATTCTCAGCCTATTTTTTTTGCCTTCAGTTATAGATTTTTGCCAGGCCGCTCGTTCCTTTAGAGCACAGAGACGGGCCATGAGCTGCTTCGTCTCTGTTTACCATCGCTGATCACTTCTCACGCTTCCTGTCTGACAATGCTGAACGCGATGCTCCGGAGCCGTGCGGAGGGCACGGTTCTGAAATCAATGGGGTCGTTGCCAGCTCGACTTCATGTCCAAAAGGCATTTGCAGCCCCACGACTGTCGCTATCACGCTCGATACATACTCCTCGTCGTCGACCCGCCCCCCATTGGCGGGCCTTGGCACAGGTACCGCTGAGCTCGGTGCCAATCCGATACAAGTCGGAACTCGCTGCCAAGATTCTACCTGCACGGCAATCTGCCCTTGTGGGTGCTGTGTATAAGGTCTTTACATGGTGTGGTTTTCTGATATTCTCCGGTGGTGCTATGGTGGTCGCCTTCTTTATCTACGATGCTAGTACATATCGCGAATCGTCAACTGCCGCTGACATCCCTGTTTCGGAGTTGGCGCTTAACCCTCGGATCGGAGGCCCGAAAAATTTGCCTATTGCGGATTACCTTGTTGGTGACTATGACTCGGAAACCATGCTGGAGCAGAAAGATAAGCCGCGTCTGGTCATCCTCGGCACGGGTTGGGGTAGTGTTGCGCTCCTCAAGAACTTGAACCCTGCCGATTACCACGTTACTGTTGTGTCTCCTACCAACTACTTTTTGTTTACTCCTATGCTGCCCTCTGCTACTGTGGGCACTTTGGGTCTTCGTTCACTGGTGGAGCCCGTGCGGCGCATCATTGAGCGGGTCAATGGACACTTCCTCAAGGCTTCGGCTACTGATGTCGATTTCTCTGCGAAGTTGGTAGAGGTTTCTCAGGTTGATAATGATGGAGTTAGGAAGAACTTCTATCTGCCTTACGACAAGCTTGTTATTGGTGTCGGTGAGTTCAAGACAACAAACGGCGTTTGTCGCAGAAATACAATACTAACCTTATGATATTTAGGTTGTGTTACGAACCCGCACGGTGTCAAGGGCCTCGAGAACTGCAACTTCCTGAAGACGATTGACGATGCTCGTCGCATCAAGAACCAGGTGTTGGAGAACATGGAACAGGCCTGTCTTCCTACCACTACCGACGAGGAGCGCAGACGTCTGTTGTCCTTTGTCATCTGTGGTGGTGGTCCAACCGGTGTCGAATTTGCTGCTGAGCTGTTTGATCTTCTCAATGAAGACCTGCTTCGCTCGTTCCCTCGCATTGTCCGCAACGAGATCTCTGTCCACATTATCCAGAGCCGAACTCACATCTTAAACACCTACGACGAGGCACTCTCCAAGTATGCCGAGGTATGTTTGCTATGCCCCAGAGGCTTCTGTTGATCAAGCTAACATCTCTTCCTAGGGTCGATTCACTCGTGATGGTGTCGAGGTGTTGACCAACGCCCGTGTCAAGGAAGTTCGCAGTGACCGAGTCCTCTTCAGTCAGGTGGAAGACGGCAAGACCGTTGTCAAGGAGATCCCAACCGCATTCTGCCTGTGGTCCACTGGTGTGGGTAAGTACAATACCATAATACATCAAAATACTCGATTAGCTTGCAGAACTAACACTATGTAGCCCGAGCCGAAATCTGTGAAACACTCTCCAACAAGCTGGAGGGTCAGAACAACAAGCATGCCCTTGAGACTGACTCTCATCTCCGTCTTATTGGTGCTCCGCTAGGTGACGTCTACGCTATTGGTGACTGCTCAACAGTCCAGAACAATGTGGCAGACAACATCATCCGCTTCCTCCGCACCATTGCCTGGGAGAAGGGCCGCGACCCCGAGAAAGTCCACCTCACCTTCTCCGAATGGACAGAAGTTGCCAACCGAGTGAAGAGACGTTTCCCCCAAGCCACCAACCATCTCCGCCGCCTGGACCTCCTCTTCGAGCAGTACGACAAAGACCACTCTGGAACCCTCGACTACGGCGAGCTCTCCGAGCTCCTGCACCAGATCGACACCAAGCTCACTTCCCTGCCTGCCACCGCCCAGCGCGCCAACCAGCAGGGTGTCTACCTTGGCCGCAAGCTGACCAAGATTGCCGCCGCTCTCCCCGGCCTACGGGCCAACGAGATCGACTACGGTGACCTCGACGAGGCCGTCTACAAGGCCTTCCGTTACAGACACCTCGGAAGCTTGGCGTACATCAGTAACGCAGCCATCTTTGACTTTGGCGGTATGAGCTTCAGCGGTGGTGTCATCGCTATGTATCTCTGGCGTAGTATCTACTTCGCGGAGAGTGTGAGCTTCCGTACCCGGTGTATGTTGGCCATGGACTGGGCCAAGAGAGCTCTTTTCGGAAGAGGTATGTCTTCATTAACTTATTTCCTACGTCGATTTTGCCAGCATTGCTAATATTCTTCGTCCTTTCTAGATCTCATGAGCTTCTAAGCTGCCCATACACTCCCACCCATAGCCTGTCGCTGGCCGATCATGAGATATCCGCGATATCCCCCATAAAGTCTATTTTACTGATACAGTATTGAGCGGGTCAGAGCGAGTCTGGGAATCTTTTGTTCTGATGATTCTTTTGTTATTTTCGAAAATACCTACGCCTTAGAGACTTGTTGCTTGCTCCTTTGGATTTATCCTGATGAACTTCATGCATACTCGTGACTGTGGATTTGTTTGCGTTCATTGGCTAGCTTTTTTCTCTCTTGTTGTGGTTCTTGCTGCAAAAATGCATTGACTGTAATATACAAAGCCACGTCAGTTAAGAAATTTAATCTGACGATCAAGCTTATGTTGCTTTTACTACAGACGAAAACTGATTTAGGTACTTAGTGCCCAGAAGAGCGGGAAGAGAATGGAGTTGTTCAAGTGAAGAATATTCATTGTATTGTCATATGGCTCATTCGGCCAGTTGAAAAATCCAGCGATGAATAAAACGCCTAAGAATGAGGCACCAAGACGCCACGCTAGAAAAACTCGAAAGGTTAGGGCAATAATTTTTAAAGCCGGCAATGGGAAACCACGACAAAGACCCGATCAGGATATCATTGGGTCAACGTCGCTGTTGTGGGACATTAAAGTGTCGGTAATGTTAGTAGCAAGGTCATTACTAGAGTTCTTGTGAGAATCGCCGACCAAGCCAATATCTAGGGTGTCTGGGATGTCTCTTTTAGCGACTCGGGCCTTGTTCTCGGCAAAAGTCCGAAGCTTCACAAGGTTGCGCAGGCGGGCCTCTTTACGAGCGCCTTGACTCTGCAGAATGGCCTCGTTGACTTGGGTTGCAATATCTTTACGAAGCGCGGGGTCCAGAAGACATGCAAGCGATGGGTCCAGGTTGTCACTGGGGAATATTAATAAGGCAAGCGTCCGCTCGAGGTCCTCTAGGAACTGGGGGTTCGTAGGGGCTCGAGGTGCAAGCTGCGACGTCGCAAAGTCCAAAGCTGGACTAATGTCATTGCCTGGGACGGCCATGCAGGAGCGTATCAATTCAACCAACTGCAAGCGCAGAAGAGCAAAGTGCAGAGAAGGGTCCTCATCGAGAATCTATTAAAGTCTTGTTAGCAATAGCACTTTGCAAGAAGTGTGTGATGTGCTGATAAGATCCAATTTTGGTAAATTGCTCATACTGAGGACTGAAGATGTTTGTTTTTCTGCAAAACCCCGGAGGGGATTTAAGAGTGGTGCATGAAACTTGGTATAATCATAGCAAGAATAGGGGCTGGGAAATGTGGATGCGACTAGCGGGAAAAATTTTCTTACCTGAGGATTGAGCTCGTTGATTTTTTCGACAGCTGACTGGATATCACCGGAGTAAATCGCAGTCCTAATCTCAACACGCTCCTGAATAGACTCTAGGTCTGTTCTGAGTTTAATGTTGGCCTCTACTGCGAATTTGTTCGCAGCGGCGGGATAGCCGTTGGTGATGAGGTAATCCATGACCAAGTAGTTGATATCACTGTGATATGACAGTCAGCAATAGCTCGGATCCAACTGTTGAATGCAAGATTTGCAGAGGTGACGTGAATCAGATAGACAAGTCAATTGTTTCTCCTCACATGTTTTCAGAGAGATTCCCAACTTGATTTTCAAGAACATCATGTCACGGGGGCGGAGGGTAAGAGATCGGAGGTAACTCACGTCTTGGAAGGCTTGACCTCCTCGAGCTTTCGCTCGAAGTGATGCCATGTAGGCGTCGCAGTCGAGGAAGTTCGGGACATCTGCATCGTGTTAAAAGGCCAGTAGCCACGGGTTTCACACCGAGAAGCATACAATTTGACCCGACATCAGGAGTAGAATGCTCAGTCTTAAATCTGGTCTGAAGCTATCCTCAAAGCTGAATGGTGACCCAAGAAACGACGGCCATGGGAATAGGCAGTCGCTGTGTGGGAAAAGACCGTTTGGATGGAGGAAAGAAGAAGAGGAAGGTGAGAAGAAAAAGCTCGGAATAAGAAGAGCTTAAGCGAAGGTAACGCGCTAAGCCCAAGTCAGTAGATGACAAATATATGTATCAGCGAAATAGACCAATAAGAGGCGGTGCCAGAACGCTGTCTCTGGCTAATCCGGATCAGGTAAGTGTATTATATAATCATGCCAAGCCCTCCAGGGCTCTTATCGAGGAATTGCATTTCAATCCAAGTAGTATTGTACAGTGGGGGGAACAGTCTTAACTGACAAGTCTCTTTGCCATGGAGTCTATCTCGCCTTTTGTTTCCACCAGCCCTGCGGTGCGGTATGCTCCACCATGGCAGGACTTAAGCATCATCGGTATCGCTGGTAGCTCTGGCTCTGGCAAGACCTCTGTGGCCATGGAGATTGTCAAGTCTTTGAACCTACCCTGGGTGGTGATCCTTGTAATGGTAAAGCTTACGAAAATACTTGATCTAGAGCTTGTTGTGGTTCTAACGTTCATTCGTCTAGGATTCATTCTATAAGACTTTATCATCCGAGGAGCACCACAAAGCGCATGCGAACGAATATGATTTTGACTGCCCGGATTCGATCGACTTTGATCTTCTTGTACAGACTCTGCGGGATCTCAAGAAAGGGTGAATTTCCTCTTTCTTTCATCTAGACTTTGCATTGCCTGACCGGATTGTATGCAGAAAGAAAGCCAACATCCCGGTCTACTCGTTCGCTGATCATCAGCGCCAGTCCACCACAACCACTCTTTACTCGCCCCGGGTGATTATTCTGGAGGGTATTCTGGCGCTTCACGATCCTAGAATCGTTGAGATGTTGGATGTGAAGGTAATTTCCTTACTTCCCCGCCTGTTAAACAGGGTTAACCCCTCACTCTAGATTTTCGTTGAAGCCGACATGGATGTGTGCCTAGGACGCCGAGGTGAGTTATTTTGGATCTTATTCATGCAAGTGGCTACTGACAGAGATATTTACAGTCCTTCGTGATGTCCGTGAGCGTGGTCGGGACATTGAAGGAATCATTAAGCAGTGGTTCGCTTTTGTGAAGCCATCCTACACCCGATATGTGGAGCCTCAACGTCCCATTTCAGGTAAGTAGTCGCGTGACTTAACAAGTATTCGAGAACTACACTAACCCTAACTTCCAGACATTATTATCCCACGTGGTATTGAGAACAAGACCGCCATTGGTATGTATTACTCGCGCGGCATGGCCTGATGACCTGACGCTAATCAAATTTAGACATGGTGGTGAAACACATTCAACGCAAGCTTCAAGATAAATCCGATAAGCACACTGAAGAACTGAACAAGCTGGGTCTGATTGCGGCAAAGGTTGAATTACCTTCCAATGTGCATGTTCTGCCTGCCACACCGCAGCTCATCGGTATGAATACTATTTTGCAAAACCCAGCAACCGAGCAGGAGGATTTCATCTTCTATTTTGATCGACTAGCATCAATCTTGATTGAGAAGTATGATTTCCATACCCCGGAACTGTATATCATTCTAACAAACACTGTTGCCAGAGCCTTGGATATGACCTTGTATGTCTCTGCGAATGTGGAAACACCACAAGGAAACCCATACATGGGCTTGCACCCCAAGGGCACTGTATCCGCTGTCGCTATCCTGCGAGGAGGTTCCTGTATTGAGACTGCCCTCAAGCGATCTATTCCCGACTGTGTCACTGGTCGCGTGCTCATTCAAACCAATGAGTGCAGTGGAGAGCCAGAGTTGCATTACCTGAAACTCCCACCGCAGCTTGAAGAACATGCCACAGTTATCCTTATGGACTCGCAAATGTCCAGTGGAGGTGCTGCACTTATGGCCGTTCGCGTGCTTCTTGATCACGGAGTGAAGCAAGACAGAATCGTTTTCGTGACCTGCGCAGCAGGTGAGCTAGGACTCAAACGCCTGACTGCAGTTTTCCCCGAGATACATGTGATTGTTGGGCGAATTGAGGAAGAGGGAGAACCAAGATGGATTGAGAAGCGGTACTTTGGATGCTAAAGTTTTCAATCGCCGCTATTTATCATGAGACTAGTACATACGCCAACCATGACATATTCCGTGACTACGGACGCATTGCATTATTAGGAGTGATACTGAACAATGAAAATACTTTATTTGCATACAATCTAAAATCCTTACCATCATAATTCCGTACACTCACTGGATTTACTCAGATATCCGTTCCATAATTGTGGTAGAATTGCCGTTTCAAGGATTAGATACATGTGTCTGACCGCCTGACCGACCGCCACGGGCAGAAAAAAGAAATAATCTGCCGGTCGAGTATTTTCACTCGTTGAATTTGACGATCTCTTATCGATACCCAGGTCTTGAAAAAAATTGCCCAGCTCTCGGTGACATATCACAGAGCTCATAATGGCAGGCCCTGATAAGAAAAAGTCCAAGGCCGGAAAGGCCAAAGGCGAAACCGGCCCGTTGATCAGTACGTACATCCGAAGCTTTAGATTTGTTCCAAAGAGAGCAATGAACCCTGATTACTGACTTCCTCTATTACAGCGGATCCTCGTTTTGCCAACATCCAATCAGACCCTCGCTACCGTCTTCCAAGCAAGCGCCAGACTCACGTCAAGCTTGACAAGCGCTTTGCGCACGTGCTAGATGATAAGGATTTCTCCCGCAACGCTGCTGTCGATCGCTATGGACGCAAGCTGGCGAAAGACGACACCAAGAAGCAATTAAAGAAGTTCTACCGCCTTGAGGACGATGACGAGAATGAGGAGAGCGGTTCCGACGACGAAGAAGAAGTCAAGAAGGAGCTGAAGCGAATCGACTCTGCTTCATATGACCCTGCACGTGATGGCGGCTTTGAATCTTCATCATCCGAGGAGAGCTCCAGCGAGGAGGAAGACCTTGAGGAGGAAATTGAAGGCGAGGTCGAATTCCCAGACCAGCAGCAGTCCAATGTGCCGCTGGGCGAAGTGTCGAACCGGATAGCAGTCGTCAACCTCGACTGGGACAACATTCGCGCTGAAGATTTGATGGCTGTCTTCTCCAGTTTTCTTCCTCCTGGTGGGCGTGTGTCGAACGTCACAGTGTACCCTAGTGAGTTCGGAAAGGAACGTATGGAGAGGGAGGAGGTTGAGGGTCCCCCGAAAGAGATATTCGCGCCGACCAAGAAGAGCACTGGTGGAAATGACGACTCTGAGGTTGACTCCGATGAAGAGGAGGAAGAAATCAAAAAGTCGATGATGAAGGCCGACGATGGCGAAGAATTCAACTCTACACAATTACGGCGGTACCAACTCGACCGCCTGCGCTATTACTACGCAATTCTCAAGTTCTCATCTAAGGATGTCGCCAAACATGTCTACGACCTGGTTGATGGCGCCGAATATCTATCCAGTGCCAATTTCTTTGATCTTCGTTTCGTCCCTGATGAAACAGACTTCTCCGACGACAAGCCTCGCGACGAATGCTCTCGAATTCCTGATAACTACAAGCCCACCGAGTTTGTTACTGATGCCCTGCAGCACAGCAAGGTTAAATTGACATGGGATGCGGATGACAAGTCAAGGAAAGAAGCGCAAGCGCGCGCATTCCGAGGCTCGCGCAAGGATATCGACGAAAACGATCTGAAAGCCTACCTCGGTTCTGACAGTTCCGATAACGAAGATTCAGATGACGAGGATGGCGGCGTTGAAGTTGTTGACAACACTGGCGCAGAAGCTTCAACAACGAAACTATCCAAGAAGGAAGCTGAGAGACAGCGTATGCGTGCTTTGCTTGGCCTAAGTGCTGAACCTACTCGCTCCAAGACCGACGGCCCTGTTGGAGAGATGGAAGTCACTTTTACATCTGGGTTGGCTGGTGGCCATGGCAAGGATACCATCTTCGAGAATGAGCCAGTTATCGAAGAAAGCACAATCGACAAGTACGTGCGCAAGGAGCGTGAGCGCAAGAAGCGCCGAAAGGAGAAGCTCAAGGCTACCAAGCAAGGAGATGAAGAGGGTGCCGAGGCTGCGGATAGTGAAGACAACGAGCCTGCTCCAGTCGAGGTACAGGAGGAAGTGCAAGAAGACGCAGGCTTCAATGATCCCTTTTTCGACGACCCTACTGGCAAGGCCACCTCCGCTGCCCGGCGCAAGGAGGAGAAGCGCAAGAAGCGTGAGGAGCGTGCCGCCGAGGAGGCCGCATCAGCTGCTCAGCGGGCTGAGCTTGAGCTTCTCATGGTGGATGACGAGAAGGCCCACATCAAGCACTTCGACATGACCGAAATCGAGAAGGCCGAGAAGCAAGCAAAGAAGAAGGGCAAGGGCAAGAACAAGAAGAGCAAGACCCAGGATACTGCTCCGGCAGATGACTTCGAGGTCAACGTCAGCGATCCCCGTTTCTCTCGCCTGTTCGACAGCCACGATTTTGCTATCGATCCTACCAACCCCCGCTTCAAGTCTACTTCTGGTATGAAGGCTATGCTGGACGAGGGTCGTAAGCGCAGACGCACTGGCGAAGACGCCGAGGCCGAGGCTGTGCCCGAGACCAAGGAGCGCTCGAAAAAGCAAAAGAAGGCTCCCAAGGAGGCTGGCTCAGAGGATCTCAAGCGTTTGGTGGATAAGGTTAAACGCCAGTCCAAGGCATGAATGAACATATAGTTGAACTGTAATGAATTTGGAGCTATTGCACTAAGAATCGGTGTATTGAATTGAATTGTTTGCATATGTCTGTGGCGCATTGCCAGCAACGATTTAAGCTATTTCTTATCATTTGTGCTTGTGGCCTGTAACATACTGCAAGATGTTTTTCATGTTGATTCATACATATTTGCGTTCCGATTTCCTTCTATCATCCTCCCTACAAGCGTGAGACTCCTCCGAAGACTGGTCATGATACCTTGCTTCCTTGAGAATCCACACATCATCCCATAATCAGCTCGGGAAACTGGATATCATTTAAGGCTCGTGATCAGTCGGTGAGGTGTTACATTCCTGCAGCTTGTTTCATCCTACAGAGCGGATATATAGCAAGACCACATGAGACGGCTACACAAGTCTCCAAATGGATTGTATGGAAATAAGCATGTGTATCAAAGGACAATACGATCATATGAGTGACAGTGCTACCGGGCTACCGGGCTGTGCTAAACATATTTTATAAATCATTGGCTATCTGACAGGACATAATCCTGTCACTATCCATGATCAATCAATGCCAAGTAGCAGCCAGCGGCTATAAAAATCAACTTGGGCATTGGTAAGTAAGAGTGCAAGGATAATATACCAGCAGCTAAGATAGGTCACACTGTGACGGGTTCAATTGGAAGGCAAGTAATGTATCATGTCCACTATGCAGCTAGACCCCAGCTTAGATGCAGGCAGAAGCGAACCCCCGCATAAGATAGTGGGTAATGATGCGTGTTGTCGATATGATCGACACTTTATTTGGTCCCAGGCACAGAAGACTACAGGCATGATGCTTGTCCTACACGAGGGATGATTCACGGTGAAGAGCTGTCACATGGTCACTGTGAGTAATACATTGGAAATGAAAAACTATCCTCCAATCTCAAATTGATCTTCGTCTCAAATAACAGCCACCGAGTAACAATTCCTTGCAACTGCAGCTATGCGGTGACAAGGGGGCGGTCGAGGATAGTGACATGGTGGACAGTATAGAAACCTGCTTGGGTTCAGAGTAAGCATTTGGAAGAGAGTGAGATATGATAGCTTCATTGTAAAAAGAGCTCATATTTTGAGCCACATCTTGCAGATTAGATTTGGGTTAGTGAAGGGATGCCTCAATATATGAAGTTACAGTTGATTAAAGAAGATATGTCACTATTGCTGACTGTATCTGGATACCACGTGACCATCTTCACCGCTCCTCCCCAGGACGTTCCTCTCAATGATCTGGATCTCTTAAGAAGCTTGGGATTATTTTATCTCTTCCTCACCTCTGAAAAGACTGTGGAGTCTCGTTCGGTGGTCAATTCCCAATTCCCAATTGCTAGCCCCACTGCTGCAGCTCATCCCACCTTCCCTCTCCCCTCTTCCGGACATTCTTCCCCCATCGCTTGATGATGGTTCCTGCTTTGAATTAAGCCATGGGTGGATGCAGCCTGGTTTCCCTAGCTGTCTGCCCATCGTTACACTGCGTTACTTGATCAGTCCATCATCTCCCCTTTTTTCTTCCTGCGGGTCTCCCCGGCCGTCTTCATCATGCTGGGCCGACTCTTGAGTACCGCCGCGTCGACTCTAAACCCCGCGGCGTACTCGACACGCAACAATGGAACACCACTTGAGTCCGTCACTGAAGAAGAACATACCTCCGGCCTTCTTTTCCCTGATGCCAGCCTCCTCCAACGTTCCCATACACACGCCTACCCACTGCAAACAACGTTTAATTCCCCGAACGCCTCAACTGCCGGAGCCTACGATGACCGTGGTGGACTGGAGCTGGATGCTCTCAAAGATTTCCGGGTGATCGTTGCACAGAATGCATTGGGCGACCGTGATGCATGTGTCTTACTTGACACTCGTGCATCCGATTCCCCCGCCGGCCTCGGAATCGATCCACAGGGCAATGATCAGTCCGGGCCTAGACATACACGTGCAGTCTCAAGCCTCTCCCGTGGGACACGTCGCAATCTTCTCAACCAATCCTCTGTCGTCGAATCGAGCCCCCTCTCCGTCGCCGCAGATGCACGCAGGTCATCACCAGCAGGTGCCGGTGCTTTCTCCCGGGCCCGAGGCCGGAGCTCAACCCTGGCACCATCAGCCACAATGCACGAAACAGGCCATTCTCGACACTCTACCGACTCGAATGATACCGGTCTTTTGAATTGCATCTTCGGCAGCAGTGCGTTCAGTTACCGGGGATCGTCTACCAAAATGCACATCATCTCTGCTGATGACGATACGGGACCTGGCATGATGGCCTCATCACCTGCTGCCCGCAGTCCACTTTCTCGTGCCTATACCACAGGCGGCCCATCAGGATTGATGGGAGGCAGGGGAGTCGACAACAAGCCACCTGCCAAAGTTACTGTCCTCTTGACTCGCATGTTTAGCGTGAATCTTCCCGATGGAGCCGAGGCCTCAGCTGAGCGACAGGACTATGCCAGTGCTCTTTACCAGGAATCTTTGCCTGAGATGGGTGGCTTCCCATTCCCGGATGTCTCCAAACGCAAGAAGATCAAGGAAAAGAAAACGCCGATGTACGCGGTTGCCATTACAATCCAGATTCCTTTGCTCACACGCAATCCTGGACGACCCGTTTCGAGATTCAGCACGCTTGGCCCTGATTCCCCTCGGCCTGGCTTTTCAAGCTCGCTGGATTCGGATCACCGCTGGCCAGGCGGATTCTTTGAAGACAGCTTGTCTGCAGCATCACCACCTGCTAGCCTGGATGAGCGCCTGGACTTGCTGGTTGATCATTGGGATGTCATCACTCGTACACTCTCTCATCTTGAAAGGCTTGCTCGAAACGAAGTCCTTTTCCTCCTGAAGAAGGTGGACTCCTTGTCGGGACCACACCCCAAGCCTGCTAAACCTCCCAACATGCAACGGACCAACCAGACCATCGTACACCTTCCCGCCAACATTCTTTCTGTCAATTCGAAACTCAAGGAAGAGGCCGTTCGCAGCTCTCGTCGGATCAGCCTGGCCCTTCAAACTCCATACGTCGTCACTGGACAAAGTCGCTGGGGTGTCTGGCGGGAGGAAGGTCGTTCAATCGTCCGTGGGTTGGGCGACAAAGAGCAGAATTTCTTCTTTCTGGTGATTCTTACGGCTTTCTTGGGAAACCACACTGAATGGCTTAACACCCTTGGCCCCGAGTGGTATCGCCGGCGCCATAATATGCAGCAGAAGTCCCAGCAAGATGGTGAACCCACCCTTGCAAACAGAACAGTCATTGTCTGTCCAGACAAGATGACTGCTCGCCGACTAGTCTTCTTGCTCGCTGCCTTTTTGCCATCTAAACAACGCATGGAGCCGTTACCCTCACCGCTTAGACCCGGTACATCAACTTCAATGCGTGCTATCTCCCAAAGTCCACCTACAGTTCCGGTACTCCGCCAGGAGTCCCTTCGCCGAGCAATTGAAAGACGAGCTCGAGCTAACCGACTGAACATGGGCGAAGTTGAATACCATCGACGATCAGTGAGTGTTTCGTCACAAGATACAGCCCAGCGGTCGTCAGATGGCGCCGACATAACGCCGCCGGCGGAACCCTCCACAGCCTCAGCACGCAGAGGATCCGATGCTCGTTCGATCAGAACTCTCGCCGCAAAGAATCTTCCAAAGGATGTCCGAGCAAAGAACACCAGCGGGGCGACAACATCCATGATCACCCAAAGCAGCACTGTCCCTGTGCCCCATTTCACTTCTCAGCCAAGCAACTCGAATGAAACTGCCGCAGCTGAAGGCAATGATAGTCTTGCGTCCGAGACCCTACTGAAGAACCTCCAAAGAAGTGACAGCTCTGTGTTAACCTCAAACGGCAGTCTTCCATCAGCCGGAGGTCGCTGGGGCGGTATCTTCTCTGGTCTTTGGAGCTCTCGACAGGAGTCATCCACTGAAAGCAGTGAGCCCTATTCTCCAACCGATATTCGCAAGAGATCTGTGTCTACAAGTGCCGGTCTTACTGTGCGTGGTCCTACTACTTTAAGTCAAATGGTCAAAGAAGTTACCGAGGATGAAGATGAACAACGGCGCAAAAACACTACCAGTGGAAATATCTCCATCCCCGCTGCAGCTACTCACAGCGATGAGGCTGGATCGCCTGAACCGTCATCACTGACCAGCCAAGTTCGCGAATCACCCTTGAAGATGTCAGTCCGCGCAGAGGAAGGTGTGGTAGACATTGATCTCCCCCTTCCAGGATTCATGTCGCTTTCTTCCTCTGGTGATTCTACCGTTGCCTCGCCAAAGAAGACTCGCACGTCAGTTACCAGTATGGATGCAATTGCTTCCACCCACAGCAGTGGCTCTGGATTCCACGGTGTTGGAAAAGACAACGATAGTCCCAGTGTCCACGTGGCTGGCTGGCTGAAACAGTTCCATGAAGATTTCTCGCTTCAAGCAGTTCGACCTTATTCCACTCTTGAAGCAGAGATAAAGCAGGCCATGCGGAACGAACCCTCCCCATATATCCCCTCCACACCCGATGTGGACGGATCAGAGAGATGGGTCGATGTCGCGACAACCTTGATCGCAGACACTAGGGCCTCAACAGTGAAGCGAATTCGCTTGAGACGCAAGATCACCGTGGGCCATGACTCGCCCACTCATACCCCATTTTCACCAGCCAATGACCTTCACTCGAGTGCCGCCCGCAATACCGGTGGATCTCGCTCTTCACAGATCTCTGGTTTCTTTAACGGACCAGACAAGATTCCCCAAAGCTCAACCCCCGAGGAACATGATCATAGCTTTGTGGAAGAACGATTCATCGAGGAACCCGTGATGGACCTTGACGGAGTTCTCGTCGACGCTGTCGAGCGTGTGCTGGGCCAGAGCGGTTACTCGTCTTTGGCCCACTCCCGTGCTCCATCTCCTACTCGTGCTCGCAAAGCCGAAGACCACAAAGCCCCCCCACGAGCCGATGAAGCCCCTCCTCTCGAAGTGCCTCGTGGTGAATGCCGCAAGATGGTACTCGGGGCTTTGGAAGAAGTCGTCCGCATCGTTACTGCCGAACATTGCCGTGAAGATGTGGATACTACCCTGGGACTGGCTGATCGTGAGCGAAGGAGAGCACTGGCAGGTGCTGACAATACATTGCGTGAAGGAATCCGCAAATGGCTCCTTGACGTCGAAGAAGCCTGGTGATCTGCTATGCCTGGCTTTTCTTTCCCCCTAGGTTCCTTTTCTTTTTGCATGGTCCGCTTCACGCATTCTTGCATCACCCCGTTTCTTCTTCTTCTTCTTCTTCTTTTTTTTTTTGCGCAGTGTTTCTGACTCGGCCCTTCTGTGGTACGGATCATGGGCATTGATTTGTCTTTGCTTTGCCATGCTTCTTTGATTTTCCGATGCTCGCTGCATTGCGACCCTTTTCGACTATGATACCCACTTCTCGCTGAAGTCTAGTTCTGTTTGCGAAGGCTCATCCTTCGCACTTTAATATGACACTTGATCACTTGATTCGAATGACATTGTATTTCTGCAATCTTCTCTTCCAATTGAACTAAGCAACATAGACCAATTTTACAGGATGGCCACTGGCTTCAACCTTTCCATCTGCGGTAGGAGAGAGCTGAACGGTTTCCGAGATCTCGTCTGTCTGAGCTGAATTAACAATCTCTACCGCTGTCTCTCCGCGCAAACGACCGTTGATCAGCAACTCAACTCCGGACAGCGCATCATCCTCAGGCGTCTTGATGGTCGGGTTGACAACAGTCACCGAGCCAGGACGAATTAAGATGGGCATAGTATCAAAGTCATGAGTCTCAGTATACCATTGACCAGACTCATAAGTCTTCGAATGATCAAACCACGAAACCCACTCCCCAGCCTCATCATCCTCAGACCGAGGCACATAGAAGGTAACCTCACCCTCCTCCGAAAACACCGGCGCAACCAACAAATTAGGACCAAACATATACTGCGTATCAACAGCATAAGTATTCAAATCCTCAGGGAACTCCAAGAAAAGCGGCCTCATAAGCGGCGTGCCATCCCGATGGCCCCTCAAGGCCTCCTGCAGAATATAAGGCGTAAGCAGAATCTTCCGCTTAACACAATCCCGCAACACATCTGAGCAATCCTCGCCATAAATCCACGGCACACGGAACGAAGACGATCCATGCAGACGCGAATGCGATGACAGCAGTCCAAACTGAACCCACCGCTTATACAGCGCCGGCGGCGGCGTCCCCTCAAACCCACCAATATCAGATGCCCAGAAGATATACCCAGAAAGCATCAAGCTCAGTCCACCACGCAGTGACTCAGCCATTGCCTCGAATGTGCTCTCGCAGTCGCCACCCCAGTGAACGGGGAATGCCTGTCCGCCCGGCGCAGTACTGCGCGCGAAGAGGAGACCCTGGCTGCGTCCGACGCGGCTGCTGAGTGTCTCGTAAACGATCTTGTTGTAGAGAAGGGCGTAGTAGTTGTGCATACGCACTGGGTCGGCGCCATTGTGGTATTGTACGCCTTTGAATGGGATGCGCTCTGCGAAGTCTGTCTTGAAACTGTCCACGCCCATCTCCATTAGCCGTTCTAGGTGGCTGTTGTACCATTTGCAGGCTGCTGGGTTGGTGAAGTCTATTACTGCCATTCCGGCTTGCCAGAAGTCCCATTGCCATACGGAGCCGTCGATGCGCTGGGATGTGTCAGTTTTCCATTTCTTGCCGCTTTGCTTTTTGCTTTCGTTGGATTGGGATGCATACCTTGATGAAGTAGCCGTGCTTCCTGCCCTCGTTGAACAGTGGTGATGCTTGTCCTACGTATGGGTTGATCCAGACACTAATGCGCAGTCCACGTTCTTTCAAACGCTTGAGGTATCCCACGGCGTCCGGGAACATGTCCGAGTCAAAGTCGAAGTCACACCAATGGTATGACTTCATCCAGAAGCAATCAAAGTGGAAGACCCCCAGGGGGATATCCCGGTCTCGGAATCCATCCAGGAAGCCCGTGACAGTCTCCTCGTCATAGTTGGTCGTAAAGCCTTGAGAGCATCAGCATATTCTTCTCAACAAATCCTACAAGCAAAGCGGAACCACAACTCACTGGTAGTTAACCAAAGATTGTAACTCCAAGACGGAACAAGACTCGGCCGTCCAGTCAAAGAAGTATAGCGATTAAGAATCTCCTTCGGTGTAGCCCCATAAACAACAAAATACTCAATCTCCTCCCCAGCAACAGAGATATTCACCCTGGTAGTACGCTCAGACTGAATCTCCAAACTGACCTTGCCAGGATGATTCACAAAAACACCATAGCCCCGTGAACTGATATAGAACGGAATGTTCTTGTACGCAAGCTCAGAAGAGGTACCGCCGTCTTCATTCCACATATCAACCACCTGCCCGTTCTTGGCAAGAGGACCGAATCGCTCGCCGAGGCCGTAGACCTTCTCGCCAACGCCCAAGTCCAGCCCTGCAAGCATGTATCCCTGCTTTTCGGCGTAGATGCCGTCTTCGTAGCGATGTTTCTCGCTTCGTTGGTCGCGGACGTAGCCTATTGAACGGAAGGATTGACCGGTTAGTTTCTTGCCGGTTGGTGAGCGGAAGATTAGGTCTAGTTCGTTGGCGGCGGTGTTGATGTCTAGATGTAGGGGTCCGCTTTTGTAGTTTAGTTTGTTGTCTTCTTTGTTGTGTTGGATTGCGATGTGGTCTTTGCTTGTATTTAGGTGGTAGTGTGGGCCGGTATCGTTTTGGCCAGCCCTAAGTGCATGGAATAAACATATTTTCTTCGAGATGGACGATTATTCGTATCTTACCAGTGGACAAGCTTCACGCCGATGATGCCCTCTGATGGGGAGGTGACTTGGGCGGAGACAGTCGCTATAGATCTTTATTAGTTGACCTCCCTGGGGCAAGGAAATTAGATCCATACGCGAATTGAGAGTATCTCCTCGATGTCTCTGAAACTTGTTCAAGAGCAGATTGACTGACTCGGCCTCGACAGAAAATCTCTCTACGTTGCTCATCCACTCAATAGCAACTCCCTCCTACAGTTCCCCGGCATTAGCCAATATCCCATAGCAAGCATCACGATCAAACGCAACCAATTTACCTGCAAACACCACATCCCCGCAGTGAACTTCATCTTGACAAAACGATGCTGTGATAATCCCAATTGAAAGGGCAAGTATTGAAACGAAATGAAATGTTCACGGACTCCGGATGGCTAGTAGGTACTAGAAGCCCGATCTCTCAGCTCCAAAGCTAACAATAAGAACAAAAAAATAAAATAGAAAGGAACGAGAGGGGAAACAATTAGAGCTATATTTGTTTCACAAGGAATCGTCTGCCATAGCTCGAAATGCCTCATTAGACACGGACGTTCGTCCGTGGCCTGATTCCAAATCAAAACCCCCAGCATGCACCTGGGAAGCTCCGCTATTTCGCGCTGAAACTTGGAGTACCAAACAACTTGTAAGGCGGGGCAGTGGTTCGGAATTTGGGATTTATTTTTGGCTGAGTATATCCACCAACCAGCAGTGCTGGTTGGGATATCGGCTGAAATAGAGAGATCAGGCTAAAGGGTGTTGTGGCTTTGGTGTTAGCGGTGGGGGTGTATTGGACCGGGATGGGATTGGGTATGGCGTTTGTCTTTTGATTTTTCCTGTTGAGATCGGACATGGGTGGGGATTAGTCTACAAGCTATCTATACTAGACGTTGAGATTGTAAGGGATATGACTATCTCATGACTAGACTTGCATTTCAATTGTGAACAAACCTATCAGAACAAATTGGGTATCTTTCATTACATCAAAGGTCGCAGGCTCCCACTTCTAGGACTGCCCATGTAGCTCAGACTCTCAGCACGAGCCCTAGCCCGCGTAAACTCCGGCGACTTCAGTCCCTCACGCGAATCATGCGTCACACGAGACGGCAATCCCGGCGGCGGCGAGATGTGATGACTGACCACACTAGCCGGAAGCTCCAGTGACGGGATAGACGCATCCATCAGATTCGTAGTGGCAGGCTCCACCTTGGTGGAAGCAGGACGAACATGCGACTCCGAATAGAATTGCTTCAACTGTGCTTCATCCTTACAAAACTCATCTAGACCGTTAAGGATATGCTCCGGGGCGCGGTAAAGGTTTGCAGAGTCGATACTGGAGGCATTGGATCCGATCATCGGACTGCCGATGTCGTGGACAGGCCGTGTAACCGGGGACAGGCGAGGCGAAACCCGGTCGAGGTTATCGTGGGTTGTTGTTGCGCGGCCTCGGAAGTCGGAGCGACTGTGGTCGAAGCGGTTTGCGTCCCGGCCTGCTGTTCCGCGCGTGCTTACGAGTCGGTTGGCTAGTAGGAGGAAGTCGCCTTCGTTGGTGATCTGGGCTAGGAGGCTACCTGTCCGGTGGATGAACTGCGGATACAGGTAGTCTGGTTTTCCCCATGAGTAGGAGACTTCCACGTCTGCTGGGAATGCGGAGCAGGCTTCAAAATCTAAGACGAAGTCGAATTTGCGGAGGATTGCCTTCTGGTAGTAATTAGGGTCCGGGGGCCCTGGCTGCGCGAATGAGGCGCTGTTGAATACTGTGTGGAGGGGTGCCTTTGGTGGTGGAAGCTTCAGCTTTATCTCGTAGGGTTTGCGGAATGGTTGCGTTTTGTCGATGGCGCAGCCTTCGGCTATAGGTACTTGGACTAGCTTGAGGCCGAATTTCTCGGCGGTTGAGGCCCATGAGAGTACCGTGTCTTCGATCAGCTTAGGAGTTGCGCTCATCCAGCTGAGCTCGATATGGAAGCAGTTCTCCGGGTTGTGCAATCGGTCATAGTGGAGGTCGATGACTTCAGGCCGATTGGACCGTTTGCGCGGATCGACATCATATTTCATAGATTTGGACAACATGATGGCGACCTTGTTCTTGGCCTTGGAAGGAGTACTGGGAGTTTGCGGTATGCGTTCGTCAATGCTGTCTGATCGCGCATGGAGACTGGCAGGAGACTCCTTTGCAGTTCCAATGGCTGGCGTAGATGGCATTGATTTGTCTGCTGCTCTGAGTTGAGGGAACCAACTTCCTCGCGACTCTGGACGAGTGACGCGGTAATCGGCACAGACTTGGTAAAAATAATTACCATCTCGGAAATTATGTCTCTTCTCCACATGCTGGAACAGACCATGTTTCATCAATTCATTTCCGAAAACCACTGCTTCTTCGCGGGTATCGATATCGCGCAAGTTTTGCAAAAGCCATGTGGTGAACTCAAAGCCAATGAAACAGTTGTAGTGCAGTCTCCAATGCCAGCGTCGATCCATCATTCGTACACCCTTCTCGCCTTGAATAATTTGAGCCAACGATGAAAGACTGATGCTTGACCTCTCCAGCAATTCTGACTCAGGTAGGAGCTGAGCAGGGGCGTTGTCAAGACCTGGATCTGTCAGAAGCAATCGATCAAGCTCTGCAGTGACAATTTCCGATGGATTGCGAGTTTGGTACATGATGTTGAGGGGGTTTTGATCCGTCTTGGGATTCGAAGTCTCGAACAGCTTTTCTTCCGGCGACACATACTTGTACCGTTGCCAGATATGGGTCAGCTGGCTGATACCAAGCAAATGAATTTCTTCTTCGTTGTCCTCATTGAACGACTGTAGATGGCGCCGCGAACTGGGATAGAGTTGGAGCGGAATGAGCACATAACGGACTCGCCAGAAATGCAGTTGCTGTGCTGGGTTCTGGAGGTAGTCGCGGTGACCAGCCACGTAGTTGTCGGCATAGTTCCAATTGTATTCCTCGGCAGTTGGATCCAGCTTGATGTCTTTGATTTCGTATTCCGGGCTTAGAATCGTCTTCATGGCCGGCTGATAGAGGGTAAAGGTGGCCTTCTTAGGGCATATGAGCATAGCAGAGTTTTGATGCGTGAATCGTGTCACTTCAACCTCTCCTCCTTGAACGCAGACAAGTCGGTGAATAGTGTTACCCTTGGATAGGAACACGGTCAAGCCGTCTCGTTCTAGTCCTCGAGAATCGAAGACATTCAATGATTCAAGCGCCGGCTGTCCTGATACTTCGGCCACATTCTTTCCAACAACGATCTGGAAGCCATGAGAGAGTCGCAGTGAGATCATTTCCCGTATGAGAATACCTCGGGTCTTTGGTGCCTCTATACCTTCAGAGTCCTCATTCGGAAAGACACGATATGGAGTTTGCAGATACTCCGAAGCAAGCACACTCGCGGTTGGTAGTTCCTCGGTCGTCAATGGAAGGACTGCGGGCGATTTCAAACTTTTCCACTTGACGACAGCCACGTGCGGTGGCCGAGGATAAGCATGTTGCCAACGGCCAAACCAGCTAGTATCTCTTAGCACATCCTTAGGAGTGTTACAAGGGTTGACCGAGCGAACCCAAGGGGACAAAGCCTTGCTTGGTGAGTTGCGCGCAGGCGCAGATGGCTCGCGTGGACTGTGGTTGAGTTTGAACTCAATTTTGTGATCCCGGTAGGAGCCTTCATTTTGATCACGACCAACGTCATGAGCTGATATCTCTGCTACAGACGTTGACAATGATCCATGTGTCCCTGCACGCTCTGCTTGCTCGATTTCCTTCGGCGAATTTTTCGGGGGTATCTTGATGGAAATTGGCTTGGAGTGAGGCTGTGAAGGCTTCCCAGGCGAGGGAGGTCTTGAAGGCACGTCAATGGCAGTTTGAGTGGACGTTGTTTCTGATGGACTCAAAGAAGCTATACTTCTTGAATCAGAGATTGACCCAGCTGGAGTTCTGGATACTACAGCTGGCAGAGCACTCGCATGCTCCACATTGATTCCCGTGCTTGCTTGAGCTCTTGGAGGGGTGGCACTCAAACCCCGAAGTGCGAAACTGATAGTCTTGGAAATTCGTGAAGCCTTTGGTGTAGGCGTCTTCTTCAATGCTGGCTTCTTGGGAGACATACTCTTGATCGAGCCCGGACCTTTGGGTTTCATCGTTGTCATGGAGTCAATCCTTCGAGGTCCCGGCAGCGAAGACTCATCATCCTCTGCTGGGTTTGTTTCATGATCACGGAGTCGCATAATTGAGCGGGCGGAAAGCCGTTCATGCACTCCAGCAGCGGCTGCCTGAACTTCTGTTTCACTAGGCCGCTTTTGTCTGGTGGTTCTGTGGATTTGACGCTTTTTCGAGGAGACAGTAAAGAGATTTTCATCGTATTGGTCCATCCAAGCCATCACGGACTTTCGTGAGTTGGGAAGTTCTTGGGTTTGCGAGTCTGCTGAGTGTTGAGAAGCATTTTGGATGAACGACCCTGGCCGTAGACTGTCACTATGTGGCGCTTTCAAGGACAAAGAATTGGCAAAGCGAGTTTTAGGGGGAGGATGGCTTAATAATTGGCCGTATCCAGGCCAGGGAACACGAGGCCTCACTCCACCACCACGTCCTTCGGCAAGATACGGAATCGAGATATTTGACTGTTCACTTTCCATGACCCCCATCATTTGAATTTCATACATGCGTACTCGTGGTGTAAATGCCTTGGATGGGCGAGTGACAGTTGAAGAGATCGGGGCGTTGGGATCTTTCTTTAGGATTCTTCGAGCCTCTCGGTAGGTTTCAGGATTCCAGTAAGAAATATCAAGCCAATGTGGAATACCATAGCTCCACTCTTTAGCCTGAGGAGCTGCACGTTCCCTCATTCTCGTTGCAGACAAATATGAGCTCGGAGAGAGGTAGGATGATCTGCTGACAACACTTGATAAGGAATGGTGTATCTCAGGTGAAGGGGCATTTCTTCGAATGTCACTGGAACTAGAATCTCCTGTAACGCCTGATGGCTGCTCCACCGGCTCCTTGTATTTAAACAATGGCACAGAGTGAAGAGGCATCGGACTCAGGCAAACCAAGTCAATGGCTATGCCACGATTTGCAAGTGCCTCCGTTGTAGAAGCCAATGACTCGTAAGAAACCTCGAAAACGCCACTACCGGGTGTAATGACAATGATTGAAGTACCTGTGTGTACCATGTCCCGATCGATGTGGTCGAAAGCCAAATGAGCAGAGGCAAGATGGATGGCCTCTAGAATATTCCCTCGCAAGGCCGTAGTGGGGCGTCCAGCAATGGTTGCCATGTTTGGTTTGGAAGGTATCTTGAGCCCACTTCCAGATGCAGCCTCAATGTCATCTGATTTCAGGATTGAGACATCTCGCAAGAAGGTTCTAAATTCTTTTTTGAGCTCGTCAAGAATGGTTGTCCAGTGTCCACTTGCCATATCATTGACAACCACGCGATAGAAGTCACGAGTCGGATTCTTGTTCGGCCCAGATTTAGTACTGAAATTCCCAGCGCTGGGTTTAGCATGGCTTGGCTGAATGGGCGCATCGTATTCGACTCGAGTGAATAAGACAATAGTCACCAGATGCTTTGCGTCAGAGTTAGCCCATCTCTTGAAGAGCTCAGGCAAAAAGCCGTTGATAACTCGACTAAACAAGATGTCACCGGTGCCTTCGGAATCGAAATCCCACATTTCCCGTGACATTTGGATAAATAGAACATATTTGGCAGACTCGCTTCGGAAAACAGGGATAGTACTTGGAGCAAAGTATCCTGAGAGGCATTTCTTCTCTCGGATGAAGATGTTCTTGACAGTGGCTTTGATGCTTCCCATGAACATAATTTTCTGTCCCTTATAGACGATCTTATCTGCCAGTTCTGACATAACGAGCCTCCACATGTCTGAGCGGACCATGTATTGGTCGCGAAACGCGATATCGACATGAGACGCCGCGCATTGTTCGCGGTCTACAATCGAAAGGAGAACTTGAGTCCTGTTCTTGAAGCCAAAAATATTGGCAACGTTGTTGGTCACGGAAATCTCCAGTTGCGGATGACGAGCCTTGATTTCCGGTGGGAGCGCTTTCACCACAAAGAGACACCGGCTCTGCAAGGGAGTCTTGAATTTCGAGGTGCTGTCCGCCTGAGATGACGAGTTCAGTTCAGCGTGCTCACGTATAGATTTTGGCGCCGCCTCGGATTTCAGAGCGTAACTGCCCATGTCGCCAAATGCCCGGACGGGCAAGATCTCGACAACATCCCCAACTTGGACTCCGGATTCGCCGAAAGCCGAAGGGTTCAACAAAACCTCTTCACGCGAGAACATTTCATCATGCACCCAGAGTGCAAATTGGTGCCGAGTCAAATTGGTTGGAGACAGCTTGACGGTTCGCTCATCTGTGGTCGTATCATTGTCGTCGCGATGATGTGAGGCCTCCAGTGAGTGGGTGGAGCTGCTCTCCAAGCTCGCCGCGCTCACTTGCCGCAGATGCGACCGCCGCATGGGGCCGCGCAAGGACATATTATCTATGCTTGCATATCATTGGCTTTGGGTTCAGAGATTTCGAATGCTTCTATGATGTCGATCTCATGGGGCGGTTATCCAGAGGCCTGCGGAGATAAAGTCACATGATCACGTTGCCTGAGGCATGACATGCACCGACGACGACGTATACTTACAGTTCTGGGTTCACAGACACAAACATAGATTGATATTGTGTCATTGTTTTTCAATATATAAGACTAGGAATAGCGATAATAGAGCTTTACAGAAATGAAGTGATCACTTACTATTTATCTCCCTACCTACTGAGGGCGGATGGAAGACTGGGTAGGGAATCATTCAGTCTTCATATTGGCCAATGAAGCTGGAAATTGGTAGAACCGCCTTCCTGCGTGCATGCCAGTAGTTTGGGGTTTATCGATAGACTCACATTGAACACCAGGGTAGCCCATAGTTCGCGCCAATGCGTCAACAAGACCACCTTCAGCGTCCGGTCTGTTCAAAACTTGATCCTTCGGGCCATTGCCTCACTAAACAATTGATTTTGAAAAAAAAACCACTTTGCTGAATTCGGCCTCAGGTGTCCAGTCCAGCCGTGTCATGGAAGCATCATTGTCAATTTAATGGGTGGTCGACCCGAACAATTGGAGAAACTGAGACAGGGGAGGAAGAGTGGCGATCATTGCAATAAGGGCCTGATATTAGAGGCATTACCGGACATAACTAATAGACATGATTCGCAGCACTTCAGCGAATTAGCGTCGAAACCTTCTATTTTTATGGCCGTTCAGACCAAGCTTAACCTGTCAGGTCTGTGGCCAAATCTCTCCAATCCAAATGATTGGGGGCGAAATACCAATTTAACAAATGCGAAGAGGCGAGTTCTCTGTCCAATACAATTGGCTCTGAACGTCCGTGGAGGTTATCAAAGGGATTGAGAGGAGCCTCAAAGCCTTAGCCAGTTAGTCCTTTCAGAATCTCATGTCAGGCGAATAAGTCAAAATTAGAATTGATCTGGCCAAACTTGTTAAGGCCTTGGAAAGTTCTGAAGACCGAGAGACCTGCGCGGGTGGAATACCACCCCTGTTGAGACCCCAGTAAGGCTGAGTGTGCTGGCTCGCCAAAACCCCCCTGTTCGTTCCAATCCGAAATCTCTTCGAAAATCCCTTGGATCTCCAAGACTATTTGCATAACCGTATGGGTGTTTTTGAAAGCGGAAAGGGAACTTCTCAGCAGCCAGAATGGGGCGAACATCATGTCTTATTGGCCCAGACACCAACGGAATCGATCTCCGGTAGTACACCCGCTCTCGCCTTTGTCCCGTCAACCCTTCTTTGCATTCTCTCTTTTCCTGCTGGGTTGTGCATCGCTTTTGCTACCACAATAATGTCCTGATGATGATTCTGGCACATTGAACACCCCGAAAAGGCAACAGAAGCCGGTCGCAGTCCTTTGGAGGCCCCGTCTCTTTCCTTTGCTAACCAACAGTGGCTAATCATTAGGATTCCACGCCGCACTGGCCTGCTATCATCGAAAACAACCACCAGCTCGATAAACCAGAGCTGACTAATGAGGATAATTGAAGATCGAAACAGATGGGTGAAGCCCCAGGCCTCTGAATTGTCACACCAACTGATAGACCAGCGCGTCGTGTGTCACCCTGGAGATCCCAAGCATATCATGAATGGTGGAAACTGCCAACCACGAGATGAAAGTAAGGTATATTATTCAGGTAAAATCTCCTTCCTTCACTTCTTCGGCTTTGTTGTCGATGCTGATTGTACTCATCGCGCTGCAGTGCCAACCCTTGAGATGCAATGCAACCAGGTGGCGCGTCAAGCTTTTTTATCAAAATTGCATAGTCCTTCATCTTCCCAACGAACAGACCTGGGATCTTTAAATCTGACTGTTATGGCCCCCCGTGGTAGGACAATATTAGGTCTTGCCATATACGCCATGATTCTAGGCCACTCATCTCAACTTGCACTGACTCAAATAGCACCAGCACCCTTCACGATTCGGCACCGATCTATGGACTTTCACTTCCACCACGAAACAACTACTGAATCCTTTGATGAAGTGCTTCTTATCCATGGAGCCTGTTGCGATATTGTGGACTTTGTTCTCAACATCTTGCAGGTCACCGGGCAAGTCGAGCAACGCCACCCCTGATGTATCGCTGAACCCTGGACCCCTGATGTTGAGCAAAGCCTGGGCCTGGATAAGATTCGTGTGTCTTGAACTGTCCAGACATAACAGGGACCAGGTTTCAAAACACGCGCCACATTTCGCCACTGGATCTCGATACATCATCAACGGCGCAATATGTCCCTTGGTATCTCAAGGCTGGGCTTCTCCAATGGCTTGATTGTATACAATGTCCAGGGCATTGATTGCAGTTCTCGTCGCATGATGCCCAGTTTCATTGTGTCGACACAAACAAAACCACATCGAACCTTTTTCACACCCTGGATTCGAGGACTTCCAACGAATCCAAATTCTTGGACGGATACTGGCTGGCTTTCTGCAAAGAACTAGCCGCATCTGATGATATGGTTGATGATGATGCCGGGACAGAGGCGTTCCGCACGTGTCAGTTGACAGTATGAAGTGTTGCTCTTGACACATTTCAATTTGAACCATCTCAATGGCATATAGTCCATTACAGATTCTTGTGTCCCATCTATGTCGTGTTGCGTCCGTGTCGAAGGTGGGTGGGTGTACGTGTGGGAGTGGCAGCTCATGATCTCGTGAAGATGACCAGCCGCATCAAAAATGATGCCCTGTTGTCGAGATTGATCAGTCTCGTCGAAGTCTCTGCATCAGAAAGAAACTCACTTACTATCACGACTTTGTGTCAAATCCGCGTTGCGGGTCTTCTGACGACCCTCACGATTCCCTCACGATTCCCTCACGATTCTGCAGTTTCAACTCCAGTATGGTCATCTAGCAGTCGAAAACCATCAATATATCCTAAATCAGCGCGACTGCAAGATATTCTCGACTGTCGAAACATCTGTGACTGGGCCAGACTGCAAGCTCAGAAAAAATCACTTACTAGCCTCTTCAGCAAGGGAAAACCAGCTGTAATGTTGAAGCAAGATACTCAGCAACAGAGCCATCTTCGAATCATTTGGCCGCTGTCCGGCATTGTGAGAAACCAAATTCATGTTGAAATCAATTCCCAAATGATGGAAAGGCATGGGGAAGGTTCTGTGTGGATTTGGCATCAGGAGGGTGGTTGAGTATCAACGCATCGCGCGGAAGACGACGGTGGCGAAGAGTATTGGGCATTTGACCCAGTCGTGTTCTGCTCACTTCAGAGATTAGCATTTCCGTGGAGCTGAAAGCACAGCAACGACTTTCAAGACCCTTCAAGGGAGAGGAGACCTAAGCATTAATCTTACCTGTTTGCAGTCCGAGAGTGACCATCCAAGCCAGTGAATTCGATGGGAATGATTCATCGTGTTTCTTGCCAGACTTTCACGCGGTCAAAAAGAGTTTGGACAAGTGAAACCTGAATATGAAAGACACGATGTCATGATTGGAATTCCAGAACACAGCCTGAAAGAGGGCTAAGGCGACCTGGAACGTGCAACGTGACGGCGATTTTATAATCAATACGAGAACCACAGGTTTCCTACATTTGCCAGCTTGCAGGTAGGCTATTGAATGGATAATCCACTCCTACCAGATCGTTTTTGACCCAGTCGATCCTCCAAAGTAAGCTATAAGATGTCCCCGGGACGCCATAGGCGTCAACTACAGACAACGTGCAGCTCACATTCCATTCATTCCAGTATGGAGTAGTGTCCAAAAACCCCAAGGAAACTGATCAGAAATTCAGTAACAATCGAACTGATGTTCGTTGTCTTCCGTGAATATCTTCACGTCCTGCAAATACTTACAATTGCGGGTTGGGAACGTTTTGATGCGGATGTGGCAAATATGGACGGGAAACACATCCACCACACCACAGAGAAGCACTGCGGCCAAACAATCTGAGATGATTCGAGTGTAAATGTGAGGCCATAATGGCCATACTGTATTTTTCACAGTACAAGGGGCAAACCCCCCGCTCGAATTTCTCTTAGCGCCCAACTGAATTTCCCCTTCCTTATATCTACCCTCATAATGAGTGCCAACTTCGGCGCCCCATCCTATTCCGAATATCCCGAACTGGTGGACGAGTCGGCATTGTTCAATACAGACTGGGTCGTGCCTAATTATGCTCTGCCTTCGTTCGAGGCGGCTGTCCCGGAAGATTCGTTCACTCCCCCAGGCGATCGAGTAAATGCCAAAGTTGCCATCCCGCGAAATGCCCAGCGCACCAACTGGACGGCCAGTGGTCGTGTCAGCCGAGCTTGTGAAAACTGTCGTGACCAAAAGGCCAAATGCAGTGGACATCGTCCAGTCTGCCATCGATGTCGAGATGCGGGCGTTGGGTGTTCTTATGGCGATCGGAAGAAGGAGAAGATGGCGAAGTGGGTAACACATTGACCACATCTTAGGACGCTTCTAATAGGAATAGGCAGTTGAATGATCTGACATCGCAGGTCAACTCGCTTGAATCACTGCTCCGTGACATCTATCCCAGGCTAGATGTTTCGTCATCTCAGTTGGTGGATCAGACACTGACGGAAATGAGCTCTCGGACTCCGCTCCCCCAATCCATTCCTGTTGCTCCTAACTCGCCCACCCTTCCGCCAAGCCATACTCAGCAGGTGAACCCTTCATTGCCCTCTACAGATGCCGCCCCGGTCTTCCCGCTTGGTTCTGCAGACTATACAGAGGAAGACTATAATCGTGATGACAAGATACAGGCTATGGGGTTCGTTGGTGAACACTCGGAGATGGCATGGTTGTACAGACTCAAACGCGACCTCGATCAAGATAGCTCATCACCAATCAAGGAGACCCCTGAACGCCCTGCGATATCCTCCGTGAACTACTTCCAAGACGATTCAGATATTTCCGTGCCCGATCCTGTCGACCTTACACGCTGGCCTCCCCAACACCTTGCCGACAACCTCGTTGACGCTTACTTTCACGCTGTGCATCCTGCATTTCCGATCTTTGGCAAGGCCACTTTCCTGAATCATTACCGATCCTTCTATTCGAACCCGAATTCGCGACCTGGCAAAAGATGGCTGGCATTGCTGAACTTGGTGTTTGCTATTGCGACGAGACATTCACACCTCACAGATCAGCTCCGGCCGGATCAGGATGACCATCAGACGTTTTTTGCACGAGCGTGGAATCTGAGCATCGGCAAGGTCGCACTGTTGGATCACCCTGACCTGCAGCAAGTGCAGGTTGAGGGATTGGCTGCTTTCTATCTTCTGTCTATTGGTCAAATCAATAGGTTGGTTTCTTGGGTTTTCTGTGCGTGTACTCAATGTTCTAATGTGTAACATCATTTTTAGGTCTTGGAGAATTATTGGGATCGCGATTCGATCAGCGGTGACAATGGGTCTGAATCTCCGGAGCGAGAGCGAGAGCGTTCCACACTTCTCAAAAGAATTCCGTTACCGACTATGGTGGGCGCTTTTCATGCTTGATACAGTTCTGTGCGAGATGACAGGTCGTCCTCTGAGTATGGAAGAAATATTTTGCACGACACCTCTCCCAGTACCATTCGGAGAAGAGGATTTCTGGGATGATCGGGTCGTGCAGCTTATCACCAGCCAAGAGACTCGCGGTGCATTCTTCACTTCCTTGCTTTCCGATAGCACCTCGACTCCACCACAAGGTGGTGCGGGTCGCAAGAATTCGATCCAAGCGGGACCCAGTCAACCAAAGTGGGAGACCCGAACACCCCAAGCCATGGTGGAAAGTCAGATACACCACACTGGTCTAGCACCGAATACTTCACTTTACTTCTTATATGCAGTGGATCTAGCCCATCTCCTACGAGAGGCGATTAACATGCTGTATGCCCCTAGAGCAACACGGATGTCATGTCGCGAGATCGAAAGCACAATTGCTACATTCAATGACCATGCTGACGACTGGCTTTCTCATCTACCAGCCGAATTCCATTTCGCAATTCCAAATGCAAGTGCAACCCAGAGATTCGCACAGCAACGTTCCAGTCTCGCCCTCCGATTCTATGCCACTAAATTGATCATCACACAACCTTCTCTCCGTCTCTACCAGACTGCAGCAGAAGGAACCCCAGGAACAATATGCGACAACATGGCGACGATCTGCGTCCAGTCCGCGTGTCAAATGCTCGACCTCCTCCCTGACGAGGCAGACAGCTCTTGGCTGTATGGTATCGCTCCATGGTGGTGCATTCTTCACAATATCATGCAGTCGACAACCGTCCTTTTTGTGGAGCTGTTCACCCGCACTCACCTGGGTACACACAAGGCCGCGAGCCTCATCCAACGCGTTCAGAAAGCGACCTATTGGCTAAATGAGATGTCTGCCAAAGATCCTTCCTCGCAACGTGCCTGGTTGGTCTGTATGGATATCCTCTCGCGGCATGGGTCGAAGTTTGGCTTTGATTCTGAACTCCTTGCGCCCACTGCTGTGTACGTGCGGTCATGATAGATTTGCATGTGGAGTTCTCATTTCTGATTATGTCCTCATTTCGCGAATGTGGGTATCATTTTGGGGTGCATTGTTCTTTTCTTTGGTTTGCGTTAGAGGCGTTATCTCCGGCGCGGGATACAAGACTGAGTGCTAGGGCCAGGGATGAAGCTTCATTACATGCTCGAAGATAGTATGAGTGTCGACTCTTATGACATCTAGCCCGGATCAAAGCGTCCGGGAATGACGAAAAAGTATTGAACTGCAGCGATTCCGCAATTAAAGCGTCTGCAAATTTTAATCTATATAAGTTTAATGAGGATTGCGGAGATTAACGCTAATGGTACAAAGGCTGTACATCGTAAGATATTATATCACCAAATCAACCCCGTCATAACTCATGACACGTATAAAGATTCTCCGCCTCATTAAAGAAAGCATCAACAGGATGCAACAGCCCAAGATCGATATCAGACTGCGCCAAGAAATCCTGCATAGTCGGTTCTAGGAACGCCATCTCCGTCGTATACCCGCTGACAGTATCCCTTGCAGGGAAACTATAAGGATCAGTCGCTTGGCTGTGAACTGTTTGTCCATATGGACCTAGTAACTCATTCGGCGCTGGTAGGATCGGACCTACAGATGATGATGTACCAAGCGGTGTCGGGGCCGATGTGGGCAGAGTGTCCAGATCGGATGTAGTGGCTGATACCGATTGTATCACCGATGGTATTGGGCCAGATCGAGAATGAGATGCAGGGGCGGATACAGGCCCAAATAGTCCCGATGCAGGGTCTGACGCATGTCGCAGAGTCGCACCGCCATGACCACTACCTGCAGCCGCCATATCCGATTGAGTATGATTACCCTGACTCCGACGAGGGTGCGGAATCATCCCCCCTGCATCAGCACCAACACCGACACCAACACCCCGAAAAGAATCCAAGCAAACCTTGACCTGCTCGAGATTATGATAAAATTCTGCAGCGGCCAAATTCCCATTCTCAGTCATTGACCTTAATAAATCCAAGGCAGAATCGAACCCGGTCATATCTGCAGGTGTCCCGGTTGGGACGAAGCTGGACATTGCTAAGATCAGCGCTGAGGAGAAGAGATAGTGAGCGTGGAAGTAGCCGAATGTTGGCATTGTGCCGTTTATCCAGCGGGTCAGGATCATCGAGTGGGAATGGCGGGCTGCGTGGATACAGGCTTCGCTTAGGGTTAGGACTGGTTGGGATACTGATATCGGTGCTGGTGCAGATGTAGCTGTTGCTTCTGCGGCTGCAGAAGAGAGAAGTGGTTCGGTCTCGGTCTCGGCATCGTTGTTTGTATGTGCATGTGAAGGTCCATGAACGTTGGTATGGGCTACAGGCCTGGATGACGATGACGGGTTGACAACAGATTGATGTTGTCGTAATGTCATTAGGAGGTGAAGCAGAGTTGGACGCGTCGTTAGGATGATGCATTGGTTAAACGCCATATGCAGTGAGACGATGGGTTTCTTGCTTGATTCTAGGTCTTCCATGTTGAGCTTGAGAGATTCCGGGAGGGTTTCGACCCAGTTCTTTAGAGCTTTGAGGAGTTTCTGCACACGCTGTAGGAATGTTTCTTGGTATTTGCGCCGGCTGTAGAGCTTTGTTATGGTTTCGCCGACTATTCGGGCGAGCTTGATGTTCGCTGTCATGTAGTCTGTGTCGGAGAGTTCTTCTTCGTGGCGCCAGCGTGGAGATATTGTTGATGGCATGTCGACATGGATGTCTTCGTCTAGGATCTGCATTGGGAGGCCCATTTTTGATCCCCACATTCGGTCGAACATGTAGATGGTCCACCAGATTCTGATGCGGTGTTGGCGTTCGACTGGGTCTATAAGCTGGGATTCTGGGATGTTGTGGTTGAGTCCGATGGTTAGGCCCATTCGCATGGCATTTCCTATTAGGATATATGCAGAGTGTCGCCGGTTGAGATAGTATGAAAAGAGCCCCTTGAAATCTTGTCAGTTGATAGTGCCATTAGACGTATATGTTGAACAACCTACCAGCAAAAGCAACGTTTCCAGGTGTGTGATACTTGTTCTCTCCGGCAAAATCTGAACCAATCCCATGGATCGAGCAAAGTACGACGTGCCAGGTACTCTCGACCCGGAATTCGGCTCAGATCGAATGGAATATGCCTGCCCAAAGGCGAAAAGTGCAAAGAACTTGCACTTATTAGCAGTGCAATCAAACTCTTTCTTCTGATATATCTCCTCCAGTTTATCCAACGTCGACTTGCGCATCATAAGGTGATACAAATGCCCAATCTGATGAATTGCGATCCGAACCAGCAACCGCGCATGATGAAGACTCGGCCATTGAATATCGGCTTCATTGGCTGCAGCAATGATCTCTTCAGGCTCATACTGTGTTCTGGGGATATGCGGCATAGCACTGTTGCCCATCAAGAACCTTCGGAACCGAGTTGCGAATGCTGAACATGCTGCCTCGCCGATATAGATGGGCGGCGAGGAGGGATCGTATCGGTGGAACCAGGCCCGATCTCCAATAAGTGGGTTCTGGATACCCGTTCCATCTGGGGCATCTGTTTGCCTTGAGGGACCTCTATCATTACGGTTAGTCTGTTTCTGGACATGGTCTGAGCCAAGGATTTACCTCTCTGGACGCGTAGGGTCATTTGCCTCGGTCACTTGCGCCGAAATAACTGATTGTTCTCTGAGTCGCTGATTCTCTGCCAGGATCTGGTCGAGATAGCTAGTTATAGCGGTCGTGTTAGCCGCTGATCCAAGCTTGATATGCAAACTTTGATACAAGGGTGGCCTGCTCCGCGTACTTCTCGCTGACTTTCACTTGACGATCTCGAGACAAATATGCGCATTCATCCGCACACCCTACAGCGCAGCATTTCCTGCACGGTTGATCTCCGGAGCATTTGATCTTATGTGTGTGGCATCTTTGACAACTGTGGGGAATGTCAATGCTATGTGACTTCAGCGTGGAGGAATGCATGATATGATACGCACGCAACAAATTTTCTTTTTTGTGATCCTCGATCTTCTTCTTCCTGCTCAGATGAAGGAAGACGTCTTTTCCGAGCCATTTTTGTAAGCTGTGTGCCCGTGAAGGAAGGAAACGAATGCAATCAGAAGTCTGGGGATCTCTACCGAGGGTTCGGAGGTTGACGGTCTTTGCCGAGCCTGACTAATGGGCCTATCCCGAGGTCGGGGCAGGATATTGATCTGAAGATTTGTTACATAGAGTCGTTTTATCTAAGTATTATTAGTTCTGGAAATCACAGTCAGTAATATATCCTGTATTGTCTATTGTATCCGAATCAAAAGTCATATCTATCGCAATCTATCAATCAACGCTATGTCGATCCATGCAAAGCTGCAAATGCAAGTCAAAAATGCGTGTCGTTAAGCTTTTGTGTCGAGGTTGAATTTCCTCTCAGACCATCGCTGCATATCGATGCCCCATTTTGTGATGATGAGGACCAAGAATCCACTGATTATGGCGAAGAAAACACCTAGGATAGTAAGATAAATGGGGTATAACGTTAGATGTGATCCTCACTAGAGACTTACAGATCGTAAATGTCCATCCAACACCAATAACACCAATTAATGGCTCAACTGCTGCCGTCGCACCGGCCGCAAAGATATACTGCACGATGTACTTGCAGCTGATAACCTCTGAGCGGTGTTGCGGGATCATCTCTGTAAGTTTGTTAGTAAATAGTTCGAGGACTGACAGCTAAACGCATGAATAATTGCCTCACCAGCCGAGTATGTGTTTAAACCATTGAAAGCACCCAAAAGTCCCATGCCCGCGAAGAAAGCAGCGATAATGGGCACAACCATCCCGCCCACCTCTTCTTCCAGAGTCCAACAATAGATCAAAGTGGCAGCTGGGAGAACACAAAATAGCGTTGCAAGGCCACTGTTGAGTCGGTCCTGGGGCAAACGCACACCGTTGCGTTTAATGATCCATTTTTTAACGGCGCGGTCGGATAGCTTGCCTCCAATAACACTGCCGAGCAAAAAGCCTATACCTGGTGAAAGATAGAAGAGACCACTGACGAGCGGAGATGTAAGGTTGAAGCGTGGGTTGAAGATTGAGCGCGCTGAGGTGAGAATGGCATATTGGAATGTAGCCAGAAGACCACAAGTGAAGCACTGGTAACGTTATTTGTTAGTAGCTGGGGTTGGTAGAGTAGATGGAATATGCTCACTGCGAGTAAGACATTGGGATAGATGAAATGACGAAAGATGCGCAGGGGATTGAACATGCCGAGCACTTCACAGAGTCCGCGACGCTTGTCGAGATCTCTGATTTGCTTCTTTTCTTGGATACTTGGCACAAAGAGCAGAGAGAGGATGAGTCCAAGTAATGTCATGCCAAATTGCAGCCAATAGATAATACGCCACTGCGCAAACGTGACAATAATTCCACCGACGCAGGGTCCTATTCAACGACATTTAGCGCCTGCAAACTCTCACCATCTATATAAATCGAACATACCAATAGCAGGACCACTAACAGACCCAACCATAAAACAACCAACAGCAGTTCCGCGCACAGTCTATATAGATCGTCAGCAACAATACACCCCAAACCCCAGACCAAGAAACAAACCGGCTCAAAGATATCTGCAATAATAGTTTGTCCAGCAACCATAAAAAATGTCCCGGTAAGCCCACTCAAAATGCGCATCGCAATAAACATATGCAAATTAATCGACACAGCCGTGCCAGCGGAGCAAGCACAAAGCACAAGAATAGCAGCATTATAAGCATTCCTCCGCCCAAAGAGGTTGGTGAGAGGACCCCAAATACACGACGAAAAACCCATGGCAATCAACACGCCCGCATTAGTGACATTAAGAATCTCCGACGTGGTTGAGAACTCGGTTGCGATCTCTGGTGTTGCGGGTAACAGAGAAGTACTGGAGCAAGTCACGGCGAGGGTCATCCAGCTGACGACGAAGAGGATGAGGCATTTGCGCCATGTTGGGATGTCATAGGAATTTGAAGGCTGGGGTTTCAGCGCTAATTCTTCGTCATCTGAGTCGTGGGGAGAATTGATTTGCGGGTTGGATTCTTGTTTTTGGGGTTCGAGGTCTTGTTCTGTTTGCATGATGGCAGGTTTTAGAGTGGCTTTGGTGTGGATAGCTGGTGCAATAACGATAAGCGCATGTCTATTATCTGTGAAGCGTTTTTATAAGATTAAGAATGCAGGATTTGGTGGTTCTTTTGTATGGAGGGACCTTCGGCGACTTGGACATGTAGCCGAAGCTCGGTGTTTCGCCCGTGGAGCTTTTTGCTCCGATGTGGATCGGTTTGACGTGCCGATCGGCGTGCGTGGCCGAGTATTTGGTTGGGTTGCATTTGGTGTTTTGGGTCATTCAGAAGCTTTGAATAACAAATTAGGAGTTATAATTGGATTTATACGGGGCTTTGACAATAGGATGGTTGGCGGGTGGCTGAAAACGGCTACCGCATGCCGAACCCAGTAAACATCTTCCTGAAGTACAATCTATTTCAGGGCCATGAATTGTGTGTGGGTAGTGTTATCATTCATGTATTCAGCATCTAGTCAAGATTCTCGAGAAGAAATCGTCGACTTAAATCACTCTGGATCCACTGTTCAATCAGAGAGACAGTATCTCCGACAAGATGGTCGTAGTTTGCACCTTGGGGAATAAACATAGATTGATGCGCTATCACTTCGTCCATGCCTTCCATTAATATAGGGTGCCAGTAAGCATTTCTCTCAAATTTCCAATGATGCGATGGCAAGAGAATGAACTTGCGAAGGTTATCTTTCGAGGTTTCTGAAGACCCCGAGGCCACGGAGGTTGTGATGGAAATGCTTTCTGATGTGGACTGAGCCTCCTTTTGGTCTGTTGAGATGGATGAGGCGAGACTTGTTGTGTCTGTTGGGTGCTCATTTTCGACATTGGGCTTCTCGTCATTGGTCTTTTCATCCTTGGTTTCTTCGACTAAAGTAGAATTCGAAGGAGTGGACTTTAGTTCTTGTCCTTCGAGTGACACCTCGCTCGTTGAATTCAATGTCTTATCTTCTTCAGACACACTTGGTGTCTCTAAAGGGTCTTCGGAGGGCTCTGAGGAGGCCGGCGTTGACTCTTTGTCCTCGGTGTCCTCCGATTTCTTTGAAGACTTGGTCTTCTTCTGCTTTGGGGGCTTTGGTGGCTTTGGCGGCTTTGGCGGACGGCCAGTACTTGCGGTGTAGTAATTGACGAAACGTACTCTCTTAGGACTAGACTCAGCAGCCTCCAGATCTGCCAGATGTCGGTACCGCCGGCGAAGTTCCGGATAGTTGTTGACACAACCTGCATGTTTAAAGGACGACACAACACGGTCAAATATTGATCGTGAGAGGTTGTCTGTGTTCTTGTTGACAAAATGCATCAATCCTTTGAAAAATCCACGATCAACCAGGCGTACATCATTCATGAATGGGGGATCGAAATTCGGATTTGAAGTGCCAGGTTTGAAGGCGGGTTGCATGCCTAGCGATTCTTGCTCTCCCGCTAGCTTGCCTTCAGCTGCTGGGTCTTTCTTTGCGACCGAGCCCATAGTTCCAGTTGGAATAACACGCGGATGTAGTCCCAAAAAGGGGACGTCAAAGTTGACTAGTCCTAGAATGCGATGCTTTGGTTGGTGGTCCCTTGCTTGTAAAAGGGCAACATCAGCTGCTAGGATCCCGCCAAGACTGTGTCCCAGTAAGATGACATCCAAGTCATCCGCCTCGTGTGGTGATAGCCTGCGATTGTCAGCTCATACACCACTCAAACACCTCATCCAATGACGTGATTACATACCAAGCACTGAATTGCTCCGCTGCAACATGCATCTCACCGTAAGACTTGTATCGAGGATATATGCGAGTAAACACCTCATGAGACTCGCTCAGTAGCCCAGTCAACAGATCATGGACGTGTGCTGGCAGGTCATGGAAACTAGCTTCGGAGCCCATGAAGCCATGGATGTATATCAATAACAGTCGGCGCTTGACCGTGCCCGTGCCCGGCTCGGGCCGAGACAGGGACAGCTTGGATAAAGAGTGAGCAGTATCATTGCAGATCTCGCGCTCCATTGTGATACCTCGACAGCCGTCAAAGTAGAGTTAAGTTGACAGGACCAGGTTCCTTTGGCACAGCCACCATGCAGGGCGGGGAGACTCCCGAGGTCTGCACGGCCCGCTTGCTTATTA